>NC_041019.1:44842092-45470223 GCF_004193775.1 Glycine soja | reverse complement strand
ATGGTTGCACCTGATTTCACTAATGAAAGCTTGTGCATTCAATATCCTGATGAGATGTTCCATATGTTCTCAAGACTGGACTAATACATTTGCTGCCCAAATTTCATGATCTTGCAGGTGAAGATCCTCATTAGCATCTTAAGGAGTTCATATTGTCTGTTCTACCATGAAACCCCCTGATGTCCAGTAAGATCATATCTTTCTAAAGGCTTTTTCTACCTTGCTCCCAGGTCCATTTCTAGCTGGGATGACCTTAAGAGGGTGTTCTTGGAGAAATTATTCCCTGCATCTAGGACCACTGCCATCAAAAAAGACATTTCAGGCATCAGGCAACTTAGTGGAGAGAGCTTGTATGAGTATTGGAAAAGATTCAAGAAATTGTGTGCAAGCTGTCCTCACCACCAGATTTCTGAGGCAACTCCTTCTGCAATATTTCTATAAGGGACTTAGCAACATGGTGAGGAGTATGATTGATGCTACCAGTGGTGGAGCCCTTGGTGATATGACTCCTGCTGAGGCTAGGAATTTGATTGAGAAAATGGCTTCCAACTCCCAAAAATTCAGTGCAAGAAATGATGCTATTGTCCTTAGAGGAGTCCATGAGGTGGCCACAGATTCATCTTCATTTGCTGAAAATAAAAAGCTTGAGGGAAAACTTAATGCCTTGGTCAACCTAGTAACTCAGCTTGCCATGAATCAGAAATCTGCATCTGCACCTGTTGCAAGAGTCTGGGGTCTATGTTCTTCTACAGATCTTCTTTGCAGCAATCTAGAGTCAATGAGCAACCTGAAGCTTATGCTGCAAACATTTATAATAGACCCCCTCAGCAGCAAAAGCAACAACAACAGAATAATTATGACCTTTTGTGTGCTGAACCACGTTAAAACTTGTGTCTTTTCTCTCTTCCCTTTATTCCTTTCTCTTCTTGTATTGCTCTATACTAACAACTGGTATCAAGAGCTTTTGGTTACTCCACAAGATTTCCTTAGTTTAAAGGAATTAGTGAGAGTCTTCTCAGTTTAAAGGAGGCAGTAGGAGCAATGACATTAGAAGAGGGGAAGGTGAAGATCAAGAAGTTCGATGGCAGAGATTTCAGCTTTTGGAAGATGCAGATAGAGGATTATCTATATCAAAAGAAGTTGTATCAGCCCTTATCAGGGGTTAAGCCAGACGACATGAAGCAAGAAGAATGGAACTTGCTGGATCGACAAGCTCTTAGCGTGATCAGATTGACATTAGCTAAGAACGTCGCGTTCAACATCGTAAACGAGAAGACTACTACAGGCTTAATGAAGGCGTTATCAGATATGTACGAGAAGCCGTCGCAGCCAACAAAGTATACTTGATGCGCCAGTTGTTCAACCTCAAGATGGGAGAAGGTATCTCTGTAACTGATCATATTAATGAATTTAATACTATTCTTGCCCAGTTGGAATCAGTGCAGATTAAATTTGATGATGAGGTGAAGGCATTGATTCTATTGTCATCACTACCGGATAGTTGGGCTACAACTGTTACTGCAGTTAGTAGTTCTACAAGGGAGAACACATTAAAGCTTAGTGACATCTGTGACTTGATCTTAAGTGAAGATGTTCGCAAGACAGATTCAGTAGAATCTTCCAGTCATGTTTCCAATTCAACATTGAATACTAAAGGCAGGGGAAGGACTACCCAGAAGGGTCAGAATGGTCGAGGTAGATCAAAGTCAAGAGGTAAAGGTCAGAGAAAATTTCAAAGTGACGTTACTTGCTGGAATTGTGACAAGAGAGGTCACTTTACCAATCAGGGCAAGGCACCAAAGAAGAACAAGTCGCACAAAAACAGAAGCACGATGATGATGAATCCGCAAATGCAGCAACTGATGAACTTGATGATGCATTAATTTGCAGTTTGGATAGTCCTGTTGATTCATGGATCATGGACTTAGGTGCATCATTCCACACTACTCCCTCTAAAGATTTATTGTCTAACTATATTTTTGGAAGATTTGGGAAAGTTTACCTTGTAGATGGAAAATCTCTTAACATTGTCGAAAAAGGTGATATTGACATCAAGACCTCCAGTGGATCCCTATGGACATTGCATAATCTCAGACATATTCCTGCCTTAAAGAGAAATTTAATATCTATAGGGCAGTTGGATGATGAGGGGCATCACACCACTTTTGGAGATGGTGCTTAGAAGGTAACAAAAGGAAATCTCGTTATGGCTCGTGGAAAGAAGCGAGGATCTCTTTACATGATTGCAGATGAGGATATGGTAGCAGTTACTGAGGCTGTCAATAATTCAACCATGTGGCATCAAAGACTTGGACACATAAGTGAAAAGGGAATGAAGCTTATGGTGGCAAAGGGTAAGCTACCAAGCCTGAAGCATGTTGATGTTGGTGTTTGTGAACACTGTATCCTTGGAAAGTAGAAAAAGGTCAAATTCTCAAGGGCAGGGAAGACTCCTAAAGTTGAAAGGCTAGAAATTAGTGCACACAGATGTTTGGGGGCCAGCCCTAGTGAAATCTATTGGAAACTCACGCTATTATGTCACCTTTATCGACGACTCTACTAGAAAGGTATGGGTTTATTTTCTTAAAAATAAATCTGATGTGTTTTATGTGCTTAAAAAGTGGAAAATAGAAGTTGAAAATTAGATAGGTCTAAAGGTTAAAAGTCTGAAATCTGACAATGGCGGGGAGTATGATAGTCAGGAGTTTAAAGACTTCTGTTCAGAACATGGGATCAGAATGATCAAGACAATACTTGGAACACCTGAGCAAAAACGGTGTTGCAGAAAGGATGAATAGAACCTTGAACGAGAGAGCGAGGTGTATACGGATCCAATCTGGCTTGCCTAAAGCATTTTGGGCAGAAGCAATAAACACAGCAACATATCTCATCAATAAAGGACTATCAGTTCCTTTGAATTATCAGTTGCCCGAAGAAGTATGGTCTGCAAAGGAGGTAAAACTTTCACATTTGAGAATTGTTGGTTGTGTTTCATATATACTGACAGACTCTAATAGTAGAGATAAATTGGATTTGAAGGTGAGGAAGTGTTATTTTATTGGTTATGTATCTGACATGTATGGCTACAAGTTTTGGGATGACCAAACCAAGAAATTTATCAGAAGGAGGAATGTTACTTTTAATGAGAACTTATTTTATAAGGATAAATTTTCTACAGAATCTACGTGTGCAGGTAAACTGTCAGAAATTTTTGAGAAAGCAACACTTGAAGAAATTTCAGAAAGTGATGTAGCCAACAGAAACAAAAGTACAGGTGTAGAGGTTGAGTCAGAACCAAAACCATCAACTCCTCCAAGAAAATCTAGCAGAATTTCAGTACCACCAGATAGGTATTCCCCTTCATTGCATTATTTGTTGTTAACTGATGCTGGTGAGCCAGAATGTTTCAATGAGGCTATGCAGGGGAATGACACTATTGAGTGGGAGCTAGAGATGAAAAATGAGATGACATCCCTTCAGAAGAGTAAGACGTGGTCTTTAACTAAATTGCTAGAAGGAAAGAAAGCGTTACAGAATAGGTGGATCTATAGGCTAAAGGAAGAATCTAACGGTAGAAGAAGATACAAGGCGAGACTTGTGGTGAAAGGGTTTCAGTAGAAACAAGGAATTGATTTCATAGAGATCTTCTCTCCAGTTGTAAAGATGACTACCATCAGAGTTATTATGAGTATAGTAGCTGCAGAGAATCTTCACTTGGAGCAGTTAGATGATAAAACTGCATTCTTGCATGGGGATTTAGAGGAAGACATCTATATGTGATGCAATCCTACCCCGCAAGGGCATTGGATAGAAAACTCCAAGTAGATTGGGCCAGAGATGCAAGAGAAGGCCCTAGGGTTCTTATGAGCCTTAGGGTAGATTTCGGGCCCATGGGCTAAGTACGAGCCCACTTATCTTTGTAAATATTAGATTAAGGTTTCATTATTTTTGGGCCTTGTATTTAGGGCTCCATAATGTAGGTAGGGTACCCTAGAAATATAGGATTTTTCAGCCCTTGTATTTTAGGGCACCTAGACTAGTTTTTGTATTAGGGGTAGTTTTGTAATTTCACATGCACTAAGTGGATATTTGATGTGTGTGGTTGGAAATAAATTTAATTGAATTGGTAGAAGCCCAATCCAATTAAATTTTAGAGGGGGAGGTGAGCATTTGCTTACTACACCCCATTGCCACATCATATAGTCACACTTTGTGCATGTCCTTCATGCTTTTCATGCCTCATGACACCTAAGCACACTTAGTGGAGAATCTTGGAATTGATCTTGGATTAGTGGGCTGAACCATAACTAAAATTCACTAATCATAATTAGTGAAATTTTGGCTCCAAAGTTTGGCTCCACAAATTCAATTTCAAATTCAAGTGAAATTTGAATTTCCCTCCAATTTTGTGTGACACTTAGGCTATAAATAGAGGTCATGTGTGTGCATTTTTTTCAACTTTGATCATTTGAATATTAACTTCAGATTTCAGAGCTCTTTTTGAGCACAAAATTTCGTGCTCTTCTCTCCCCCTCCCTTCATTCATCTCCTTCTTCCTCCAAGCTCTTATCCATGGCCTCCTATGGTGGTGAGCTTCTTCTAGACTTATCTTCTCCTTGAAGTGGCGTCTCCTCTCTCTCTTCCTTCTCCATTCCGCTGCCTTTTATCTTCCAAGAAGCAAAGGAATCCATTGATGAAGAAGATCCTAGGCCTACAAGCTCCAATGGAGCTTGCATCATGTGGTATCAAGAGCATCTTCATCTAGGTGATGTTCTTTTGCTTCCTCTATCTTTTTGTTCGGTGAATTCTCTTTAATTCCTTGTTCTTCATCTTATTCTCCATGTATATCCTCCATTGTCTTGTGGTTTGGTGCTGTTTAGAGTAGATTAAAAAAAAAAAAAAAACCGATTAAATCTTAGATCTACACTTGTTCTTGCATTTCTATGGTTCAAAATTTGTAGATCTACTCTTGAATCTTGTTTTTGTGTTGATTTTAGGTTCTATCAATTTTCATTCATAATATTCTTGTGCTGAACCTTTAGATCTAAATTTTGTTCCAAAATATTGATTAGAAAAAAAACACAAAAATCTAAGTGTAAATCACTTAATCCATGTTGTCTTAGAGTCATGTTTAGTCATAGTAATTGTCACATTATGTTCTAAGTTTGTGTTGAATTTTATTTTGTTGATTGAATTCTAGATACATTTGTTCATGTATTCTTGTCATTCTTAGCCTATCTTTTGAATTTTGAGTCTAATTCATGCATGTTATTTAGTTCATAACATGTTCTAAATCAATTCCTAGAAGTAGTCTTGTTCTTGAACTTTTTTTTTTTGCTTTCTAAGTTTCCTACATGATGCCTATGATGAAGTTGAGTTGTGGTGCTGAGTTGTGGCTGGATTTGTGAATCAAAATAAGTCTTAAGCTCTCTTTAATTGTGTTATTCAAGATAATTGAGCATAAGCAAACACAAATTGTAACTATCCAAGCCTTAAGCAACATAAACACTACTCTTGATTTCTAGGCTGAAATCGCTGGTGCTGGCAGCTTGAACATACGAACTTGTATAAATTACAGGGAATTGGTAACTATGTTTTTTGAGCTGAAACTTTTACTGAATTTTCTAGACATCTGGACCAAAATTATAAAAAAAGATTCAAGCGATTTGGATTAAAGAAAAAAATAATAAAAATCTCACAAGTTGGCAGAAAAATCAGTGTCCAGGAAAAAAAAAAGTGAAAGGAAAGTGTGCTTGTTGTTTTGGCTCAAAATTTGTTCTATAATTGGTGCATATTTTATACCAATCCTAGTTCTGAAATTTCAATTGAACATTATTGTGAAAACAAGTGCCAAAACTAGAGGTTTCTTGAGTCTTTTTTTTTTTAGTTTTTCTACTCTACTCTAGAACCATTCTAGGTTTCTCTTTGAGTCCTAGCTTGCTTTTTTGTGCTTTTCATTGCTTTAATTGTTGAATAATCCTTGAAAATTTGTCTTGTTAAAACTCTATTGGTTTAGCTTTCATTTCATTTTTTTTTATCTTTGGTTATTGCTTGTCTCTTTGTTTCCTTGTTTGTGAGTTGCCATATAGGTAATTGGAAAGGAGGATTGGTACCATATCTTGAAGAATTTGAGTCAAGAAGAAAGGGGTCAACCACCTTAAGAGCTATTGGACTAAGAAGCACTCCAAATTGAGTGAAACACTAAAGAGAGAATAGCCACCACAATTGAGGACTTTTTTTTTTCTTTGTAATTTTGTAATTGGCAATTTGCTTTGCTTTCAAATTTTGTAACAAAAGGCCTTTCATTGGAAGTAAGTTGGGAGCCTCCGCTAGGTCACCCTACTTCCATTTGTGTGTAATAATTTTAGGCAATTTTCCCTTAAGATAGTGAGTGTTTTGTTGGGAACCTTAAATGAGGTCATCCAAACACTCTTAGGATCCGCCTAGATTGCATTTCTTGCACTTTAATTTCTTGCTTACTTTCATAGCTTATTTCTTTTACCCTCCATTGTCAAACCGCCTAGATAGCTTGCCTTTTACCAATTAGTTTTTACCTTATCTTTCACACCTCTTTTAGTGTTTATTTTGGCTAGTTTCAACCATAGTTTCTTTTACCTTTTGTTTTCAAACCCCCAACAAGAAAGAACCATAACTTAGGAACCAACATGAGTCTTCATTCTTCATCTAGTGTTAATGGTGAGGGTTCTACTCCTAAGGACCCCTTGTATAAGATATTAGATGAGTTGAGATCCCTTAAGTTGTGGAAAGAAAAACAAGAGAGAAAAGAAAAAGGTAAAAAAAGAGTGGAAGAAATAAGTAAAGATGAAAGAGAGAAAATAAGAGAGGAAGAAAGAAGAAAAATAATGAAAGAAATGAAAAGAGAAAAACATGCCTCCTATAGTAGTCATAACTCTTGCAAGAGCCTAAGTGAAGAACTTCGTGACTATTATGAAGGAAGGCATAGGTCACATCTTAGACCTCACTCCCATAGGAGAGAAAATGAAAGAAAGCCTCAAGAGGTTAACATTAAACTCCCATACTTCCATGGGAAGGACAATGAAGAGGCTTACTTAGATTGGGAAATAAGGGTAGAGCAAAAACTTAAAAGAAAGCCTACTTTAAAATCTTATGGCTATCATTCTTATCCAAAGAAAGACCAAGGTCTAGGCATCTTAGGGGCAGCACCTTCTAAGCCCAATGATGATAAGGGGAAGACAATAGAAAGGCAACCCCCTAAGGCTAGTATGCAAGAAAAGACTAGCTCCATAAAGTGCTTTAAATGTCTTGGAAGAGGACACATTACTTCTCAATGCTCCACCAAGAAAACCATGATTATGAGGAGCCAAGACATTTATAGTAGCCAAGATGAGGCTACTACTTCACCTTCCTCTAGTGAAAGTGAAGAAGCAAAAGGGGAAGAATCTAGTGAAGAAATCTACCCCCAAGAAGAAGGAAAACCTTTAATGGTTAAAGAGGAGTGTAAGGAGGTAAGTGTCTCCTCCAAGAGGTTAGCTAAGAAGGAAAGACATTTTGAAATAAAGACAAATATTAAAGAAATTTCCCCTCTTAAACAACCTCCACATTTTCTCCTTTGTAAAAAGACACTTGTTCGCATTGCCACACCTCTTAGGCTTGAGTTTATTCCTCAAGTAAAGGAGTTGTTGGATGAGGGTTTGGTTTGCAAGAGATTAAATCCTTGTGCTTTGTTGGTGCCCAAAATAGGTATTATTAGGCGCCAAATCCCTAAAATAGGTGGTGTGATGAATGCTTTGGGTGGTGCAACACTCTTTTGTAAACTCACTCGTGCACCCAACATCTTCATGATTTGTGTACATAGGGACTCATTAGGTAGTTTTGTTCTTATTTTTAGTTTCAATACAAACTTAGGCACTCATATGGGACACCTTAGGTTTGTCATACTTTTTGGTAGGAATAATCAACATGAAAATACAGAAAAAGGTATGTTCTATTGCTTTAATTTTCTTTATATTTTAAATTGTGATCAAGGGGTTCCCATGAACCCTAAGAGAATAAAGGTCATTCCTGAGTGGCCCGCTCCACCAAGTGTAAGAAAAATTTGGGGCTTCCAAGACTTAACAAACTTTTACAAAAGGTTTGCCCCATATTTTTCTATACTTGTAGCACCACTCATTGAGTTGGTGAGGAACCATGTTCCTTCATGGGAAGATGCCCAGGAAATGAGTTTTCAAACCTTACCTTACTTCAACATACTAAACACCACTAATACATATGTTTTTGTTCTTTTTACAGGTGTTGAGGAAAAAAGCCCAGCGTTTCAAGAACCTCGGGATTTGAGGTCAAATCCATTTCAAGGGGGAGGGAATGATGCAATCCTACCCCGCAAGGGCATTGGATAGAAAACTCCAAGTAGATTGGGCCAGAGATGCAAGAGAAGGCCCTAGGGTTCTTATGAGCCTTAGGGTAGATTTCGGGCCCATGGGCTAAGTACGAGCCCACTTATCTTTGTAAATATTAGATTAAGGTTTCATTATTTTTGGGCCTTGTATTTAGGGCTCCATAATGTAGGTAGGGTACCCTAGAAATATAGGATTTTTCAGCCCTTGTATTTTAGGGCACCTAGACTAGTTTTTGTATTAGGGGTAGTTTTGTAATTTCACATGCACTAAGTGGATATTTGATGTGTGTGGTTGGAAATAAATTTAATTGAATTGGTAGAAGCCCAATCCAATTAAATTTTAGAGGGGGAGGTGAGCATTTGCTTACTACACCCCATTGCCACATCATATAGTCACACTTTGTGCATGTCCTTCATGCTTTTCATGCCTCATGACACCTAAGCACACTTAGTGGAGAATCTTGGAATTGATCTTGGATTAGTGGGCTGAACCATAACTAAAATTCACTAATCATAATTAGTGAAATTTTGGCTCCAAAGTTTGGCTCCACAAATTCAATTTCAAATTCAAGTGAAATTTGAATTTCCCTCCAATTTTGTGTGACACTTAGGCTATAAATAGAGGTCATGTGTGTGCATTTTTTTCAACTTTGATCATTTGAATATTAACTTCAGATTTCAGAGCTCTTTTTGAGCACAAAATTTCGTGCTCTTCTCTCCCCCTCCCTTCATTCATCTCCTTCTTCCTCCAAGCTCTTATCCATGGCCTCCTATGGTGGTGAGCTTCTTCTAGACTTATCTTCTCCTTGAAGTGGCGTCTCCTCTCTCTCTTCCTTCTCCATTCCGCTGCCTTTTATCTTCCAAGAAGCAAAGGAATCCATTGATGAAGAAGATCCTAGGCCTACAAGCTCCAATGGAGCTTGCATCAATATGACCCAACCAGAAGGTTTTGAAGTGCCAGGCAAGGAGAATCTTGTGTGCAAGCTTCACAAAAGTTTATATGGCTTGAAACAAGCACTGAGGCAGTGGTACAAGAAGTTTAATGAGTTTATGAGCAACTCAGGATTCAACAGATGTGACATGGACCATTGCTGCTATGTTAAGAAATATACTAATAGTTATGTTATCCTTGTTGTGTATGTTGATGACATGTTGATTGCAGGATCTAGTATGGCAGAAATTAACAGGTTGAAGTAGCCACTGCAACAAATCTGTTAAATAATGGAGGTTATTTTTTCGTTTAGTGGAGGTTTTTACCCTCCGCAAAATAAATTACGGAGGTTTTCAAAAACCTCCGCAATTATATTCGCCACAAGCAATTAGCGGCGGTTTTCAAAAACCTCTGGTATCGAGAATATTTTGCAGAGGTTTTTTTGTAGAGGTTTTAAACCTACGCTAACTGTGGAGGTTTTTTAAAGGAGGTTTTAAACCTACGCTAACTGTGAAGATTTATTGGAAGAGGTTTTTATACCTACACTAAATATGGAGGTTTTTTGTAGGAGGTTTTAAACCTATGCTAAATGCGGAGGTTTATTAAAAGAGGTTTTAAAACTATACTATGGAGGTTTTTTTAAAAAAAATCATGCTAGCAATAGATGTTTTACAATTGATTTTCTAATTCTCCTTATTTTCTTGTATATAATGATTTTGTATACTCATTTTAGTTTCATAATCTACATGTATTATAATTTTTCATTTTCTTATGATATTGATAAAAAAATGTAATAAAAAAACTCATAATGAGGACGTAGAAATTATATTTCAATAACCAAAATAATAGCATATAGTTCAAAGATTTATAATTCAAATTTCTATTGTAAATCAAAGTATGACATAAAATCCATAACAAAGTAATATTAGTCTTGTACTAAACTTTAAATCCAAAATATATTATAAGCAAACTAAGGGTTGCTAGCACCAGAAGATCCTCTTGCATCCAAAGGTGTATTAGGAACACTTGAAGCATCATTTGGCTTAAATAAGAAAAGAAAACACACTTAGTCACATATACTATATACAAGGGTGTATCACACATACTAAATCATAATGACCATCAATAAAAATAATCAATTCTAAACAATTGTTTTAATATTCTAAACTTATGCATGGTTATTACTTTGGTCATGTATGTTTACTTAAAGACCTAACTTGAGATAAAGAGTATTAAGAGCTAGCCAAAATGAATAAAATTCTACCTTAATATTGTTGATTAACTATAAAATCTACCTACAAAACTGTAAATTAATTAGCTTAATAAACACACGTACCAATTACAAAATATATTTCCTTACTAATATGCGTGAATAAATTAATAAACTATAGACATATGTAAAACAGTTTTAAGAGTACATTGTGTATTATACTAACAAGTTTTAGGATACCTCACATATACATAATGATGTATGCATATTAATTACTTACATGTGTTTGATCAGGAGTGAAATAACTAGCTAATTCTTCAGGGATCCTTCCTTCCTTCATTATCATGTAGGCCATAAAAGCTGATTCTAAATTGTTGTATTTCTCTTGCCGTTGGTTTGAAGATGGAAAGGCAACACCAGATGAAGAAGAGCTCAGACTAGAAGCTCGAAGTCTTGTGTTCCTGAATGTATTTGAAGGAATAGCTCCTAATCCCATGCATCACACTCTCCCAGAGTGCTCTAACCCTAACACTCTACCAATAGCATCAAGAGGAGAAACTTCAGATTCATAAACTATGCTTTGAGTCAATCCTACTTCAATTTGTTCCTGCAAACATGTAATAAAATGAAATATAAAAGTTTTAAGATTAAGCACAATCCTTGAAAACAATGTTACTAAAGAAAAACATACCGCTATAGTCTTTGCTGCTTCATTTACAAATGATCCATCTTTCCTTTTATGAGTTTCAATATATAATTGTCCATGACTTGGTAGCTTCCCAATTTCTAAAAACCAAGATAAATAAAGAGTAAGTAAACATTGAACTTCTATAATTAGTAAAAGTTAACATTTAGTGTCATTACCAACTCATTTCTTCTTCTAGGATTAGCTTTGGATCCACCAGTGTGTGGAATAACTTGCTTGCTTCGAATTTCTTTATTTCTCCTACAAAGTTCCTATATGCAAAGCAATTTCAAGTTTACAACTTGTAATAGTAATCATATAATTAGCTATAAAAACAATTCAATAATTAAAACAATCTAATTGTACCAATGTTGATGGTTTATGACGATAATGAACAAAATGAGCCCATTGATCTTTATCTATGCCTATTGGCACATTTTTTATGATTTCATCTCTCGTTTTGGTTGGATCGTTGAACTCATTCCATAAGCTTTGCCTATTTGCAGCCCATTTTCTTCCCATACTCAATTTGCAATACCGTTTTGCACCAGCTTCATTAATCTTAAAATAAAATCGAGGCTAAAAAAAAGACAAATTTATCAAATATCATATGCAAATATATATATATATATATATATATATATATATATATGAAAAATAGTAAAGATAGGGTTTCTAAGTGGTGTAGATATAAAAAGGTATATATAACTAATTGACATACCTTTAAAATTGTTTCAAAGCAATCATCAAAATAAGCTTTAGGTACGCCTGAAGGTCCAGACCATCTATCATAATCCATAGGAAATAATTTGCAATCAGCTGCTAGTGTTCCAAGAAATCTTGCAAGCAAGGCTTGTGCTTCACCAATTGCTTGGCCTTGGTCATCAAAATTCACAATGATGCGTAACTCCCTAGGTAAGCTATTGACTACCCTAACTTTCACCTTAATCTTCTTGATCGTTTCTTCAGAGTCTTTAACAATAAAAGAATTTCTCAATAAGAAAATGTAATATACTTCATATGATGATAATTACAAAAATAAAAATAAAATACAATACTTGTATACCTATTGCCTCAACAGTCCAACAGTGTGTAGACTCACGCCCAACATGACGTCTAGTTGTTTCATCTTCTTGTGGAACTTCAGATGTTGATACATGAGAAAGAGGGACATTACCAGTTGGGACTTCAGGAGCTTGTGTGGAATCACTTGGTGGGAAAGAAATTTCAGGATTCATTGCTGGAACTTCAGATGTTGATAGATGAGAAAGAGGGACATTACCAGTTGGGACTTCAGGAGCTTGTGTGGAATCACTTGGTGAGGAACATTGTGGTTGAGGTGCTGATTTTTGTGGATTTCTAAAATGCTTCACCTTTGGCATGACTACATATTCATGACAACAATATTAAGAGAAAAATAATTAAGAATAATAAAATTTAAGATGACATACTATCAAAATTAAAACAAGATTAAAATATTAATAAATGAAATAATAACAAACATTTATAAGTCAATCAACTATATCATATTTAGACAAGTGTGAATTTCTTACTATTTTAGGAGTTACAATTCAATAAACTATATCATCATTTAGATGGTTTGTAGCCAATTGTACATATTGATCATTAAGCCTAGAAATTTGATCAAGTTGTTGCTCTTGGTATGGCTCATTTTCATATGCATTTTCTTCTACTTCTTCTCCCATGTAATATAAATCTCTTGGATTTATGTGTACAACAACACTCCATCCTTCATTGACTACATCATCTACATAATACACCATTTGTGCTTAAGATGCTTCAATGTACGGTTCATGTTCTTCACGATCACCAATATGAATCAATCTATCAAAGTTAACACAATTAAAATTCCAACAATCCTTTTTATACCCTCTATCTCGTGTAGTATCAGCCCATTTACATTTAAAAAGAATAACAGAGAATCGACCATAGTAGTTAATCTCAATGATATCTTTCAACTTCCCTTAATAAGGTAAATCTGCTTGCCTTAAGTTGCCATCAACGCTACTTGAAACACATGATGTGTTAGATGTTAAGAAAACACCACTGTTTTGTGTTTTTAATCCTTCTTCTCGAGCCAAGGTTCGAAATTTGAACCCATTAATATTATATGCAGTAAATCTTGTTGCATTGTCCAAGGGTCCTCGTGCTAAAAAATTTGGATCAGTAGACATTTCATTCATTGTATCTGGATTCATAATCTAAAAAAATTGGAAGTTAGAGTTTGAAACAAAGACGGTAAAAAAATCCCTATCCACTAAATGACTACTCACCCGCTTTCTAAACCAATCAACAAACTCTTTATTGACTTTTTTCTCTATCTCTGTAGACGAAGGTCTTCTTCCTCTTGAACTCCTTTTTATGAATTCTCTAAATTCACTACATAAATTAATTATTATAATCAATACACATGACTATTATTTATAAGTAGTATAACAATAAAAGTTTATGTCACTTTACTTACTCCACAAATGGTGTGACTATAGTGCAATTAAGGAGCACATATCGATGAGCTTGCAATTTTTGCATTGGAGTTAAAGTGAACATTGAACAAGCTCCTACTGGTTTTCCAATTTGTGGGAAGATAGAGGACACATAAAAAGTCTCATTATCAATAGGGTTATCACAAACACGTTTAGGTCTATTGAACCTTGTCTCTATACCAAGAACAAAAGGTAAGAGACTCTTCAGCTAAATACCCCTCAGCTATGGATCCTTCAGGTTGTTCCTTGTTTCTCACAAAGGATTTTAAGTGGCCTAATTCCCTATAGAAATAACTAACAATTAAAGAGTGTACAAGTAAGATATTTGTAATATAGCATCATAAATTTAAATTATTTAAATCTTCACCTCTCTACTGGATACATATATCGATAATGCACTAGGCCTCCAAGTTTTGCTTCCTCTCTAAGATGAACAGTTAAATGAACCATAACTGTGAATAATGATGGAGGGAATAACATTTCTAAGTGGCATAGTGTAACCACAATGCGATCTTGGAGCAACTAAAGTTCTGGAAGATTTAAAGTTTTACCACAAAGTATTCTAAAAAAAGAACAGAACTCCACTAAGACAGAAGTCACATGGTCTGGCAACAAGTTACGAATTGCTAGTGGTAGCAATTGTTCCATAATAATATGGCAATCGTGACATTTTAACCCAGATATTTTATTAAGTTTCTCATCAATACATCTGGAAATGTTACTTGAGTAACCATCTGGTACTGTAATAGTCTTCAAAGTTTTCAAAAATAACTTTTTGGTACCACGTGTTAGTGAAAACAAAGCAAGGTGATACTTTCCATTATCATCTGGCCAAAGATCAAGCCTTAATCCCATTTCTTTTAAGTCTTTTCGAGCATTAAGGTTGTCTTTTGATTTATCCTTCTCATGGAGCAATGTATACATGACATTGCCGCATACATTTTTTTCAATATGCATAATATATATATATATATATATATATATATATATATATATATATATATATATATATATATATATATATATCTGACCTTAATAGCCAAAAAAGAAAAAGCAAATTAACCACTTATTTTTTGGAGCAAGTGTGCTACAAATCCAAGCCGAAATTGCTTGCATCAATGCCAAATGGAATCAAAAGTATATGCTAATTCCAATGGGAGTTACTTGGCATTCAATTAAGCAATAAAAGTATATGCTTATAAGTTCCAAATGACTTTTTCTAACTTTTGTGTTCTTATCAAGTTCAAATAGGGTTACTTTTATAATTTGTAAAAAGAAAAAATATTTAAAGTTGGAGCAAATTATTTGAAAATGGTATATCTATATTCTTTACACTATAGGTCCTGATAAAATTAGTTATTATATTGGACACAGTAATACTTTATATCAATACTATAATTAAAAAATTTAAAAAAAGTAAAATTGGAAGTACGAGATGGATTGAGTCATTTGATGATCATTATTTTCAAGCTATACACATTTTGAAATTAATGGTAAGAAAGTCTACATTCATTAAGCAACTTATTAGATAAAACAAAGAATCTTGAGAACTATTTGAAATTTGGAAGTATTGAAGTGGAAGGGGCCATTGAACAGCTAGAAAAAGCCCAAGCTCATTGAAGGAAAGTCAAAACAGAAGCACTCCTACAAAGAATAGTTATTGATCCCGATTCACAAAGCATAACTATCGACCCAAATAGCAACACATAACAGCAGACCCCAAAAATAATGAGATAGCATATTGTGGGATGACCATTATTCTGAGTTTTTTTATATAGTTTATTTAATGTACAACAATATAATTATAAATTCTCAAAAATGATAAAAAAAAAAAAGAGTTAAAAACTACCCAAAATTCATGACATTCATAAATAACAATCAAAATTTACAGGTGTCTTAAATAAATCATACAAGTAAATACCAACAAAATTCTTCATCATCATCATATTATTATCGTATGAACTCATCATCATTCTTATCATTATTATTACTATTTAGTTTATCATATTATATCGTTATGCTTTGAATAAGAAAAAAAAAGAAAAAGAAGTCAAATTGGACTCAATGAGGCCCAGCAAACCAAAACAAAAAAAAGAGGAAAATAACTGATGGAATAGATTGAAGCCAATGACTGCAGTAGAGCAATGACTACAACAGAGCAACTATAAAAGTGGCCTATTTATGATCAGGAATAGATTGATTATGTCACAATGCCAAAATGACTCTTGACCTAGAAGAATGTATGTTCTATATTTAGAATATCTTGACCTCGGCAAAAACAGATGGCATTGATAAATAAAATCCATATTAGAAGCTTATAATTACACAGTAGCAAGTAGCTCAAATCATTTCACTTTATATGATTAGGCACTTTCAACAAGATAGGTAATTTTGGCTTACATGCACCTTTACCATTGCCTATGTTAATAGGATTACGAATAAGAAAAAAAAAAGAAAAAGAAGTCAAACTGGACTCAATGAGGCCCAGCAAACCAAAACAAAAAAAGAGGAAAATAACTGATGGAATAGATTGAAGCCAATGACTGCAGTAGGGCAATGACTGCAACAGAGCAACTATAAAAGTGGCCCATTTGTGATCAGGAATAGATTGATTATGTCACAATGCCAAAAGGACTCTTGACCTAGAAGAATGTATGTTCTATATTTAGAATATCTTGACCTCGGCAAAAACAAATGGCATTGATAAATAAAATCAATATTAGAAGCTTTTCATTACACAGTAGCAAGTAGCTCAAATCATTTCACTTTATATGATTAGGCACTTTCAACAAGATAGGTAATTTTGGCTTACATGCACCTTTACCATTGCCTATGTTAATAGGATTACGAATAAGAAAAGAAAAAGAAAAAGAAGTCAAACTGGACTCAATGAGGCCCAGCAAACCAAAACAAAAAAAGAGGAAAATAACTGATGGAATAGATTGAAGCCAATGACTGCAGTAGAGCAATGACTGCAACAGAGCAACTATAAAAGTGGCCCATTTGTGATCAGGAATAGATTGATCATGTCACAATGCCAAAAGGACTCTTGACCTAGAAGAATGTATGTTCTATATTTAGAATATCTTGACCTCGACAAAAACAGATGGCATTGATAAATAAAATCAATATTAGAAGCTTTTCATTACACAGTAGCAAGTAGCTCAAATCATTTCACTTTATATGATTAGGCACTTTCAACAAGATAGGTAATTTTGGCTTACATGCACCTTTACCATTGCCTATGTTAATAGGACTACGAAAAGCATGGCATGCATCTCAACCAGATGTTTAAAACTAATTAATGATAACCGATAGAACAAGAAGCAGAATCTTGGCAATGAAACCAGCCGCAACAAAGAAAAGGCAAACCAATCAAATCCCACAAATAGTTAAGCTGTTACAACAAAATTCATTCGACTTCAAAATTTAAAAACTATCGCAACCATTTACATCACAATACCTTCCTAGGTCAGACAATTCAATTTGTTTCTTATTAGAAAATATCAACAAAATTATAAGCCACAATTCTCACTAGCCAAAGGAAAGGCATTAGGCACACCCCCGTCTCACTAAATCAACAAAATGTATATCCAAAGACAGCGAACGACATTTGTATCTTTGTAGATCAAAATGTATATCCAACAAATTGAAGAAGGAACAAAACACTTGCTTAATATCAATTCGCAAGTCCCCTTAACACATGGCATAACAGGGAATCAAAATAAAAATGTATATGGTTAAGAAACTACTTCATAGCTATTAGCTCTAGAATATATCAGAACGAAATCAAAATCACTTAAGAAACGAAGACACTGTGTGACGAAAACACGGAAATCAAATAAAAATGTATATGATTAAGAATCAAGAGCGAAACGAATTTGTGAACCTAATTTCATTGTTGCAAACATATATAAAATTGTTTGAGTGAATAATTGAAAAAGCAAGCCGCAAATAGCAGCGATGGATAACAAATAGTTGCAACCCTAGCGTAGGATGGTTGTTCAGGGAATCGGAAAAGGGAAAAGAAAAAAAAATAGATACTGTTATCAAAAGGAAAAATCGGAGAAGAAAACGAAACAATTGAAGAGCGGAGAAAGGAGAAGAAGAAGAGTGAAGAGAGAATCTTGTACCTGAGCTGAGAGCGGAAGTGAGGGGTGGAATTAGGGATTGAAGGTTCGAGACAACCAGTACATGTTGGGAATTTGTAATTTTTTTAGAGGGAATTTTTTTTTTTGCCGGGAAAAAACATGATTTATTTTATTTTAAAGAGAAAAGAGTGGAAAAATAATATTTAATTAGCAGAGGTTATAAACCTCCGCAAATTAAGCACAAAAAATTGTAGTTTTTAATAAATTAAGGAGGTTTCTAAAACCTCCGCAAAATAACCTCCATTATTTAACATTTTTTTGTAGTGAGCAGTTGGCAGAAAACTTTGAAATGAAGGATCTTGGTCCAGCTAAACAAATCCTTGGTATGAGAATTCTTAGAAATAGATCAGAAGGAATTTTGAAGTTGTCTCAGGAGAAATATATACACAAGTTGCTTGACAGGTTTTATCTTGAAGATTCTAAGACCAGGAATACCTCTTTGGGATCTCATTTGAAGTTTTCAAAGAAGCAATCTTTGCAGACAGATGAAGAAAAATGTTACATGTCAAGAGTACCATATGCATCAGTAGTTAGGAGTTTGATGTATGCTATGGTGTGTACCAGACCTGACATAGCACATGCAGTGGGAGTTGTTAGTAGGTTCCTATCAAATCCAGCAAAGGAGCATTGAGAATGCGTAAAGTGGATACTCATATATCTAAAGGGTACTTCAGAGATGTGTTTGTGTTTCAGAAAAAGCAATCTCACTTTACAGGGATTTTCAGATGCAAACTTGGGAGGAGATTTTGATACCAAGAAAAGCACCACAGACTACATTTTTACTTTGGGAGGTACTGTTGTGAGTTAGAAGTCTAAACTTCAAAATAGAGTTGCTCTCTCAACCATGGAAGTCGAGTACATAGTTATCTCAGAAGCAGCTAAGGAGATGATTTGGCTAAAGAATTTTCTCAATGAATTAGGGAAAGAACAAGATAATACTTCAAAGTTTAGTGACAATCAAAGTGCTATAAGTCTTGCTAAGAATCCAGTCTTCCATTCTAGATGTAAGCATATTCAATTAAGATATCATTTTATCAGGGAGTTGATAAATGATGGAGACTTATCTTTGTTGAAGATCTTAGGATCAGAGAATCCAGCAGATATGTTGACTAAAGTTGTTACAACTGACAAGCTGAGGCTTTGCATTGCCTCAATTGGCCTTCAAGGATAATTAAAGATGAAGGCGCTACACTAGGTAAAGAGTCGATGAACTCATTTCTTACAAGGAGCTGCTAGAGTTTGGAACTTAGACCCCAAGTGGGAGAATTGTTAGAGTTTTGTGGTCTTAGTATCACATCGCTTGATTTGTAAAAACTTGTGTCTCATTAGTGTTATATATAGAGACACCTTGTAAGCTTTTATATGTGCAAGTAATAAAAAGTTCTCCTAGTGTAGCCGTGGACGTTAGCACATACATTGTGTGCTGAACCACGTTAGAACTTGTGTCTTTTCTCTTTTCCCTTTATTCCTTTCTCTTCTTTTATTGCCCTATACTAACAACTTTATACAAATTATTATTTTGTTCTAATTTTTCCACGACGATGATTAACATGTTATGTGTATATATTTATTGTAATACTAAAATAATAAATCAAAGGAAGTTGTAAGGTTAATGCCTAGTGGTAATTTCTTTTGATGTAATATTAAATTAATTGTTATAAAAACTCTTTTGATTAAAAATAATGTAGCTTGATTTACTATATATATATATATATATATATATATATATATATATATATATATATATGTATATATATGTTTTGTGTCATGCAAATATGATTACTGTGTGATGTGTATGAGTTATGAGGTGTAATAAATTATTATATTGACATTATAATATTATTATGGTGATTGAGTAGTACAAAGTGGAATGTGTCAATTTGTTAGACACATGTAAACACGAGATGATTGATTGTAACATTATGAGATGTTAAATTGTGTGCATGATATTTGGTTGTGAATAAGTGTGTGTTTAACACTTATGTGACAATAATTATGTTGTGAGTTGTGAATTATACAATAACCCGACCAATGTTGATATTGAGAAAAGTGTTGATGCAAAGTGTTAAAGAGAAAGTATAGGTTTCCTATTTAAGAATCATTTTAAATTGTAGTGCAATGTGTTAAACGTGTTTGAAACACAAGTGTGAAGTCGTGAGTATTGTATAATTCATGAGCAGTGTTTATAAATGAAATATGTGATGAATTATGGAATAACATGTTGCTTTGAGATTATAGTATTGTTATTGAGATTTAGTATAAGTGCAAAGTTGAACATGTGTTAATTTGTGAGATACGTGTAAACATGTGATGGTGGATTGTGACACTATGAGATGTGAAATTGTGGATGAGTTTTGGCTTTGAATAAGTGTGTGGTTAACACTTGATGTGACATTACTTGTGTTGTAAGTTGTGGATTGTAATCCGACCAGTGTTATCTTGAGAAAAGTGTTGATGCGCAGTGTTAAAGAAAAAGTATAGGTTTCCTATTTAGGAACCAGTGTTAAAGAGAAAATGTAAGTTTCCTATTTAGGAACCAGTGTTAAATTGTAGCGCAATTGTGTTAAACGTGTTCAAAACACGAGTGTGAGGTCCTGGGTATTGTATAATTCATGAGCAGTGTCTGCATGCAAAAAAAAAAATTATTTTAGGGTTGGACCTGAATCAGGAGGGAGAGGCCCTGACGGACTCTTCGGAGTGTAGGCCTTGGGGGTCACCCGGTTTGAGTGCTCCTTTAAGCTTGTGCCGATGCCGCATGGTTGGAGCATTCTCGCAAAATAGTGTGACCCTGACTGGTCTCCCTATGATTTTACTTAGTGAGAGTGACTTGACATACCCATTGTGTGATGTGTCTTGTTATGTACTCCTAAGCGCCCCAGGGTGATTTTTCACTGACATGGTACCACATTGCATATAGGCTTGAGTCTTAGCATAACTGTTGCATACGCTTGCTAATTGTTTATTATGAAATTGATGTGTTATTATGTCTTTATCAGAGTGTGTGATTCATGTGTAATGTGATTGATGATTGAAAAGTGAATTTTAAATGACAAAGTGGTGGAGTTACGTGAGTTAAGTTTAAGTAAGTTGTATCTCGTTTATATGATATGTATATCTAGTTGTCTTGTTTCTCTATTAGTTTAGGAATGTGATAACTCACTTCCTGTGTGTTGTTTGTGTTTGGATCCTATGATGATCTTGAACTTTGTGTTCGGGGGAGGAGATGACTAGGTGAATTGCTTTAAGGAACTTTGTGCTGAAGGACGTCGGGACACAATGCTCTGATAGGATGTGACATTAGGGCATAAGTTCTATATTAATTGTATGATGTTAGTCTATTTTATTTTACCTCGCTAATTTAACAAAACATTTTTTGTAAATTTTGACAGCTTGGTTTTGAGCCGAATATATTTTTAATAAGTTTTATTCGGTAATAGTGAAGTGAATGTAAACTTTTTACCCATGTGAATTTGTTTACCAATATTTTTATATATTTTATTTATTTATATATATGTCGGGATAGAGGGTGTCACAATTGATATCTTACTCCTACTTGAAATTTTAATTTCAATTTTATCTTATAAATATATTATCTAATTGATTGTAATTTCCATTTTTTTTTGTATTTATGAACATATCTTTTTGTAATTATCTTATCTAATTATCTATTAAATATTTTTCGCATTTAATTTTTTCTTCCTTAATTATTCCTAATTTTTGAATAACATGTAGATATCTACTTAATTTTTAATTTTTACCTCTATTAGTAAATATAGTGTGTATCATTCACGAGATTTATCTATAATTTTAGATTTTTTTTCCTTATATTTTCAAATTTTCATGTATATATATTAGGTATATATCTTTTATTGTTTTGTTTTTAATATATCTTTACCAACTAATAAAATTTAGAATATTAGAGTAACTATCTTTATTCTTTTTCAGATTTTATAAAATTTTGAATATATATATATATATATATATATATATATCTTTTCTGTTTTTATTTATTAGTAAATATGTCTTATATTATCAAATTAGAATAGTTTCTTTTTCATATTTTCTTTTCCTTTTATTTAAAATAATTTTGAAAAATCATAAAAACATATATCTTTTTAATTTTTTTGTTTATTATAGGATAATTAGTTTTTAATTTTCTGATTTTATTTATCTTCTAGTGATCAAATTCGAAGAAAAAAATTAAAAATAAATATATCTTTTATTTTTTGTTATGTTTCTCCTTATTAAAATGTTAACTATTCTTTAAATAAATCTATATATAATTATCATTTTAATTTTTAGATATATCTCTTATATAATTTTTTTAAAATTTTAATCGAAAACATATGTATCATTTGTTGATTTTATTTTATAGTACTTAGGATATTTATCTTTTATTTTTAGCTTTTAATGTTTTCCTTTTTTTAGTTAATTTTTGAAAATTTAATAATCTTTTTATATCTTTTATTTTGTATTAAAACTAATTAAACTGACCATTCTACTCACACCTATTCGAAGTTTCTATTTTATGTTTATAAGCTACATACAAGAACCAAAACGACCATTTTAACTCTTATTGATCCTAAAATTGAAAACACTTTTCAGAAGCTAAAGGGAGAAGCTTGGCGTGCCTAGAAGCAACTATTCAAAGAAGGATCCTCTTCAAGCTCATCAACCAAAGCAACAAAAATAGACAACGAAGGAATGACAAAAGTAGAGCAAACCATGGCAGAACTAGCAACCAGTCAAGGAACCGATGTGAGCCAACTCATTAGACCACCAAACATCGGGGACAACCAAATCAATTTCCCTTCATGGGTCCACAACAACCTCAACCACAACCAATTCATGGGAGCAAGCACCAAGGACCCCATGCTCATCTCACAAGATTTCTACAATTATGCGTATCAATAAGGCTATCAAGTATTAACGATGAACATATTAAACTCTTACTCTTTCCCTTCTCTTTGGGGGAAAGTGCAACCGATTGGCTCAACTTGCACCTACATCATTCGCTAACCACATGGGAGGAAGTCATGGACAAATTCTTCAATCACTTCTTCCCCGAGTCTAGAGTTAAAGCTATCAAGGAACACATTGTCAACTTCAAACAAGCTCCAACCGAATTGCTATTTGACACATGGGAGAGATATAAAGCCCTTCTAAGGAGTTGCCCTTCTCATGGATACAACCAATTCATGAAAATTTAAATGTTCATGAAAGGAATCACCAACGGTTGTAGGAGGATGATCAATGCATCGGTCGGAGGAAACTACCCCAATAAAACCACCACTAAAGTGAAAACCATAATTGAAGATATGGCGGCTAGTGAGAGAATCGTAGAAACAAACCGGTCAAATCTTCCAAAAGGTATGTATGAACTTAATGCTCAAGATAACCTTTTAGCTCTTCAACAAAAGATGCAGCAAGTTAAGGATATAGAGGAAAGGATGAACCTTCATGAGAACCGCTCATGTAACCATCGATGTTCGTAAAGGAGACTACACACTTAGAGAGGGCAAGAAATAAATGTTCTACTACATTCAAGGCATTGAAGCTTTTCCAACGAATCAAATCCCCAACAACACCACCATACAACACTTTGACAATCCACATGCCATACATCAAGCTATTAATGTTAAAGAAGCGCTTACTGGAAGACAAACCAGTTTTCTAACTCTTACTTTTTGCATTACATTCATTTAGCATAGTTTTTAGCTTTAAGTTTGGAGTTCGAAAAAGAAGTTATCACTTAGTAGCATAGCACTAACCTGCATTTTTTTAGTTTTGTTCATCATGTGCAGCCTTATTAACAGCCAGCTTGTTTACAAGTCCACGTACTTGTTGTCCAGGGAGGTGGCGAGAATGCAATGGACAAGAAGATATGTTGAGAGCTTTTCTACTCTAAGTGAAGCCTTCTCTACCCCTCTCTTTTACTTTTTGTTAATTTCGCTTTCTTAGTTTAGTTGCGTAGTATATGTGTAGTAGTTTAAGAATATGTTTACTATTAGGAAGATAAGGAAACACAAGTAATTAAGAAGCATCACCATTTTTTTTTGCAAACCCACCATAAAATAAAAGAAACTTTTGTGCTTAAATCATTCTTTGTGTGGTTGAACTCAAATGCTAAAAGTGAAAACCATTGATTTTGCTTGATTAAGTTGTGTAATGAGTTTGGCATGAAAAATTGAAAGCAAATAAAGAAACTTGTAGACCTAGCCTGGTGAGTGAGTGATCCTTATAATGACATATATTGAGAGACACTCTTATTTCACTCATAGTAGACTTTGACTGAATCTCTTGTAGATTGATTGCAATTGTATGCATTGAATTGATCAATGATATGTTTGCATGTTTAGCCAAGAACCAAAAGGCCTACCCTACATTTTTTATTCCTTGCACCTTACTTTGAGCTAAAATTGATGTATTATTTTCTAATTCCCTAACCTTGAAATTTATATGTTTATATATCCACTACTACCCTAAACTTAAAGGATAGAAGAGCATAGGTCTAGGAATTGGAAAAAATTTTAAGTTTGGAGTGGCAATGCACCACTCAAAGGGAACAAAATAAAGGGTACCAACAAGTTATCACGTGAACAAAGGTTAAAAGTATTATCCTGATTCTTTCTTGTAAAGTATTGAAAAAAGAAAAATATGAAAAACAGAAAAATAAAGAAAAGCAAATGAGAAGCAAAGTAAAGAAAAAAAATAAAAAAATTGTGGATAGAGCAAAGTATGTATGAAATTGAAAATCTGGGGTACCAAGGATTGGTAGGAAGTGAATAAAAATCCAATGAATAGACTAAATGCTTTCCTTCCGTCGAGTTACTTTTGATTATCTAGAAAAACCAATTTTCCTTGTTAGCTAAGCCTCATTACAAGCCAAGAAAGTCCTTAGTGATCTTTACATGCATTTGATGTGTTGATTAACTTCAGATGAAAGCCAAAGTTGAACTATGGTGTCTTAAGTTGTTAATTGAGTAAAACACTTACCTAAAGCTAAGTCAAAAGCTTAAGAGTGAAACACTTATTGTGAGGACAAGTTGTTATGCCATTAAATTTGATTCTCATTCTTGTTGCATATTTCTAAACTTACATTTGATTTGGTTGAGCTAAAAAGTTGAATGTGGGCATCATACTTAGTTGATTGAAGCACATGAACAAAAACATTATTGAATAAAGGGAAATGCAAGAAGAGTATGTATGTAACTTGTCATTGTGTATCCTTAGTCTTTAGCTTTTGAGTCTTAGTTTAATTTATTTTTTGAGACCATACTTTTTTTAAGTAGTTTTAGTTAGTCTTACTTGAGAACAAGCAAGGTTCTAAGTTTGGAGTGTTTATAAACGTCAAATTTACCGGATTTTCATATGCATTTTGTGACGTTTATTTGTCATTTTAGTTAACTTTAGGCCTTATTTTGAATCAAATTAGCTTTAAATTCTTTTTTACTTTTTCTTAGTTAGAATTTTATGTTTTAGTTAGTTTTAATGAAGTTTTGATAGTTTTTCAGCAATCTCTCACTTAAACGCCAGAGCTCCAGAGGCCCAAAATTAGCATAAAGTTTTGGAATGAGAAATTGAAAAAAATGAAGATAAAAGCTAGGAAAATCAAGAGCAAGATATTTTTCAAGGATAAATCAGCTGAAAAAGAAGATAATTGATAACGATTACCGAATAGTTTCAAAATAAACTAGGATTAATTCTGTAGTACATGAATAACCTAGGTCGACTCAGAGATACAATCTAATTTGGTTTCGACTTCAATTCACTCATAAACCATAGGGGATTTCAACAAATAGTTTGCAGACAATTAAAAAAAATGAAGAAACACAGAAACAGAAATGCAGAATTTGATAGAATTATGAAACAGATTTAAGAGCATCAATCCAATTCACTATGTCCAAGCAATTCGAACTATCACAATTTTCTACCGATGATGATCATATTATGAAAGTTCATTCAATCTCATTAGAGATAATTTAATTGAACTAATCCCTAATTACATTGAGATCACAAATCAAATTGAAAGATCATCCAATTAATCTATGATTAGATTTGAATTAGGAAATTAATCAATAACCTAATTCATTTCCAATCCTAAACACATTCAGAATCATCAATATGAAAATAGAATTGGAGAAGAGGATGAACATTCACAACAGAATTTGAAATACTTAACCAAAACTCAAATTCCTCATTGCTTGAACTGAATCCTTGAATTGATTAGTTGTTAAGCCTTCCATAGTCATCACTAATGGAAGAACAATGAAAATTGAGCAAGAAAAGAGAAGAACAAAGTTGAAGAGATGAAAAAAGATGAAGAACAGTTGAGAAAAGAGAGAGAAGAGTTTGATCTAAAACTTACACTAGAAGTTTCTAAAATCTATTTTGTACAAAATGATTTTAACTAACTAACTAACATCTAAAAATGCACTAAGTAGTCTAATATATGTTGTAACTAATCACAAGAAATGGATAGACCTTGATTAGGCCCAACTAATTTCTCTAATCAAGCTAATTACATAATGCAAAGGCCCAAAATTCGCAGCCCAAAATCCAAGTGTTGAGGCTCTAAGCCTACAATGACCCTCAAAATAGCAAAATTGACCCAAGCTCATTTCTGAAAAAATTGTAGCTCTTTTCCTCAGCTTTCCATAAACTACTCATATGCATCTTATAGGTCCTACACAAGGCAAATAGGTCAAGTAAACACAATCTGAAAATAAGCAACAATTATCAATTAAGCTCAATTATTTTGCTAAGACCAAAACTGAGTTAAGGTGAGAAAATAAGAGTTAAAGAGAGGTCAAATAAGCTAAGAAGAATAGGAAAATACTAAACTAAAAATGCTAAATCAATAGTTACTTGAATTAATTAGAGATATTACTTGTTTGTAATTTCTTATGATTATCTCCTTAATTAAACTCAGCTACAATTCTATAAACAGGAGTATCGAGTAGTTCTTAGAATTATATTTTAGACTTCCACCTATTAGACGCCTCCATTATTCCATTAGACCCTATAGGTTTCATTGTATTATTTTTATGAGTGCAATTCCTTCCACCTAGGAGAGGAAATGATTAACCTTAATTCGCTTTAATTCTATCAATTCAGTACTTCATCTTGAGTTCTTTCTTTGTTTTCATACTTAATGTTTTTATTTGATTGATTATCTTATAGATGAATTTAGGAATTGACTTGCGCTTTGGCGAGCCTTGTTGAAACCCGAACATGAATCAAGTATTTAATTGGGATTATCTCTAGGGATGAAATAATTTTGGTTAAGTGTCACTAATTATCGACCATTAATCATGATTTCTTTTGTCGGTATGTCCAAGGGATAGGGTATCAGGCAAGTAGTTTAGAATCTGCGACCATGCGGGAGCTGGGATAAAATACATTAGTGAATTGGGAATGAGCAAGAGCAAAGAATTATGAAGTTACAGTGGATCGAGCAAATTCCAAGTCCAAACCTAGATATTCATTCATCAAGATCGATGTCACCATCCAAGTCTAATATTTATATCTTTACTTATTTATTTTATTGACATTTAATTTTTATTGAAATTTATTTTATGTTATTTATTTCATGACAATCATAAAAAAATATAAAAACTTAGTTCTTAGTTAAATAATTACATGAAACCTCTCCTTTATTCCTTTGGGAGACGACTTAGACGATAATTCAGTTACTACATCATGATTGTGTTACACTTGACCTATAGGTTGAATCTAATGTGAAATAAAACTCTAACATGTTTTTGGTGCTGTTGTTGGGGAATAAATAAATTTTTATTTTTATTTAATTAAGAACATGTAAATATTTATAAATAGACTATTAAATAATTGTAAATAGTTATAGATAATTGTAGATAATTTTTATTAGGTGTAGATAAATTAGTAGATAATAATTCAAGTAAACAGAGTATGTGTATATATCTATTAGATTTAATTAGGTGTATATATCTTTTAGAATAGATTCACGTACTTAGTTATATATTAGATTGTAAATAACTCTTATATTTTAGGTAGTAAAAATTCTAAAATTGAAAATTTCATGTATATTATATATATATATATATATATATATATCTTTTATATTTCCGTTTTTACTACATCTTTACCAAATAATATAATTTAGAATATTAGAGTATCTAATCTTTAATTTTTATTTTCAGATTTTATAAAATTTAAAAAATCAATATATATATATATATATATATATATATATATATATCTTTGTGTTTTTATCTTTTAATAAATATATCTTAGATTATCTAATTAGAGTAATTTTATTTATTAGATTTTCTTTTCCTCTTATTTAAATTATTTTCAAAAAATCATAAGAATATATATATATATATATATATATATATATATATATATATATATATATATATTAATTTTTTTTGTTTATTATGGTATAATTAGTTTTTAATTTTCAGATCTTATTTATCTTCTAGTGTATCAAATTAAAAAAAAATAGAAATAAATATATCATTATGTTTTATCTTGGTAACTTGCGTTTTAGCTTTTGGTCTTTGATAGGCAAAAAATTTACAAGTATTTTCATAATTAAATTAATCAAAAAGTTTTAAATGAATTAAAATAAAGTCTTCCACTTGAGATAGTTCATAGTTCCATGTAGTGGCAACATGTCCTTACACTAATTGTTTAAGCATTGAAGAAAAAAAATATGGTTAACCAACTGACAAAAAACATGGTGAAACATAGTCAAATTTTGTGGATAATCAAAGATTAAGATTAGACAAATGTCAGTACCATAAAAATCATATACAATGAACATTAGAAATATTGTTGTGAACAAAGGGGTCCAAGAAAGGAAATACAACATCTCATGAAATTGGTAGAATGCGACGAATATTGTTACTGGTTTAGACGGCTAGACAATGAAGATGTCGTTAGAGATATATTGTGGGCACATCCAGATTCCATCAAATTCCTAAATTCATTTCCAACAATGTTGATTTCTGATACAACATACAAGACAAACAAATATCATCTTTCATTGTTGGAAATTGTTGGTATCACTTCAACAAACATGACTTTTGTTGTTGCCTTTGCTTATTTAAGTTTTGAGAGAATGGATAATTTTGAATGGGTTTTAAGTAAGGTGAAATGATTGTTTGTGAAAGACGATGTGTTGCCTCAAGTTATTGTCAAGTGCTATGGTTCTTGCATTCATGAATGCATTGGAGATTATGTTTCCTTCTTCAACCAACTTGTAATTTCTATTCGACATTACAAAGAATGTCAATACAAAATGCAAAATCCATGTGGATAAGGTTCAAGAGTGGAAAAATGTCATGGATGCATGGGAAATATTGTTGCAATCTCCAGATGAAGAATCATATCTTGAACACTTGAAAAACTTTACAAACCAATGCACACATTTTAAATTACTTGTTGACTATGTCCAAAATACATGGTTGATGCCATTTAAGGAGAAATTTGTACATGCATGGGTTAATTGAGTTATGCATATTGGAAATACAATAACAAAATTGAATTGCTTAATCACTTTGACATTGGTAAGTTTTTAATATTGCAAAGTTTTTTACATTACATTTGGTTGCATAATAGCGTTGAAGGCGCACATGCGAGATTGAATACGTTGTATCAAGAGAAGCACAAGACATCATTTTTCATGAGTTGAAATAGGTTAACACCATAGGTACTGACAGCTTTGCTTGTGGTTGGCCACTTAGAGTTACTCACGGTCTACCATGTACTTATGAACTTGCTAAATTTATCACTATATATAGCTCTATTCCCTTAAAGTCTATTCAGTACATTGGAAGATGTTATCCTTTCATAGTACAAATGACATTAGAGACTCCTAAGGGGGCTTAACTTTAACACATAAAGTTGATGCATTGTTTAAGAGATTTTCACAACTAGACGTGTGCGGTAAAATTACCTTAAAGACCAAATTCCATGAACTTGCATTTCCAAATACCACTTCAATGTGTCCCCCTCCAAAGAAAATAAAACAAAGGGTGCACCAAAGTGTGTGAAATCTACCAAATGTAAACTTTCAATGTGGGAGTGTGTGGATGAAATGAACATGATGATTGGTAGTTCAAGAACTCCAAGTGTGGCTCGCAAGGTTTGTTGTGACAACAAAAGAAATAAATGAATCATTATATGGATGAATTTCTCAATAAGTGGCAACAATACATTATGAAGATTGTTGATGTCACATCGGATGGAAATTATGGTTATAGGACAATTGTACCTTTGCTAGGCCAGGGTGAGGAGTCTTGGTCTCTCATTCGTCAAGATTTGATTCGGAACTCAAACATCACACTCTCTCTATATTCAATTATTTTGCTCAAAAGAAAGACTATTGGAATTAATAACCCCTTGTATGTTGAATGTGACCAAGTACTTGATGCGAAGTGGATGACCATTCTCGACATGCGTTATGTGATTGCTAGTCGGTATAATGTTGTATTGGTCCACTTATCTAGGCTGCAAAGTTGGACCTTCTTTCCTTTTTTTAAGAGTCCCTCAGCAGCTGTGTCCTGTCTTATTGCAATCAGATTTGTCAATTGAAATCACTTTGTCCAGGTATATATTATCTACTAAAGATATTGTTTGCTTTTGTAAGCTAATATTGATTTATTTGCTAACTTCGTCCAGGTATATTCGTCTTTTGTATGATAATTTTGCTTTTCTTAAAAAATGATTGTCCCCTACCTCCTATTGTTCCATAATGGAGAAGATATTGTACACCCAAAGCTCGTTCATGGCAAAGGTCTTACATTTAACAAATGCAAGCTTTCAACTCAATATAATTTCATTCCGCAAGAGGATCTCAATATGTAGTAGACATTTATATGGATTGAAATAACTTTAAACATTTAATGTGTATCCAAATAGTTTTATGGATGTGTATATCTATCTCAATATGTAGTAGCCATTTCCATGAAAATGGATTTAATACCTAAGTTATTTCTATTTGTTAAACCTCTATTTCAAACAATGAAAAAAAATATACAACGGAAGTATGATTTTGTTGCATAGTGTACAACAGAATCATACTTTTGTTGTACATTTTTATTAACCACCACTTGCACAATGGGATTGTGATTCCATTGTAAATTTTTTCCATAAACCCAATTGCACAATGGAAACTAGAGGTGTTCAAAAAATCTGGTTATATAAAACCAATCCAAATAGTTTTATGGATGTGTATATCTATCTCAATATGTAGTAGCCATTTCCATGAAAATGGATTTAATACCTAAGTTATTTCTATTTGTTAAACCTCTATTTCAAACAATGAAAAAAAATATACAACGGAAGTATGATTTCGTTGCATAGTGTACAACAGAATCATACTTTTGTTGTACATTTTTATTAACCCCCACTTGCACAATGGGATTATGATTTCATTGTAAATTTTTTCCATAAACCCAATTGCACAATGGAAACTAGAGGTGTTCAAAAAATCTGGTTATATAAAACCAATCCATAACTGTCCATATCCAAACTACTTTAAATCCATTTTAATGGAGTGGTTTTACATCCAAATCCATTTTTGTGGATTTTAAATCCAATCCAATTATTTGGATATGGATTGGATATTTTATTGGATTTTCAAATTTTATAGCATTCCTCCAAGACAACCTGGGTCAAGGTCGGCTAAAAGCAATTTTTTAGCCGACATCGGCTATGGCTATTTTTCGGCCGATGTCAATTGAGGTTATTTTTTGATAGAATTAGCTAAAAGCAGTTTTAATTTATTTTTATTAGTTGAAAAACGTATTTAACTATTTGATAAACCGGTTTTTTAGTAACTTCTAGAGTTTTTTCTAGAGTTTTTTGAAATGTTATTTTCTAACTAGTTTTTTTTTTGTATTTATTCCCTTTTTGAAAATCTTACATTTTTCAGTTATTTTAAAAGATAATTTTGCCAAATACTTATGACTTTATAAACTAACTTAAAACATTTTAGTTATCAGTTTTCATCTTCGAAGAATGATTTTGGCAAGATATTTTAGGTAGCTTCTAATTTATTTTTGTTAGTTGAAAAACTTGTTTGATAAATGAGTTTTTTTAGTAACTTCTAAAGTTTTTTGAAAATGTTACTTTCTAGCTTTTAGTTTTTGTTATATTTATTTCCTTTTTATTCTTAAACATTTATTAGATTTCCTTTTTAATTTTTTCTATTTAAGGTAAAATTTTATTATCTTTAACCATATTTGTTTTACATTTGATATTAGTTTTTGATTTTTACCTTTTTAGTACAGGGATATATAATAAGTTTATGTAGTTTCATTTTTTTTGGATATCTTATACACAAAAAAGCTACAATTTTTAAAGACTAATTTAATACTAAATTATAAATACTTCAAAATATATTTTTTATCGATAAAATTAAATTAAAATTTATATAAAATCATTACATAAATATGTCTATTTTTTTAATTTTATATTTTTAGCTCATTTAACATATAATTTTACAAAATGTTTATGATTTAAGAAGATAACTTTCTAAGTTTTCTGCTAGCTTTCTATCTTTTTAGTTTTCAACTAACTTTTTAACTAATTTTCTAAAAAAATAATTAGTTTTTAGCTAATTTTATGAAGCATAACCTTAATAATGATCTGAATTCTGCACATGAATATTCATAGTCTTGCATGAAAGTAATATTTTCCTAGAGATATTCTTGGATGGGCTCAAACCTAACCCTTCATCCTTACTTATATTAGAATTAATGTCATTCCTTCTAATTAAACAAATATTTTGTAATTATATTTTATATAATAAAAATTTTAATTTCTCTTGTTATGTTATAAATAAAATAAAATATGTAACCAACTAAATAAACAAGAAATTTTATAGAGATATTTTATATGTATTTTTTAATGTTTTTGTTATTATTATTATTATTATTATTATTATTATTGGATTTTTTTTTACAGAAAAAACAATATTTTTGTCAGATATATTAGAATTTATTTATTCATTTAAGAAAACCTTCTAAACCAAATCAACCCACTAATGACTCATAAGATTAACACAAAGGTGTAAGGTCAAATTGGGTTCACATGTGGATGATCAATATATTTAGTGAGAGAATTCATATTCGATTTTTTCATTATGCAAAATTCTTTTGGACTAGGAGAGTCACACATCACGAGCGTGATTAGTCTTTGATTCAATGAGTTGGAAGACACCTGTTGATCTCTAACCTAGGAAAAAAATAATCAAGTCACAAATTATTTAGATCAACACACTCACATGTAATGTAAGTACAGATGCAGAGATCACCAAGCATTTGAATCAACTGGTTTGAGTTATTGCTGCTTAATCACAAGTCTCGGATTCAAGTCCTAGTTATGCAACTACATTAAAAACTTGGAGAGAGCTTTGTTGCCCATAGAGACTCTACCTAGTTCAAACAAGAATATCATCTTTGGATGATTCCTATAGTCTAAAAAAAAGATCAAATGACCTATTTGATCATTTATCTTTTTTTATTGTTCAATTCGGTCTTTTATTTTTTTAAAAGTTTAATTTGATCTTTTATTTTCTTTTTTAGTTCGATTTAGTCATTTATCTTTTAAAAGTTTTATTTTGATCATTTATCTTTTTTTTTTGTTAAGTTTAGTCTTTCCATACATTTAAGATTGATGTCGTTAATTATTTATGAAATAACTTTTTTTGTTAAAAATGAAGTGGAGGGGAAGGGGAGAAAACTAAATCAAATAAATTTATTTTTAAATGATTAATGATATTAATTTTAAATAATCTGAAGAATCAAACTAAAACAAAAAAAAATTAAGATAAATGATCAAATTAAAAAAAGATAAAAGGTCATATAAATTTTTTAAAAGATAATTGACTAAATTAAATAAAAAATAAGATAAATAATTAAATTAAACTTTTTAAAAGATAAACCAAACTGATTCGAAAAAAGAAGATAAAAAATCAGATAACTCGTTTAGAAAGAAAAGAAAAGTATTGAGGCAGAGTAGCCATGCTTGAAAACAGAACAATATCCACAGCCTTTAAACTAAGGCTGTTGATTAAAACTTTATGACCCTAATGATGTTGTCTATTGAGCTTTGGCTTTCTTACTTTCCTTTATTTGTTAATTAATCGTGGAGCAACGTATCTGTCTGTGGGGAACATTTGACCAAGATGATTCAATTTGGTAATCGAGTAATCAACTTGTAATTAAGCTCTATACTCGTCGTGGCCAAAGCACTTCCACCTTCTTCAACGCGTTAGAACCATACATAACATGGAGAGCATAATTTAGCAACTTTTATACTCCACAAGAAACAAAATTATAATATTCTTTTTTTTAAATATACTGTTAGTCAACTATTAGTGGACCATGCTGAATGCAATCGCGATCATGGCAACTCCGCGAAGTCCTTTATTCAATACACCATGTGATTTAAATTTTGGTTTTCATTCACGTCGTTGTGCTTTGAAATTGAAAGCCATAAATGCCAAATCAATTTAAAACAAAAATAAATTTATTTAGAATTCAATAATAATATGTATATACTCCCTCCGAACTTAAATATAAATAAAAAACTAATTTTATATCAATTAAAAAATCAATTAACATTATTTAATTTTATTAATCTCAATTAAAAATAAAAAAATATTATTCCTAACATGTCCTTTGGTGTTCACGATCATTGTGGTGCTAGGACCAATTTCGATTGTGTTCTGAATTATGTTATGTAATGGGCTCGAACTCTTTTAAACTCTAAGTTTCAATAAAAATGTTAAGTATGACACTGAGATGATGAAATGACAAATTCTTCTCTCTTCCTTTTTCGTCCAAAAATCTTGGTTCGATGTTATTATTTATCTTCTTAGTTATATCCATGAGTCATGACTATGTTTAAGCAGTAATATTTCCTTGATTTCTTAGATTGAGCATAGCCCTTGATATATTGATTGTTTCAAATTGATTATTTCCTTGTTTCTTAGTTTGATGACATATAAGTCTAGAATTTGACATGATCAATTAGTAAATTTGCATCTCAAAAATTTGAAAAATAAGTTTAAATTAAAATGATAATAATAAATATAATATATTAATAAATCGTTTTAAGTATATGTATTTTAAAAAAGAAATCGTCTTAAAACTCGCTTTACACACCTAAATAAATTGGGCCACCTGTAAGTAAATTAACCTATTTTTAACAGTGTTAACATTTCCAAAGTGCTTTTTCTTGATTGTTTAAAGTGCTTTTCTAGCGAAAGATATGCTCCCTAAAGCTGATTTAAACAATTTGATAGGTGCACAGGTAAGTGTTACTTTTTAATTAGCTGTGGAACATAGTGGCAATGTGCTAAATTAATCTCTCATGACCCACATTGTCACCACAACTATTGAGTTATATCTTCATATTTTACTCAACAGCAACTAAACCCATAAGCATGTCAGTTTCAGCTTTATTTAAAGTACTCATTAATTGCGCACATAAGAAACATGCACACCAGTTAACTAATTATATGATGGGAATTTGCTGTAGTTTTTCATTGGTACACTTAGATGTATATATTATAAGACGTAACATTTAACTAGTATTTTTGACCAATTAACGATTCTTTAAGGCATAACCTTGAAAGGTTTGGTTAAGAGATGTACAATAGATAGTTGTTTAGAAAAAAGAAAGAAAGAAAAGGTGTGAGACATACTTAGGACCTTCAAGTTATGATATTCATTTCAGAAAATAGTCCATATATAGACCGAACATTAGATGATATATATTTAGAGAGAAAGAGAAAATCTAAAAACAAAACTATGATAAATGATATAATGTTATAATTAAGAAGAAGAAAAGAGAAGTATTAATAGAATTATTTTATGATAAATGAGTGTGTGTGTGTATCATCATTTTTTCCCTAAACTAATATAATAACTAAAGATCTTTTAATTCATTATGCTGTTATATAATGAATGACACACGACTTTAATTCATATTTTGGTCTCCATTATAAAAAATAATTAATTTCATTAAAATGCGACATCTTTAATTAAAAATAATTTTCTCCTAAATTATTTTTTATTAAAATTTGATATTAAGCATAAAAAGTTTTAAATTTTTTTAAATGAATAATATTTTAAAAATAATTTTATTAAATAAGATCTTGTTAGTTAAAATTTATTTATATCTTTTAAAAAAATATTTTTTATTTTTTATATTCAAAATCAGAGAGAATATTAAGAAATATGTGGTCACAATGTAAAACATATATGAGTGTGTATTCGACATGTGTAGGTATGTATATGATACTTGCGTTTCTGGTCAAATACTTTAAAAATAAATAAAGACCTAATATATAAAAAAATAGATGGTCATTATATTTGTAATTATTAGAAGAAAATATAATGCTAGCCCTACATGCATGTTGCCCTCTACTCACCACATGTTTGGTAATGACAGATGTCCAATGAGACTGCGCAAGTGAGGCATGTCATCTCAGGCCCTTTTATGATGTTTACAGTTTAGACCATGCATTTTGATTAACTTTCAAATAAAGGAGCACAGAAAAAAAAAAAAAAAAAAAAAGCAGCAAAAGTGCGATAAAGGAGAAAAACATAAAGAAGCTTGATTATATAACAGCATAACGAATTAAAACTCCTTTATTATCCTTTTTTCTCTTTTAGATATCTAAACTCTTTACAGCTTTACTGTCTGATGAGACTTGGATAAGATTCTTTTGCAGTTTTTTAATGCTTCACTTTATATTTCCACTAGAACCGCGTCATTGTTATGTCTCAATAGAAAAAAAAATCAAAAAAAAATCTTTTCTTATTAATTAACGGTTGAAATCTAGCTAGTTATTACAAAACCTGAATCTTTAGACTTAATATTTTGGTGCCTGACTCTACAATCTCTACTTACTATTTAAAATGACATATATACAAGTCCGGCCGGTCGCAGTTTCGACGGGCGTTCAGTACCATTGTACCAAGCATGATTGTTATATATACGTAGAAACACTTTAATGACAACTGTTAACTAAATTCATATGTATCATATACCTACATATACTGAATTATAGATGATAGCTGTTAAATTCATTATATATGAATTTGTAAAGTATCATATCATTCCTATACTACCAAATATACATTTAACATTGTCAATTTAATATGGGTTACAAGAAAAATTGATGTTAAATTACTGATAGTGACATTTCTATAAATAAAGGGATTTCTTAACATCGATTTTTTGAAAACTAAAGTTACTGGTACAATATACACATCGATTTTCAAAAAATCAATGTTGTTAGTTCATAGTTAACATCGATTTTTGAAAACCGATGTTGTGAAATGTGTGAATAATATCGGTTTTATTTAAAAATCGATGTTGGATCTTTTATAATAATTCTAAAATCTTACTCTGGCGCCTAACTCTCGAGCTCACTTTGCTACCCTCACTTTCTCAAACCCTTACTTCCTTGCCCATCGCATCATTGCGTGCCCACCGCGCCACCATTGTATTATCACTCTCACACTGCCCACCACGTTGCTGCATGCCTGCCACTGCATCGCCACCATTGCATCTCAAACCAGGTTTAAAGTTACTCCTATGAGGTATATTGATGAATTGAACTTGAAATTTTTGTGAGATACCTTGCTTGGTTTGTTGATGATTATGACTATGAATTGTGTGTGGGTTTTCCTACACTTTATGTTGGAGTAGGGACTAAGGGATTATTGTTATTAATTGTGTCAAGTAACTACTTACAATTAGTATGTATTTGTCTTCAAAGTTCTGTTTGTGAAACTAGTTATTTACAACTACATCTACCCCAAACTTGGCCCAATAATGTTATTTCTATAAGAGAAAAGACATGTGTAGATGCAAACTACCTGGACAATGGACATCCTATGAAATTACTTGGGATTGCCTTTAAACTTTTTCATTTAGAGTGTGTTTGGATGAGACAATTTTAAAATTCTAAAGAATTTTAAATTCTGAGAATTTCAAATGCTCCAATTTAAATTCCTTTATTTTTAAAATTATGTGTTTGGATTCCTTTCAAATGCTCCAATTTCAAATCCTACCGTCGCCAACGACACCGAGCCGCCGAGCATGTTGGACCCCACGTGGGTCCACCAAGCGGAGACGTGGTCGAGGAGGTTGACGTTGTTTTTGCAAAGGGTGACGAGGTCGTCGCGGGCGAGGATGCAGCCTAGGGTTTCAGTGGCGGAGAATCGGAGGGAGTCCCTGGGGGAGTCGAAGCAGTCGGAGATTTCCTTGTTGCAGTCGGAGATGAGTTTGGCAAGGCGGTAGGAGGGGATGGCGGCGACGTTGGGGTTAGGGAAGTGGAGGTCGGTGCGGATGCCATCGCAGACAGACTCCCAGAGGTCGGGGGTGAGGCGGGTGGAGTAGATGAGGTCGAAGGTGAGCTTCTTGCAGATGGTGGAGGCAGGGGCGGCAACGATTTCCTTGACAATAGTCTTGGCGATGACGGCGATGTCGCGACCCGCGGCGGATTGCTAGAGGGCCTAGAGGAGGGCGCCAGACTGGCGGAGGGTGTCGTTAGAGCGGAGGTCGACTTGGATCTGGGCAAAGAGGATGTCCATTGTGCTGATGGGTTCAAAGTTGAAAGTGGAAATGCATAAGAGTGTGTTTGGATGATAACTTTTAGCTCAGTAATTCATTTTAATCCTGTAATTGAAATATTTCAAGGTGAAATTACACGTTTGGATAAATCATTTAAATAGAAATTGAATTCAGTCATTTTAATAAGGAATTTTATTATTCAACAGAGAATGCATGCATGAATTGAAATTCTTTGCAAAAATGAGAGAATTTCAATTTCTGCAACTCCTCTCTATGGCTGGTCTCGATCACTCTGCACCTATACCTCACTTGCTTTCACTCATTTTTCTCCTTCCACACACTCTCCCTTGCGACCCTCGTTCTCACTCTCTCACAGTCACGAAAACCTTCATTCAAATTGTACACTCTCGGTGGCTATTACCTTGTTCAGATTGCATACTCTCACGATGGCTACGACCTTCGTTCTCGCTTGATTCATATCGCACACTCTCTTCATACAAGGTTGGTTTCTCATCTCCATTATCTAGGGTTAATTTGGGATTTGTGCTTTGTTCTCATTGTCGTGTTATCTGGATCTGAATTTTAAATAAATTTGCACCCACTATTGGAGATATGGGACAAGGCTTGGAGTTCTATTTCGGTTTGAAATTTTTAGTTTTGTTTGGGGTTGAGCTAGGTGGTGAGCACCATGTGTTTATGAATATGCATGAAAGAGGGAGAGAAAAATTATTTAAATTCCACTAGTAGGTTTAATATTATTTTCAGTTTCCATTAGGTTTAATATTATTTAGTAGTGAAAGGGACCTCCACTAGTAGGTGCATAAGTGGAAAATTGCAGCAAGCAATTTGCATCTTTGTTGATTTTGCTGAAGCAACGATCTTTATTATATAAAGTATGTTTGTATACATTACAATACTTTATAGGTTAATGATAGTCCTTGGATATATTCCTTATTATCATCATGACTTTAAGTGCTCTATAAGATTTGTCTAAATGGTTATGCCTTTCATCGTGCATGCCACCATGTGTTTCCTATTTTAGTATCAATGCTGAGACTTGGTAGCAAGTACATTTTCTTTCAAATGTATAGTAACTTATATTTAGTCCTGATCCACTGTTCTTATGTAATGTTGATATCCTAAAGATTAGGCTGAGCTAATTTCAAAAGCTTTTAACTTGTAGATAGGGAGAACATACAACAATATTATACTTTCCCAGCATTAAAGTAATGTGTAGTTAATAATACCTCTAATTATTTTGTTTACCCTGCTTCTTGTACCCTTTATTTTATAAGGTAGCTAACAGATACCAATCACCATATTTGAAAATGCAGAAGGGGAAGGGGGTGGGGTGGGGAATTAGATTCTATGAAATGGAAACAAAGTTTTTAGTTGAACCATAATGTTCTTAACCAATAGGAATGTTAAAACCACCATGACTTTAGATGCATCTTCATCCTTTAGCAAGTCCATTTTCACTTTTATAATTTTTGGGTTTGTTGATGAGGACATAACCAAGGGCAAGGACCATGAAGCACTTGAAGGGCCCATGACCAGAGGCAGACTTAAACAAGTCCAACACGTCATAGAGACAAGACTAGTCATTTGTATAGCTGCCATTGATGATAATTGAAGGCCTAAGTGGAGAAAGATGAAGGCCCAGAGGCAGAGGCACTACCAAGACTACTAATTATTGCTGAAGGCCCAAACTAACTTGAAGGCCCAAGTTAAATAAGTTTTTAGTTATAATTTATTTTTATTGTAATTTTGGCCCAAACTGTTTAGAAGGCCTATTTCTATTTTTATCTTTTTGTTCAGATACACTATAAGTATTTGTTTTTGTTTTCAATAGAGGGACTTTTGGCATTTGATAAAATTTGGTGAGAGTTTCTCTCTGAGTTCCTTGTTGAACCAATCTCAGACTTATCAAGGTAATCATTGTGGCGTCTACCCTGACTTATCTTCCTTCACCGGAAGTGGCGTCATCCAAACCTCCGTAGCCTGTATCAAACGATCTGCTCCTACTCAGGTTCACATCATCTGGTTTTAGAGCTTCGGCTCTTGATACAGGTTCTATCCTATCCTATCCTATTTTTTTCTTTGTAATTTGTCTAGGTTCGTGTTTTTGTCCTTGTTCTGTTATTTGCGTTCTTGTTTACATCTTGTTTCGTTCTTGTTTGCGTCTTGTGTTCTGTTATTTGCGTTCTTGTTCTTGTTCTTGTTCTTGTCACGTTCTTGTTCTTGTTTCTTGTGTCTTTCAGACTTTGTGTAAAAAAAAATCTGTTTGAGTTCTTGTTTCTTGTTCTTGTGCCTGTCATATTGTATTCTGTCTTCTGTTCATAACTTTTGTTTCAGCCTATTCGAATTCTGTTTGGGGTAAAAATTGCCTAATTGCCGAATTGCTAAATTGTCAAATTTGCCTAATGATGATTGCCTATTGAACGAATTCTAATAGCTAGACGTCTGAAAAAAAAAGAGAAAAAAAAGAGAACGAAAAGAAGAAAGAAAGAAAGAAAGAAAGAGAGAAAGAAAGAAAAAAAGGAAACAGTTGCAAAAAAAAAGTTGCAGAAATTTTGAAAAAAAAAAGAAGTGGGTGTTTGATCTTTGAACACGAAATTGAGGCATTTAGAGGTTTTTTTTTTGGAAATAAAATCGTGGAACAAATCCCTTTATCTAGATTCTCCTCTGAATTCTGAGCGTTTTGATATATAGTGGGCCTCAAACGGACAACCATAGCAAAAGTTATGAGCATTTGAAGTTTACTTGTCCTATCTGTTGTCCTATCTAATATCTTATCTGTTATCCTACCTAATATCTTATCTGTTATCCTATCTAATATCTTATTTGTTATCATATCTGTTACCCAAATTAAATCTCATCTGTTATCCAAATCCAATCTAATATATTATTATCCAAATCAAGTCCAAGTTGTTATCCCAAATCAAATCTGTTTGTGATCATTATATTGTCTTTCCTTTTATTTTATATTACCTTGTGTGTCTAATTTGGTCCATCCAGGAACTTAAGAGGAAACACGAGTGGTAAAAGACAAGAGGGAATACATTACACAAAAGCCTATTGAGAGCATTAAACACGAGTGTACTACCATCTAAGAGTTAAACACGTGAGTAGAGTGTTGTGAGGTCCTGAAACCTTAATAATTTTTATTGCACACTTTTTTTTTCCTGTTGAATTATGGCTGGAGCAGGTGGTGGTGGTGACGAGTATTATCAGTTGGACGGAGCTCAACGTCTGTTACTGGATGCGATGAATGCACAGATGCAACGTTTGTTGGACCGTACCAATGAGGAGGTCTATGGACGACTAGAAGCTTTGGAGAACCAAGCCAATCAGAATGCTAGACGAAATATAGATGGGAATAGAGGTAACAATGGCGGTAATGACGGACCGAGGCAGAACCGGGTTGAGGGAGTAAAGCTCAATGTTCCTCCCTTCAAAGGTAGAAGTGATCCAGATGCCTACCTGGACTGGGAAATGAAGACTGAGCACGTATTTGCCTGCAATGACTACACTGATGCGCAGAAAGTCAAGCTAGCAGCAACTGAATTCTCTGACTATGCCCTTGTTTGGTGGCATAAATACCAGAGAGAAATGTTGAGAGAGGAACGGTGAGAGGTAGATACATGGATTGAGATGAAAAGGGTGATGAGAAAAAGGTATGTGTCCACTAGCTATAACAGAACCATGCGACAGAGGGCCAACATCGAAGAGGACTCCGAAGACACAATGGCTCGTTTCCTGAATGGTCTAAACCCTGAAATCAAAGATGTTGTTGAATTATAAGAGTATGTGGCGTTGAATGACTTGTTACATAGGGCGCTCCGGGTTGAACAACAAATTAAAAGAAAAAGTGCAACAAGGAGGAACTCACCCAATACTTACAACCAAAACTGGGCCAACAGATCCAAGAAGGAGGGCGGTAATTTGTTCCGACCTGCAGACACATCCCCGCATGGAAAGTCAGCAGCGTCCAATGTAGGTGGAAGCAAACATAACACCTCCACTTCCTCATCCAATACTGGAACCAGAAACATAAAATGTTTCAAGTGCTTAGGCAGAGGACATATTGCTTCTGAATGTCCAACCAGGAGGACCATGATCATGAAGGCTGATGAAGAAATCACTAGTGAGTCTGAAATCAGTGAAGGAGAAGGGGAAGAAGAAGAGTATGAAGAGGAAGCTATGCAGGGTGATATGTTGATGGTGAAAAGGCTGTTGGGAAATCAAATGCAGCCACTGGATGACAATCAAAGAGAAAATATTTTCCACACCAGCTGTGTAATTAATGGTAAGTTGTGCTCTTTAATTGTTGATGGAGGAAGTTGTACCAATGTTGCAAGTTCCACATTAGTGACCAAACTGAATTTGGAAACTAAGCCCCATTCTAGACCATACAAACTTCAGTGGCTTAGTGAAGATGAAGAGGTAAAAGTGACTCAACAGGTTGAGGTGTGTCTCACCATTGGGAGATATAATGACAAGGTGCTATGTGATGTGGTCCCAATGGAAGCAACCCATGTGCTGTTAGGAAGACCGTGGCAGTATGATACCAAGGCAGTGCATGATGGCTTCACCAACAAAATCTCTTTCAAGCAAGCTGACAAGAAGATTGTTCTCAAACCGTTATCTCCTCAAGAGGTTTGTGAGGATCAGATAAAAATGAGAGAAAAGAAAAAGAGTGAGACACTTGAGAGGAAAAAGAGTGAGACACTTGAAAAGGAAAAGAGAGGAAAGAAAAAGAGTGAAACACTTGAGAGGGAAAAGAGAGAAAACAAAAAGAGTGAAACACGTGAAGGCAAACAACTTTATTTACCAACAAAAAGGGAGGTAAGGAGGGTGCTTTGTGCGAGACAACCCCTCTATTTATTGTTTTCTCAACGTCAGATGTTGCATGCTAACCCAATTGATGAATTTAAATTGCCTTCTAGTATTCAGTCTCTTCTGCAGGATTTTGATGATGTGTTTCCAGCAAGTGTACCGGATGGTTTGCCACCATTGAGGGGAATTGAGCATCACATTGATCTCATTCCAGGAGCATCCTTGCCCAATCGGCCAGTTTATAGGAGCAACCCATAAGAAACTAAGGAGATTGAAAGGCAAGTGTCCGAACTCCTGAGCAAAGGTTGGGTGAGAGATAGTATGAGTCTGTGCGTTGTACCTGTCATTCTAGTACCCAAGAAGGACGGCTCATGGAGGATGTGTTCTGATTGTAGAGCCATAAACAACATCACCATCAAGTATAGGCACCCAATCCCCAGGTTAGATGATCTTCTTGATGAACTATATGGTGCATGTGTGTTTTCTAAAATTGATTTGAAAAGTGACTATAATCAGATTAGAATCAGAGAGGGAGATGAATGGAAAACTGCCTTTAAAACAAAATATGGTTTGTATGAGTGGATGGTTATGTCATTTGGTTTGACTAATGCACCTAGTACTTTCATGAGATTGATGAACCATGTTTTAAGGGAATTTATTGGGAAATTTGTGGTGGTGTACTTTGATGATATTCTTATCTATAGCACTAGTCTTGATTTGCATGTTCAACATTTGCAATCTGTTTTAAGTGTGCTTAGGAAAGAAAAATTGTATGCCAACCTAGAAAAGAGCTCCTTTTGTACTGATCATGTGGTGTTTTTGGGTTTTGTTGTTAGTGCTGAGGGAGTACGAGTGGATGTGGAAAAGGTTAAGGCCATCCAAGAATGGCCAACACCTAAGACCCTGAGTGAGGTAAGGGGATTTCATGGTTTAGCAAGTTTCTATAGGAGATTTGTTAAGGATTTTAGTACATTGGCTGCACCTTTAACTGAAGTTGTTAAGAAGAATGTGGGTTTCAAATGGGGTAAGAAACAAGAAGAGGCCTTTGTTGCCCTCAAACATAGGTTAACTAATGCACCCATTCTTGCTATGCCTAATTTTGCAAAATCATTTGAAATTGAGTGTGATGCGTCAAATGTGGGTATTGGGGCTATTTTGTTGCAAGAGGGACATCCGATAGCTTATTTTAGTGAAAAGTTAGGAGTCGCTGCCCTTAACTATTCAACTTATGATAAGGAATTGTATGTTTTGGTTAGGGCTTTACAAACTTGGCAGCATTACCTATTATCCAAAGAGTTTGTCATCCATAGTGATCACGAGTCCTTAAAAGGCCAAGGAAAGCTTAATAAGAGGCATGCTAAGTGGGTAGAGTTTTTAGAGCAATTTACATATGTCATCAAACATAAAAAGGGGAAAGGGAATGTAGTGGCTGATGCACTGTCTAGGAGACACGCTTTACTTGCTATGCTTGAAACTAAACTGTTTGGTCTCGAGTCTTTGAAAGACATGTATGTGCATGATGTGGACTTTGCTGAAATTTTTGCTGCATGTGAAAAGTTTTCTGAAAATGGTTACTATAGGCATAATGGATTCTTGTTTAAAGCAAATAAATTGTGTGTGCCTAAGTGTTCCATTAGAGAGTTGCTTGTGAGTGAATCACATGAGGGGGGGTTGATGGGACACTTTGGGGTTCAAAAGACCTTGGAAATTCTGCAAGAGCATTTCTTTTGGCCTCATATGAGGTGTGATGTGCATAAGTTTTGTGGTCATTGCATTGTGTGTAAGCAAGCTAAATCTAAGGTTAAACCTCATGGATTGTATACTCCTTTGCCTGTTCCTGAATATCGTTGGACTGACATATCTATGGACTTTGTTTTGGGGCTGCCCAAAACCAAGAATGGAAAGGATTTTGTGTTTGTTGTTGTTGACAGGTTTTCTAAGATGGCACACTTCATCCCTTGCAAGAAAGTGGATGACACTTGTCATGTGGCTGATTTGTTTTTCAAAGAAATAGTGCGGCTTCATGGATTACCGAGGAGCACTGTCAGTGATAGGGATGCAAAATTCCTTAGTCACTTTTGGAGGACCTTGTGGGGTAAGATTGGTACTAAATTGTTGTTTTCTACTACTTGTCACCCACAAACTGATGGTCAAACTGAGGTAGTCAATAGGACTTTAGGCACACTGCTTAGGATTGTTTTAAAGAAAAATCTTAAATCTTGGGAAGCCTGTTTGCCTCATGTTGAGTTTGCTTATAATCGGGCTGTCCATAGCACAACTAATTGTTCACCATTTGAGATAGTGTATGGATTTAATCCTTTGACTCCTCTTGATTTGTTGCTTGTGCCTAACATTGCTATGTTTAAGCATAAGGATGCACAGGCTAAAGCTGAGTATATGAAGAAGTTGCATGAGCAAGTGAAGGCTCAAATTGAAAAAAAAAATGCGAGCTATGCAAGGCAAGCCAACAAAAGCAGAAAGAAAGTCGTGCTTGAACCAGGTGATTGGGTTTGGGTACACCTGAGGAAGGAGAGGTTCCCAGAACACAGGAAGTCCAAGCTTCAACCTAGAGGACACAGACCATTCCAAGTGTTGGAGAAGATCAACGACAATGTCTACAAGATTGACTTGCCTAGTGAGTATAATGTAAGTGCCATTTTCAATGTGTCTGATCTATCTCTTTTTGATGCAGATGGAGGGGCCTTGGGTTTGAGGACAAATCCTTTTCAAGAAGGAGGGAGTGATGATGACATAACCAAGGGCAAGGACCATGAAGCACTTGAAGGGCCTATGACCAGAGGCAGACTTAAACAAGCCCAACACATCATAGAGACAAGGTTGGTCATTTGTATAGCTGCCATTGATGATGATTGAAGGCCCAAGTGGAGAAAGATGAAGGCCCAGAGGCAGAGGCACTACCAAGACTACTAATTGTTGCTGAAGGCCCAAACTAACTTGAAGGCCCAAGTTAAATAAGTTTTTAGTTATAATTTATTTTTATTGTAATTTTGGCCCAAACTGTTTAGAAGGCCCATGTCTATTTTTATCTTTTTGTTCAGATACACTATAAGTATTTGTTTTTGTTTTCAATAGAGGGACTTTTGGCATTTGATAAAATTTGGTGAGAGTTTCTCTCTGAGTTCCTTGTTGAACCAATCTCAGACTTATCAAGGTAATCCTTGTGGTGTCTACCCTGACTTATCTTCCTTCACCGGAAGTGGCGTCATCCAAACCTCCGTAGCCTATATCAAACGATCCGCTCCTACTCAAGTTCACATCATTTGTGGTCATCAATGTGAAACTTTTCAGCAAGAGTTGAATTTCTATTTTTACTTTTCTCACTTACCATAACATGCACCGTTCAATATTGTTATGTTATGCCAATTGCCCGGACACTCGCTAGTAGTAGTAATTAATACTGTTATTACCACGGTGCTGCATTTATGGTTTTAGTTAAGTGGGTTTGCTTGGAGTTACTCATATAGAATGCTTACATACTGGAAATTTGACGTATGTGTTGGTGCGTCATTGATTCTAATTGTGGTTGGCATATTCACCGTGCATTTTTTGGGTCATTTGGAAAGCAATGGTTTGATTATTATATGCAAATACACTATCTACATTGAGTCATATCATATGTAGTGGAAGCACTGGATATTTATGTGTGCATATCTCATATAGGATGAATAAGTTCCTATATCTTCTCATATTTATGTGCTATGATATATAGAAATCCTTCATCATTTTGCCTCAATTTATCACTTTGGTCTTTGATTGTTATTATGAATGTGTTAATGTATAACACATGCCATAGTATTGTTTTTTTTATCAGCACATGACATAGTATTGTTGTTGCCGGCTGATTCAAAATTTGAACTATATGTACATTTTATATATACTTATTTAACTCAATATATTCTACATTCTAATTTGTACTTCAAGATGAAAACTCTACACCAGTTAGTAATTCCATCTGGTTTTAGTCCTATAATTTCTTTTCATGAATATAAGCCCCTATATTTTTTCTTATGGTTAATTATGTTTCTAGGTTTGAAAATTCTATACCAATCATTACTAATACAATGGTTTTTTTGTTGATGTGCAGGGATAGATCGTGTGAATGTCTTTTGGCTTATGTGGGGACTACTTTATTTTAATGAAGCTTTTCAAAATATATTGATGTCTTAGGTTGTATTCTGGAATTAGTAATATTCAAATTATTCTCATTTTTATATTTTTAATGACACTGATGATGATAAAATGTAAAGAAGGTACTTTATATATGCTTCCTTTTGTTTTAGTTTTTCTTGTTGGAATATTTTTTTTTTATGCTTTACTTCTAAATTTATATTGTTAAAATATAATTGGACAAGAATATATATACATTTTTAAAGCAACTATTATAAAAATATTTTTTTATTTATATGAAAATTTATATTTTTAAAATATAATTGGAGAAAAAATAAAAAAATAAAATATAATAAACTGAAATTAGTTAATTCAAACAAAGACTTCAAAAATATAAAGAATTTAAATTGGTTTATCCAAACAAGAAATTTGAAATTCAAGGAATTTAAATTGGTTCATCCAAACAATGAATTTTAAAAATCCAAGAAATTTAATTGATGCATTTTAATTTTCCTGAATTTTAAAATTCTTGAAATTTTAAAATACTCCATCCAAACAGACATTAAGGGTATTTTTGGCATTCTGAAAAATTGCTGGGTGCCCCAGCAAAAATGCTAGGTGCCCCAAGCAATTCCCCCATGTTCGGTTGGATACCCAGCCACTAATATTGGGCCATACAACCAACTACACCCAACTTCTTTCATAAGTCAGTTATTTAGCATACCCGCGCGTGTTTGATTTGCATAAAAATAAGAGACGATACAATATAATGTTCAATGTTATATCTTTTTTTTTTTTTTGCAAATTATAATATATATATATATATATATATATATATATATTATTTTAAAAAATTATTATTCAATTTCTTTTACCTCACATAAATCATTTGCAGGAATGGCAGACATACATATTCTTTATAATATAATCCATCACTTATTCCACCAAAAGAATTTATAACACTAACCTGCTACTCTAATGTAGTTTTTAACCCTAGGACGTAGTTGAGTTATATATAATAAAAATATTACATAATATTAGATTTTGTCTTTTTAAGTAAGGTTAATTTTTTTTCAACACATTATCTTTTAAAATAACTATTTTTATATGTAAATTTAAATTATATTATAAATAAAAATGTTAAAAATTAAATAATTATCATTCAAAAAGAAAGTATTTTAATAATAATTATAATGTTAAAAATATTGTATATATATTTTATAATTATACAAAATAACTACTTAAACAAAATATAATTTAGTTAAAAATAAATATTTTTTATAATTTTCATAATTTGAAAATAACAAATTAAAAATTAAAATATCATATATAATTTTAACGAAAGATAATTTTTATCATCTGAATATATTTATATTATATACTATTATTATCTTATGGGTTATCTACTAAACACTAAATATTGGATAATATTCGAGTTTATTCGGTTTTATTATCCTATCATGTTGTTATATCTTACCTCTTAGTCTATTTTATCATATTCTGTTCACGGAACGAGTCCTTATGATTCTTATTAATGAATGATGTGTATCCTTTTTTTTTTTTTTTTTATTTCACAATTTTAGTTTCTCAATTTTTTAAAATTCTAAATTTTTTAAAATTAACATTTTTTTAAAAATTCACAATTTTCGTTATATATCATCTATTGACCGTGCTACACACGCGACGAGAGCAGCACCGAACTCGTGGAATAAATCACGGCACCGTCCCACCCCACGAAACCCTAATTGTTCACACCTAAACCCTTTCCTTCACTGTTTTCTTTTTCCCCTTTTCTTTTTGTTTGTTTTTCTTCACTTCCAAGGCTCCACCTTCTCCAAATCAAAACAGAGGCTTTTTTGTTTTGTTTTCTTATTCTGCTGTTTATTTATTCTCCTTGTCGAGGAAAAGACCCACCCCATCACCCATGTAACAACAACAACAATCCATCATCATCTCCTGGGAACCTGCGATTCGAGGTTTCCGAGGTTAATCGGGTACTCCGAGAAAAAGAAGAACAAGGGTCTTTTTATTTATTTATTTTTCATTTTAAAAATTGAATTTTTGGGAGGTTGGGTATGGAAGCAGCACGAGTGGGTGTGGCGGTTGAAGGTGGGCATGGAAACAAATCAAACAATGTGAAAATGTTGCAGCAGCCGAAGAATCAGCAAGCGCAAATGGGAACCGTGTCTCAGCTTCTAGCGGGTGGATTAGCCGGTGCTTTCGCCAAGACCTGCACTGCTCCACTTGCACGCCTCACAATCCTTTTTCAGGTTTCTTTAAATTTAGTTTTTAAATATTATAATGAATGTGTTTGAATTTAGGTTTGTCTAGCATGTCATTAATGTGGAATTTGAGTTTTTGGTTTAAATGGGGTGTGATGTATTTTGGTTTTCTGGTTTAGTGGTTGGTTTCAGTCGTGGATGCAGAACTGCGTAAGCTTTAATTCAATTCGAGTCTCATTTGTTAACTAATTTAAATTCATTGTACTCTAATTCTTCTAGTATGTGTGTCACAGAAAGAAATATCATGATAAAATAGTTTTAGTTTAATTAGCATACTATGTAAGGGTAATTTTTATATAGTTTCCCGGTTTAGTCTTATTTTTTTAGTTTTACCTTCAATGACATTTAATAATCCCGGAATGTGAGTTAATTTATTTCATTGAAAAGGTTTGAGTGAATATCCATCATTCTCCTTGTTAAATTCAAACGCAGTTCTTTCAAGTAGTGTTTATCTGACTATTTTACATGCCTTGACTTTGTCAGCTGCATGGTATGCATTTTGATGTGGCGGCATTGAGCAAGCCTAGCATTTGGGGTGAGGCTTCACGTATTGTCAATGAAGAAGGATTTAGAGCATTTTGGAAAGGCAATTTGGTGACCATAGCCCATCGTCTTCCTTATTCTTCAGTGAGCTTCTATGCTTATGAACGCTACAAGAATGTAACCTCTGATGCTCTTTACATAATATGTATGTGGTTCAGGAGTTGCTGTTTATGTTTCTAAAGTTTGAATCGATTTCATTGTCTCTTTATTGTGTTACAGCTATTGCATATGCTTCTGAGGGAGAAGCATAGAGGAAATACAAGTGCAGATCACTTTGTGCACTTTGTAGGTGGTGGTTTGTCTGGCATAACGGCTGCTACGGCTACATATCCCTTGGATTTAGTGAGAACACGACTTGCAGCACAGGTATTTACCAATTGTTGTGAGTTGAGAATTTTCAGAACTCAGTTTTTGCATTAATGACTTGGTTATATTTTAATTGGCATTTATTGTTCCATTGAATTTGATCCAATTTGTAATGATTTTCTGTTTGTGATTTTATTTTTACTAAGAGTGGAGACTAACATGCTATTTTTCTTTGCAGAGAAGTTCCATGTACTACAGGGGCATCTCACATGCTTTTACTACCATTTGCAGAGACGAAGGGTTCTTGGGTCTCTACAAAGGACTTGGAGCTACATTGTTGGTATGCTCATGATGTATTTTCAATAGCTTTTATCTTCTTTATGTTGATGATCCTGCTATGTCTTACAACTGACATAACTACTTATCTTGTGTGGTACAGGGTGTTGGGCCCAATATAGCTATAAGCTTTTCAGTTTATGAGAGCCTACGTTCTTGTTGGCAATCCCGAAGGTGAATATCTGTATTTGCATTGAATTGAGAGTATTTTATGCCGAAGGTTACCTCCCCATGCTTGGTGTGTATATTTGTAAATATTCAGTCTATTTCTGTAAAATTTAGGCCGGATGATTCTACTGTCATGATCAGTCTTGCTTGTGGCAGTCTTTCAGGAGTTGCATCATCAACAGGTAAGTGCTTATGGATTGTTGCTATATCTCCAGTATCAGTTTTTCAATTCTCGGCGTTTCTTTTAAATATAATTTTAGATAATAGATTACATATCCTGTTCCAGATATGATACATGCATTTTTCTATGAGCAAATAATGTTAATTACTGATATGATTGAATAAATTTGTTTAGGATCTATTTAGTATATGATTGTTACTTTTAAGTTTTTGTAATTTTTAAAACTAAAACTACTTTTCAATTTTATAATTCTGTTATAAACTTTTGTTGTTTTCAGTTTTCAGATTTTTAATACTAAATCTTAAATCCAAGTCACACATAATTTCTTACTTCCTATTTCAATGAGCGTGATGGTAGTGGCAGCAGCAGCGGCTACTGTGGTGATGACTACGGCTATGACAACAATATCGGTGGTAACAGTAATGGTGATATTGTTCTGGTGGCAGATAGTGGTGGAGGTGGTTATGGTGGCAATGACAATAGTAATGATGGTGATGCTGGTGGTGATGGCTGCATTGACCATTGTTTGTGGTGGCGGTGGGTAAGGCAGTTGAACAGTGATGGCAGTGGTAAAAGTGGAAGTGTTGGTGATGCTGACGATTGTCTTAGGTCTTTTGGAAGAGATGGGGAAGATGAGTGTTTCGTTTTTATAACAAAATCAAAAAACAACTTTCTTTTAATTTTTAAAAATTGAGCTAAAAGTATTTACAAATGAAGTTAAAAAACAACTCAGCTCCAATCTATTCAAACACATTTTGTTTTGATATTTGCATTTGAAAACCAAAACCTTAAAACTTGCTACCACCCTAAACAGGCCCTTAGCTAATCATGATAATTACATGTGATTGGTGTAAACTCTTTTGGTGCTGATGGAAGTTGAATGCTTGGTGATTTGGATATTGTGTGTCAATCGGTGTAAGCTGACTTTCATGAACGATGAACAAGTGCCCTCATGTGAAACACATATAATGCCTTACGACTTTAAAACGAATCAGTTACATAGCAGTTAACTTATAAGAATATATAATTTTGTCAGTTATTGTCAATATAAGTTTTCCTAAGAAGTCATGTGATAGAAACTAGTTATCTTACGATCAGAGCAATTTCCTCATTTGCCGTGAATTTATTTATTCTTATACTTTGGTGTTTAATTGTTGTCTCTTGCAACATGCAGCAACATTCCCTTTGGATCTTGTAAGGCGCAGGAAGCAGTTGGAGGGTGCTGGTGGTCGAGCACGTGTCTACAATACCAGTTTGTTTGGGACATTCAAGCACATAATTCAGAATGAAGGGGTACGAGGCTTGTATAGAGGTATTTTGCCTGAGTACTACAAGGTTGTTCCAAGCCTGGGCATTGTCTTTATGACATATGAGACATTGAAGATGCTTCTATCAAGCATTCCAAGAGATTAGCATAAACTATTTTTCATCATACATGATGCTCATCACTTCTTAATCTTTGGTAGGAAATTTTGTCGTCGATTTTATTGTCGTAGTATGGGCACATTTTTGTCCGTGTATATGTAGTTATAATTTAGCGAGTGACGTCAATTATACCCATTCGAATTTTAGGTTAAAGTTATGGATGATTAGAGAAATAATTTTGTTATAGAATTTTCCACGTTTAAGAAATTATGCGGCTCATCTCCTTTAATTGAGTTAGACTTCTTTAGTTATCGATGTTAGTATTTGATTTATCTTGGTCTGTGGTGTTATGTGGGAATCTTTGTTTTGTACTATGAAGTATAGTATCCATCAGGTTAAATTTAAATTTTAGCTTTCCTTCAGAACTCTCAAAAAGGGACTAATATATTAATGTATTTTTTTTTTAATTTCTTACATATTCTTTGTAAGAGATAACTATTCTATTTGAGATATAGGACACTAAATGTGATAATTCATAATTATATAATCATGTCATTATATTAATATTAATTTAATAAAATACTGATATCATTAAGAGAAATAATACTTATATAATGAATCTTACAACAAAGAGAGAAAAGTGAGAGGATTGAATTTTTTTTGAAATATAATAAATGATATGGTAAAAAAAGATAAACACATAAAATAGTTATATAAATTATTGTAAGAATTGTTATTTTTGGATCATATTAAATTGTAATCATTATTTTATTTATTACAGTAAGACGAAAAACATACAGTAGTATATTTGTCAAAAGGAGTACAATTGTACAAATGAAATTTTCTCAAAGGGCTACAAATGAAGTTTTCTGGTATTTTTTGAATTGCATTGCCGATAGTAATAGTAAAATTCGTCTTATACCCACTCCACCAGTATATATAAAGAGCTTACTCAGTATTCAAATAAATAAAACTAAAAAATATTTTTTGATGAATTCAAAATTTTCTTTTCTTCCGTATCAATTTTATTCTCTCAAAAATATGAATATGAATGGATGACTTTTTTTTTTTGAGGGGGGAGGGGAGTTGGATCCATGAGAATTGATGGGGCTCAAACCCACCCTGCCCTCACGAGGCATGCTATAACCAATTGAACTACAATCTCAAAAAAAAGGTATGTTTAGTTGTAATCAAGGAGAAAAATAAAGGTAATGAAAATAGAAGAGAGATCACTTTTTAATTTAAATGTAATTTTGGTCTTTATTTTTAATTTTTAATCCCTTATTTTAAAATAAAAATATATAGTTTCTCTATTTTTTAAAATCCACAATTTTTATCTCTTATTTTAAAATAGAGACATTTAGTCTCTTTTGTAAAATATTTAATTTTGATCATTTCCTCAAACTAAAAGTATGAACGGTTAAAAAATTAATATTGACTATGACATATATTATATAAATTATTTAATATCACATCACTAAATTTGAATCACATTAAGTTAATTTCTTATCGATCAATACTTTTTGAATTTGATGAAAGAATCAAAATTTAATTTTTTTTTTATAAAATTGAAGAAGTAAGTGTTTCTATTTTGAAGTAAGTGTCCTATAACTGTAGAATTAAAAAAATTTATAAAAATTAAATATCTCTATTTTAAAATAAAGAAACTAAAATTATATATTTTTAAAAATAAAAAGATAAAAATTATAGTTAAGTCTAACTGTTTTTTAGCATAAGAGACATAACATGAGAAAACATTTTATTACTCAACATGTAATTTTTAATTTTATTATTCAATCTATATATTTTCTTTAAAAAAAATTGTTCTCTTTTTTTCGAAGGAGTCCCGAAAGTGAAGCCGGAAAAGTTTTATGCCAAATACAGGTGTTGGCGTGTTAGGCATTCATTTCATTCAACTTTGAACAACCATCATTATCCGTGACATGTGAGTGATCCATGTTCTGTTGGGTCCAATCCACCTATCACCCCAGAAACTGAGATCATATATTCCATTGAAAAATTCCAGCACCAAATTTTACAAATAATACAATATTTGGGATTTTGTATCGTGTGTAATCTGGTTTTCATTTAATGCAGAGAAAATTCTTGCAAAATTATGATTTTTGTGAAACAAACACTGCCACCATGACAATCTCTGCAATTCTCAAAGAAATGCGCGGAGAGAATTAAATCCTTAAACCATCTATATGATGAAAATTATAATAAATTCAGGTTGATAAATATGGACAATTTAATGAGGAACTGCACTCTGGAAATTGTTTTGAAATGTAGATGATCCTCAGCACTGCAGCATCATTCATATTGTTTAGTGATATTTTGATCTTGATCAACAAATAAGATAAATAGATTTTTAATCTGTGCCTTTTAAAATGCTCACAATAATATATTAAATATACATATTTATTAATAAAGCTTATATAAAAAATGTCACTTTAAAACTATATTTTTCTAATATCACACCCCCCCCACCCCCCCCCCCCCCCCACCAAAACACAAAAACGAAAGCAAAAGATAAGTGTAATAAAACATCCATTGGCTTTGGTTTAAATTTAAATTTTCGTTCTCTTGCAACACAGTCTGCGTTCTGCATAGGTTAACACTGATATATAATAGTCGCGGGTTCATTCTCTTGCAACACAGATTGCTTTATTTTATTGTAAACCAGTAAACAAATTGGTCCACCTATATGGTCACATTATTTGGAACTTGTCCTCAACAAATTGAGATTCTATACCTTTCAAATAAATTTCAAGCGTAACACTCAATGGTCCTAAGGTATAGAACATGCTCTAGAATATTAGATTTAGTTAATAAATATAACAGATAACATTCAAAACTGGCGGTGGCAATGCAAAACATATCAGGTGGTATCTATTCCTGGTGGAATGAAGTGTTTCGTTTCCATGAAGCTAAGCAATCTTATTAGTTGTGGCATGCAAGGTGATGCAGCCCTTCTCTGGCTCTGCTGGTTCTTCATCCGGGTGGTATCAATTCATAGTTAAGAGAATGAAAGTTCAATTATTAGCTTAAACTGAATATGACATGTGATGTTAATTAAGGATTGTATAGCTATGCTTGATCCATAATACAACCAGGGTTTTGAAAAAGGGTTAAAGTTAAGGTTTTTGGAGCTACCAAGACTGCATTGTGATCACAATTATAGCTGCTTTGGCCGCATTTATCCGTAATTTCTAATAACATCAACGATTGTGATGAAGCTGCAACTGCGATCACAATTTAAAACTGTCTGCAACACAAATTAACTTCGAAAAATTTATATTTTATTTATGTTCATTAAGGTTACAAGTTGTAACTATGAGAACCAACCTATCAAGATACTACACGCGAATGGGAACACTGTCGATTTCAATTCGCAATCAATCTTCATGATTGTATCCACGAGGATTCTTATTTGCTAATGTTCTATGATCATGCAATCATTTTAGTTATTCTCTTTTTTGAACCCTTATAAATTCTTATGATCATGCATCCACAATCCAATCCACCACAAACAAACCTTCTTTCCTTAGATTATTTGCTAGTGTTTTTTTTTTCCTCTCTCATTAGCTTAATACTTCTTGGAAAAACAAGTGTTGAGTGGGGAAGGGGTAATCTGCATCCTAAAGTTTAGAGAAATATATACTTGTATTGTAACTAGTGCTTGGGATGCAGATTACCTCTTCCTTATCACCAACCCAAACCAGTTTAATCAACTTGATAACTTCCATTGGTTCCACCACACTTTGAATTAGAACATTGTGTTATGAAGGGGTAATCTGCATCCTGAGGTTTAGAGCAATACTTTTGTTGTGTCTAATCCTTGGGATGCAGATTATCTCTTCCTTAACATTTAATTAATCATTTTAACATCTTCCACTTATTCAAGGCTTCTTGGTGGAGTTAATATTATTGAGTGAGGACAAGGTAATCTGCATCTTGAGGTTTAAAGCAACATTTTAGTTGTTTCTAGTCGTTGGGATGCAGATTATATATTCCTCATCACCAATGGAGAACGGTTCAATCAATAGAATTTGGATGTGGTTAATGTTCTTGTTATCAGTCAAAATATTTTCAGTTAGTCAAATGAATTAGGACAGAGCCTTAGCTGAAAAGAGTTTGTTATGATTTTGGATAAGATGATGAGATTCGACCATTGTGAAAGCTAATTCGGCCAATATTTGAAAATTTAGATAAAAGTTAGAAGATAAGTGCTTCAGAGTTCATGTTGTGGCTAAAATTATGGGATACCGGCTAAAATCATTGAAAATGTGAAGACCCCATCCTCTAGGAAATGGTTCTTGAAAAAATCTGAACATTGGAAGCGCATCTCATTGCTGCCTAGCAGAATTTTCATATATTAGTCGAAATTAGTTAAAAGTGAAGAGATAATATACAAACGTGCATAAACATGATCTAAGATCAGTTAGTTTAGATTTTTCAACAATAAATAGTAGTTTCTAAACGTTTGAATGGACCTTCAATAAAAACAACAAGCAATATATGCAATTATATTTTCAATTATCTTTTAGTTTCCTTGCTGATTTTATTATTTTTCTTTTAAATTTAGCCTTTGCTTTGTTTCTTCAATATTTTGTTAAGAATCACGCCAAATCAAGTGCTTTCTATAATAACTTGAGAACCCACACACAAGTCAAGAGGTAGATCAATTTTTCCTCTCGATAATCAAATTACTTGAGTCACTTTTCAAATTTTGGAATCTTATTGAAACAATCATAATCAAATCCATTTCGATTAATCGTTGAGATTTTTTTAACAACACTCGCTATTTATTGAACATTTATCAGTTTATTTGCCCAAACAAAAGAACAATCACTCACTTCCTCATTTCATGGTAATGCATTATACTAGGGCATTTTTACTAACTAGTGCATTAGTACTAATTTTAATAAATGATTAATTACACTGTATGCATTTATTTTTTAAGGAAATTATTAAAAAAAAGTAATTAATATTTTTATAATATTCTAAATGGCAAATAGTTTATGATAAAGAAATATTTCAAAAGTGACAAATAAAATGAGAGGATTAGTATAATATTTTGAATTTTACAATTACCAATATGTGGATCATACTTAGGTAGGTAGCTGCTATCGTGCTCAAGAGTAGAGACCATTGCATTATCAAATAGTGCATCTTAAAGTCTTACCACTAAATATAAACCATCCATGTATCAAGACCATAAAACATCCTTTGTTTAAGCTTGTATAGGCACTTAGGCATTATAGCGCACAGGCCAATTAGGAACAACTAATTGAGGGTTAAATTGGATATCAATCAAATTACATCAACAGCCCAAGATCCTGGCTTTTAGACCAGAAGTTCCTTCATCTCTCTTCACTAACTATATGAAGCTTCTATTTATTGCATGACCATGAACATCAGAATTTTCCACCTCCACATGTTTCTTCAACGTTCTGTCTAACAATGAACTGAAAATGTTTTCTACAAGAAAAATCAATAGTGACTCACGTGCTACAAAGCGCGAGGTTGAACTTAACAGTGGCAAATGTTTTCATGAAACAAAATGTTCTCATAAGTCAACATATGTAGCAATATCACCTCGTTGGAATGGTTTTAAATTGCGTTTTGTAATCACAGTTGCAGCCATAGTATTGTGGTTGGGTAGTCTTGGCACAAATGCAATTGTAGCCACATCAACAACATCTGTAGCAGTTGTCCACAATTTTTAATAACAAAGTTTAATTATGACAAATTTGCAATTTAAAACTATCATAAATTATTATTTAGGCGTGGATACAGTAAATGCAGGATAGTGTAAGCAAAGCTACTTGGGAATTGGGATAAATTTGATCCTAGCATCAAGCAGTGTTCAAAGAGAATATTTGATGCTACTTGAGCTTTTACTCTTGAGATGAATTGTAACAGGTTTTTGCTAGATATCTTTGAAGCGCTATTGTCTAATTAACCGAAGCTGTCTTAATTAATTCAGTGACAAAGTAGAAAGAAATGGATCTTTTCTATTATATATGTTTAATGCGAAGGAGTAATTTTGCTTTTGTTCCTTCTGTTTGTTAACTGTTGGACATTTTAGTGTAATTGATCTTTTTATTATGTTAAAATAAGAGTGCACGCTTGTTTTAATGTAATAACGAGATGTTCGGTTTAGACAAATTTTGGAAGTTACATGGAAGTTACTAAAACTTCCATCAACGGCAGTTTTTAAAAAAGAAAAAAAATTTCCATCAACCGCCAAAAACCACCTGTTCTTTGATCATAAATAATCATTCTGGTTCAGAAAGCATAACGGGTGACAAAACATACAAGACCAAAACAAAACTCTTGAATTATAATCTTCTGATTTTATCTGATTGAACAATTTTGGTTGAACCCCGAAATTTGATTCAACCTGAAAGTGTTATACACGAATTCAGATTTATCCAGTATTATCTCGATTTTCAAATTAACCAACAAAAGATTGAATCAAATTTTTCGAGATGACGAACGATAGTTCGAAGATGACAAGCAAGTTTGCAAAGTTGGACAAGTTTGAAGGGCAGGATTTCAGAAGATGGCAGAAGAAGATGCACTTTCTCTTGACAACATTGAATGTGGTGTATGTGCTGAGTACACCGATGCCGGTGTATATGGAAGACAAAACTCTGGATCAAACAAGGAAGCGTTCGAAATGGGAGAACGACGATTACATTTGTCGTGGACACATTCTGAACGGGGAGGTGAGTATTATGATCCGGTTTATTTTTAATCTACTGGAATAATACATCAAACTACAGCTCCCTATACACCACAACATAATGGTGTAACCGAAAGGAAGAATAGAACCTTGAAAGAAATGGTGAATTCCATGTTATCCTATTCGGATTTAAGTGAAGGATTTTGGGGTGAGGCTATGTTGACAGCCTGTTACTTGTTGAACCAAATTCCTAACAAAAGGAATAAGGTTACCCCATATGAACTTTGGCTAAGGCATATAGTCAAGTGTATAATGGGAAGTCTAGACACTTGGGTGTTAGACACAACATGGTTCGGGAGTTAATCATGCATGATGTGATATCAGTGGAGTTTGTGAGAACTCAACATAATTTGGCCGATCATTTAACCAAAGGGTTAAGTAGAGATCTTGTGAAAAGGTCGACTGTGAGATTAGGATTAAAGTCCATCTGAAATCTCTTATGTTAAGATACCCAATTCCCATCATATGATAATAGGTGCTGAATTCAATGTGGGGAAAGCTTAACATGTAGAGATTGGAACACATCATCGAAAGTATCCCAAAATGAATGTGTTCGGTTCTGTAAGTTAAGGAGGTTGAAGTATAACTTCTCAATGGTTCTTTTGAAAAATTGCATTTGCAGGTGCAAGAAAGAAAAGGACTACCTATATAAGCATGAAGTTTAGCCGCTTCAAGAAGCTGGGACTTGGCTTTGATATGCTTATGAAGGATAGGGACACAGGCTAGTAAACTAGTGTTGAGCAAAAGTAATGTTATAAACTATTGTGCAGATTATCTTCATGTATTCATTATGAATAGAAAAGGTTCAATCCTTAGTGACACCCTGATATTCGAATATTTGAAACGTGTAATTTGCTAAGATGAAATTCAATCGTCACGATATTTCATCTATGCAGTAGTTTGTTGTATGTTATGACTTTGGTGATTTGATCGGTAATTACACTAAAATGGGGGAGGTTTGTTGGACATTTTAGTGTAATTGATCTCTTTATTATCTTAAAATAAGAGTGCACGCTTGTTTTATTGTAATAACGAGATGTTTGGTTTAGGCAAATTTTGGAAGTTACATGGAAGTTACTAAAACTTCCATCAACGGTTGGAAGTTACATGGAAGTTACTAAAACTTCCATCAATGGCAGTTTTTAAAAAAGAAAAAAAAACTTTCATCAACCGCAAAAAACCACCTGTTCTTTGATAATAAATAATCATTCTGGTTCAGAAAGCATAATGGGTGACAAAACATACAAGATCAAAACAAAACTTTTGAATTATAATCTTCTGATTTTATCCGATTGAACAATTTTGGTTGAACTCCGAAATTTGATTCAATCTGAAAGTGTTATACACAACTTCAAATTTATCCAGTATTATCTTGATTTTCACATTAACCAACATTAACTTCTCTACGATATGCAAGATATGATAGAATCTATATCACAATCGTGACAATTCCTGTTACTTTTTAAATTAGGGAGTGGGGCCTTTCTAGAATGACGAAATGTATGCTTTCCTTTTTAACAATCTTAAGTACATCTAAAAGTATAAGCATACTTTTTCTGGTCCGAGGGCCATTTTTTTTTAGTAACCACCTTAGTTGGTTTTCCAGTGGAACTCTTTGAATTATCTTCACTAGTTTCAGCCCTTTGCATAAGTTATGAAATTAATCTCCTCCGAGACATAATCATATTTAAACCTTATTATCTCTCGCCAATAATATATTTTATGAGAATTGAATCCATGTCTTCTCCAAAAAAAGAGTTTTTATATTTAAAAAAATGTTAACATGTTTTTTCAAGACACTTGTTAAGAAATAAAAATATAAAATATAAAAAGTGTAATGAATACACTCTATTTTATACTAAATCCTTTGTTCTTTTTTTTTCCTTTTTATAAGAACTAAATTATAGTATGTATTTTATTCTATAACTTGTTTTTTTATAAATAAAAAAGATAATAATTAGTAACGTAATGTGATATGATTGCCTAATTTTACTTTCTTAACAATGTTACCAATAATTCAATTTTTAAATTTATGTATAAAAAAATATTTATTGAGAGAGATTATATAATACTTACATAAATTTTAATATGTCAGTATATTAGTCCTTATGGTGATCAAGAAACCTTGGATTGAAAAAAATACACTTGTGTTATTGATGGCATCTGTTTTTTGTCTTTTCTTTTGTTGATTCCTTAACCATTAGGACATTTGTTAATCAAAATCCTTTATTAATTAATTTTTGTATTCATAACTAAACCTGACATCTGATTCCAAGCAAAATTTTAGGATTTTCCAAATAAAGTGAACTAAAAGATATGTTTTGCCCATTTATCGTTAAAAGTTTGTTTTTTTCTTATTGACTGTCCCATCACTCTCTTGCCTTTATCCTGCATAAGAATAATACAAATAGCACTGTCGTTTTGATTTGATGATATATGGAATATTGTTGTTGGCTGTTGCGTGCATAGCCTTTATCAACCTCTCTCCCACCCGGATCTTCATATTTTTGCCAATTAAATAGATACTAATTTTTCAAAATAACTGAACACTTTATGCGATCATTTAATTACGAGCACTTGTAATAAAAAAAGTAATCTTAATCAAAAAATGGTTTATGCATCCTGACATTATGTTTTATGGTCTTGAGACCTTGGTGTAATCAGCAATTATATTTAATAAATTTCATGTCAAGTTTTTTATCACCTCAGCCATGCCTGTCTCATTCAACACGGTTTTTTTACCTATAAATCCAATAAAATATCTGAAGGAGTCATGGAATCACTCAACAAACACGGTAATAGCTTTTGCATAGTGCTTATCGTATCATGACATAGCACCTCAAATGCAAACCAGAAGGGTGCTCAGTGCTGAAAAGTACAATTGAATATTGTATATTTAGTTTGTCTTGTTTCTCTTTTTAGCTTTTAATCTAATCAAGGTTTATTTTTTCTTCTTTCTCGTTTCTTTCCTACTGCAAATTAAAATGTAACATTCCAAACATACGAAGAAACTATGTTTGCTGAGTGGCAGTGATTCTTCCTCTCTTGTCAAATAAGGTTTGAACTTGAAACTACATGTTGGAGTACTGTGTTGGGCCATTAAAGTTTAAGAAGTATATTTGTTATGCTTATACTTCATGATTGATTGTAAGAAGTGATAGTTTAAGAAGTATATTTGTTATGCTTATACTTCATGATTGATTGTAAGAAGTGACAAAACTTAATGACAAATGATACATAATCATTACATGTTCATAATATATAATAACCAATGATAAAAAAATATAATAATAAATATACAAAGCTTGTAAAAAACAACCAACATGAATTTGTAACAGATGCAGTAAAAAAATTGAATTTGTAATAGATTACAAAGAGACAAGTTTTAAGAAAAAATGTCTATCTGGAATAATTAATTATTAGATCTTGTAATGGATTATATTGTTATTTAAACAAGCATGTGCTGTCTGGTAAACACAATAGTCCATTCCAATAGACAGTAACCAATTACATTAGTATACAAAAGAAGAATGATGCACGTACAATAATTTATACGATATTATATATCGTGTCTATCTCTTTTTTCTATCATATCATTTATTACATTTTAAATTCAAATTTATCTTCTTTTTTTTTCTTTCTCTCTTAATTTTATATTTTGTTATACAATTTATTGTACGAGTATAATTTCTCAAAACAAAAAAAATAATCTATTATCCTTGATAAGTTACATGATTGACAAGTATATGAAATCGTGCAATAGTAATTTTGATGAGTATGATCATTTCCACAGGAATTTTCACAATCCTTTGCTAATTTCTACAAAATTTACTATCTTCACAATTGGAAAACAAGTATCAAATGCTAAGGATTCAATTAAACACCAATTAAATCAGCAAATAAATAAAAACTTTTTTTGGAAATTTTCTCAAACACTTAGAATGCAAAAATTTGGTTTAAGCAATTTAATGGAAATGTTGAGGGTTTGATTTCACCAAGATAACATTTCATGCACCATTAAGTATATTCATTCAGTTTTGGTTACCAACATCAACCTAACAAATTTTCTTATTCTAATTTCTTATATGAAAGAGTCTAAGTTCGTTGACTTAATTATCAATTCCTTGGTTAGTTTAACCAAACAACTTGCTTTAAGAAAACAAAGGTTAAAAGATTACCAAGACATCTTACTCTATCCATAGATATAAGATTTGTTAGATGTTTTCTTTAGTTCAAAGTTCAAACACTGTTTTCCTACAATATTCATCAAACTAAAAAAACAAGTTAAAGGATGATCAATTTACAAACAAGCATTAAATACAAAAGAAAAACATTAACATAGAACTAATATTGAATAAATAACTAAGAGGAATTACATAATACAAGCTTAGTAACATCAAATCCCGACAAGGATGAATTTAGATTCTCATTATTATGAGAAGTACAAAAAATAGAGGCACTTAGAACCCTGGGCTGATTATCCAGGAATGCTCTAATGATTATTTTTTCCTCCCCAAATACCTATTTTTTTTTTCTTTTCTAAGTAATTTCAAAAGCAACACTTTCGCTTAGCAAAAATTAGGTCTCACTAAGAAAAAGTCACCTTGAGGCGAAGGGAGTTTGAAGGACTCCTCGCTCAACAAAAAGTAGGGGTCGTTGAGAAAAAGCATTGATACACGCAACTTTAATTAAGACATTCTCATTGAGCAAGGTGATAATTTTGCTAAGCAAAACTGAATTGAAGAACAACAAAAGTTCCTCCAAAACTCCTCTCCATTGTGCTTCATTTACCTACGAATGTTACCAAAAGGTTGAATAAAAGTCCTAAAATAAACCTAAACTCTAAGATACATGTGATTTTTACAACTTGAACCTGTGTTTTCTCTTTGAAGGGTAATTGTCTACCACTATGCCTAATCTTCTTAGTTGGCTTCTTAGGCTAGGCATTAGGATTTAGCCTATAGATGCACATGCTAGATGGAAATAAATAAGGTTATTAGTTGATGACTAATATATGGCTTAGGTCATATTAACAGTAGGTTATATGGTACTTATATTTTTTTTTAAAAAATAATTCTTTTGTTAGCTTTATTAATTTAAAATTTTAAGGTTTCGTTTCGGGTGGTTTCCTATTTTTTGTTTTAAAAAATTTTAATTTTTTGATTTGTTTAGTTTTCGATTAATTGGGTTGTTGATTTTTTTTGTCATTTTTTTTGTTCTCATTGGATTGAATTAATTTATAAACATCCCTACTTAGTTCGACACCAACATAAATCCGAATACAAATCTATATAATCAATAAGTACATGTAGTGAAGGTAACAACTAGAATAAATTAAAAAGACTAAAAGGCAACATACACATAGTCAACAATAAGAGAAATGACACCTCCCATAATCACTCGCTAAGTTTAGTAGAGCAAAGTAATAAAATGGATGGAAATAGAAAAAAGATGAATAGAAATAGGTTATAAATAAAATAAAAATCAAAGGCATTTGATTGAAGAGAAATACAGAAGAAATAAGGAAAGAAATAAATATGTAGAAATTAAAGGGAAAAAAAATACTAGTTAACCCCACCCTATTTCCTTTCAACAAAATCATTAATATTAGAGTTATAATATGTGGACACTCCAATAGTACTAATACTCCATTGACATCCTTCATTTCTTTATTCTTGTCGTATCATGTTATCAATTACTTATCTCTCATTTCTTTCTATCTCTCAAGGTGTCAGCACCCCAAGGGATGCTCAAATATAATTTTTCTTAATATTATTTCCACTCTTGCTATTACTACTTTCCCCCTCTATTTCCATGCTACCAAACAAAAGAAATGACCAATTTGGTAATCACCAAAACCTTTTTTTTTTATAAAAAAATAAACCATAAAAATCAGTAGTACTTTCTTTAGCAAAAAAAAAACACATGTCAAAGCATCACAATATAGTGTTTGGAATTTCAACTATGTTGACTCTCCAATAACTAGAAATTCATTTGTAGCACACCTAAGATATATCAAAAGAGAAAATAGAACAAGATACAAGGGGAGCATAAATCAAGCCCGAGACAAAGAAACAACTATTGAAATCTACATAACTGAATGAGTTAGGGCTATTATTTTATTAGTCAAAATATTAAAGTGGTCTAATCAATATAAAATTATGGCTAAGGGCATATATGTCATGAAATACTAATTGTGTAGATACCATTAGTGATATTATAATTTGACCATTATAATTTGATGAGGGGTCAAATTATAATTATCAAATTTAGGATAACTAATGGTAGTTACCAATACAAGAGGTTATGGTCCCCATTTATAGAGAGAAGCGACAGAACGTATAGTTTTGCTTTCTTTTCTCTTTATCCCCATCATAAGAGAAAATTCAGAGAAGAAAATAAAGTTCTCTACGTTTGGAAGATCATAAAACCAATCATGATCCTCATCAACCTTTTATCACTCCATTATGGCAAATCTAGATATGCTTCCGCGTTTAGTTTTCATCATGATTTTGAGTATGGGAACACAATGAGGTTTTATTTATCTTTATGTAGTAATTTCTCTCTACATGGATAGAAAGCATGTGGTTAGGATTGATGATTTTTTGTTAGAATTAAATTAGATTGATTGATTGAATCCCCTACAATTTGGTATCAGAGCCATCCATACTTGATTCATGTATGATTTTGGAAATTTTATTTATTCAAGTTGCTAGCATATTCTAAATTTTAAATGAATTTAGATATTTTACATATTTTTGCTTGATCTTACCAACAATATGTAAATGCATCACTCATTTGAAGGTTACAGTGCATCATTAATATATATATACATATGACTTTGTGCTTGTTCTTACTTTTAGAGGCCATTGCAGTAAATTAAAATAGCAATCATGAGCTTCTAAAATTTAAAATAAATAAATAAAGTTAAAATAATTTACTCTAGAAATGTTTTAATTTTGGATTTGGTGCATCAATGTTCAAAATTTGGATATGGTGTATCATTTTAATTGTTTAGCATTTAAATGAGCTAATTGAATCAAGATATCACCAAAGTGATCTCTCTTGCGTAGATTGTTCATGAGAAATGTTAACGAAATGTTAACGTGTGATTATTTATATGAATGGTGATTGGTCCAAAGGAAAGTTACCATTTAACTAACTTACATACATACATGTGATGTTAAACATATGATAATTATGAGGTTTTGCATGTGAATTATAAATCACATCAAAAGATGAGTTTGTTATTTGATATGCATTTATTATCAATGTTTGAATATTACAACAAGGATATCACTAGCAATTAATACCATTGTCCAAAGACTTGATATTAATGGTGCGCTAGATATCTTGAGATGGGATATACCATTATTTAAATGCATTGATGACTATTATGTGAGCTTATTGTATTATTTGTTTTGATCTTTTCAGCTGTTGCTTCTATATCTGCTAATCTGAATTTGGTTCCGGTTCTTAATGGTACAAAATTTTAAGGACTAGAAAGAGAACATGCAAATTGTTCTTGGCTGCATGGATCTAGACCTTACATTGAGGATTGAGAAATCCCCTTATCCTATGGATTCCAGTACCTCTAAACAGAGGAAACTTCATGAGAAGTGGGATCGCTTAAATCGCATGAGTCTTATGATCATTGAATGCGACATTCTTGAGGGCTTTAGGGGTATTGTTTCAGATGATATAACTAGTGCCAAAGAATTCTTTGCTGAAATTGAAAAGCGCTTTGCAAAGAAAGTGGTAAGGCGGAAACAAGTACTCTTCTTCGGAACTTAATTTCCATGAAGTATCAAGGCAAAGGAAATGTCAGGGAATACATTATGAGAATGTCAAATATAGCTTCAAAATTAAGGGCACTAAAGCTTGAGCTATCAGAAGACTTGCTTATTCATTTAGTGCTAATTTCTCTACCTTCACAGTTTAGTTAGTTTAAGATCTCTTATAACATTCAGAAGGCCTTAATGAACTCATTTCATACTGTGTGCAAGAAGAGGAAAGGTTGAAGCAAGAAAGGACTGAAAGTGCTCATGTTGTAAGTACCTCCAAAGACAAGGGCAAAAGAAAAAGAACTGAGGAGAATGAAGCTGCTAAGGGTCCAGCACAAAAGAAACAAAATCAAGGTGACAATTGTTTCTTTTACAGTAATCTTGGACATGTAAAGAAGAAATGTACCACATATCATGCCTAGCGTGCAAAGAAAGGTATGTTTCTTACTTTGGTCTGTTCTGAGATCAAATTTAGCTTCAGTACTTAGAAACACTTGGTGGTTAGATTCTGGTGTCACTACTAACATCAGTGTTTCAATGCAGGGTTGTCTAAGCTAATGGAAGTCAATTGATTCTGAAAGATGGATCTATGTTGGAGATAGTAAATCGGCGGAGGTGGAAGTTATAGGGCATTTTAGATTATTATTATGTATTGGTTTTTATTTGGATTTGAAAGATACTTTTGTTGTACCGTCATTTAGACGAAATTTGGTTTCAGTTTCTTATTTAGACAAATTGGGTTATTTGTGTTCATTTGGAAACAATGTGTTTAGGTTGTCTTTTAATTTAGATATTGTTGGAACTGATTCACTCTTGGCTTATGATAATTTATATTTACTTGATACTGTAGCTTCTTATGGTGAATCTTTTAATGCGGAATTGCGTGGTACTAAGTGTAGAATTGATAATACAAACTCAGGAGCATTATGGCATAAGCGCTTAGGTCACATTTCTAATAACAGAATTGAACGACTGGTGTCAAACAGAATCTTGGATTCCATTGATTTCACAAGCTTTGATATTTGTGTTGAATGCATTAAAGGTAAACAGACCAAAAACAAGAAATTAGGTACATATAGAGTTACATATGTCTTGGAATTGATACATACGAACTTTTGTGGGTCATTTCATACACCTTCATGGAATGGTCAACGATATTTTATATCATTCATAGACGATTACTCCATATATACATACTTGTTTCTTATACATGAAAAGTCACAATCTCTGGATGTGTTCAAAACATTTAAAGTTGAAGTTGAAAATCAAATCAACAAAAGAATCAAGAGTGTTAGATCTGATCGTGGTGGTGAATACTATGGCAGATATGACAGTTCAGGTGAACAACGTCCGGGGCCTTTTTGCACAGTACACCATGCCAGGGTCACCTAGCATGAATGGCGTGGCTGAAAGATGAAACAAAACTCTTAAGGATATGGTAAGAAACATGATTTGCCATTCTAACTTACTAGAGTCACTCTGGGGAGAGGCACTAAAGACTACAACTTACATTCTAAATAGAGTGCCAACCAAGGCAACTTCCAAAACACTTTATGAGCTTTGGGTTGGGCGAAAGCCTAGTCTGAAACATTTTCATGTATGGGGATGTCTAGTTGAGGCAAGGCCTTATAAGCCAAATAAAAGGAAATTGGACTCCTGAACAGTGAACATCTACTTTATTGGTTATTCTGAAAGATCCAGGGGCTATAAATTTTATGATCCCAAATTAAAGACAATTTTTGAGACGGGAATTGCCACATTCTTTGAGGATATTGAGTTTGGGGGGAAAAATAAGGTCAGAGACTTTGTCTTAGAGGAAGAATCAATAACAATTCCAAAACTGATTCATACAGTTGCTTTTGATAAAGCAAATTTGAAACCTCTACAAGATATTGTTATTGAATCTCCCACTCAAGATAATTTGGTCGTTCATGAAGAACAAACTCAAGATCATCAAGAACCTATGCTTCATGAGCCAATACCTTTGCAGAGATCTACAAGAGAAAAGAGAAGTGTTATTCCAGATGATTATGTGGTATTTCTCCAAGAACATGAGGAAAATAGTGGTATGATGGAAGATGACCCAGTCAACTTCCGTCAAGCCATGCAAGATTCTAACTCAAAAAAGTGGATTGAAGCAATGAATGAGGAGTATAAGTCCATGCAAGACAACAAGGTTTGGGAACTTGTCCCATTACCAGAAGGTGTGAAACCTATTGGTTGCAAATGGATATTTAAGACCAAGTGGGATTCCAAAGGTAATGTGGAGAGGTATAAGACTTGTCTTGTGGTGAAGGGTTATATCGAAAAGGAAGGGATTGACTTTAAAGAGACTTTCTCTCCAGTTTCATCGAAAGACTCTTTTAGGACAATCATGACTCTTGTTGCACATTATGATTTAGAGCTTCATCAAATGGATGTCAAGATGGCATTTCTCAATGGCAACATTGATGAGACACTTTATATGGTGCAACCAGAAAACTTTGTGTCAGGAGACCCAAAGAATATGGTTTGCAAACTGACAAAATCCATTTATGGGCTAAAACAGACATCTCGTCAATGGTACCATAAATTTCATCAAGTAATTCTCTCATTTGGTTTCGAGATGAATCTTGTTGATGATTGTGTGTATCACAAATTTAGTGGGAGCAAATACATTTTCCTGGTCTTATATATTAATGACATACTGTTTGCCACTAATGATATATGTATGTTGCACGAAACCAAGAGATTTCTATCAAGAAACTTCGAAATGAAAAATCTTGGTGACGCCTCCTTTGTATTAGGAATCTAGATACACAGAGATCAATCTCGGGGTATTCTAGGATTATCACAAAGGAGCTATATTGAAAAGTTACTTAAAAGGTTTGACATGCAGGAATATAAATTTGGGGATACTCCAGTTGCTAAGGGAGACAAGTTCAGTCTCAAACTGTGCCCAAAAGGAAATTTGGAAATTCAGGAAATGCAGAAGATTCCCTATGCATTAGCTGTAGGGAGTTTGATGTATGCCCAAGTACGTACGCGTCTGGATATAGCATACATAGTTGAGGTATTAGGCAGACATTTAAGCAATCCAGGAATGGATCATTGGAAAACAGTCAAAAGAGTTATGAGGTATATGAAGAGAACAAAGTATTATATGCTCACATATAAGAGGTCAGATCAGTTGGAGATTACTGGGTATTCTGACTCGGATTTTGCAGGATGCCTAGATAGTTTAAGATCCACTTCAGGTTACATTTTTATGTTAGCCGGTGGTGTGGTTTCTTGGCACAGTGCCAAGGAAACCCTTACTACTTCATCCACTATGGCGGCAAAATTTGTGGCATCAAATCATGGAATATGGCTGAGAAATTTTGTCACAGGACTGCAAATTATGGAAGGAATTGAAAGACCACTTAAGTTATATTGTGACAATAAATTAGTTGTATTGTATTCTAACAACAATAGGAGCTCGACCAAGTCCAAACATATTGACATCAAGTTCCTAGTTGTTAAGGAAAGGGTACAGAGTGGATAAATTTCCATAGAACACTTAGGGACAAACTCCATGATAGCAGATCCTCTTACTAAGGGACTTTCACCCAAGGTCTTTCATGAGCATGTTGCTCACATGGGTGTTTTACAGTTCGAGGAATCTTTGGTTTAGTGGGAGTTAGTCACTTTTATGTATTTTATGTTCTATATTAGATTTTATGTATGCATACATTGACTTTTGGATATATTTGGTTTTATATATATATATATATATATATATATGTGTGTGTGTGTTTTATTATTTAGTTATTACACTTTGTGCATTAAGTTTATTAAATGATCTCATTGAGGTAAAGTAGGACCAGTTGAAAATAGACGTGTACAGACCACCTTCACGTAATTTTCATGCTACACATTTCATGATGAGTCTATGTCATTTGATTTTGTCAGCATTAGTGATCATTGATGAGTTTAGTTGTGATTGATATAATGAAAACTGCTTTGGTTGTAGGTGCGGATGTAATCAATGACAAGATTTTTGGAATATGCTCAAGGCATGTAATGGCAAATTTGAGTTTATAAAGTCTAACACATTCATAAGGATTGTAAGGATATATATATTTGTGATCGACCAGTGGGAGATTGTTAGCAATTTTGGGTCATACATATATATATATATATATATATATATATATATATATATATATATATATATATATATATATATATATATATATATATATATATATATATATCACATAATAGAATGAGTTAGGGTCATTATTTTATCAGCCATATTAAAGTGGTCTAATCAATATAAAATTATGGCCAATGACATATATATGTAATGAAAGACTAATTGTAGTAAAAGAATTTTGACAAAGACTGCACATAGGCATTGTTGTAACCCTTGTTTTGAATGTTGTCATCCGTTGGCATTTTTTTTTTGAATAATCATCCACAAAAGAAAGAATTTAGATGGATGTATGCTGTTGTTCTAGATTAGCTTGCCCCAAGATTAATTATGAGATGAATTTATGAAAGAAAAGACTTCCTAAAGCTAAGGCAACCAAAATTATTTCTAATCTAGACCTTGAAGTCTTTTGCGGGAAAAGTAGCTAGGGATCGTATAGCATGCTTGATTTCTTTCACCAAAAAGGAAAGTTTCATTTTTTTTTTTTAAAAAGGAATACTCCATGATCCATCAAAAATAAAATCTTTCACACAAGCAAGGAAGGAAGATTGGAGATCCATTAATTGGAATGTCTAGACTCAAGACAGTCCATTATCCGCTAAGAATTGAGATAACCATTTTTCATTTTAGAAATTAATGTTTGCTCATCACCTAACCACTAAGAAGAAAGATCAACAATAGTTTGCCAAAACATACAAATCCGAAGCTAAATGGTGATTTGATGTGGATTTGAGGTTGCCTGTAATTGTTAAGAACTCTAACTCTAGTAAAACTAGCCCACTATGCGTCAGAGGATATGAAGTCCCAAAATTGCTTTAAAGTCGTTGCACTGTTAATGGAAGTGGCTGATCTAAGTCCATGACCACCCTCATCAATCATGGTATAAAGCTTGGCCCTTGCCATAGTAACTAAGTGTAGACTACAAGAAAAACTGCTATAGTAGTTGGCCAAAATTAATGAGAAAAACCTAATGTAATTTATTATTATTGACAACTTCAAAAAAATCATTAGTAATATTGAACGTTAAGCACACTCTAATCTGCATAAAAGGGCGGAAGATTTGAATATTTGGTTCAATTTAGAGTGAATTTTTCTATCAATAAATTGACTCTCAATAATACAGAAGGCTAACCATTTAGTAATCCATCGATAAGAAAGAAAAAGTGAAGAAAAAGTAAAATTTAAAGTATTGGTGAGGAGAGAATAGAAGAAAATAAGTGGAAAAAAAAAGAAGAGAAATAAATAAGATAAAAAGAAAAGTGATTTGGTCCAAAAGAATAGACGAGAAATATTTAAATTAAAGTGATTATTGCACTGTCATTATTGCAAGATGAACGAGGAAGAAGAGGGCTTCATAAGAAACACTGGAAAGTTTAACAGTGTAAAATTCTTCACCAATCCGATCGGTGTAGAGAGAAATTTTATATGCATGGGAGCCACATGAAATTTTAAAATCATCCCTCCCTCCCTGCCCAACCAAACCACCGAAATACCCTTATTTCCCCTCTCTTCTCTCCCCCTTCCCTCCTCCTCCTATCTATTTACCCTGTATCAAACCACAGCTAAATGTCGTCGTTGTTATTTAACATTTTTCTTGTAGCAATAAATGTATATATGACATTGTTGGCATGGGCTATGTTTATGGGATGCTCGGGATGAGCTTTATCGAATGACATATGATCCAGGGCCTCTAAAAAGTAATGCTATCCTATTCCAAAATAAAACACTATAAATTTACTCCAAGCCGAAGTAGTTTTCCTTTACCTAATTACATTATAATAATCTTGTCTTAGGTTTGACAGTGTTGACTTTAGTCAACGCCTCAACTTAGCAATTTTGAACTGGCCTCCATCTATTGGGCTAGCTCTCTCGAAACATTGGACCTCAGTCCATTCGATAAGAAATAATATAGTAATATGTGCCCAAGGGACGAATAACATATTTTTGTAAAAGAATAAAATGAACAATATACGTATAATAACTTGAAAAATTACCTTACGATAAAAGTTACCAAAGATGAATATTATCGAGCGAGTTAATGGGATTCAGATTCCATACAGTTAAAATTGGTGTATTTGATTAAAAGGAAAACACACAGGTTAATTTTTCATCTCATGAAATCAGATTAAAAAAACGAATTTAGAATCTAATCTATCCTATCTTTTTATCAACGTTCAAGTGTACTGACCGCACGAATTAAATGTACCTTTTTTTAATTGCACTAAATATTAATTTTAGTTGATGCCAACCAAGATATCTTTCTTTTTTGACTTAATTATATAATCGATCTCTGGATTATAATTAAAAGTTTAATTTAATCCTTTAATTATTATAAAGTTTAAAATTAGGTTCTTTAATTATTTTAAAAAATTCAATTAGGTTCATCAATTGTTAAAAATTTTAATTAGTTCTTTTAGTTATTTTAAAAAAAATTCAATTAGATCTTCTAATTATTAAAAAATTTAATTAAATCATTTAATTAATTTCTCATTTATTAAAAAGTTAAATCAAAATTTATATATTTCATTATACAAGAGAACCTAATTGTATTGTTTTAAATAATTAAAGAATCTAATTGAACTTATAATTAATTGAGGATTTGAACGATTTAGTTGAATTTTTTAGTAATTGAGAAACTCAATTAAACTTTTATTTATAATTAAGGAATCAATTCTTGTTTTCTTATTCTTTGTTAGCTGGAATGGAACCTAGTAGGCTACAAGTCTTTATTCGTTTGAATAAACATATATAATTTCATGCACTAGACGACAGGTTTGCTAATAAGAGCAGATTTTGGCTGAGCAGAGTGCTGTAATACTTTCATCATTAGGTGTTTATAGACAATGAAATTCTATCAGCAAACTTAATTTTCATTAAATACATAAATTAGATATATTAATTTTTCCAATATTTTAACACTATTTTTTTAAAAAAATATAATAAAAAATGAAAGTAATATATATGAATAATTTTAAAAGAATATCACAGCATTCCTTAAATATTGATATAAATTTTATTATCTTTAATTTTATTATTATTATAAATTTTAATAAAATAATAAAAGTATTTTTCTAATTTACCTTTTGAATGTTTAATTAAAAATGTATTTTAATTTTATATGTCAGTTTTTTATAAAAACATTCTAAATCCATGATCAAAAGGGAATGAAGTAGTTGTTATTAAAAGTCACTCCTTCCATTAATAAAGAAATATTGTAATATTTTAGTCCCTTTTTATTTTAAAACTATTGATGTGTTATAAACTTTAAGTCTCATTGGATACTTTTTCTGCATATATTCTTATTTAAAAGAACTAATATACCCTCATTTAAAATAACGTACGTGTTTCATCTTCATGAGAAACATTTTACTTGCAATACATTAATAAAAACACTTCCATGCATAAACAACAAATCATATGTATAACAAATTAAATAATTGAGAGTATTTTAGATTAAACATATTAATATTGTATACTTATTAAATGTTCCTTAATATTCTCCTAAACACCAATAGTTTTGGTAGTATATGAATAATGATTATGAGTGAAGTATGTTGCGCACACTAAGATTACTTGGATAAAATTAAGATTACTTGGATAAAATTAAAGTTGACAACATGTTTTTGAGAATTCTAATATATTTCTGAATTTCATCGGTACACAAAAATGAAGAAAGAAATATTTAGGATGATGATCAATTTGATCCTTGTAGTTTATATTTGCTGTCAATTTAGTTCTTATATTATAAAAATATACAATTTAGTCCTTATGTAAAAGTATTTGACAATTTAATTTTATCCACTCTACTCTGTTTGGGTTAACATTTATGATGATGTGACATGTTAAAGCTGATATTTCGATTAACATTTATGATGATGTGACATGTTAAAGTTGAAGTGGAAAATCCACGTGGTGGAAGTGAAAGTAACGTGTTGGGTCATAAGTTATGTGTAGGGTACATGCCATGTCGGCCAATTATATTTTCTACTAAATTGTCAGTGATTTTTATTTTTAAATTTTGATTTTAAATTTAAAAAATAGGTAACGACTATGTTGAGAAGAAGGCTAATCTTCCCAATTTCATGATGAAACTTTCATATGCAAGGGCAAAATGGTCCCTACAAATATAACTTAATAACAAAATCGTCCATGACAATTATGTAAATTTATAAGCACACATGCACCATTAAACTACAATTTTTGTTCAATACATTGCCAAATACTAGTCAAATTTCTAATGTTACACTACCCAAAACAAACAAAGGACCTAAATACAAAGTCATGATATCTAGAGCCGTCAAAATGGGTTAGGACTCATGGGCCAACCTAGCCAACCACGGGTTCGGGCCGAGCTGGGCAAAACAAAAAAAGGAGTAATTTCAACTAGTCAAAAAATGCAACCCAACCCATTTACAGCCTGAGCCACTCAGGTTGTGTTGGATTGAGTGGCCTCAGAATAATTAAGAAGAAGGGGTTGAATTAATTATTCCTAAACCTTTACTAATTAAAAAATTACTCTGCTAAGGCTTTTACTAAATTGTTAAGAGAATGAGGAGTAGAAGAGAAACTTAACAGAAAGTAAAAGCGGAAATTAAATGCACAGCGGAAAGTAAAAGAGTAGGGAAGAAGGAAACAAACACACAAGAGTTTTTATACTGGTTCGGCAACAACTTGTGCCTACATCCAGTCCCCAAGCGACCTGCGGTCCTTGAGATTTCTTTCAACCTTGTAAAAATCCTTTTACAACCAAAGATCCACAAGGAATGTATCCTCCCTTATTCTCTTTGAAACCCTAGTGGATGTACCTTCCACTAGAACTGATCCACAAGAGATATACCCTCTCTTGTTCTCAGTCAAACCCAAGTAGATGTACCCTCTACTTGTATCACAAAGGATGTACCCTCCAATATGTTAAGACAAAGATCTCAGGCGGTTAAACCTTTGATACTTTGTGAATGGGGATACAAAAGAATTCTCAGGCGGTTAGTCCTTTGAACACTTTTGTATTAGGGAATGAGAAGAATCAAAAGAATTCTCAGACTGTGTCGTTTTGAATTCTTTGACTAGGGAGAAGGGAGACACAAAAGAATTCAGGCGGTTAGTCCTTTGTTATTTTGGAAAAGGGAGAAGAGAGACACAAAAAGAATTCAGGTGGTTAGTCCTTGGCGAATTCTTTTTGGCAAAGGGAGAAGGGAATGAAAAGGATGAATAACACAAGTTTTCAAGGTTTGGAAAACCAGAAAACTTTGGAAAGCTTTTGACAAAAGGAAGAAGAAGAAGAAGTTCAAAGAGACTCAAGGCTTGTAAAAAGATTGTAAGAGATTGATTGGAACAGTATTCAAGAATGAATGAATGAATTAATTTAAAATGCAAAACAAAGCCTTGCTTTTATAGACTCTTCATGTCTGGTCAAGAAGACCATTTAGAAGAGTTATAACTTTTAGAAAAACTTAAAACCAATTTGAAAAAGTCAAAACCTTTTTAAAGAGTTACATCTTTTGATTTATTCAGAAACAAACACTGGTAATCGATTACCAAATCAGTGTAATCAATTACACAAGGCTTTTATGTGAAAGGATGTGACTCTTCACATTTGAATTTGAATTTCAATGTTCAAAGGCACTGGTAATCGATTACCAAAACATTGTAATCGATTACAACTTTTTGAAATTAATTGGAACGTTGTAAATTCAATTTGAAAACTTTTTCAAAACAATTTTGTTACTGGTAATCGATTACAACAATCTGGTAATCGATTACCAGAGAGTAAAAACTCTTTGGTAAACATGTTTTGAGAAAAATCATGTGCTACTCAATTTTTGAGAAAATTTTTTTATACTTATCTTGATTAAGCCTTCTCTTGATTCTTGAATCTTGAGTCTTGAATCTTGATCTTGATTCTTGAGATCTTGAACCTTGAATCTTGATTCTTGACTCTAAAATTTCTTCTAGAGTCTTGAATTCTTCTTGATTCTTATCTTGAACTCTTGATCTGTTCTTGATTCACTTGAGTTGTTCTTTGATTGATCTTTGATTCACTTGAGTTGTTCTTTGATTGATCTTTGAGCTTTTTGTCATCATTTTTTGTTATCATCATTGTTATCATCAAAACACCTTTGAATCATCTTTGATTCACCATGAAGCTTTGCTTCTACAAGTTGAACCCACCAAACAAACTAACCCTAACTCATACACAAATTGTCACACATTGTGTCACAATCTCACTCTCTCTGTCTCTCAATGATCTCACTTCGATACTTTTTCCTTTGTGATTGGATCGTTGGTTGCTTCCATCCACGGCGACGCCACCACCTCACCAATCACCACACTCTCTCGCGTCTCTTTTCTTTCTTTCTCCCTCTCTCTCTCACGTCTTTGTGTGTGTGCTTTCTCTCTCTCGTCTCTCCATCAGTCACCACCTCACCATGTTTTCGCGCCACCTTGGTACCTCACCATGCGTGTTGTCACCGTTTTTCGTCGAAAGTGGAGGTGGATTTCATTTTCATTGTTCCTCTCTTTGTTGATTTTTCTTTTATTTAAATAAATGATTTTTTATAATGTTAGGTGGGTTGGTGGGCCAACCCGTGATGGATTGGGCCGCCCGTCTATGAGGTGGGTCAGCCTCAACAAGTTGGGTTGATTCGTTTTGACAACTCTGATAATATCCATGATACTACCCACACGTATCATATTACCATCATAGTAGAAAATCCCAAAAAACTACTTAAGAAAATAAATTGTTCTTCAAAATAACATAACAACTAAATGGCAACTTATCATAAAGTTGTCCAATAATCCAAAATATCATAAAGTTGCCACGAATCACTTAGAAGGAGGTTGAGGATGCTGGAAACGTGGTGTAGGAATGAAATTCATGAAATTTGGTTGGTTCATTCTTGGAGATAGTCCACTTGGAAAGGGAACTTTGATTATAGGAGTTGTAGGTCAAATTGAAGGTGGTCTAAATGCAGGTGTTGGTGGTACAAATGTTGGCACTTTTGCAACTTCAACATGAGGGGCAGGTGTAACTTCATTTGCAATTGGTTCAATGATTGGTGCACTTTGAGAGCAATTCAAATCCTCCTATAGTGCAGTGAATGATTGAAATTAATATAAATTTACAAAGATAAACATTCTAAATAAACATAAGATATATAAAGTAATAGTATATTGTTTTCTCAGTAGTTGCACTAGGAGTAACTTCAGGTTCAGGTGTGGATTTCCATTTTTTTGGTTTTGGTGGAACACCACCAATTTTACAGCCCCTGGTATTGTGGCCTTCATGTCCACATTTGATACATGTTACAGTGTTGTAATTCCTTTTCATCCTGGTCCTAGTGTTGTTGACTTCTCCCTCAGTTTGGTCTTTTCTCCTAGCTTTCTTAGGCCTTCAAGGTCAAATATTATAAATAAACGAGTCCTTACTTAAATAAACAACTTTATTTTCAAATATGAAAATTTAAAAATACTAACCAAATAAAACAAAGTTTAACTAATATGAACTAAGTTTTCAATTCTCCCTCGTCTCTAAAGCTTCTTCCACGAACTCTGAAAATAATACTTTTAATGAGATAATAATCATAGTGAGTAAAACAAGTTCTAAAAGATTTCACAAATAGTGTTGTTCCCAGGCAACGTGGTAACCGAAAAAATCCAACTATGGTATCCGCAAAATTAAATTAAAAGTAATATATAATACTTATAAATAACCAAAAATTATTCACAGAATGAAATAACATTCTAGTACATAAACACCAACACTTCATTGCATTCAATTCTTAAACGAACAACAAATATCACAACACAACCACTGATTCCCAAAATCACTAGACTCAACTCTTTAGTTCCCAGAACTGGTGTGGATATCAGGTTCTTCAAAAGGTCTATGAGCACTCATATCCATGCAATGACGTCTCACTGTCTTCCCCATCGTAAATGGAGGGATCCAAAATCTGTTCCCTATCCTAGATGGAGGTATCTCAAGAACCCAATAAGAATTCACAAGATTATACCAAGAATCTATATTTCAATTTAATCGATTATTAACACACACCAAATAATCACAATCCATTTCAATCTTGTGAGTATCAAATCATAAACATCAATTAATAATACATAATATAATAAATCTTATATTATTAATAATACGAATAGTGATTCATCATGACGTTTCACAATACAACCATATATTCTCACCACAATAAAAACAAACATAAATAAATATTCCAGTCACTTAAAATAATCCAAACATAACACTTAGAATGCAACCAATCCCTAATTTCTTTTATTAAGAATCTCAAAGAAAATTCTTCAGGAAATATACCATGGAGGGTTTAAAAAAAACAAAGTGTTTTACTCACCTCTTAAACCACATAGTAATTCATGCGTTCTTCACTTATCATTCCTCTTCTCCATTTAATGGGTCAACACGATTCTCTTTGTTTCTTCTTTCTTCTTAATCTTATATGTTCTACTAATTTTCTATTTTCTAAGAGACCGTCTATAAAATTTTAGAAGAGAATTATTTATCATTATACAATACAAGAGTTTATAATTTAAGATTGGATTACATGAGATATATTCTCAATAGATTTGGCTAATCAAGTATTTCTTTATCTTTTTCTACTCTATTATCTAGACTTATCTAATTATTAACATTATCTAATATTTTATTTTCTTTCAAGATATATTAAGATAAAATATGATAAGATGTAAATCATTATCATTGATCACAAATTCAAATATAACAAATATCTTATCCAAACTAGATATACAATGTCATATTATTATTATAATATTTATCTTTACAATAGTAATAATTTTTTAATCCTTTTAATTAGGATATGGAGTTGTCATGATTTCTTTTATAATTATAAAATAATTATTTAACTCAATCAATTTTAAATAAAGAAATTAAAACAAACAATTTTTTTTATTAAAGTATTTCAATGATATTTAATATATCATAATACAAGCATTCCATATATATATATATATATATATATATATATATATATATATATATATATATATTATCATCAATAATTTTAATTCAAATAAACTCTTATACTAAAACCAATAACAATAATTATATTAAAATTTTATGATGTTATAGAGATAGTGTTGGTTTGGTGAATGTTGTCCTCTCCCAATACTATTGACTTTGAGTTGGATGAACATAGTACTCATATGTTACATTATATGACCTTATTGTCAACATCCTATCACAATAATCCTCACGTCTGTAGTTTTTGAATTTGATTGCATCAATTGCATGCTTACATGACAAACCTAGCTACACAATGAAAAAGTATTAAGATTTTCATGCATAATTGTAAAGAGAAGATATGAACTACATTTAAAAATGTTATATCTGTCAACTGCCATATTCTACATGTACAATGTTCGGTGTTCAAATCCACATCAAGCTTTGTTCAGTTTTGATGAACTTCATATTTGTTGCCATTTGGATCTCCAACCCAATATGTTGTCCACTTGTTGCTTTCATGCTTTTCTTTCTCCAATCTAGATTGTTGCGTGGGTACCAATGGTCCCATTCTGGCAACCATTTTGAGTTTGGCATTGGTCATTTTGTGCATGATGTAACACTTGATTTCCTCTCATAAACTCAGAATTGGCCATGCTTCTATACTTCAAAATCTTTGCATTGAAAGCCTCATAGTTGTTGTTGGTGATATTGTCTACCTTAATATTTTCACTAAAGTAAGCTTTTGTCCAGGATGCCTTTGACCATTTGTCTAAATACTTAAAAGCTAGTTCATTCTTCCTCTTTATAACTTCCATGCATTGGTCAAATTCTAGTACGGTAGATGCCCTTGCACATTGTCAAACTAATCACTTGAGTTCCTTATCTTTCCATTGTTTGGAAAAATTCCTCTACAAATGCATACACAAAACCTATGAGAAGCTATAGGAAAAACCTCTCTCGTTGCTGGGACCAGACCCTACGTGATTACAAACATACATGAGAATAATCACAATAAATTAAAATATACAATCCTGAAAAAATGGTCCCTAGTGTTTCACACTTAATGTTAGAGTGGTCCCTAATGTTTCCCACTTAACGTCAGAGTGATCCACGAATTAGAATAAATTAATGTCAGATACAAAACACGTATGACAGTTATTCATGCATGCATGCAAAAAATAAGTTCCAACCGAATTGTTACCTTTTGGATGTCAGACATAAAGTTCTAACCAAATTGCTTTTAATCTCCATGATCTTCATGCAACAAAGTACAAAACCATTTCCAATTATATTTGTCTTCAACATCGACAACAACAAATGCTATGGGAAAAATCCATTGCTAGCATTTTTTCCAACAGAACACAACAATTGACCTCCATAATATCCCTTCAAAAGATAATCATCAAAACTAATAAATGGTTTGTACTAGCCTTGAATCCCTTCTTACATGCATCAAGACAAACATACATTCTTTCAAATTGTGGTTGGGAATATGGTATTGGGATGCAATCAATCTTTATTGTAGTTCCTTCATTGCTTCTACCCAATTCCTGTGCATAATCCCAAATATTTTTCATATTATTTCTTAATACTCCCTTCAACCATGCTTTTTTGCTTTTTGAAGTGCCCTACACATCTTCCTCTCATCTATGGTGACACCAAACTCAATCTTCATGTACTCATGTGTCTCATGATAAGTTAGAGTAGGATGTATTTTTAGCTTCTCAGATAGATTTTTTGCCACCCATTTCCTATTAGCTTGGTTGTTCTTGAAAATGCTACCACAATTGTGTTCCTTAACAAATGTTTTTAGTTGAAAGCTTTTTGTAGCTTTGTTCCATGCACAGTAGATCTCCCATGGACAACCCTTGACTTTGCAACATGTTCTACCTCTTATATTTTTACCCATTTGACCTCCCTACCAATATTGATTGTGTAGTCCTTAACTGCATCCTTAAACAATGCAATGTTATCAAATTTCATTCCTAACTCAAATTGCACATGCCTAAAATGGCTAGATGTATCAAATTAAGGGTACACCATTTTTCTAATGCTACCACCTTCATCATCACTACTAGGTAGAGACCTCATTGACTCAAATTCATAATTGTAATTACTTGTATCAAATAAGTCACCATCATTCTCACCTGAAACATAATTATACAAATTAAATGAATAATCATCAACAAACACTATTGTTATCCTATGTATTTAACATTGAAATTAATCATAGTAAAATTTGAGAATTACATAAAACATTGATGCCAAAATCTGGATCGCTTTCATCATCATCAACAACAAAATCATCATCATCAGATTCTCCATCCTCCTCCTCAGCATCTTGGTTATCATCCCCAACATCACCAAACAAATTATTCATCACTTTTGTTGCTACATATCATTCTTCTACATTAAGACTACCATAATCAAGTGGAATATCATACAAAGGATGGTCAGCCTCAGCATATTTTTCACTTGCATCCTCACCAACAAGCACTTTTTTGTTTGTGTTGCCAACTACTGCCTCATCAACAACATCAAAAACACCCTCAATCAGAATCTCTGACGTGACATCTATCACATGGTCAAAATATATATGAACATCCTTTTCTAGATCAAGGAGAGTTGTGTTAGACATAGCTAGCACATCCTGATCATTATCAAACGAAGTTAAGTCATGCTCAAACCCTTTTCCCGGTACCTAATAAAATACCTTTCAAAACTGACTATATCCACCGCAAGTCTTACATAAGTCATAGACAATCCACACATTCATCAAGTCTGTCTTTAATGACTCCTAGTAACATTCTTCACCCTCCACATACTCCAACACCCCTTCATCATTTAAGAGAAATTGACCTTTGTGGTGCAACAAAATCTTATCAGGCATTCTATAAAAGGAAACACACAAAATGCAATTAAATTAAGAAGGAAACAAAGCATCATTGTATTAGTAATAAAATTTATTCCTTTTCTATACCCAAAATAGAGAATCATTGTTTCACTTTATCAAACCATCATCAAAAAAACCTAAACCCTAACACATGCTTAATCCCTTGTTTTTCTACAATAGCGAAAAAACCCAACAACAAATGCAACGAAAATTGCGGCCACATGGAGGAATGTAATGAAAACAGAACGACGGTCATCAACACACATGGAGAAATTGAAAGAAACACCTTACCTTACGAAGTTTTGTTTCGTCGCCTTCAACATACAGAAAGAAAGGTTGAGAACAAGGCAGCCACAATCCAAGCACCACCGTTCACCCCAGGTCATCATGACAACCGGCAAAGCAAAACACAGGAACAAGCAAAGCAACCCACACTTTAGTCTTTCTCTCACAAAAAGGAAAAAAAGGAACAAGAGTAGTGAAAGGTCAATTTGTGATGACTTAATAAAAGATAAAAAAAGCTTATTCCTCCAAATGACAATTTGGTCCACACGTGCCTTCGTCTTCCATCACGTGGATTGGCCACATTGACTTTAGCATGCCACGTCATAAACATTACTGAAAACGAATGAGAGTTGACAACAAAACTAAATTGTCAGCACATTTGCATAATTGTGAACTAAATTGTGTATTTCTAGTGCACGGAATAAATTGATGAGTGTAAACTATAGGGACCAAATTGATCTTTTACCCAAAAATTTATTACTTCAAGAGTAAAAATACTTTTAAAAACCAACATCAAAACATACGTTAAAAGTTGCATGATATTACCAAGATATTACAAAAAGTTATTAGAAGAGAAATGCTAGTGCTTTCTTTTTATAATTGACTAAATTTATTGAAAAATACAAATTTTAGTGAATAGTTGCACCTTGTCATCAATTTATTGCCTGAGATGTGGAGTGCAACCACAAAATATAAAAGAAAGAAAAAAGAAAACTTAGACGGTTCTTAGTTCTGATTTATTTCTAAAGCTATGCCTAGTATTTTTTTTTTTATTTTTTTTTTTTGTAGTGACTACCGATATCTTGTAGAAAAGACAACATGAGCTGGAAAAAAACAAAATGTGGTGATTAAAACAGCTCAAAAGCATGCATGAATATTACTTTTTCATCTTCATCTGTGTTAGTGACTTTTAACTCTTTACAGATTTACGATCTCATCCATTATTAGGGACAATAGGATGCTTTCTAAAATGGCTAGAGGAATTTTATTTATTCTACAAGCCTACAAGGAAAAGATCAATATTTGATAAAAAAAAAAAAAAAGGAACACATGAAATGATTCTTAGTTAGAGGCTGCTGCAATTAATAATTTTTAGCAAATATCAATATTAAATCAAGGAAGAATACAATTCTCCACTTTAAGAACAACTATATATAAATTTCTGAGACTGAAGATATGATCAAAGGACAAACTCAATTCACCTCAACATTCTTCTACGTACTGTCATTGGTTTCAAACCTTCTTGGAAGAGTGAGTATTGGTTTAGGATCAGGTAATCTGCATCCTGAGGTTTAGAAACAATATGTTTATCGGGTCTAATCCTTGGGATGTAGATTACCACGTCCTTATGTTATGACCAATATGAAGAGCATTTGAACACCAGTTCAATAAAATCGATATCCTGGCCTTCTTTATTTCAAGAGTTTTATATTCTTGTGTTTATTATATTTGATTGCACAGCTATTGGAGTTCCTTTACGGTAGCTGGTGTACCAGATGAAACGAGTGTTTCTATACTGTGCCTTTGAATGATATGAACCAATACATGCTAGAAGATGCCCTATATATATTTATAAGCGTGAGACGAGTAAATTTTAATCATAATATTATTTGCATAAGATCAATATTAGAAATTTAAGTGATTAGTTTTTTAAGTAATTAATCATATATATATATATATATATATATATATATATATATATAATCAAGATTTAATGTCATATATATTGACTACTTAAAAAAGTAATGAGTTTTTAAACATTACTTGTATTTTTTTTTTCAATTTTAATCATTCTTATAAGATTTATAGTTAATTTTGTTTTCACTTTCACATAAAATAGACATTTTAACTATAAACATTTTCTTAACTAACTGAGTAGACACTCTTATTTTATTATATACACTTTTTTTTTGTTATCATGACATTAGTGTGAAATATTTATATTTTTGTTGATGATTAATTTTTGTCTAAGAACCTAATTGATCAGCTTTAGTAGAATATTTTTTTTAATAATATTTTTTTTTATTTATAAAGTTCGAATCCAAGATTTTACTTAAAGAGAGATCGAATTTAAGATAATCGATCTGAAAACCATTCGAACCAATAACTTATTGGTATACATTTTCTATCTATATATAAAGGATGATGCATATTGAGTGGGGTGTAAAATAGTTAAACTTAAAGCGGCGCCATCGATAAATGGTTATAATTGTGTGTATTTTACCAAAATATAAGTAGTTATGTGGCCAATACCTATTTTGTTCGCTATTGTCATGACTCATGATTCAAGCATTTGTCAAACTGCTTACAAATAACTAGAAACAGAAGTACGTGGACAATATTTTATTCTATATATATATGTGGATAACCATACATAATTGGCAAGGCACAATAGTTTTTTTTTTGTTTATATCATCTGCTACTTTTATAACTTTTTTTTTCATATAAAGAAAAAGATTGAACATGTTTAGCACAGGTTAATTAGGAATAAAAAAACTTAGGTTCTTCTATAGAATATAACAACTAGAAAATTTGGAATTTAATTACGAATCACAATTTCTAGCCTTCTGCAGCACTCCAATAGCTTCTTCCCTGCTTTTTGTGAAATCCTTCTTATCTCTGAAGATCAGAAATTCCATCATCTCCACGCGAAAGAATATGAAACTTCCATATAAATGTGTAGTGCAAGATCCAAAGTTTTTCCAACCACGGAATTCCAAGCAGGTCCACATGATACAATCAAGTGACTGTTATTAAATTTCTTAAGCAGTATGAAAATTAGCACTAGGTGAGAGTCATTATTTCAACAATAAATAATTAAAAAACGACACGCTCCAACCAGAAAAGTGGATGAAATAAAAAATATTTCGATTAAATAAGGAAGCCTAAAACGACAAACCCTTGAGAGAAAAGACCTTGATATGTGGTTTCTTGTAAACTTTGTATTTTTTTTATACATAGTAATCGAATTAAGATATTAGTACTAAAAAATTTACAACAACTTATATAAATTTTATTGATAACTAATATTTATTAAAGAACTTAATTGATAATTTTTAATAAGATATTTCCTCCTAATATTTATTAAAGAACTTAATTGATAATTTTTAATAAGATATTTCCTCTCAACATCTCTTTTTATATTTCATTTATCACAAGATTCAAACCTTAATAAATCATACCTGATTGACCGGCTTGTAAAAGGATTTCATATCCATTTCCAATAGCACAACATAATGTTAATGTTTCGAACTCTTTGAAATTTAATATAAAAACATATGTTTGTAATAACTCACATAAATTGTTTAACTAATTCAACTAGACTTTTTTAATAAAAAATTTATAGTTTGACAGAACGTGACATATTTCATTTATGTAGTTAATTTCACCCAATGAGACAATCACTAGAAGAAAAATCGTTATTATCGACGGAATATTTTCCACGGGATGCATTTCATCGGAAATGTTTGAATTACTGATGGAATTTACCGACGGAACACATTCCATGGAAAAATGCCGACGAAATTTACTCACAGACAAATTTTCCGTCAAAAATTATAAATTACCGACGAATGTTTACCCACTGATTTAATTCTGTCAAAAATTTAAATATTACTGATGAATTTTTCCGACGGAACATGTGTCCGTCTAAAAATTTTACCCAAAATTAAAAGAAGTCAACCCTAACCAGACCCTTAGACACTTCCCTTCCCTTTGGTGGATTTTGAAAGCTTTCACACCCACAGTCACGCTGCCGTTGCACGAGCTCCACCACCGTCACGTGCTCGTTGCCGTCGAACATCATCATGTCGTTCTCTCACCCACATCGTCGCGTCGCCGCCATTGAGCCCTCATCACCATCGCACATGTCGTTGTGCGCTCACCAGCTGGTTAGTGCTCTTTACTCTTAAAATTTGTTTTGTCTTCCTCTGCGTTGCACCACTCTCTTTACTCCGCCATTGAGTGAGGTTGTTACGTCATTTTCATGTAATGTTAGAGACAACTCACTCTCATAAAAAGGTTATGGTTATGTAAACAAACATTTGAAGCTATTTCTCTGCCACAAATTGCATCTTTTATGGTTGGTGTTGGAATATCATCTATTCTACTCATTCCTAAGCGAATGAGAATATTGTTAACGGTCACTTGGCAATTGGAAGTGTCAATTTGTGAAGATAAATTCCAAACTAAATATCCATACCCCAAAATTTCTGTACCATAAAAACTAGAAGTGCCAAATGCCATTTTTTTTATTTGAAGGAAAAGAACTTATATTATTTCATTCAAAATAAGTATACAAGTTGGATTGAAATCAAAATAATGCATACTAGCATCAGATCTAAGTGCCAATTCTTGAAAATTGTTGTTCCTTAGGTGTCTTTGTTACCTCTCTTCATTTAAAATTGATTTTTTTTCTCACAGTATAATTCTTGATCGAACTTGTATTAAACACCCTATACTTGTTAGTGGTGGCTTTGGAATTGTCCAATGCTCAAGAGAAAGTGGAGAGATACCAAGTGTGTTGGAAGGAGATTGCTTTGGGCAAGGCTGATATGTCCATGTGGATGATATAGTTGTCATACTGAGCCAATGTGGAAATTGCAAGGTGAAAAGTTGTGATGTAGAAGAAGCAAAGAGAGAAACAAGTATGGGTAGTCATGATTGGATTAAGGTAAATGTGTATAGAACAAATATGGTGTTTAAATACGGAATATATACTGGTTGGGATATTCATTAACTTGTTCTCATAAGATATTCTTCAATTCACCCTCAAAGTTGGAAAATGATTGGATCACCCATGTTTTAAATTGACTTGTGGTTGATCATTTCAAAAAATTTATATTACAAAAAAATGTGACTAATACAGTTATTATTTTGAATCAACATTGTTTGTTTGTTTGAAAGTCAACATAGATGACTTGTGAGATTATGCATGAAATTATGAAATGATCATTTGCATATGCTCATATGAACTGATTGATGAGTCTGAAGTAAGTATTATTTCACTTTAATTATTCTAATTTAGTTCCTTTGAGAGAGAATTTTTGTCATGGAACAAATGTCGTGCCTCTGTCATGGAAGTAATAATGCTAATATACAAATCATCCTTACAATTTCTATAAAATATAAATAGGTATAGTTGAATGAAACCATATAGTGGTTTTGCCTTGGACAATGAATGTTCTGTTTCATGGACCATGACTTAGCACTTGGAGGTGTGTTGATTGTAGCATGACAGCGTTAGAAATACATACCATTAATTGTCTTTTTATCCTTAGTTTCTTAACATTGTTGGCGGGCTAGCCTTGCCCATCAATATGGCCTTTTTCTTTTAACGCCCATAGCTGTATTTGTTATATAGAAGTTATGGTATCATTGTGTTAGCAGGGTAAAAAGGAAATTTTTCATTCTTTGGTGGATGTCGGTGGTTATATTATTTTGTGAAATTCTAAGCATGTGTCTGTTCATATGCTTCTATCTATGCCTTCATTGGTTACTCCTTTTAGAGTTTTCAAGCTAGATGATGGAACCAAATAACTAGGGAATTTTTTCCATGAAAATAAACACAATCATTATTTTTTACTAACAGATTTTGGTCCATCGAAAATTCGTCAGAAATATTGAATTAACGACTGATTTTCGAGGTTATTGATGAATTTGTGCCGTCGGAAATACTTTTGTTTTTTTTTTTAGTGAATGTTTGGCTGGTCTTGTTGTTATGGAAAAATCATATCAAGGACTAAAGTGGAGTCTACTTTATTACGCTCTTGAAGGTCCATATCCTAATGTTCAATATTCATTATAGCTGTGTAACTTAAAATGGCAAAATAATGGAATATCATACGGCTTTATGACTAATCGGTGATTCTATGTTATAATTTGTTGATTCTAATATGTATGGCCACGTGGACATTCTTTTATTTTTCTTTCTCCTAAAAGTTTCACACACTGTTAAAAAAAAAGTTTCACACATTGAAATTCTTCGAATACTAAATAGTAGCAGTTATTGTGAGATTGCTTTGCAATATTTTTAAAAGAAGAGTGCTGCTAACACTCTCATGTAGGTCATACTGGTACTAGTTTGATATTAAATAGGATATAAGCATTTATGTGAATTTTACTTAATAGAAGAGAATATGTAAAAAAAAAAAAATCAGAACCAAAATTTCTGTTGCTACTATTTATCATTTTAATAATTAACTTTTTGTCTAAGTGCAACAAAGGATCTAAACCAAATCACGAGAATTCTTGCGTATAGGAAGTCTAAAGGAGATGATTCCTATATGCTAAATACCTTCTTTATTTAAGTGATATTTAATCTTCATAATTGACGCAGACATGTTATTTTAGGGAAATTACTTTAAAATTAATTGTTCCGAACATACTTTTTGTCTAAGTGCAACAAAGATCTAAACCAAATCATGAGAATTCTTGCGTATAGGAAGTATAAAGGAGATGATGTCTTATATGCTATATACCTTCTTTATTTAAGTGATATTTAATTTTCATAATTGACGCAAACATGTTATTTTAGGGAAATTACTTTAAAATTAATTGTTCCGAACATACTTTTTTGTTTGGAACTTTTACCTATATTTATTGGCCATTGCTTTTGTTTGACTTGAAAATAAGTCATATATGTGTAAATTTTGAATTGTGTAATATCAGGTGATTTACATCGCCACATTAAATAATTTATTTAATCAAATTTAATAAAATATTATATAATAAATTGTATTAAATATTATTTAATCAATTTTAAATTTATCTAATAAAATAATATGATCTAATTATATCTTATAAATTGATTTTTTAATTATTTTTTTATCCAACATTAGAATAAATATATCTCTTATTAAGATTAGAACAAATATATCTAGTAAAATTTTGAAATATATATTTATTTTATCTTTATCTTGATTTTTCTTTATAGTTAACAAGTTAGAAACAAAAATATTATGCATTTAATAGAAAAAATTGTAAATATTTTTTTATTTTATTTTTTAGTTCATAAAAATCATTTAAATATAATTAAGGTAATTAGAACAAATATATCTACATATTTAAAATTTGAATAAATTAATTATTATCTTACACGTATATGTTTTAATCAAGGTAATTATAAATATTTAAATTATGAAATTTATTCAAATGTATGTATGTAAAAAATTTCAACACTATAACAATTAATTTAACTTATGATATTATTTCGTATGTAATATTTTTGTAATAAAAATATAATTAATAAATTAATATTAAAATATTTATCATGTAATTATGTAAAAATGATATTTAACCTTATTTTATAAATATTAGTTAACAAAATTTTTGTATATAAAGTTATTAAACATTGACACAAAATATTATTTTATAATAAATATATTGATTAAATTTTAGTATAAAAATTTCAACTATATAATATAAATATTATTAAAAAAATATTATTTATTCATAAAATTATTTTAAACGATTTCTAAGTAAAACTATTTTATAGGATTTCAAATTAAAAACAAATACTAGATTTTTTGATTAAATTATAATTTTTTAAATTTGTACTTAGTATTTTTTGTATTTTATAATATTTAGAAATTTATCATTTTCAAAATATTTAGTGTCATATTAAATAGGATTACATTAAAATTGTGTAAAAATATTAATTATATTTTTAATTACACATTAAATATATATTTCAAATTTTTATTAGATATGTGTGTTCTAATCTTGGTAAAAGATATATTTATTCTAATGTTGGATAAAATATAATTAGATCATATTATTGTATTAGATAAATTTAAAATTTATTAGATAATATTTAATTAGATTAATTTATAATTTGATTAGATAATATTTTATTAAATTTAATTAAATGAATTGTGATGTGGTAACGTAAGTTATGTAAGACAATACATAGGTCAGTATAACTTATTTTTAAGTCACGCAGTCACATTAAAATAACAATCTTACTTTTTTTTTAAGAAATGGATAACATTCGATTTTCTTTTTCTTTGTCTCGCACTCGCACCCCATCTCTTGGCCACCAATAGAGGAAAACATAATATACACGTACGGGACAAGAATCAAATCTAACAAGTCTTCTTTCTTTCTTTTCTTCTTTTTGTAAGCAAAGTTTATACCACCAACGCGGAGGTTTGGTCATGGTTCTAATTTTTGTTAATTTAGGCACCCCACATTTAATGTCTAAACATTTCTTAAGCAGGATTCTGTCGTATAGAGAATATATATGAAAAAGCAACAAAGGAACATATATAAAGAGGTGTCTTATGATATTGGATAATATTTCGTTGAGACCCAAATCTCCATAATTACCTAGAGAGGGATAGAGATAATAAAAAGACGTCTAATAAATATTTGTTAAAAGATATCTAAATATTATTATCCTGTTACATTTTATGGTCACTCCAATATTAAACTTCGGCGAGAAAATGGGTAGAAGCAAGAATCATACCTATATAATTTTATAATATATTTTTACGACTCATATTTTTTTTTATCTCTTTTTGCATTACAATTTACAAGTGAGACAGAGTGAGGAAAGAAAAAATAATTAAGAATGAAAATAAAAAAATAAAGTAAGAAAGATTTGTTGTTTCAATAAATAAAAATGAAACAATTAGAAAAAAAATTGTCTCTATGTATTTAGAATTAATAAATAAATTATATTAAGAATAACTTTCATATTAATTAAAAAATTAGTTTAACCCATAATAACTAATTTTTCACTCAATAGTGTTTTCTTAATATAAATTGATTTAATTTTAAGAAGCTAAAACAAGTGAGAGAGAAAGAGAGATTATTTTCCCTTAATTTTATGTCAATTTAGTATTTTTGTGAATTTCATGGCTTTTTTTTCTTTCAAACAAATTGTAAAAATACAAAATTTTGATTAGAGGTGACAAATTAACTCAGATTAGTCAGAACAAATCCGAACTTACCCAATAAAATGTAAGGTTTGTGTTTAATATTTTAAGCCCAAGTTAAAACATTGATCTTTTCTCCAAATATGATCAATGTACAATTTGAACTTAGAAGGCAAAAAACCTACTAAAAGTAATAAAAAAATAGTGTTCAATGGACTTGAATGTTAATTTAGAGACACACATTGAATCCACACTTTTGTTACTCCACCTTCTATATGCCACAGCTTTCATTGGGTTAGCTTGCATTGGGTTGAAACTTGAATAGTTGGTTTTGTCACTTTCAATTTTTATCATATTTCTTTTCATTCTATTTTTTATTTGTAGGAATTAAACTCACACCTAGGGAGTTTATGACAACTCATACGTAGTACTTAATTAGACCCCCTTGGTTTCATTCCATTTTCATCCTCACTATTTCATATAAACAAAAATTGGGTTAATTAAATATTTATTTCGGTTCTCTTCCTTTTTTTTCTCATTGTAGAAAAATTTGCAGCAAACATGAAAAGAATTTCTCCAACATTAATATTTGTGAGTACACATACGTGCAAATTAAGCATATTTCATAAAATAAGAATTCTTTATGTTTCCTTATGATAACATTTATAAGAACATACTAATCTTAAGACACAGATGATTACGCAGACAACCAGAAAAAATAGAGTTAAATGGGTGAGATATTTTAAGATTGACCTGTTTGATGAAATGAGCAATGGACTGACAATCAGAAACTTCATGTGCATCGAGAGCTTGGTGTGCTAATTCCATAGCATAGCTCTGCATCCCCTCTGGTATGTCTGTCTCTCTCACCACAGCTCTTCATTCCAACATCTTAAGCAATAGAAGGAATAACACTTGACTCCAATGATAGCACAAACACAACAAAGGCTTATGGTAACCACTGACTGCCTCATATATAGCCTGTTAAGTACAAACCATAAGAAGTACAATGCTTGTGACAACAAAATCTTCAGTGGTCGAGATTTTGAGATTGATCAAATCTTCCCAATTCGTTTTGTTCTTTTCTTTATTTTGTAAAGGCCTAAAAAAAAGTCCTTTCACTTTTCTTTCATCATAGAAAATGAGGTTTGTTCTCGTTGTTGCAATCTAAACAGTTGTAATGAAAATATCCCCTTTTGACTGGCAACCATTTCCACTAATAATTTTGTGCTCTCTGTTTCAATCACAAGTTACCAATTACCATAAACCTTAGCTGGCCTATTTCTATTAACATCTGAACCGGTTGAATTTTAACATTGAGTAACATAACATGTTCATACACACCAAATAATTGTAAAAGCGATTACTTTGCAGTTGTATTTGCATTTTGAGCTAATGTGGGCCAATATGTGGTCCTCAATCATAGATTACATCACGTGATGTGGTTTGCACTTTAAAATAGTAGCACTGAGCATTGAAGTAACCCCATTTTTGGCATGCTCCAAATGTATACACAAGTTCTTATATAAACTGATACTAGCTCACACCTAGCTGGAAAATTCAATGAACTTTTAGCTGAACCAAGCATCATTGTTGTGCTGGAACTGCATCAATGATTACCAAAGTCCTTCCCTCCCCCAAAAAAGAGCGAAAAAAAAAGTTGCCGGTAAAATTCCTAAAAAGGACTGGTTCCCAATTGCATGAAAATAGAATAGCATTAAGATCTTTAAATGTTAAGAAGGTTCTAATCAGAAAGTAATTTGTGGGCACCAAAGCTATTGTTCAACCATCTTCAAATCAGGGGTACACAAAAAAAGAATGGTTAGACCCCATCTAGCACACCTAATTGTAAAAGCTTAGCTGGTATTCTACCATTACATTATACACACTACTAGTAAAGTAATAGAAATTTGGGATGACTCAACAAACCAAGTTATACCATAAGATAAACAAGAGTAAAAGACATTCAACTTCTCCTCAAAAAGATTGACAGCAAGTAATTTACACAGTTTTATAATGATCGGTAGCCTCAAATATTCCAAATTCTGAAAAATAAAGTAGGGAAATTAAAAATGATACATTTTGAGTGATATACCATATCAAACAAGTAATGAATCTCAAGTAAAAGCTCCAAGACCGCAGATTTATATAGTAATAAAAAGAAATCCTAATGAATCAAAACTGATAAGATTGTAATCAATTCAAAAATTTCAAAGCATAAACGAAATAGCAAAGATTCCAAGACCATCCCCTGTTTAACCCTGTTACATTATTATTATAGACAAATGCGAAAAAAAATAAAGTATACAGTATTGTAGATGGATTAGTCCTAGAAAAACCCATCAACTTTACACAGAACTCACATGGGCAACAATTACAACACAGTCCCCCTTTTAAAAAAATCAATTTTTTTTACAAGACTCGGATCTCAGAAAGTAAAAAAAAAAAAAACAAAGAAAAATCTAAATACATTCACAAGAAAACCAATAAACTATCATCACAAAAAATGTGATATAATCAACAGATAACTTTGTTCCTTAAGTGCATACTCCATCTTTCTTTGACTTTCAGGGCTGAGAAATATCCGGATTTGCCTTAAAAATAAGAACCAACAATTCTCTGTTTTGCCGTTGAAAAAAGAAAAATTTATATTTTCAGGTAGGACTTTTTTCTTTCTTTCTTTTTATGTACCGGAAAATAAATAAAAAAGATGAACTTTGAGTCGGTGTGAACTCAGCGAGTGGCACCGAGTCTGGACCGGAGCAAGAACAGACTGAGTTCCTGGCCGGGGCACTCGTCGGGGTTGATGAGATGAAACGATTCGGAGTCGGCGTTACCCACCACGTGCTCGAAATTGGCGCGCATATACATGAGCTCCTCGGAGGAGGCGGCGGAGGCGGAGGCGAAGCCGGAGGGGATGACACCGGCGCCGACGGAGACGCACTGCATGGTGCGGAGGATGTTGCGGACGCGGTCTCCGGCGCGGCGGCGGGCGGCGAAGCCGGTCTTCTTGCCGTTGCAAAAGGCGGTCCAGAGGGGGACGGAGCGGAGGGGGCAGGCGTTGGTGGCTGCGGAGCACTCGAGGGCGATGCGGACGACGCCGTTCCGCATTTCACGGACGAGGTGGTCGGTGGAGAGCGGCAGCTCAAGAAGAAGGGAAGGTTTTGAAGAAAGACGGTCGTGCTGGATGCAGAACCACACGTGGCCGCGGCGGTTACCGAAGATGGTTCCGATCACCATCGACTTCGAGGGACGCGGCGGAGCCGTCGAAGCAGCGGTGGAAGATGACGTCAAAGAAGCAGGCGAGGAAGGGTGGTTGTTCTTGGTGGCTGGAGGGTGGTGGTGGTGGTCGGAGAAAGGGATGGTGGATTGAGGCTTGGAAGGGAAGAAACATGGAAGAAAGAACCGACGGAGGGCGTCGATGGTCATTTTGGTGGTGGTGATGAGAATGAATTATGAAACAGTGAAAAATGTGTGGGTTTGAGTTTTAGGGTTTTCTTGAAGAATGAATGTGGAAGGTTGAGGAAGTGAAGGGTGTGATCTTGTTGATCATGTGAGTGCATGCTGGTACGGTCCGTGCATGTGTCCATTTATATTAGAATAATGATGATGATAATAGATAGGGATTCATTATAGTGGTAGCTCGGATTTGCATGAACAAAAAACATTTAACCCTTCGTTCTCTTCTGTAGTCGCTTTAAGTTTAACGCTTTCTAATGTGACGTCGCTTTACATGTTTTAAAGGATTGAGTTTAGGATAATTAACTTTATGATCATGTGCTCTTAGATAAACTCATGACTGAAAATGATCAATCGAGATGCAGGTGCAAAGTACCATGTTCCGGTTGAAGTATATAGAGAGAGATGTGTTGTCACGTAGAAGGGACTAGTAAACAAGTTTATCATCATGTAAATTTGTTTGCAATTTGAGTTTGTACAATTTTTTTTTAATTAGATATTTGTAGGCATGACAATAAAATCTGAATTTATAGGTATCTATCTGACTCCGATCTTGATGGAAAAAATTCACATTAATCTAGTAGTGATAAATTCATTTCCATTTTTTTCTTTTTTGGTCTCTATTTGATTTAAGGATCTTATTAATAAGTATGTTTAAGATATTGGTTAAAGAACTAAAAAGAAAAAGTATTTAATGTAGAAATTATATGAGATTGAAAAAAAATGGTAGACAACATAATTTTGTGTATATCAATAAAAAAATCTTTCTCTTTATAGTTTCATAATCAATGTCCTAGTAATACTTGTTAGCATTTACTTTAATTTAATTATGTCATTTTTCTTAATTAATATTAGAGGTAATAACTTTTATTGTAAAAATATCAAGTTATAGTATACATGTTTTGTGGACTAGGGCTTAGTCTGGATTCCAGCAGCCTATAATGTATGTTGATCCAATGTCCAAACACACAAAGGAGAACTATTGAAGTATTCAATACGCAATTAATAATTAATGGTCAACCATTTAAATCATGTAATGAATGAACTATTAATAAGTGATTGATCTAAGTGGTATATTAGACTTATGTCCCCAAAACCAGAAAAAAATTATTAGGGAGGGGGTGAAAAAAAATTAAAATATCATAAATCCCATAAAATAAAATATAATTATTTTTCATGCATAGAAAACACAAACAATTTTTTTCCATCCATCAAAATCATGAAATTCTTCGATTCTTCATTTGATAAAACTCTTCCATAATTTCTTTTAACTACTAAAAATTATGAATGTAATGTGTAATGAAAATCGATGTTAATAAAAACACGATGGTGTCGATTTTTATGAAAATCAATGTTAATGGTGGATTTTTTGTAAATAAAGTGTCTTTGTTAACATCGATTATTTTAAAATTGATAGTGTAATTGCAAAGTTAACATCTGTTTTTAATTAAAATGGATGTTGTTATTTTTTGCTTAACATCGATTTTATTGAATGAATTAACTCTGGAATCCTGTGCAAGCTGTTGAAGGATCCACAACTACATACGTGTTGCAAAAGTTCCTAGAAAAACAAACCATCCCTTCCACGACTATTCCAAGCTCCTCCTTCTCGACAACTCGAAACATATATATCTTTCCTTTTCAAGTCTTCGCCACGCTTCCTTTCATCGTTCCCCCCACCTCCCTCGCCCTCCTCGGCTTCGATGCCAGCATCGCTGCCCGCCTCCTCCTCCACCACCACCCATCTGTCCTCCTCCACTGTTAGGAGCTCGACCCTACTATCATCAAGGTCGCCCGAGAGTACTTCAACCTCGCCACCTTGAGAGGGACTAGGATTGCCTACATCGGCGATGCCGTAAACGCCATCATCCCCAACGGCTTCTCCGGGATTGTCGTCGACCTTTTCTTGAAGGGCTCTTTAATCCCTGAGCTCCAGGCTAAGGGGGAGGTTGAGGAAGGGAGGAAGGATCATAGTGAACGTGGGAGGGAGTTGCGTGGAGGTAGATAATAGGCTCAGAAATGGGAAGGTTGTTATGGAAGAGATAGCTTGCTTTGCAGGTTTCAATCCTAACTATTCTATTGATATTTTATCCAATTGATTGTATTGATATTCAGGAATAATATTAATTGATTAGTTGGTTTTCTATTGTGTTTGCTCTAGTACCATCCAGATGTGCATAGAGGGAGCAATTTTGGGGTGCAGTTTCACGAAATCAACAAGCAAATATGATGATACCTTGGTGGTTGATATTTAGATGTAAGGGCCATAGATAGGTTCTAAGATTTCTCTATCGGGTGGTAAGTAACAATCTAGTCATGGTATCTCTTTCTAATGTCTTTTGACATCAACAGATTCGCATCTTGGGATTGCAAAGGACCAACTATTAAAAAAAACTATTATGTTAAGAAACAAGACTTTTATATCTCTAACATGTCTCTTCACTTGTCCTTTAATATTAAAGCATGATAATGCACACACCATTTTACCTTGCAAGTAAGTTAAATTATAAAGAGTGTGTTGACAATGATTAAACTCTTGAACCTCTTCATGTTTGTTCTGAACTCAAGTTCTCTGCATAGTTAGGCTTACCAAATCCAAGATATTGTCCATTGGAACAAAGATGTTTATAAATTATCCAAGATATTGTAGGTTTATGAATCCCTTTATATTTGGAGATTACCTTGATATAATGAAAAATAAAGTTGGCTGAAGGTTTACATCCTTCACTCAAAAGGAATCAAATCTGGCCAGGGGCTCAATTGATTGGGAACTTTATGGATAGGTAATTTAAGGTGAACTTGGGGTATCTTTGGATCTTTTTCTCTTCTCAAATTGCGTATCCTATTTGGCATGCACTACTAAAAAAGGCACAATCTACATCGGTGGTTCTAAGACGATTCTAAACAACCGTCTTAGAATGATTGGCGGTGGTATTTTTGTAATAAATGCGACAACTACCATGTTTGTAGATGACCATCGTTATTGTAAATTTTTACTTTTATACAAAGGCGGTTTTAAAAGAAACCCGTCTTTGTTTGGTTATTCATTTATTTTTCATTATTAATTAACAAGCCTAGCACCAGCAGTTTCACTTACCCAAATATTTTTTTCCATAACCCCCATTTTCTCCTTTTTCCTTCTCGTCTCGATGGAGGAGAAACATCGCGATGCTGCTCCCTCCGTTATCGATTCGCCGACATTAGAGCCCGCAACCTCTTGCCGCCACACTGGAGCCAACAAGAGGAAGTCTGACGCCCTCAATGCCTTCGGTTCCTCCTCCTCGCGACAAGGCCTCACCGCTCCACCCTCCTCCCCTCCACAATGGCCCCCTCACCAGGGCTCGCCAAACCCCCAACAACCGCGCCCACCCTTCTGCCGCCGAGTCCGCCATGCTCGCCGAGCAGCTCAAGAAGGAGAGCGAGTGGGAGACTCTCGAGGCCGTGATTGAAGTTGAATTCAAAGCTATCAGATCTTGCGGTGCCAAGGCTCACGTGGTTTCCACTCACAGCGGTGAGACTTTGTGCCTCTTCTCAAACCCTAATTTGCTTTTGTTTAGGTTAGGGCTTCAATTGCAGTGGATAGTGTTAGAAAACATTATGTGTTTGATTTTATGTCATTTTTGTTCACTTTTTTGTTCTGGAATGAACGCGTGATTCGGCTGAATTGGTGCATGATAGGTTCTCTTAGGTCATGTTTTTACCATTTGCAGTTTGCTCTTCTTTATAAATTATGCAGTTCTTCAAGATTAGCGAGGAAGTGGTGATTGACGCAACGGATAAGGGCAATATTGCACGTTTAATAAACCATTCTGTAAGTTATTTATGACGAATCTTGTCTTTGGACTTTGATTTCGTGCACTTCGGTTAATATTCAGAATTTTCTGGGTAATTTTGGACAGAGAATTTGTTCTGAGAAGCCCACACTACTGTGTCTTCTGAAATTTGTATTTAAAATATGAATGTTTCTGAAATTTGTTTGGTTCCTTGACTTGTTATTTACTTGTATGTTATACTTAAAAACTATGACTTTTTATAGTGAATGTGTCATGAATTTTGATTAATTTTTTAATGTTTGAGCATTTATATGTATATACGTTATTGAATATTTATATAAAATTTGGCATTTGTCTTGCTATGCTTTATACTTCTATACCATTTTTGTGGTTGGGCACTATGCACCACCATTGCAGATTGATTACTATGGTCATTTTGGATGTTGTTAGGTGGATGTGGATTCTTGATCTTCCTATCTCTTAAATAAATTCTTTTATAATATAAAGGATAATTTAACTGTTCTTATTCTTGCTTTGTGAGCTGGTTATTATTTAAATGGTAATCCCAGACATAAGCTTACTAAATGTTTGTGGAAAAGCTTTTATGAGCAAGGTTTTTGTGCAGCATTGATGCTTTTCAATAAAAAGGCAACATTTACAGAAAAATAAGGAATTTTTAGGTTCAGATTGAGTTGGTTTCTCTTTCTTGTGATTAGGAGCAATGCAGAACTGGACAAGTGAGTTGGTTTCTCTTTCTTGTGATGTTTTTTTAGATCAAAACTGGAAAAAAGAAAAAGGACACAATTTAGACTCTTGGTGAAACACCCTTTGGATTTGGCCATGTTTGTTTGATTTGTTTTAGATGAATTTGTGTGCTTTTGATTCATAAAAGAAAAGGGTGGGTTTTTTTTTTTTTTTTTTTTTTTTTTTTTGCAGTTAGTACCTATCAGAGTTGCTGGCAGAACATAAGAAGCTTGGACCCTTCATGCAAGTGCTTCCCATATGCAGCCGCCTCCTAAATCAAGGTCTAGCTCTTCCTGTTTGTGGATCTCTATCACGTCTTGTTTTTGCACTCTTGTTGTTTATGGAAGCATGCTTGGTGTGTGTGTGGCAGATCGTGTTACAAAGCTTTTTTGTTATATTTTTTAGGTATATCATTTGTATGTGTAGATGCACATTCAACTACCATGTTGTAGTAGTTGTTATAAGTGGCTACTATGCTTGTCTAGTCTAATTCCTAACATTAGATTTTCTTTTTAAAAATTCCTTATTTCAACTTGCTCATAAAAGCTTTTCCACAAAGATCTCAGGATAACTAAATCACACTACTGAACTTGGCTTTCTATAAATTTACTGTTAACATCTTGTTCACCAGTTTTGTTTTAAGTGTTTTTTTTTTTTTAATTTGTCTTGTAACATTTCTTTCTTCTTCTCTTACTGCATAAACGTTTGCTACACAGTGCTGGCTGAATATCAAAGTAAGTATATGGAGTTTGTACCTTATACTTTTGAGTTTTGATTTTGTTTGATTATGTGATAAGGTAACTCAATGGTTTTCATTGTTAAGTACAAATTATATGGTTACAGCTTGATCTGAACTGATAATATTTCATCAAAATGGTTTGTTGTTGTACCCAATAAATGGAAATGTTAGTGTTTGGCATTTGATTTTGTTTGTTTTGGCAAGTTATAGTAAAAAAAAAAGAGTTTTTATCTTTACTATATTTTATTGGATGCTAAGTAGTTTGATGATCATTTCAAAAATTCCTATTAATGGTATGAACCTCGTCTCATATTATTGCTAATCGAGGTATTCACTGTTCTAGCTCTAGTTCATTGTTGTTACCTCTGTTGTGCTGTAATTATTTCGTTTAACAAATAAATTCAGTCAGTTTTCATTGTTACTTGTTACTAAATCTTAACAAATTTAATATGCAGGAGTTCCTTTTTGGAAAATGGTTTTGAAGCAATTTGATGATTTGCTTGTAAAGATACTCATTGTAGCTGCTCTTATATCTTTTATTCTGGCATTAATTAATGGAGAAACAGGCTTGATGGCATTTTTGGAGCCTTCTGTAAGATATATTTGCACACATATGTTGTGTTTGATGTTTTTGTGAACAGTTATATTGGGTAAAGAACCAATTTCTTTAATTGGTTCATACCTTAATAATAATAATTTACATAATGATCTTAAACTGTGAAACCGTATCCTTTCAATAGAAGTTGTACATTATGAGCTAAACAAGTTCTTTTACAATTTATGATGGACTACATTTGTACAATGCTACATGACCTCTTATGTAACTGGTAAACTCTTGGCAAGGGGCTAAAAGTGCTTTGTAAAATTATGCTTCTGAACTAGAGATTGTATTGATTTTTTCTATTTTCTATTTGATTATACTATTTATTAAATCTGGCATATCAAATTGGTAACATTATCATAGATTAATTTTGTTATTTGTACTTGTTTCTTTGATAGAAAAAGAAATTTGTTATATGCATAGGTTATTCTAATGATATTGGCAACAAATGCAGCGGTTGGAGTGATTACAGAAACAAACGCTGAAAAAGCTCGAGGTAAATTTGAAACCCTGATAAATTTTGAGCTCCAAGATGTTACTGATAATGATTTCATGTTTTCTACAACAAATTTCACTGATTTTGGATCGATATAGTATGTTAAAATAATGTCTATCTATAATATTTTTTAATTGCGCAATGCTAAAATTATGACATCAATATCTATTGACAAATAGTATAATTGGTAATTTTAAATTTATGGTCACAACATTCTTCATTTTAACTCTATGCTGATGTTGTCTTATGATGATGATTATTATATATGCTTTGGAGTTGAGTGGATGGGAAGAAATACAACATGAATCCTTATGGGACTCTCCTCCTGAATTTATGTAATTAATTAGGTAACAATTTAACAAATTATAAATTTGTCATGTGGTTTTAGTGAGACTGATTCAATGAAGCAAAAGGATTAATAAATTATTAATTTGTCAATTGAGTACAGTACATATTTCATGACCCATTTCTTTCTCCTATTGATTTGTTTATGTTTCTTAATTATCCAATTGCTTATTCATTAATGGTGATCCTTCTTGGTATACTAGCAAATATTGTAATTCCTTTTTTCTATTGTAAAAGGATTAATTCCTTTTTCTATTGTAATTTATATTTTTTAATATCAACAAAATCTTTTTTCATCAAATATTTTCATAAACTGTTCATGTGTATTTAATTACAAATACGAATATAATACTATGGATGTTTACAGCATGTTTGGTAAAGTTTAACTCTAAAATTAGTTCCTTATTTTTTTAAAAGTTTTCTCAGAAAATTGATTTTTCTAAAAAAATAACTGAACTAAATATGTATTTAATGTTTAATCAATTTATTTTCTTGAGCGCATGATTAATTAAACAGACGTTTGTTAGTAGTTTGTACAAATCTATTTTGTGAAATAAAAAAGATAAAGAAAAGTGTTTTAAGAATGACAAGAATTAAAAGATTGACTAGTGATCAGAGAAAAAAAGAGAAAAAAAATACTAATTAAAATATTTAACATTTTTTACTTATCTTCATTTGATCCTGGTAGTTGTTGAAACTTGAAACCATGGGTGTCTTTTGCTGAATCTGTCGACTTGAAACCATGGGTGTGTTCTATCAATTGAAGTGTACTGAATCAAATATGATAAAATGGAGATAGTAAGTATCTTACATATGGACCTTATCTCCTTTCCCTCCCATCTTGGATAAAAAAAGAAATGTTATTTTCCTTCATGCACCTTGAGCTGGTTTATCTATTTACTTTTTATATTAACTAAATCTATTCTGTTGGATTCCCTGTCTGAACAAACAACCTTGAGCTGGCATCCTACTCTGTACTCACTTTTTGCTTATGATATGGTAATTTGATGGATTAAGCTAAAGGTAGTAATCATTCATACATATAGTTTTCCATTCATACATATATGGATTCCAATCACAATTTGAATTTTAAGAGACATAAATTTTCATTGACTGGTGTGGAATATTTGGTTTGTTTTGTTTTAGGTGAAGGATTATATTGCAACCCCTAAACCAAATGGCTACCAGAGTCTTCAGACCACTGTGATTCCATTTTTGTATGAGAGAATGTTTAGGCTAGAAGTCCAGGTATGCTTTTTATAGCTGCAGTAGTTTGAATAACAACTTGCTTGTATTGACAATGTTTTCTTGAATTTTTAAATTTTCTCTCAATTATTATTGTCCAATTTATTAGCATAATTTTTATTTATTTTAATATACAAAGTTTCTCATGCCTTGAGCTAGTTTCATTTTTGGGGATGTAAAGGCTCCATATAATTTTTTTTTAGCATTTTTACATTGGTTCTGACATGACCGATGTAGAAATGCTAACCATTCTAAGACGGTCGCGTGTGAAAGACCGTCTTAGAATGCTCAGCATTTTACATCGGTTATTCAATGACCGTCGTAGAAAACTTAGCATTCTACATCAGTCTTGCAATTGTGACCGTCATAGAATGCTGAATTTTCTACATCGGTCACAACTGAAGGACTGATGTAGAATGATGATCATTCTACATCAGTCTTTGGCAACCGTCGTAGCATAGGGGACCACTTTTAATGATGTCTCCTATGACGACGGTCGTAAACCGATGTAGAAGGTCTCATATAACCGATGTAGATTGCCTTTTTTCTAGTAGTGATGTAAACTTTGTTCGGTTACCACCTGCTTATTCCGTTTTCTTTTGTGGCTACCTAACTACATATATTGTTAACAACACTACACATGTAGAGTTTTTCCTTCCCAGAAAATTTCATCAGTGTTACTTGTAATAAATTCCTTTGATGTGTTCTGATTGGTGTTAGGTTGCTTAGGCTCTCATATTAGAAAAACATATTTTGGGCTGATGAATCATTCTCGAGGCAGATCATTAAGTTCCTTTTAAGGTGTAAACTATTGCTTAAATTTGCACATCACCACATGTTTATTCTTGTTGGCTAATACTTGCCTGGAACTGTGAATTAGTAAAATGCAGTTGCTCAAAATTGTGACTCTATGAGCTGATCAATCTAAGATTGCTTGAGGCTTCATTGCATTAGAATTAACTAAAATATACTTAAGAGTTTGGTAAGTTGAAATATATTCACCTTCTATATCATCAATTGTTAACTATTGTTTAGGATCAACATGTAGGTAAAGTAGAATGTGGTGGGAAAAAACAATGTAGATGTTGAAGATGAGGTTCACTCTAACAAGGGATAATATTTGTTTTGTTACTTTACAATATTTATATTCCTATTCACTCTTTTTGTTGTTGCATGCTAATTCTTGTTAGTTATTCTAAATTAATGTCATAATAGATGATGAATTGAGCCCGAGTTGCATATTTTCCTTATTGGGTATTCAAATAAAGGGAGTTGTTACAAGACTGTAGCATACTGTGTGTACATCTACTAACAGTGATGTATATGCATTTGGTGGAAACCAGTTTGGACAGTTTGGAAATTGGTGGTGATTAAGTTGAGGTATGCCCTTGCCATCCGTTAGATTTTCCTCTCTTGTCATTAACTTTAAAAAATGAAACATAATGATGTGAATATATTATATTATACTATATTAAAATTGTTCTTTTTTAATAGTCTCTGATGGTTTGTTGTGCCTTCCCTTATCCTATTTAATTGGACTTTCAAAATAGTTTTACTGAATCTTTGGTTGTTTAGAGTGGCTAATGTCAACAGTTGATCAATGTAGAGTGTTTTTGGCAAGATGAAGGGAATGAAATATTGTGACATAAATATGATGGAGTATATCAAGTGGCCTCATGAGTATTTGGGTTAAATATTTAAATAAGCCACTATAATTGGGTTAGTGGTGAGATGTTTGGATAGTTTTCATGTGATTATAGGTTTGAATGATTTGTCACCTTGATACTAAAATAGGATAAATATTAAAACACTGGGAGCTTTCTAAAGCTCAGTTATGCATTTTACTTGTTTTATTGATACCATCTTCAATTCAATGTGCTTTTTTCAATGACCTATGAGTGGTAATTTGTTGTTGGACTTTGGAGTTTTAACATTCTGTGGATTTAGACATCATTTATGTTAGATTTAGGAGTATTAATCAAGTAATTGGGTATTGTTAGATTAATGTCACACATTCTCTATGCTTTGTACATCTATAGTTGTAAAATATTTAGTTATATTTTTATCATTCTTTCTTGGTGACATTTGAGGAATAAATTATGTTTTCTCCTTAATCTTGTCGCATTATTACACTATATATTTTCTATTATCAACTTCTCTTCCTACGATTTTTGTTATACGTGATTCCAATGTTTGATTGAGTCATTAATGATGCGTGTGTCTAATTTTTTACATTCCTTTTCATTATTCTTTCCATCATCAATTAGGTTGGCAATGAAGAAAGGATCCATGTATATTATGCACATGGCCAAGATAACCCAACCTTTGTTTGTAGATGTTGCTGGTGGCTTGATAAGTATGTTTTGCTAGACTTTAGGTTCCCAAATCCAGTATATCATGCATGTTTGTATTTGTGAACTGAGTTAGTAACAAGGGTTATACATTTCCTGCATTTTTGTTAAACATAGAATACAAATAAGTTTGCAAATAGGAACGTGACTTACAAATGTTATGATTTTATGTAGGAGTCTGGAGCACTTAGTCTTTGTTCATTAACATAGAATAAAAATAAGTTTACATAGAATACATTTCTTCCATTTTTGTTAAAAATAGAATAAAAACTCACATTTCATTAAATAAAATTTATGGCATATTTATCTTTATATTAATACTATTTATATATAGAAAAATAACAATATTTATCCAACATAGGAGCGAGAACCTATGTGAATAAATAAAATTCTATACTTGATATTATAGATAGGTATATAGTTTGGTGGAAATTTGTAGTTATTGAAAGTTGTATGAAGTGTACATTGGGGGAAGGGGGTTAGAATTTGAATGCATGTTTTTGCAAAAAAAAAAAAAAACATCGGTTGGTCTAAAACTAATGTTGAATGTATTATACCTCTAGTTCTCCTTTACATAACAATAAAGAGTTTCACTAATCAATACTTTGATTACAAAACAAATATTTTGCCATGTCACTCCTGGTTATACAAGTATTCTTCTAGCCACTTCTGGCACTACCTTGACTCCTCCTGAATCTAAGAACACCCTGATAACTGTTGTGCATAAGTATACTTTGTAATCAAGTCACATAAAAATTGTCGGATTTTCTCTCTTTTATTGCTTCTTTTTGTGTGAATCATTAGTAATTTGGCACCATCTGAGTTTTAGTCCAGTAGGTACTTAAACTGGTAAATTTATACTGTTTTAGTGGTGTAATTTTTGTAGAAACACAGAATAAGGCTTGGAAGAGAAGTTAAAGGTCTGAAGACTCTTGCTCAGTGTGCCATACGCGTTCAATGTGACGCAATCGCTCAGCGAGTTACACTCGCTTAGCGCGAAGAAGTCACATGGAGAAGCCTGATATCACGTGAAGGTGCGCTTAGTGCGTGACCACTTACACCTCACTTAGCGTGCAATTGCACTTAGCGCGAGGTCATGAAAAACAGAACAACACTGCGTTTTAAGTGAGGAAGTTACATATAGAGAGCAAAGGCTAGGGTTCATGCAAGAAGAAGGAAAATCAACCATTAGGAGTCATTCTTTCCCTTCATCTCCATTCTTTTCCACTTTCTTCACTCCTCTTCACCCTTTTTGCAATTGTAAGCCTCTCATGACAATGAAAGGCTAAACCACCCATTGTTGGGAGTATAGCAACCAAACACTCTTGATGTAATGATTCTTACTATCTATTTAATGTTATTTCAGTTTCATTGTCTCTTTTTTGTGCTTATTTTCATTGAGTGTGGTTTGATCATCCATATTCATGCTATGTTTTAGGGTTTAGGCATTGGAAAATGTTTATCTCTTAAGAACTGGAATAGAGCATCTAAATAATTCATCTCTAGGGATAGAATGATGTTATTTAGCCTATTTTATGCATCTTCGTTTATAATGCAATTTAGCTAGTTTATCTCTTAAGGGATTAGGGGAGAAATTAGGTAAATTAGGCTCTTTTGTGTAAGCAATCATGGTAGAGTATACGAGTAGATGTAGATGATAATTGAAATAATATTGAATAGAGAAAAATCTTTAGCATTGCATTAAGAGTAGTTTCAGTAGGCTAAGCCCCAACATATTTGTATTCTGCATCAATCGTCGCTTCATCGCTCTGAGTGTTCTTTTTTCTCGCCTTGCACTTGCTTGTTAATTAGTTTAATTTTATGTCAATTTATTTTTAATGGCACATGTTACAATTAGTTGAACCAATTCATTAATCCCTTTGATGTGCCATTATTTTATCCTATTTCTTAACCCTTTTTGCACCATTTTAAGTACTGATTAATCTTAATTGTCAAATTAATTAGGCAGTTTTATTATTTGGGCCCATTCAGCTAATTTGATGTTTTTAATCTAATTTCTCAGGAATTAATGAAGCATTGGACTTAAATCCAGAATTGGGCTTGGACTTGAAGAGGGCACACTATTTTATTCTACAAAATTTTATCTTATCTAGACTTTATCTCATCTAGATATTATTTAGATTTGATCTCATCTAGATCTTATCTTATCTAGATTTGATTTTATTTTATTTATGGGCTTGGATTTAAAGCAGATTTGTAAGCTTTGGGGCTGGAAAATTATATAACAGCACCAAGGTTCTAGTTTAGGCCCTTCTCTTCTCTCTCTCCTATTTTCGTTTTTAGTTTTAGGCTTTTCTTCTTTTACACATTATTTTCGTTTTGCAATTCCAGCTTTTACTTTTCGGTTCAGCAATAAAATTTCGTTCTTCAATCTATAATTCCGTTCTCTATTGATTAATAGAAGGCTAAGTCCCCAACGTTGTTTTCTCTTGAGGATCAAGCACAGTTGTCTTTGAGGTTCTATTATTACTGTTAAATTCTGTTCAGTTTTTCCTCTTCACTAATTACTCTGACTTTGTTGCTATTAATTCATGCATGCTTAGTGCTTGATTAATTGTCTCTGCACTTAATTTACGTTCATGCTTAATGATCGTTTATGAGTAATTGGTGTATGTGTTGCTTAATCACATAATGAATGTCTTATGTTAAATTTCGCTTAGTAATTTAATTTAGGGTTGGATTAAGTGGTTGAACAGAATAACGATAAACTCTCGTAACCTAGGATAAGAGACTTGCTTGTGAATCAAGGGGAAGCAACATGTTTTAATTTTGATATTTTCTAATTCAATTTTACTCGTTGTTTAATTTACAAAAGCAATCACCCCCCCCATTCGTTACTATTTTCCTACTATCTGTCATGAACATTTGGTGTATCATTGCTCATTGGAAAACGACCTAGGATCACTTCCTAGTTACTACATTTTAATGTTTATTTGATTCGGGTATGGTCTCGATCAAATTTGGCGTTGTTGTCGGGGAGTAGTGTCCAAAGGTTCATAATAGCTAGTGATTCGTGTTTTATTTTAGTTGTTTTATGCTTTCGTGTGTTGTGTTAGTGTGTGTTAGTGTGTGTTAGTGTTGTGTTAGTGTGTTTAGAGTCTTGTTATTTTGTTTAGTGTGGTGTTTTCTTTTAGTTTTTCTGTTCAGCGCTTCCCCTGTTTCAATTTTTGTATTTTGCTGTGAATAGTGCGTTGCGACGGATTTGGCGACCACTTTTGCTGAACTGGGAAACAGGGTAATAGTGGAAATCCCTTAGCGACGGATTTTAGAGACCACCCTTACTGAATTAATTGAGATTTTGTATTTTGGTAGCTATAGTTGTTATTTTTGGCTGAATTTTTTTGTGGTCACTTATTTTAATCCATATTTTGTGGGAAAAATAGTTGGAGCCCTTAGTTTGGTCAGATTTGAAAGTTCAAAAAAAGTAGCAAATTTAATTTTTGTCAAAACTTCAAACAGCCATAACTTTTGCTCCGGTTATCAGAATCGCTATTATTATATATGTATTTGGGGTAAAAAAAACTTTCCCATGCCGTGGCATCCTGCCATAGGCTGGCTGAGGTCTCCTTCTTCCAAAAATTGCGATTCTGTCAAAAGTTTTTTATTTTCCAAGTATTATTCTCTTATTTTTCTTAACTTATCATTTTTAGTTTCTATAGTTAGACTTTGAATTTTTGTTTGAATTTTTTTTTGCTATCTTCTCATCATTTTATAAGCTTGCTCATAAAATTTCAAGTCATTTGGATATCATTTAATGGTATATGTAGTTCAAACCTACACTATTACTTGCATAAGAAGACAACTAGTTGTGCATGCTGAATATAGTGTATGACTAGAGGGAATCCATTTGACTTACAATCCTTTGATCCTGAGATAGATAGGACATTTCATAGATTAGTTAGACATCATTTAGTACCTTTTGAGCATCCTGAGCATTCTGTTATTGGTGATTTTGAGCATTATTGTTTGGAACATTCTGAGAACATGGCACAACCTCCACCCCGTGAGAGGACTCTAAGGGAAATGGCTGCACCTGATTTCACCAACGAAAGCTTGTGCATCCAATACCCTGATGAGGATATCCCATATGTTCTTAAAACTGGACTGATCCATTTGCTTCCAAAGTTTCATGGCCTTGCAGGTGAAGACCCACACAAACATCTCAAAGAATTCCATATTGTCTGCTCCACCATGAAACCCCAGATGTCCAGGAGGATCACATATTTCTGAAGGCCTTTCCTCATTCTTTAGAGGGAGTGGCAAAGGATTGGCTTTATTACCTTGCTCCACGGTCCATCACGAGCTGGGATGACCTCAAGAGAGTATTCTTAGAAAAAATTTTCCCTGCTTCCAGGACCACAACCATCAGAAAGGATATTTTAGGCATTAGACAACTCAGTGGAGAGAGCCTATATGAATATTGGGAGAGATTTAAAAAATTATGTGCCAGTTGCCCTCACCACCAGATTTCAGAGCAGCTTCTTCTCCAATATTTTTATGAAAGACTCAGTAACATGGAGAGAAGTATGATAGATGCTGCCAGTGGTGGAGCCCTTGGAGACATGACCCCTGCTGAAGCCAGAAATTTAATTGAGAAGATGGCTTCAAACTCCCAGCAATTTAGTGTTAGAAGTGATGCTATTGTCATTAGAGGAGTGCATGAAGTAGCCACGAATTCATCTTCATCAGCCGAGACTAAGAAGCTTGAAGGTAAACTACATGCCTTGGTTAACTTGGTAACCCAACTGGCCATGAATAAAAAATCTGCACTTGTCGCTAGACTCTATGGTTTATGCTCCTCTGTCGACCACCACACAGACCTTTGCCCTTATGTGCAACAATCTGAAGCAATTGAACAGCCTGAAGCTTATGCTGCAAACATCTACAACAGACCTCCTCAACCTCAGCAGCAAAATCAGCCACAACAGAATAATTATGACCTCTCCAGCAACTAGTACAATCCCGGGTGGAGGAATCATCCCAACCTTAGATGGTCGAATCCTTCATAACAGCAGCAACAACAACAACAACCTTATTTTCAGAATGCTGCTGACCCAAGCAGACCATACGTTCCTCCACCAATCCAGCAACAACAACAGCAACAGCCCAGAAACAACAAACAGTTGAGGCTCCTCCGCGACCTTCCCTTGAAGAACTTGTGAGGCAAATGACTATGCAAAACATGTAGTTTCAACAAGAGACCAAAGCTTTCATTCAGAGCTTAACTAATTAGATGAAACAATTGGCTACATAATTAAATCAACAACAGTCCTAGAATTCTGATAGATTACCTTCTCAATCTGTCCAGAATCCCAAAAATGTGAGTGTCATTACATTGAGGTCGAGAAAGCAGTGTCAAGGACCTCAACCAACAACATCTTCCTCATCCGTAAATGAACCTGCCAAACTTCACTCTACTCCAGAAAAAGATGATGACAAAAATTTAAAGAGTAAGTTACCTAACAATTTCTATGCAGGTGAATTTCCCACTGGTAATTCTGATTTACAAAAGCAGCATATCCCTCTTCCATTTCCTCCAAGAGCAATTTCCAACAAAAAAATGGAAGAGGCAGAGAAGGAGATCTTGGAAACATTTAGAAAAGTAGAGGTAAACATACCTCTGCTGGATGCAATAAAGCAAATTCCAAGATATGCTTCCGCTTAAAGGAAGTGAAAGAATTAGTATGGGCAGAAATATCTCCGCATTGATTGGTAAATCTGTTCCCCAAATCCCTGAAAAATGTAAAGATCTAGGTACATTCAACATACCTTGTATTATAGGGAACAATAAGTTTGACAATGCCATGCTAGATTCAGGAGCTTCTGTTAGTGTTATGCCTCTGTATATTTTTAATTCTCTATCTCTTGGTCCCTTGCAGTCAACTGATGTGGTAATTCATTTAGCTAATAGAAGTGTTGCCTATCATGCTGGTTTCATAGAGGATGTCTTAGTTAGAATTGGTGAACTGATTTTCCCTGTTGATTTTTATATTTTGAATATGGAGGAGGGATTTTCTAAAGACTCAGTTCCCATCATTCTAGGCAGACCTTTTATGAAAACTGCTAAAACTAAGATAGATGTATATGTAGGCACACTATCTATGGAGTTTGGTGATATAACTGTTCATTTTCATATTCTTGATGCTATGAAACACCCATCTGAAGATCTTTCTGTATTTCATGTTGAAATAATTGACCATATTGTTGATGAATACATGACTGATCTTCATTCTAATCTGCATGCCTGTCACTCTTCATGCACTGAATCTGAATTTGTACTTGATCATATGTCTGAATTTGATGCTGAGAGTGAATCTGAATTTGATATTGATTACATGTCTGATGTTTTACCTCTTGAGATTGATTTTATAGAGTCAGATAGAACTAACCATGTTTCAGGAAATACACATACTTCTGACTTTCTTTATGAGGTACAGGTTGAGAAACCATCTCTTTCTACCACTATCCAGCCGCCCACACCTGAATTGAAGCCTCTGTCATCAAATTTAAAATATGCTTACTTGGATGATAGCAAAAGTTTTCCAGTAATTATATCTGCCTCCCTTGCTGATGAGCAAGAGGAGAAGCTGTTATCTGTTCTCAAGAAGCATAAGAAGGCTATAGGTTGGACCCTGGCGGACATTCCTGGTATTAGCCCATCCACATGTATGCATTGAATAAATTTAGAAGATGGCGCTAAACCAGTAAGACATCCACAAAGAAGACTCAACTCGGTGATTCTTGATGTAGTGAAGAAGGAGGTAACCAAGCTTTTGCAAGCTGAAATCATTTATCCTATCTCCGATAGCCAATGGGTGAGTCCCATTCAGGTAGTTCCGAAGAAAACCGACCTCATCATGATCAAAAATAAGAAGGAGGAGTTGATTCCTACTCGGGTGCAGAACAGCTGGAGAGTCTACATTGACTATAGGAGGCTGGACCAGGTTACCTGAAAGGACCATTTTCCACTGCCATTCATTGACCAGATGCTTGAACGCCTGGCAGGTAAATCTCACTACTGTTTCCTTGATGGTTTTTCTAGTTATATGCAAATCACTATTGCTCGTGAGGATCAAGAAAAAACCACATTCACCTGCCCCTTCGACACTTTTGCCTATAGGAGGATGCCTTTCGGCATGTGCAATGCCCCTGGTACCTTCCAGCGGTGCATGATTAGTATTTTCAATGATTTTTTAGAAAATTGCATATAGGTGTTTATGGATGATTTCACTGTATATGGATCCTCTTTTGATGTTTGTTTGGATAGTTTGGAAAAAGTTTTGAATAGATGCACTGAAACTAACCTTGTTCTAAATTTTGAAAAATGTCATTTTATGGTTGAGCAAGGTATAGTTTTAGGCCACATTATTTCCAAAAAAGGCATTGAAGTAAATCCTGCAAAAATTTCTGTTATTTCACAATTGCCTTACCCCTCTTGCGTGCGAGAGGAGCAATCTTTTCTTGGTCATGCAGGATTCTACAGACGCTTTATAAGAGATTTTAGCAAAGTAGCCCTTCCACTATCCAACTTGTTGCAAAAGGAGGTGGAGTTTGACTTTAATGATAAATGCAAAAAGGCTTTTGATTGCCTCAAAAGAACATTGATTACCACCCCTATCATCCAGGCACCCGACTGGACAGTCCCTTTTGAGCTTATGTGTAATGCATCCAATTATGCATTGGGGGTTGTCCTTGCTCAGAAAATTGATAAATTTCCTAGGGTGATATATTATGCTTCTAGGATTTTAGATACTGCCCAAGCGAATTATAATACTACTGAGAAAGAGCTACTAGCCATAGTTTTTGCTCTTGAAAAATTTCGTTCTTATTTACTTGGTACTCGCATTATTGTTTATACTGACCATGCAACTTTAAAGTACTTGTTGAAGAAGGCTGATTCAAAGCCTAGGTTGATCCGATGGATGCTCTGGCTCCAAGAATTTGACTTGGAGATCCGTGATAGGAGCGGAGCACAAAATTTGGTTGTTGATTATTTGAGTCGGATCGAACATGTGTCTGATGAGGACTCACCCATTCGGGATGAATTCCCGGATGATCATTTTTATATACTGTATAGTATTTCTGATTCTCTTTCTACTCCCTGGTTTGCTAACATTGTCAATTATTTAGTTGCTTCTGTTTTTCCTCCCTTAGCATCTAAGGCTCAAAAAGATAAAATTAAAAGTGATGCTAAGAATTTTATTTGGGATGACCCCTACTTGTGGAAATTGTGCAGTGATCAAGTCATTAGACGATGCATTCTAGATCATGAGATTGACTCAGTCCTGCGGTTCTGTCATTCTTCCGCACCGGGAGGTCATCTGGGTGTTCAAAGGACAGTTCGCAAAGTGCTTGACTGTGGCTTTTATTGACCCACCATCTTTAAAGATGCGTGGAAGATTTGTAGCACTTGTGAGCAGTGTCAGAGAGCAGGAAGTGCACTTATGTGACACCCTCGACCCAAACATATATATAAATAAACAAAATATATAAAAATATTGGTAACCAAATTCACACGGGTAAAAGGTTCACATTCACTTTACTATTATCAATTAAAACTTATTAAAACATATTTGGCTCAAAATAAGGCCATCAAAATTTACATAGATATTTTATTAAATCAGTGAAATATAATAAAATAGACTAACATCATGCAACTAATATAAAAACTTATGTCCCACTGTCACATTCTATCAGAGCGTTGTGTCTCGACGTCCTTCAGCATAATGTTCCTTAAAGCAATTCACCTAGTCGTCTGCTCCCCCGAACACAAAGTTCAAGATCATCGCAGGATCCAAACACAAACAACACACGGGGAGTGAGTTATCACATTCCTAACTAATAGAGAAATAAGACAACTAGATATACATATCATATAAACTAAATAAAATTTACTTACACGTAATTCACGTAATTCCACCACTTTGTCATTCAAAGTTCACTTTTCATCCATCAATCACACTTTTCAATCATCAATCACATTACACAAAAATCACATTCTCTGATCAAGATATAATAACACATCAATTTCATAATAAGCAATTAGCAAGCACATGAGACAGTTATGCTAAGACTCAAGCCTATATGCAATGTGGTACCATGTCAGTGAAAAACCACCCTGGGGCGCTTAGGAGTACATAACAAGACACACCACACAATGGGTTTGCCAGGTCACTCTCACTAAGTAAGATCATAGGGAGACCAGTCAGGGTCACGATGTTTTGCGAGAATGCTCCAACCATATGGGATCAGTATAGACTTAAAGGAGCACTCAAACCCGGTGACCCCCAAGGCCTACACTCCGAAGAGTCCGTCAGGGCCTCTCCCTCCTGATTCAGGTCCAACCCCTCAAATCTTTTTAACACACAGACACTGCTAGTGAATTATACAATACCCACGACCTCACACTCGTGTCTTAAGCACGTACAACATATTGCGCTACAATTTAACACTGGTTCCTAAATAGGAACCTACACTTTCTCTTTAACATTGGTTCCTAAATAGGAAACCTACACTTTCTCTTTAACATTGCGCATTTACACTTTTCTCAAGATAACACTGGTCGGGTTATTGTACAATTCACAGCTTACAACACAAATAATGTCACATCAAGAGTTAATCACACACTTATTCACAACCAAAACTCATTCACAATTTCACATCTCATAATGTCACAATCCACCATCACATGTTTTCACATATCTCACAATTCAACACCTGTTATACTTTACACTTTTACTCAATCTCAATACAATATTATAATCTCAAGGCAACATATCATTCCACAATTCATCACATATTTCATTTATAAGCACTGCTCATGAATTATACAATACCACGACCTCACACTCATGTTTCAAACATGTTTAACACAATTGCGCTACAATTTAACACTGGTTCCTAACTAGGAACCTACACTTTCTCTTTAACACTGCGCATAAACACTGGTCGGGTTATTGTATAATTCATAGTTCACGATATAATTAATGTAACATCAAATGTTAACACATTCACTTATTCACAATCGAATATCATGTTCACACTTTAACATCTCATAACATCACATCAACCATCTCATAACATTCCCAATGATATTCATAAGGTACAACATACACATGTTCATAAAATTTAACCATAATATTCTCAAACTCCAACACTTAATAATTTTTGGAATCATACTATAACACTCTACAATATTATTTACATAAATTATTAATATAAATAACTACCTCTATATATATAAACTAGCATACATCATATTAAATCTCAAATTTTAAAGTAAGCTTTCAATGCACAAATTCTAAATAATTATATGAACACTTTGGTCAGTTTCAATTATGATATTAATTTTTTAAATTATATATAAAAACCTAAACAGCAAGAAAAAGAGAAAATACAAAATCAATATCTCTCTCTAAATTTCTCCTTACTTTATTTTATCAATTCATATTAATTAGAAAAAGTACTCAATTTATAGGGTTCACGCTCAACATAATAGCATATCAATTTCACAACAATTGGTCTGTCAAACATATGAAATTGCAAAAACACCCAAAAACCCATTCCAATTGATATCTCTAAGGATCCCTACACATGTTCTCACTATTTCCCAATTGTGAATAACTCATCCCTTACCTCTAAGCGGACTCACGTGTCTTCCGACAACGATAGCGGCATCTATAGCGGTTCCCTGAGATTTCTCAAGTTTTTCCTCTGACTGTTACGATAGAATTCTCGAACGTCAGAGAGACGGAGAAGAGATTGAAGCCTCCGCTTGTACTGTCTTCATGCAATTCCCTTTTCTCATACCACGAAAATTATCTCGCAAATCCCAACGGTTAGAGTGTGCGAAATTAAATTTCAAGCAACATATCCAAATTTCATGAAAATCCAACGGTTAACGAAACCGGTATCATAGTTTTACCGAGACAGTTTTGAGTTTCTGCGGGAAAATAAAAAACTACAATGCGAATGGTTTTCCTCTAAGCTCAGACATTATTTTGCAATTCCCAACGGTGAGAATGCTAGAAATTGGGTTAGGAATGTGGTGCTCAAATTTCACGACGATCCAACGGGGAATGAGTCCGAGATCATCGTTTTTCTGAGACAGGTTTTGTGGGCTGTGGGAAAAAGACAGGGTTTAGAGAAGAAGGGGAAAAACGAAAATGAGAGGCAGAGGAGGCTGAGGAGTCTGTCTGAAAAACCTAGCATGTTGCTATTTATAGCTAGGGGCATTTACGACCTATTATTTACTCTATTTATTTATTTTTACTAAAAAATTCTTAAATTTATTTATGAAAAAAATGGGATGTTACAACTTACATGGCGACAACAAATGCCTCAGCAACCTATGCTATTTTGTGAGGTGTTTGATGTCTGGGGTATAGATTTCATGGTCCTTTTTCCTGTATCTTTTGGTTATGTTTACATTCTCCTTACAGTTGATTATGTTTCAAAATGGGTGGAAGCCAAACCCACTAGAACTAATGATGCTAATGTTGTTGTAGATTTTGTCAGATCTAATATGTTTTGCAAGTTTGGAGTACCTAAAGCAATCGTTAGTGATCAAGGAACCCATTTTTGCAACAAATCAATGCATGCCTTGCTTAAAAAGTACGGGGTTGTCCACAGGGTATCCACACCATACCACCCTCAAACCAATGGACAAGCAGAAATTTCTAACAGGGAGATCAAGAGAATTTTAGAGAAGATTGTGCAGCCAAGTAGGAAAGATTGGAGTACCAGGCTAGATGATGCTCTTTGGGCATATAGGACTACCTACAAAGCAATCATAAGAATGTCTCTTTATCGGGTTGTCTTTGGAAAGGCATGTCATCTTCCAGTTGAGATTGAGCACAAAGCATACTGGGCAGTGAAGACCTGCAACTTCTCTATGGATCAAACTGGTGAGGAAAGAAAGTTGCAACTGAGTGAATTAGATGAGATCTGCCTAGAAGCGTATGAGAATGCCAAGTTCTACAAAGAAAAGACCAAGAAGTTCCATGATAGCATGATAATTAAGAAGGACTTCATGGTTGGGCAAAAAGTGTTATTGTATAATTCTAAGCTCGAACTCATGAGTGGTAAGTTGAGGTCTAAGTGGATTGGTCCTTTTGTTGTTACTAATGTTTTTCCTTATGGTACAGTTGAGATCAAAAGTGACTCCACAAACAAGAGCTTCAAGGTCAATGGACACCGACTTAAGCCATTCCTCACAAACCCTTCTTTAGTGGACGTAGTGGTGGAAGAGACTTCCTTACTCCACCCTACTCTTCCTCCAGCATGACTTAGGGAGTTTTTCTTTTCCTATCTCCTTCTTTACTTTTATTACATTTGTCTGATTCTATTTGATGGTTTAATTGCTTTTAATTTTTTAATTGTGCTACATTGAGGACAATGTGTTGTTTAAGTATAGGGGGGGAGTGTTCTTTGGTTTTGGTTTTGCTAGTTTTGTTAGTTTTGTTTGTGTTAAATTTGTTAGTTTTGTTAGTTTTGTTGGGTTTCTAGTTTAATATTTTAGATCAATTCTGTTTGCATGTACAACTTTGCATATTTTTCTTTGAATTATAGGATATGTTCAAGAAATGGGTAATTGTTCTGAAAATAAAAGTCTCTTGACATTTTGTGATTTGAAATCCTTGTTTTTCCTCTACATGTCATGATAGTTTTGAAAGCTCAATTTCAAAGTGATAAGTTTACCTTTGTGAGAATTTGAGCCATCCATCATCATAATCCTTTGGTGTGTTTTGCCCCATTGATTGCTTGCACAATAGCCTTGGCTTGATTCTTGTTGATGCTTCCAAATTCACATGCATATTTGGAAATGATTTAGGTAATTTTGTTCTTATAAGCTTTTAGCCAAATGGACTTACCTTGAATTAATTCCTTTGATAGTCCCTTTGAGCCTATGTTCCCCTTTCTTTGTTTTGAAGCTCATTACAAGCCTTAAGTGAAAAACCATGATATCACCTTACCCTTAAGGAATTTTGGAGCTTTGGAATTGTTTTGGGAATAAGTGTTGGGGGGGGGGGGGGTATGTTTCATTGGAAGATATAATTTTTGGCCATGCTTAATGTTTTATTTTGGCCATGCTTGATGTATATATATATTGCCTAGTTCTTGCTTTAATCTTCAAATTCGTACTGTTAAAAAAATAAGGAAAATAAAATGAAAAAAAAATTCAATTGCTGCAAATTCTACAAATTCGTACTGTTCAAAAAAAAAAAAAGAGAAAAAAAGAGAAGAAGAAAAGAAGTGAAGTTGAATAAATGAGGTCTTGTTATGAGGACTTGATTTGGGAGCCTTGGTTGATTTTGTTGATATTAGAGGGTTTGGGTTTACTACTTGTGCTTAATTTCCACTTATTCCCCATTGCTCCTCTATTCCTTTGGGATTTAGCTACTTATTCCATATATTTTTCCCCTACCTTTTTCTTGGTGTAGAAGCAAGCTTCATGATGAATCAAGATTAATTCAAAGAAGTTTTGATGATAACAAAGGTGATGACAAAAAGCTCAAAGATCAAGAACAATTCATGATAACAAAGATGATGATCTCAAGAATCATAGAATGAGTTCAAGATTGAATCAACAACACTTCAAGGTTCAAAGAGAAAATTTGATTTCAAGAATCAAAAATCAAGTTTCAAGATTCAAGTTCCAAGAATCAAGATCAAAATTCAAGACTCAAGATTCAAGAATCAAGAGAAGACTTAATCAAGATAAGTATGAAAAAGTTTTTTCAAAAACTGAGTAGCACATGGATTTTTCTCAAAACTTGTTTACCAAAGAGTTTTTACTCTCTGGTAATCGATTACCAGATTGTTGTAATCGATTACCAGTAGCAAAATGTTTTTGAAAAAGTTTTCAACTGAATTTACAACGTTCCAATTGATTTCAAAAAGCTGTAATCGATTACAATGTTTTGATAATTGATTACCAGTGCCTTTGAACGTTGAAATTCAAATTCAAATGTGAAGAGTCACATCCTTTCACATAAAAGCTTTGTGTAATCGATTACACTAATTTGGTAATCGATTACCAGTGATTGTTTCTGAATATATCAAAAGATGTAACTCTTCAAATGGTTTTTGACTTTTTCAAATTGGTTTTAAGTTTTTGTAAAAGTCATAACTCTTCTAAATGGTCCTCTTGACCAGACATGAAGAGTCTATAAAAGCAAGGCTTTGTTTTGCATTTTAAAAACAATCCAATCAATCTAATACAATCCTTTACAAGCCTTGAATCTCTTTGAACTTCTTCTTCTTCTTTGTGCCAAAAGCTTTCCAAAGTTTTATGGTTTTCTAAACCTTGAAAACTTGTGCTATTCATTCTTTTCATCTCGTCTCGCTTTGCCAAAAAGAATTTGCCAAGGACTAACCGCCTGAATTCTTTTTGTGTCTCTCTTCTCCCTTTTCCAAAAGAACGAAGGACTAACCGCCTGAATTCTTTTGTGTCTCCCTTCTCCCTTGTCAAAGAATTCAAAACGACACAATTTGAGAATTCTTTTGATTCTTCACTTTCCCTTATACAAAAGTGTTCAAAGGACTAACCGCCTGAGAATTCTTTTGTATCCCCATTCACAAAGTATCAAAGGTTTAACCGCCTGACATCTTTGTCTTAACACATTGGAGGGTACATCCTTTGTGGTACAAGTAGAGGGTACATCTACTTTGGTTGTTGACTGAGAACAAGAGAGGGTGCATCTCTTGTGGATCAGTTCTAGTGGAGGGTACATCCACTAGGTTCAAAGAGAACAAGGGGGGTACATCCCTTGTGGATCTTTGCTTGTAAAAGGATTTTTACAAGGTTGAAAGAAATATCAAGGACCGCAGGTCGCTTGGGGACTGGACGTAGGCACGGGTTGTTGCCGAACCAGTATAAAAACTTTTGTGTGTTTGTCTCCTTCTTCCCTACTCTTTCACTTTCCGCTGTGCATTTTAATTTCGGCTTTTACTTTTGGTTAAGTTTCTCTTCTACTCCTTATTCTCTTAACAACATAGTAAAAGCCTTAAAAGAGTAAATTTTTAATTAGTAAAGGTTTAGGAATAATTAATTCAACCCCCCTCTCTTAATTATTTTGAGGCCACTCAATCCAACAAGTGGTATCAGAGCAGGTATCTTGTAGAAAGTCTAACCACTTCAAGATTCATGGCCTCTTCAAATCCCTTGTTTCCTGAAGGAAATTCCATTCACAGACCACCCATTTTCAATGGTGAGGGTTACCATTATTGGAAAACTCGTATGCAGATATTCATTGAAGCCATAGATCTAAATATTTGGGAAGCAATAGAAATAGGACCACACATACCCACTATAGTAGATGTAAGCACAAGCACTACAACCCAAAAACCTAGAGATAAGTGGACAGAAGAAGATATGAGAAGAATCCAGTATGATCTCAAAGCCAAAAACATCATCACTTCAGCCCTAGGAATATATGAGTACTTTAGAGTGTCAAATTGTACTAATGCCAAGGAGATGTGGGATACTCTCCAATTAACCCATGAAGGAACCACTGATGTAAAAAGGTCTAGAATCAATACCCTTACCCATGAATATGAATTATTTAGGATGAACCCTAATGAAAATATCCATAGTTTGCAAAAAAGATTTACACATATAGTAAACTACCTTGTCTCTCTAGGAAAAATATTTCCTAATGAAGATTTGATTAATAATGTTTTAAGATGTTTAAGTAGGGAATGGCAGCCCAAGGTAATTACTATTTCTGAAAGTAAAGACCTCTCTTCCATGTCTCTTGCTACTTTATTTGGTAAATTGCAGGAACACGAGATGGAACTTCAACGACTTAATCAAAATGACAAAAAGAAGAGAATTATAGCCCTTAAAGCCTCGTCATCAATGCAAGAAGAAAACGAAGAAGAAGATTCAGATGATGAAGAATATTTTTCTTTCTTTGTTAAGAAATTTCAGAAATTCATCAAGAAAAGAAGAATTGACAGGCGTCAGAACTTCAATAATGGAAAAAAAATCACAAGATGATTGTCAAGTCCTTAGGTGTTACAAATGCAACCAAATTGGTCACATCAAGGCCAATTGTCTTTCAAATGAAGAATGGCCTGAGAAAAGTGAAAAGAAAAGGTTTGATGAAAGAAGAACTAAGAAAGCCTACATTGCATGGGATGACAATGATTCATCCGATGGTTCAGAAAAGGAGATTAATCTTCTAACCAAGGATTATGAAAGTGATGAGAACATCTCTCAAGAATGAAAAACAAGGAGAAAAAGTATGATCCTCATCTTTGAAGATCTAGACACTTTAATCTTGAAAAAGGTAATATCAAAACCATTCTCTTATTAAAATTTCTCTTAAGTTGAAATGTTTATTCAAATAATTTGATTATGATGACTAACAATTCTTTCATTTGTTTGTTTTGATTGTTTGAAAATTATGAGTATGTGTTTTTTGATTGATCTCATCTTATTTGCATGAAATATTCATTCATATATTTGAATAAAATCAATATTCTTCATACTTATGTTTGATTGTTGTGATATGATTGTTTATCTACATGCTTTAATGTTTTTGCATGATATGATATGTGAAATACATGAATAAGAATTATTCATAAAGTATTTTTTAATATATTTTTCTTTAAAAAGTATTTTGATAATCACTCAAAATTTCTTTTCTCCTAGAAAGTCTTTTGGTTTTTTGTTTTCTGGCTAAAATAACCTCTGGTAGTCGATTACCATAATAGTGTAATCAATTACAAGTAGTTATTTCTAGCTATGTTGCTCTCTTGAGAATCAAGCACAGTTCTCTTTGAGGTTCTATTATTACTGTTAAATTCTGTTCACTTTTTCCTCTTCACTAATTACTCTGACTTTGTTGCTATTAATTCATGCATGCTTAGTGCTTGATTAATTGTCTCTGCGCTTAATTTACGTTCATTCTTAATGATCGTTTATGAGTAATTGGTGTATGTGTTGCTTAATCACATAATGAATGCCTTATGTTAAATTTCGCTTAGTAATTTAATTTAGGGTTGGATTAAGTGGTTGAACTGAATAACGATAAACTCTCATAACCTAGGATAAGAGACTTGCTTGTGAATCAAGGGGAAACAACATGTTTTAATTTTGATATTTTCTAATTCAATTTTACTTGCTGTTTAATTTACAAAAGCAACCAACCCCCCCCCCCCCCATTCGTTACTATTTTCCTACTATCTGTCATGAACATTTGGTATCATTGCTCGTTGGGAAACGACCTAGGATCACTTCCTAATTACTACATTTTAATGTTTATTTGATTCGGGTACGGCCTCGATCAAATTTGGCGCCGTTGCCGGGAAGCAGTGTCCAAAGGTTCATAATAGCTAGTGATTCATGTTTTATGTTTAGTTGTTTTATGCTTTCGTGTGTTGTGTTAGTGTGTGTTAGTGTTGTGTTCGTGTGGTGTTAGTGTGTTTAGAGTCTTGTTATTTTGTTTAGTGTGGTGTTTTCCTTTAGTTTTTCTGTTCAGCGCTTCCCCTGTTTGAGTTTTTGTATTTTGCTGTGAATAGTGTATTGCGGCGGATTTAGCGACCATTTTTGCTGAACTGGGAAACAGGGTAGTAGTGGAAATCCCTTAGCGGCGGAGTTTAGAGACCACCCTTGCTGAATTAATTGGGATGTTTTGTTTTGGTAGCTATAGTTGTTATTTTTTACTGAATTTTTTTGTGGTCACTTCTTTTAATCCATATTTTGTGGGAAAAATAGCTGGAGCCCTTAGTTTGGTCAGATTTGAAAGTTAAAAAAAAGTAGCAAATTTGATTTTTTTCAAAACTTCAAACAGCCATAACTTTTGCTCCGGTTATCAGAATCGCTATTATTATATATGTATTTGGGGTAGAAAAAATTTCCCATGTTGTGTAGCCCGCCATAGGCTGGCTGAGGTCTCCTTCTTCCAAAAATTGCGATTCTATCAAAAGTTTTTTATTTTCTAAGTATTATTTTCTTATTTTTCTTAACTTATCATTTTTAGCTTCTATAGTTAGACTTTGAATTTTTGTTTGAAATTTTTTGTGCTATCTTCTCATCATTTTATAAGGTTGCTCACAAAATTTCAAGTCATTTGGATATCATTTAATGGTATGTGTAGTTCAAACCTACACTATTACTTGCATAAGAAGGCAACTAGTTGTGCATGCTGAATATAGTGTATGACTAAAGGCAATCCATTTGACTTACAACCCTTTGATCCTGAGATAGATAGGACATTTCATAGATTAGTTAGACATCATTTAGTACCTTTTGAGCATCCTGAGCATTCTGTTATTGGTGATTTTGAGCATTATTGTTTTGAACATTTTGAGAACATGGCACAACCTCCACCCCATGAGAGGACTCTAAGGGAAATGGCTGCACCTGATTTCACCTACAAAAGCTTGTGCATCCAATACCCTGATGAGGATGTCCCATATGTTCTTAAAACTAGACTGATCCATTTGCTTCCAAAGTTTCATGACCTTGCAGGTGAAGACCCACACAAACATCTGAAAGAATTCCATATTGTCTGCTCCACCATGAAACCTCCAGATGTCCAAGAGGATCACATATTTCTGAAGGCCTTTCCTTATTCTTTAGAGGGAGTGGCAAAGGATTGACTTTATTACCTTGCTCCACGGTCCATCACGATCTGGGATGACCTCAAAAGAGTATTCTTAGAAAAAAATTTCCCTGCTTCTAGGACCACGTCCATCAGAAAGGATATTTCAGGCATTAGACAACTCAGTGGAGAGAGCCTATATGAATACTGTGAGAGATTTAAAAAATTATGTGCCAGTTGCCTTCACCACCAGATTTCAGAGCAGCTTCTTTTCCAATATTTTTATGAAGGACTCAGTAACATGGAGAGAAGTATGATAGATTCTGCCAGTGGTGGAGCCCTTGGAGACATGACCCCTGCTGAAGCCAGAAATTTAATTGAGAAGATGGCTTCAAAATCCCAGCAATTTAGTGCTAGAAGTGATGCTATTGTCATTAGAGGAGTGCATGAAGTAGCCACGAATTCATCTTCATCAATCAAGACTAAGAAGCTTGAAGGTAAACTAGATGCCTTGGTTAACCTGGTAACCCAACTGGCCATGAATAAAAAATCTGCACTTGTCGCCAGACTTTCTGGTTTATGCTCCTCTGCCGACCACCACACAGACCTTTTCCCTTCTGTGCAACAATTTGTAGCAATTGAATAGCCTGAAGCTTATGCTGCAAACATCTACAACAGACCTCCTCAACCTCAACAGCAAAATCAGCCACAACAGAATAATTATGACCTCTCCAGCAACAGGTACAATCCCGGGTGGAGGAATCATCCCAACCTTAGATGGCTGAATCCTTCACAATAGCAGCAACTTTGAAAGCCAATAGTTGCTTAGTGTTAAAAAAATATAGAGTGCAACAATTATTTAATAACACTCGGCGAGTGCATAAACAATAAAGCTGAAGTATAGAGTAACTTTGCTTTGCAAAGAAAAAATAATGAAAAATTAAATGTATAGTCCAACAATTTCTGCAAAGTTTCACGTTAGAGATTTTCTCATTTCTTTATGATTTTTTTCATGTGTTACTTTGAGATAGAGATTGCCTTTTATAAAATTCAGTAAATGATTCATTGTGGGATTAACACAAAGTTTTGAAAGGACCGTTGTCTCACACTTGGAGGTGACGTGATGTGACATGCTTTGATAGGAAAGAAAAGGAATAAAAGTATAGACAACAACATATGCTCCTTATCTGCGTTGAAAATGGCCTTTAGGGAATATTCTATATTGAACTTCTATTCTCTTCTATTATGTCTTTTCCTAAAATTCAAATGTTATTAATTCAAATAAAGAAAGACAAAATTGAATTTCAAGAAGAGAAATTATGCACTTCCCCTTGTGACTAACATTACCTTTTTGTACTTGGTTGGACGTCACATATAAAAGTATAAGAAGATATATAAGTGACTTATAACAACTGGATGTGAGTGATGTAAACACTCAATGCATAATCACAAATTTTCCTAACGAGGGGATGTTATTGGTTTTACAGTGCGTTGAACGCGGGGTATTTGTTAGCATAATGATTTCCAATTTAAGCATGGACAAGATTTTTAGATAATAAATAGGTCTTTTTAGAAAGTTGGTTTTCATCAATTCATTAGATTATCAACAATTTATACTTTTGTAAATATCAAAATCTAAGGTGTGATAGGTCGTCCAGATTAGTGGATCATCTAGACCTAACATTGATAAGTGAAATCCTTTGATAATATTATGCAACTAAATTTCATATATAATCAACTTTGAAGGATTTAAAAATATCCTTAAGACTCAAAGCTGAGCTAAAAATAATTAATTCCATTGTTAGGTCACAAAGCCTATTATTCAGCTCTTGTAATTGAAAGTCAATGGCAGTTGTAAATATGTCATATCTAAAACGGTTCTCCATAGTCACAAAAGTGTCAACATTCTTATGACGGGGCTTACCTCGAGTTCTTAAATATTGAGTATTAAAATCAAGAATATCAATAACGTTACTAACACAAAAATTTTTGACATCTTTAATGGCTCCCACCCATCATCTCTTAACTTTTGAAGCAATGATTTTGTAGTTTAAACAAAGTGCATAGAATTTACAATATCTTAAGACAGTTGTTGTAAAGCTTTACATAAAAGATCTTTTATTTCCATAATTTGTTTCATCAAGTGCAATATGAAAACAAGTTCAAATGAAGTTAAGGCTAAGTATGTTGCCTCTGCATCACCCCTTTGAGAATAATTTGCTCCTCCTTCAAAAATATTATTGAGAACAGTGCAAGTTGCTAAATACATTCTTAACAAACTAAATATTGAGTGAAAATAAGAACCACATCGAGTATCTCCATCTCTTTGAAAGGTACCAATTTGATTTCCTCCATTTTTTGTTTCAATTTCATTATTGGAAATCATATTTTGAATTTTCATAATTTAGGCATCTTGAAGCTCATCATGTCTTTTAGAAGAACTTGCAACAATATTTATAATAAATGTCAAGTTTGTAAAGAGTTGATGAATATACTTAACTTCTCCAGATGATGTAACTAAAGCCGATTGCAATCTATGAGCTATGCAATGAACATACTAAGCATAAGGGCATTCCTTGAGAAATAGAGATTGTAATCCATTCCATTCACTATGTATATTATTAGCACCATCATAACCTTGCCCTCGAATATTTTCAATATGAAGATCATGATAGGAAACAGTTGAATATACCTATTTTTTAAGAGTTGATGTAATGATATCTTTGACATGTACAATATGAAAAAGTGCTCCCGAATGAAACCATTTTCATCAACAAATCTCAAAATAATTTTCATTTGCTCTCTCTTTGACTCATCTTGAGCTTCATCAACAAGTATACAAAATTTGGCATTACCAATTTCTATCCAAATAACATTTCATACTTTGCTAGCAATGATTTGCAAAATATCCTTTTTAATTTTAGGAGATGTGTATATGGCATTTTGTGGAGCATTTTCTAACAAAACACTAGCAACTTTGTCACTGTAAGTTGCTAAAAGCTTTAAAAGCTCAATAAGTTGCCCCTATTTTTTGAGTCCAAACTTTTGTCATGTCCTCTAAAAGCACATGCTTGGAAAGATAACCAAAGAATGCTATCAATTGTAGGCTTAAAGTCTCACTCAACTATTTTCCACTTCTTTGGATGCTTGTCTTCCAAATAACCTTCAAATATGTTGGGATTGATTTTGAAGATCTTCACAAGATTTTACAACTATTCTATTTGATGAATTGGGATTTTTCCCAACATGTCCTAGTAATGGACAATTGGCTCCATCATTAACTTTCTTCCATTTGTTAAATCCATCAACTAGAAATGAATTTGCGTGTCCTGCTTCCTTATTGGCAAAAAGATAGCATTACACTAGTGGAAAATATCCTTTTTATGACGGTTGCAATGTGTATTCAAAGATGATTTTGAACTGTCTTTGAAGCCAACGTCGTTGAAAGTCGACTTTCAACGACGGTTCCATAAAAAATCTTCTTAGAAAAGGATACCTATCTAAGACGGTTGTTGGTTGAAAACCATCTTAAAAAGTACACTTTCTAAGACGTTTCTTTTAATAACCGTCTTAGAATGATATATTTTCTAAGACAATTTATGTAAGAACCGTCTTAGAATGATATATTTTTAAAAAAAATTAAAATTTTGTGAGGATTCTAAGATGGTTCTATACCGTCTTAGAAAATGTCTTACTAATAAAGAAAAAAAAGTTAAAATTAAAATAATAAAAGTATTATCATTAAAAAATTGAACATCTTACACCAGCAAGGACCAAATTAGAAATAAATTACAAATTTCACCTATAGTGGTTCAAAGCACATGCAACATTATGTATAAATGCAACATCTCCTAGCCCTAATTAATCATAAAATAATAGGTCATGAAGAAATACACATTGTAGCACATGTATATGAAAAACACTTTCTATTAAGGTTCTGTTTGAATAAACTTCTCTATATACACTTATAGGAGAAGAAATAATAAGGTAAATTGATCTAAACTTTTCATATAAGCTAAAATCAACTTATATACTTAATTTTTTTTTATAAACATAGGGTAACAACAAAAAAGCGAAGATAAAATATATATAAATCAATAATTATATAAAAAAACAAGTTTGTCATGAGGTGATTGACTTGTCTTTAAGAGAAGATCAAGATAATGACTAAATATGTGTTTGACTCAACTTGTTTTAGAGAAATAATCCCTTATTTTTGTTAGTTTCTTAAGAGAGCTTCGAAAAAAAGTACCTTTGGCAATATGTACCATCTCCTACATTGGTCCACCATTGGACAAGATGTCCTACTCACTTCTCAGCCGTTCATCATGCAGAAAGTTGAACAGCCTTTGTCGTGACACTGGCATCCAAACAGAAGTTGAGATATATAATTAAATTCATTTCTTTTATTTCCAACATATATTTTAATCTAATATCTGAAATTCAAAGTACGTGGCAAATGGTTATTATATCTAATAAATGGTTGGGAGATATAATTAATTATCCATTGAATAAAACTTTCCCATTTTTTTTAAATTAATACAACGATGTTTATTACCACGTGACTCCCATTTTCAAGAATTTATGATCTTTTGTCCAGCTCCATCATATTACTCTAATTCCAAGTGGAGGAAACTTTCAGTTAAAAAGAAAAGAAAAATGCAACCAAGTAAAGACTTACTACATGCTTAGCTTAAATTTAAGGTTTGCTTACGGTGATAGTAGGAAGCGATTGGAATGATATGGCTTAAGGGTTAATAAGCCCTTTCCCAAATGTACAAGACCTTGGGAAATCCACACCTATAGATAAGGTAAAAGAAAATTGGTGACCATAAAAACAGTGGAAATTAGAAAATAAGGAGGAAAGCTTACGCAGAATAGAAGGCTGGTATTGTTGTAGTAATAACTTGAAAGATTGTGAAGCATGCTAGCAATTCAAGCATTATTTGTTCCAGCACCTATTATACCCAAGGAGATAATTGTTGCTTGAAGCATATAAATTATTTTAGCTACAAATAAGATATAGACCCAAATGTTCAAAGAAAAGAGACTAACATCTTACCATAGCTACTTCTGAATCAGTATCATGGCTAAGTCTGCTTAACGTATCCATAACATTGGCCTGTAATTATTCAAAGAAAAATTAGCAAAGGTTAGTGGCCAAAGTGCAAAGCCCTGCTCTATCAATTGTTATTCATAAATTAAAGAAGATTAATGAGTTGAAAAGAAAATAATCTATGATTCAGAAAGCAGAGACGATAGGTTGCCATACATCTATTTACCTTAAATGCAATTTAATCACAGAAATCCTCAATTAACATGCATTCATTCAACCACACAAGGAGATAGACTTTTCTCACATTTTTGTGCTTGTTTGTGAATCCATTAGTTTAATTAGAAAAGAAAATTATATTAAGAAAAATATCTATAGACACCCCTAAATGCTATGTTAATGGATTGGCAAGTGTACCAATTTGTTCGAGTAGTAAAAGCTCGGAAGTCCGAGGGTCGATTTCCACAGGGATTTTGTGTTATACTTATTTTAAATACTTTTTCAATGTATAAAAATAGTGAATTTAAGGGTTGGAGTACAGAATAAGAATTAATATTCATTAATAAACATAAGATAAAATTCAATGAATGGAAATGTTAGGACCTAGCATGCCTTTATCGCCTAGGATGTATGAATTCATGATTTTCTTTATCAATTGAATTGATTCTATTCTACCCACATCTATCCATTTACTTGCCCCTGATGTCTCACGATCACAAGCCTATTTTACTTTCCTATCTCCCAAATGTCTTTGAAAAGATTCAATAAATAAAATGCATGTAAATTTAATTCTAGATGTTTGCTTTGACGCATGGGCATAATGCAATCATTTTATGTCTAGCAATGATTTTATTAAGGTATCATTTCTTCTTATTCTATTAAAGGTTATCCTCTCTCGAGCATCTAACCCTTAAAACTGATACATGTATATTCTCCTTAAATCTTAATTAAAGGTTACCCTCTCTCGAGCACCTAACCCCTAACAGAATAATAAGATGAAGTATGCAAGATAAAAACAAAAAAGATAATAGAATAGAAAGAAACCTGGAAGGGACTCCTTTTGCATTGATAAATTTGAAGTACACCATACATCGTTTGGCATTTTAGGCATGCCATGCCCTAACCAGGGGATTAGCCACTCATGGCCATGAGGGCTTTACAATGAGAGGGGTGGAAGAAATAATTGGGAAAAATGATAACAAGAGAGGAGAGGAGGAGTTCCCAGGCTTTAGGTGGTTGTGAGAGTGCTTTGAGACTCGGTGTGTCTTTCTCCCTTGGTCTGACTCTCTATTTATAGTTGCTGGAATGGATTTGGGCTTTCATACGCTCGCTTAGCGTGCCCTATCTTGCTTAGCGCCCGCACTTAGTGGGCTCCTCTCGCTTAGCGCGTCTTGCACGTTTAGCGCGTCTCCTTCTCGTTCTGCTCGCGTAGCATGAGCGGTGCGCTGAGCGCGTCATTTGGGCCGGGCCTTGATTTCTTCTTTGTGTTTGCCCATTTTTGCTTTTTTTCATTCTGATTTTAATACCTACAGCCAAAAATTATGAAACATCAATTCCTTCACATTTTAAGCGCAAATAACTGCTAAATAATTATTTTTAAAGATAATTTGCTTTATTTTCTACTCTCATAATACAATTGTTTAGCAGTTATCAAAATCCCCCAAATTAATACTTTGCTTGTCCCCAAGCAAAAACAGAATAAAAGCAGGCTCCGAATGCTTCAACACTTTCTATGGCTGCAATTCCTCAGATTCCTTCAACTAGTTCTTTCTGCATTTTGTCAAGATCTCGCAATGGAAGCACAAATAACATTAAGATGAAATTGGTTAGTGTCTGACGTCCATCATGTTGGCTTGCCTCACTTTCCTCACAAGGTTAGTTTTTCTCTTTGCTCATAAGTGTCTGGGGTGAGTGTTTGAAATTTCTACGACCTGCAATTAAGATTCCCAAATTTTGCACTTCATCTCAGTTAAAGTTATTCTTACTTACATTTGGCGGATCACTAAGGACTTTTATTGGCTTGTAATGGGGCCTGGATAAACAAGAAATCATGGTTTTTCTGTGATTTCAAAACTTTAGTGTTATAAGAGAGCCTTCTAGAAAAACTTTCAATTATTTTGCCTAGGCTTATTTATTTTTCAGCCTTTATTCTTTTAATAGCACTTTTCTTCTTGGCACTTATGACACGTCTCTTTTCCTGCCCTTATTTCAAAACTTTATTTTCAAATTTTTTTTTGAAAGAGGAATACTTTGGGCTTACAAACTTTTGAGGGTGCCTAATTATGTGCTGCTCTACTTTTCTGAGGCAAATTACCTAGCAATCCCCCAAATTAAGGACTTATCATGACTTGGAACCCTTATGCTCTCTTAAAACCCTAAACAAGGTCAAGGATATCAAAATTAGGCTCAGGGGTTTATTCAAACAAGTCATCATTAATTCAGGCTCAATAGAGGTGCAAGGGGTAAACTTCATCACAGGTTGGCTTTTTGGCTGAGTAGCTAAGATAAAAAGAAACATGGCCTTGATCATATCCACCTTATGTAAATAATCTAACAGTCTAAGAATGATGCAAAACTAGGAACTTAAAAACAAACGTTCTCTCATAATTTAAGTTCACACAGCTCACTGGGACAAGATAAGGTTATCGGCTTACCAGACCACGATTTCTTTCCACCAAGCTAACCTTTTTTCTCTCTTTGAGATTCATGTTCCATGCTTGACTGACTTTTGCTTCCAGGAACCAACATTTTCACATTTTTTCATGCAGCATCTCAAGTGTTGAATCCTTTCAGAAATAACATAAAAAGTAATTTCAGAGATTATCATGCAATTATTTACTAAAAACAAAACACATACTAAATTACCATTATTTGCAAATCATTTTTAGTTTAAGACAAACTTCAAAACTAAAAGACATAAACAATAAATGACATCAAAATCATTAAAACTTAAAAACATCAGAAAAACTAAGATCCTGTATCTCCTTCGCCCAAGTCTGTCCATGGGCCCCACTCGGCAGCTGCCAGGTCTGCCATCATATCTTCAGTAACTCTGACATCATCTCCAGCTCCAGAGGGCTCTTCCCCCCATCAGTAGAGGGCTGGACTCCTGGCCATGCGACCTACTGAATGTAGGCCTCTGGAGTCGTAAGTGGCGGATCCATCTTCAGATGAAGTGACAGTCGATGCAGATCCTGGATAATGATCTGTTGTCCCTGGTACAAGGACCTGAGCATCTGGCTGTGCATGTCAAGCGATGCTGGAGTGGATGCCCACGTACGAGAAGCGGCCTGAGAAGGAGGCTGAGAAGGAGGAGGGGCATTTGGTGTTGGTGCTGCAGCTCTAGTGCGAGTGCATCGGGCCCTAGGGAATGTGATGGATGGGTTGGCGGGGTTCCAATAGTTCTTCTTAATGTATGCCAAGTTGATCACATGGCTTAGTGACTCAAAAATCAGGGTGCCAGAGATGACCCCCTGCATGCCATACAGCGTTGTGATCAACGCCGGAAACCCTAGCCTGGAAGTGCTGGATTGAGCAATTTGGCTGATCTGTAAGGAAATGAAGCTACCCAGGTCCATATCCATCTTCATCACTAATCCATAGATCATACAAGCCCTGTCAACATTCATATCAGAAGTGTGAGAGGTAGGAGCAAGGTTAAAGTAAGAAAGGACGCTCCACGTCTATGCGAGCACCATAAGATCCTTCCGCAACAGCTTCCAGGGGGCACCATCAACATTCAGAACAAAACCTCCCCTGGTGTGCATAGAGCGGTGGCAATGGCCTGATGGTCGGGATGAGTGTCGAGGTACTAGGAATATGCTGGATACTCCTCTCCGTCAACTAGGACGACCAGGGTGTCGAGGAAGTCATTAATTGTCTCTGCGTCAAATCTGACGACTTGTCCTCACACCCTGCAGAACTTCGGGCTCCTGTCCTCTGGATCATATAGGTTGGAGTAGAACTCCTTCACTAGAGCAACATCTATTTGCTTCTCTGGGAGTCTGGTAAGAACCCGGTGCCACTGTCTCCTCTCGAGCTCGCCCATAAATTCATCGAACATGCCCAGGGTGAGCTCCACGTTCCGCTCTGGTAAGATGTTCCGGAGCTGAACGTTATCCTAGTACCTATGCCAAGCGACCTCTGATGTAAAATGAGAAGAATCCTAGGTGGATTCCTCTCCGGGTGTGGGCACGGCTCGGCGTTTGCGGGAAGCCATCTGAAAAATAAAGCAAAGAACAGACTATAATTAGAAAAATAGTGGGGGGTGCAAACAGAGGTATCCAAAGAACAAAATGAGAAAAGTAAAGTAGGGGGTGCAAACAGAAAATTAGAAACAAAAAAGTACAAAAAGGAAAAAGGAAGGTGAAGAAAGTAAATCAAAAGGCTGATGGGCCCTGACCAAGGTGCGCTTAGCGCGTGCTTCATGTTCGAGGGTGTGCTTAGCGCGATGGTGCAGGCTTAGCGTGCCCAAAAGTCTTCAAATGAATGCTGGAGCGCACTGATCTCAAACTGCAGTTGCTTCTCCAAATTGTCTTTTCCCGCTAAGCCTCATGCAAGCGCAATGGTACCTGTTCATCATGAAAAAAAAGCTTTCCAAAGTGATGCTATACCTTATTAGCAGTAGGGTAGAGTTGTGAGCACAGTAACATGAGGAAAATATTTTGCAGAGAAATGAAGAAGGGTTCAGAAGCACAGAAAAGAGGAGGCACAAAAATAATAGGGAAAGAAGTTTTAAACAGATCGAAGGGGCAACTGAGGAGTTAGGGTATTTTCGATTTCTACCCAGCAGTTATGGTTTGCGCGATTTGCGTGAAGTGCTCGCTAAGCGCCCCTAGGATTGACGCCCCTTGGGATTCCCTCTCAAATTCAAATTTTAAATTTCAAAACTGACCTGGGCACTCAGCGAGGACGCTCGCTCGAGCACATGTGACATCATGCACGCTTAGCGCGAGTCTTTGTGCAGCCCAATCTGATTTTGCTTCCTACACCCCTGTTTCTGCTGTATACACCTGTTGGGTTTTTTTAAGGGTACAGAAAGATGGCTTTTTACATATGTGCTAGGTTGCCTCCCAGCCAACGCTTAGTTTATCGTCTTTAGCTCGATGTTGTGCTTTCTTCATGGGTCATTTAAATAGACAACGCTTGTGAGCTTCTCTAATTGTCCGCCCTTGTAGATCTTCAGGCGCTTTCCATTGACTATCCATTTCTTATCAAGATTGCTTCCTGTAGGATCTTCCAATTCAATTGCACCATGAGGTCTCACTTCTTTAATTACAAAAGGTCCTGACCACTTTGATTTCGGCTTTCCTAGGAACAATCAAAGCCTGGAGTTAAAGAGTAATACTTGTTGGCCTGGCTGGAAGTTCTATTTGTGCAATTTCTTGTCATGATATGCCTTCATTTTCTGCTTGTAAAGTCTAGAGGACTCATAGGCGTTTAGTCTCATTTCCTCTAATTCCAGAAATTGTAATTTTCTCCTTTCTCCACATGCGGCTTCATCGAAGTTGAGCAATTTGAGAGCCCAGTAAGCTTTGTGCTCCAACTCCACTGGTAAGTGACATGCTTTCCCATATACTAGCTGAAATGGGGACAGTCCGATGGGAGTCTTGAATGCGGTCCTGTAGGCCCACAAAGCATCATTTAGCTTCAAAGCCCAATCCTTTCTTGATGATGCAACAATCTTCTCAAGGATTTGCTTCAGCTCTCTGTTTGAAATTTCTGCTTGGCCATTTGTCTATGGATGATATGGTGTGGCCACCTTATGTTTGACATTATAGTGTTCCAGAACTTTCTTCAATTGATTGTTGTAGAAGTGTTTTCCCCCATCACTGATTAGGGCTCGAGGGACTCCAAAACGGGATAAAATATTTTTCTTTAAAAACCTTATTACTACCCTGGCATCATCTTTCGGAGTGGCTATGGCTTCCACCCACTTTGACACGTAGTCTACAGCTACCAAGATATAAATATTTCCGTATAAAGATGGAAGGGGTCCCATAAAATTAATGCCCCAACAGTAAAAAATTTCTACCTCCATGATATTCTGCAGCGACATCTCATTTCTACTAGAAATTCCCCCTATTCTCTGACATTTATCATAGCAACGCACAAAATTGTGAGCATCTTTAAAAATAGAGGGCTAGAAAAAACCTAATTGTAGCACTTTTACAGTTGTCCTGTCTCCACTGTGGTGACCGCCATAGGGTGAACTGTGGCAGTGCCAAAGAATGCTTTGTGCTTCCTCCATTATAACATATCTTCTCAGCAGATTATCCGCTCCCGTTTTGAATAGATGCGGGTCATCCCATACATAGAAGCGGGCATCGTGGTAGAATTTCTTTCATTGACTCCAATTAAATTCTTCCGAGATGATCCCCGTGGCTTTGTAATTAGCCATATCAGCAAACCAAGGTCTTGTGGCAACCTGCAAAAGAAACTCATCAGGGAACTCTCTTTTCACTTTTGGTTCTTCCTTGGTTTCTTCTTCATTCTTTAACCGAGAAAGGTGATCAGCTACCACGTTCTCGGATCCTTTCTTGTCTTTGATGACAATGTCAAATTCTTGTAGAAGCAGGACCCATCTAATCAACCTTGGTTTGGAATCTGCTTTGGTGAGAAGATGTTTAATAGCAACATGATCAGTAAAAATTATTACTTTTGACCCTACCAGATAGGACCTGAATTTTTCCAAGGCGAAGACAATGGCTAGAATCTCCTTCTTTGTAGTGGCATAATTAACTTGTGCTTCATTGAGGACTTTGCTAACATAATAAATGGCGTGAAATACCTTGTCTTTCCTTTGTCCCAGAACTACACCCACTGCATAGTCACTGGCATCGCACATTAATTCAAATTCTTTGCTCCAGTCCAGTGCAATCATTACTCGTGCCGTCGTGAGCTTGGTCTTCAGGGTCTGGAATGCTGTTGAACAATCATCATCAAAATTAAAGATCACATCTTTATTCAACAAATTACATAATGGCCTTGCAATCTTTGAGAAGTCCTTGATGAACCTCCTGTAAAAACTTGCATGCCCTAGAAAACTTCTAATTCCTTTTACATTTGATAGTGGCGACAACTTTTCAATAACTTCTATTTTTTCTTGATCTACTTCAATCCCTCGAGCTGAAATCTTGTGGCCCAGAACTATGCCTTCTTGAACCATGAAGTGGCACTTTTTCCCAATTCAGCACCAAGTTAGTTTCTACACATCTTCTTAGTACCATCTCCAATTTCTCCAAGCAGCTTTCAAATGAGGGCCTGAACACTGAAAAGTCGTCCATAAATACCTCAATACTTTTCTCCACCATGTCTGAAAAATGGCCAGCATGCACCTTTGGAATGTGGCTGGTGCATTACATAACCCAAATGGCATCCGTCTATAGGAAAAGACACCAAAAGGGCATGTGAAGGCCATCTTCTCCTGATCTTTGGGGTCCACAACAATCTGGTTATAACCTGAATATCCATCCAAAAAGCAGTAGTATGATTGACCTGCAAGCCTTTTCAACATCTGATCCATGAAGGGCAAAGGAAAATGGTCCTTTCTTGTGGCTTTATTTAGCTTGCGGTAGTCAATGCACATTCGCCAGCCAATGACAGTCCGTGTTGGTATCAAGTCATTCTTCTCATTTCGGATGACTGTCATTCCCCCTTTCTTTGGTACCACCTGTATTGGGCTTACCCAAGCGCTGTCAGGGATGGGATAGATAAGCCCAACCTCTAGAAGCTTGAGAACCTCCTTCCTTACCTCTTCCTTCATCAATGGGTTCAACCTTCTCTGGGGTTGTCAGACTAGTCTGTAATCTTCTTCCATCATTATCTTATGCATACAGTAGGCAGGGTTGATACCTTTTAGGTATGATATATGCCACCCAATTGCTTCCTTGTGTCTCCTTAGAATTTCTATTAACCCGTTCTCTTCTTCAGATGTGAGTGAGTTGCTGATCACCACAGGTTTAGTCTCACCTTCTTCTAGGAACACATACTTTAAATGATTAGGCAATATCTTCAACTCTACCTTCTTCTTCTCGGATGGCTTCTCACTCTTTAGTTCCTTGAAGCTGGTTCCCCATTCAACAGTGTTGTCTTCTTGATCCAAGTCTTCCAAGCAAGCCCTTAGATCTTCTTCTTCTTCGTGGGTTAAACAGTCTACAACATTTACCAAATCTCTCTCCAGCGACGTCTGTGTAGTTGCAAGAGCACGGACATCTTCTTTGTCTACTTCCTCCACCTTGAAGCATTTCTTGCTCTCCTCTGGGTACTTGATTGCTTCGAACAGGTTGAAGGTCACCTTCTGATTGTCCACGCTCATCTCCAAATTTTCATTCCCCATATCCATCACACAGTTGGCAGTCAGCATGAAGTGTCTACCTAGGATTAGAGGAATCTTCGTGTCTTCTTCGATGTCCATAATGACAAAGTCCACTGGAAAGGTGAAGTGGCGGACTTTGACCAAGACATCATCTACAACCCCGTATGGTCTTGTGATAGAGCGGTCTGCTAACTGAAGTGTCATCCTTGTGGGGTCTATCTTCAGGTTACCAATTCTTTTGCACATTGATAGGGACATCAGATTGATACTTGCCCCTAAGTCAATGAGGGCCTTTCCTACCGACGCCTTCCCTATGGTGCAAGGGATAGTCACACTTCTCGGGTCCTTGAACTTCTTTGGTAGTTTCCTCTAGATTACTGCACTGCAGTTGCCTTCCACCACAATGCTCTCATTATCAATATACTTCCCCTTCTTGGTGAGGACGTCTTTCATAAACTTTGTGTAGAGCGACATCTACTATAAGGCTTCCCCGAATGGCATTGTTATTTCTAGCCCCTTGAATATTTCCAAGAAATGCTTGAAGTAGTGCTCCTTATTCTTCTTTGACGGTACTAAAGGATATGGGGGCTCCTTTAGAGGGGCTAGTGGCTCTTCTCTCTTAGCTTCTTGGGCTAACTGGCTTTTGGTCTTAGGAGTTAAGACTGTTTTTTCTTCTCCCTTCTTCTCTTCTTCTTCTCTCTTCTCTTATTCTCTCTCTCCTTCTCCGTCTGTCCTTCATTCCCCAGACTGGTCTTCCTTTGCTTCTTCCTCCTCTTGCGTTTTCTTTTGGCTTCTGGTCAGCACGGCCTTGCACTCTTCCTTGGGGTTCTTCTTCGTGTTGGCTCCAAAGCTACTGGAGGGTCTTTCATCCATCTGTTTGGAAAATTGTCCCACATGCATTTCCAAGTTCTTGATGGAGGCTTCTGTGCTTCGGTAATTAGACATTGATATCTACATGAATTGATTTAGTGTCTCCTCAAGCTTGTTGGTTTTCTCGTGAATATCTACCCCTTGGTTGAGATTCTGGGCAGGCTGACTTTTGTGCTCCTTGTTGTATTGATTCCCTGGGTGATTCCTCCAGCTTGAGCCTTGTGTAAAGTTTTTTCCTTGGTTGAATCCTGGCGGGCCCTAATTAAATCCTGTTGATCCTTGATTGAATCCAGATGGACCTCCTTGGTTTTAACCTTGGAATCCGTGGCAATTTGGTATGCCCATGTAGTTTACTTCCCTAGAAGGGTCTTCTTGGATTGTACATTGTCCAGGCTCGTGTGTTTCTCCACATGTATGACATCCCCCTACCTACATAACAGAAGAGTAAGAAGGACTTACCGCTTGTAGTTGTTGTGGTAGCTTACTGAGGGTCTCGGTCAGGGCTTCTATTTGTCTAGATAGCAACTTATTTTGCACCAAGGTTGCATCTTGTGTTGTGAGTTCTAGAAAGCTTCTCTTAGTCGGTGCATATGTGCGATCACGAAGAATGGCATGATCACCTGCCGCCATATTTTGTATTAACTCCATCACCTCCTCCAATGTCTTCAACTTAATCTTACCTCCAGCGAATGCGTCTAGTAGCTGCTTCAATTGAGGTCTTAGGCCATCTATGAAGATGTTGAGTTGCACCGGCTCACTGTATCCATGTGTAGGCGTTTTCCTTAGCAACCCGCAAAAGCGGTTGAGCGCCTCGTTGAGGGATTCATCTGGAAATTGATGGAAGGAAGAGATTTTCATCTTCCCTTCAGCGGTCTTTGATTCTGGGAAGTATTTTTTTAAGAATATTATTACTACTTCTTCCCACGTTCACAAGTTGTTTCCCTTAAAGGAATGTAGCCATCTTTTAGCTTCCCCTGCTAGTGAAAAAGAGAAGAGATTGAGGCGTATTGCATTCTCAAAAATTTTGGCTATTTTAACCGTGTTACAAATCTCTATATAGGAATCAAGGTGCGCATAAGGGTCCTCGTTTGGAAGACCATGGAAGAGGTTCCCTTGAATGAGTCCACTTGAACTTCTGGCCTTGCAATGCTTGTGAAAAACTGTGGAGTAGCTGTACTAGAGTAATCCTCTAGTGTGACTCATCGTGCATGTTCCTCCTCCATTTGAATATGGATTTGTGGAGAAGGAGGAGGTAAGGTGTGACTGCTTTCTTGTGCTTCTTGTTCCCTTCTTCTTGCAGCGTTGTTGTGCCTGCAAGTGGTTTCAATTTCCAAGTTGATAGGGACTATTTCTCCATTTGCAGTTATACCTCGCATGCACAAAAACAAGCACTACCCGTGCAAATTATGGAAGAAAGAAAGAAAGAGAAAAAGTGCAAATGAAAAAAAAAATAAAGGAATAAGAGAATTACTAAAAAATGAAAAATGTACTGTAAATAAGTATGAAAACTAAATCCTCGACAATGGCGCCAAAAACTTGTTAACGGATTGGCAAGTGTATAAATTTGTTCAAGTAGTAAAAGCTCGAAAGTCCAAGTGTCGATTTCCACAGGGATTATGTGTTGTACTTATTTTAAATACTTTTTCAATTTATAAGAATAATGAATTTAAGGGTTGGAGTACATAATAAGAATTAATATTCGTAAATAAACAGAAGATAAAATTCAATGAATGGAAATGTTAGGACCTAGCATGCCTTTATCGCCTAAGATGTATGAACTCATGATTTTATTTATCAATTCAATTGATTCTATTCTACCCACATCTATCCATTTACTTGCCCCTGATGTCTCACGATGACAAGCCTATTTTACTTACCTATCTCCCAAATGTCTTTGAAAAGATTCAATAAATAAAATGCATGAAGATTTAATTCTAGATGTTTGCTTTGACGCATAGGCATAATGCAATCATTCTATGTCTAGCAATGATTTTATTAAGGTATCATTTCTTCTTATTCTATTAAAGGTTATCCTCTCTCGAGCATCTAATCCTTAAAACTGATACATGTATATTCTCCTTAAATCTTAATTAAAGGTTACCCTCTCTCGAGCACCTAACCCCTAACAGAATAATAAGATGAAGTATGCAAGATAAAAACAGAAAAGATAATAGAATAGAAAGAAACCTGGAAGGGACTCCTTTTGCATTGATAAATTTGAAGTACACCATACCTCATTTGGCTTTTTAGGTCTGTCAGGCCCTAACTAGGGGATTAGCCACTCATGGCCATGGGAGCTTTACAATGAGAAGGAAGGAAGAAGGAATTGGAAAAAATGATAACAAGAGAGGAGAGGAGGAGTTCTCAGGCTTTAGGTGGTAGTGAGAGTGCTCTGAGACTCGTTGTGTCTTTTTCCCTTGGTCTACTCTCTATTTATAGTTGTTGGAATGGATTTGGGCTTTCGCACGCTCGCTTAGTGTGCCCTGTCTTGCTTAGCGCACGTGCTTAGTGGGCTCCTCTCGCTTAGCGCGTGTTGTTCTGGCGTTGCGCGCTTAGCGCGTCCTGTGTGCTTAGTGCGTCTCCTTCTCGTGCTGCTCGCTGAGCGCGTCATTTGGGCTGGGCCTTGATTTCTTCTTTGTGTTTGCCCATTGTTTCTTTTTGCCATTCTGATTTTAATACTTGCAGCCAAAAATTACGAAACATCAATTCCTTCACATTTTAAGCGCAAATACCTGCTAAAGATAATTTGATTTATTTTCTACTCTCATAATAAAATTGTTTAGCAGTTATAATGCTAGTTAACACCTAGAGAACGCATAAAAAAAGATAGAAAATATATACATAATAATAGGTGATATAGTATGATAGAAAAAAGAAATCATTTACCAGTGAAAAACCAGTTATCTTATGGCAACCAATTCATCAAAACAAACTTGTTTAATCACAATCTGAATTCATACCCTTATAAATCTTTTTTAAATTGCAGACCATATCACATGATGCGGGTGTAACAGCTCAGCCACAGTGGCCACTATAACTACCAGTGACCACATCACAATATGAAGTCATACCCTTACTTAAACTTTAGTCCTTATATGCCTTTATAAGGACTAAAACTTGAGTTTTTTCATCCAGTGACTAATTCCTAATGTGTGTCATACCAAATAATTATTTTAACAAAAAAGAAAAGAAAAAATGATTTTTGAATCTCATAAGCATTTTGTACGTACCAAACGAGCAATCTTAGGACCTACTCCTATCAGCAAAAGTAGTTCTAAAATTGAACTTGGTATGTCTCCATCATACTTCAAGAGAAAAATATTGGCAATTAAAACAACTTTGTTCATTGCATCAACAGTAAGCAGACCATTTTAAATATTAAAATTTAAAATTTTAATACTAATTTTGAAGATTAATTTCATAAAGCATATTAATTATGTTATAGTTTTTGGGTTTCACTAAAGCATGCTTCACAGGAAAATTATATTCACCCTGTTGTCCCCCTGGATTCATGATAATTAAGTGACTTCCTCTGGGCTATCTTGAATCCATAATACTTTACAACCTATAGACTTTTTTATGTGTCATCATTTTCTCCTATTTTTTAACCCTTTTTGTTACCATTTTAATTACTGATTAGCCTTAATTGTCAAATTAATTATGCAATTTTATCATTTGGACCTACTAGACTAATTTTGTGTTTTTAATTTAATTTTAGGAGAATTATAAGCAATTGGGCTTGAATCTGGAATTGGGCTTGGACTTGAAGAGAGCAGACAATTTTATTCTACCAAATCTTATCTTATCCAGATTTTATCTAATCTAGATATTATTTCATCTAGATTTTATCTTATCTTATCTAGATTTTATTTCATCTAGATTTTATTTTATCAAATCTTATCTTATCTTGTCCAAATTTTATTTTATTAATGGGCTTGGACTTAAAATAGATTTGTAAGCTTTGGGGGTTGAGAACCTATATAACAGCACCAAGGTTTTAGTTTTGGGAGCCCTTTCGTTTTTAGGAGAAAGAATAATTTTAGGTTTTGCAATTCCAGTTTTTACTATTCACGTAGCAATAAAATTTCGTTTTCTGCTTCAATCTGCAATTTCATTTTCTAATGATTAATGGAAGGCTAAGTCTCCAGCATTGTTTTCTCTTGAGGATCAAACACAGCTCTCTTTGAGGTTTTATTATTACTATTGAATTCTGATCAGTTTTTCCTCTTCACCAATTACTCTGTATTTGTTGCTATTAATCCATGCATGCTTAGTGCTTGATTAATTGTCTCTGCACTTAATTTACGTTCATGCTTAATGATCAGTTTCGTTCATGATTAATTGGTGTATGTGTTGCTTAATCACATAATGACAACCTTATGTTAAATTTCACTTAGTAATTTAATTTAAGGTTGGATTAAGTGGTTGAACTGATAAAGGATAAATTCTCGTAACCTAGGATAAGAGACTTGCTTATGAATCAAGAGGAAACAACATGTTTTAATTTTGTTATTTTCTAATTAAAATTTGCTTGTTGTTTAAATTACAAAAACAAACAATCCCCCTAATTCGTTATTGTTTTATTACTATCTGTTATGAACATTTGGTTGACCATCGCTCATTGGGAGACGACCTAGGATCACTTCCTAGATATTGCATTTTTAATGTTTATTTGATTCGGGTACGACCTCGATCACTTTTCTTTCACCGCCCACCACCATAAGAGAAAGTAAGAAAGAAACATATAAAGTAATTAATTGATTCCAGCATGATAGAATTAGAAACCACAATTGTATCACACATCACAAAGAATTAAGGTATGTCTCTTCTTTGTTTTTGTTTTTATCTCTTTGTATAAATATATGCTACTACTATTTTAATTTTTATATTCATTCATTTTATTTTTCTTATTATATCATATTCTAGCTCTGCAGAATTAGTTAGGATCACTGAATTAGTTACCTCCACTACCTATTGTGGTTATTATCCCATAATAGAATTTGTCCTATTGTGAACAGCCAATGATTGGCTTTGTATTCATCATTGGCATCTCTATATAAACCATATTAGTGAATAAAATGAGCAAGAAAACATTTCTATATCCTATATAAAGGAAATCCAAATTTATTCAGCAATCATGACATTTATAAAGAACTTATTAACCCCTTTAGTTGACAAAGAAGAAAGATCACCATAACATGGCACCACATGAAATGGAAAGCTTGGCAACAAGCAAAGATCTTTGAATGGTAAAAAGTATTGTCCAAAGTGTGTGTGTGTGTGTGTGTGCACCCAACGCAACTTTGGGTCAGCTAAATATTTTCCTTAGTTTGTCATTACTACTTGCAATTATTCTCAAGCAATCATGCAGATTATAGACTTATAGTTTGTCAGTATGCCTTCTGTTAGTTAATAACAAGCCAAAAGCCTAGCACTAGCTCATGGACTTCTATGAAATCTGAAAAGTTCCTACTTGTAGTATACCTTATGGCACAAGTGAAATCATAGAAATTACACAACCACAAATATAAATACAAAAGTAGATTTATCTATGCTTTTAAAAAAAAAAAACATTTATCACTTGTTCACTATCTTCTCTTAATAGCAACATATTGCCTTAGGCTTATTGGTAATGACACAAACTTCCTAAAAATTAAAGAACAAACATGAAAATGAGAATTTGGCATTCACATACAAAACAATTAACTTATGTAGATTAAAGTTTAACTATTAGACAAAGACTTTACATCAAAACTACAATTATAGGAAAATCTAAAATATGCATAAAAATGAATTTTACCCTTTCTCTATCACTAGCCTTGCCAAAGAAGGAGTAAGTTCAAGCCTCAATGCAACACGGTGATGGCCTCGATCTTCAAAACAATAAAGCTGCAATTGAAATGTATATATTTCAATATGTTATATATTATCAAAATTCAATAATGTATTTGGCTATGCAATATGTGCTTTTTTAATAAAATTTATTTTTATTAAAAATATTTTATTACAATGTTGATTTTTAAGCACATTAGAAGCATGTTCTTTATGTGACACAATTGCTACCTAATCATTGGCACTGCATGAAAACTATTGTTGTCTCACACACTCAATCATACATACATGCCTTGGTCTCACTTAACTAATTATGGTTGTAGTATTAGGAAAATTAAATTGATAGCCTCTAAACACCTTAAAGTCAGGTCAACTCTATTCTAGCAATTCCTAATGAAGTTAAAGAATAGAATGACTCCAACAAGACTCACTAAACATAGTATATTATCTAATTTTCACCGTATTAATTTTCCATACGTAGTATGCAAAATAACACAAAAGCCTCAATGGCAGAAACAAGGAAACATCAAGGTAACTTAAATAAATAAATAAATAAATAAAATCAAACATAAATTAATTTCTCCATTGGAATTTATGAAACAGTAAATAATAAATGGTTAACTTGTTGATATTCGTTGACCAACATGATTCATGATACCTATTACCTAGTTCCTTCTACAGTTCTACTGCAAAGAGGTTGTTTTGGGATTCAAACCCATGACCAACTAGTCCATAAAGTGCAACTTTACCGCTGCGCCAGGGCTTGCAATCAAGCACATTACAACTATGAAGTGAAGACAAATTTCAGATAAAGTAATCCACACCAGTTACTAGAAGGTACAATTCAACACTAGAAACACTAAATCAACAAATGGAGTACAACCATCATACCCACCGTCCACTGACATTGCCTTTGCAAACTCGCCAATGGATTTATGTCAGTAGTCACACCAATAAAAACAGAGAATTAGTAGTTTCAAAGCATTTTTTTGCTCTGTTCAGAGTCTAACAACGAGATACCTATATGAAGTATGAACAATTCTTTTAAACGCACAAATCCTTCTAAAATATTTAGCAGGCTATAATAACCTATAAATGAATTATTATGTATATGTAAATATACTAAATAAGCATGTCGAGGTATAAACAAAAATGATAAAGTGTTAGGAATGGACTTCTATACTTAGCTAATTTCTACTGTTACTGCTATGAGACTATACTAATAACACTTTTTCCTTCCTTTATTTCATTCATTCATGGTATTTATAATGGCTGATACACTTGATAGTGGGGGACAAGAATATAACAGAATGGAAATATCACGAACAAAATTTGTGAAATTATCCTATTAGCTATAACAAACTCCCGACAAGATAATAACAAGGCAAAACTGGTCTGATTGTGGGCCTATGGCTGCTATCTGCACCCCTCTGTGAGGTATTGCTATCATTACCCTCCTCTGGAAAAACCAACCTTGTCCTCAAGGTTGGGCAATCAACACAAAATGGAAATAGGAAAATTCGCAACAAGGTTCATGCTTTCACCAGTTATGTAGTAGATGTCATTCGGTACTTCGTGGATGCTGGTAACATAGACCTTGAGGCTGGTCATCACATCACCACTCTCAGTGGGGTGATACTTGAGCAATTCAGTGAATTTTGTCTTGTTCTAAGAAACCTCATGAATACCAAGTTTCAGATTCTTAGAGAGGGTTGCATAAAACTGGTTATAGTTCTCTTTGTTCTTAGCAATTTCCAAGAACATTTCAATGCCCTTCTTGACCAAGTTTTTCCTAATGGCTTTCAGGATCTTGTTCTACTGCAACAATGCTCTATAAATGTTGAGAGGAAGATCCTTAGTATCCACAATACCCCTAACAAAGAGTTTGATTTTGCTAGGCAGCTTCCTAGTGTCAAAGAGATCAAAAGGTGCCCTCAAGGGGATAAAGAGGACAACCATAAACTCTAGTTGACCCGCACAAGCTCTGGGGTTGGAAGAAGGTGATTCCAGAGCCTAATATCTAAGGGCACCTTAGTGCAAATGCCTTGGCCACGTGGCAGATTAATACCAGCCAAAGATTCAAGAACACTGGATTTACCTTTGTAGTTTACCACAATCGTAGGTTTTTCAGGATGGCCAGGGATAGCCTTAGAAGGCCATAGTTGCATATCACTCCGTATGGAGGCATCAACATCAAAAATGGTATTGACGGGGTTCATGGTGACCTGGTCCTTGGTGGCGTCACCAATCAAACGTTCGGTGAAAGCAACATGAGATGGCGTGGTTTTGTTACGCTGATCAGTGGTGATGATTTTGACATGATGGTGCTGTTGCACGCTGACGGGGAAGTAGGTGGTGCCGGAATCGATTCCGATAGTAAGACTATCTCCTTTTCCAGCCATGGGAAGCGGAGTCGGGATGGGTGTGGGGCATTGTTGCCTAGGTGCGGGGCATGGAATCACGAGCGGCATAGGAAGGAGAGGAGGAACGTGGGAGTATGGTATCATGGGCGGCATTGGGCAGTTTAGGTTGCCCCATTCCTGAGGATAAAGTTGAGGAGGAACGTGGGAGTGTGATGTGAATGGAGGAGGAGGCATGTGAGGGCAAGGCGGAGCTGGCTGCGGTGGTGGTAGGTGCACCGAAGAAGGAAACGGGGGGCGGATCCGGGTATCGCACAAGGCTAGCAAGCGGATCTGGGTACTCTTAAAATCAATCCCAAGGGATTGAGCTGGATGTACATAAAGAGAAGGTGGGTGATGAGACGGAAGAGATGGCTCCTGTAGGGGTGGTTGCGAGTGGTGTGTTATGGCATGGCCGGAGTAGGGGTAGAGGCAGCCATGAGAGGCAGCCATGGGCGATAGGTGGCTGTAGTGAATGGGTATGGTGGAAGGTAGTGGTTTCGGCAGGTAGAGGCAACCATGGATGGCAGGTCGGACCAATTGTTAGGAATGGGCTTCTATACTTAGCTAATTTCTACTGCTACTGCTTTGAGACTATACTGATAACACTTTTTCCTTCCTTTATTTCATTCATTCATGGTATTTATAATGGCTGATACACTTGATAGTGGGGGACAAGAATATAACAGAATGGAAATATCACGAACAGAATTTGTGAAATTATCCTATTAGCTATAACAAACTCCCGACAAGATAATAGCAAGGCAAAGCTGGTCTGATTGTGGGCCTATGGCTGCTATCTACACCCCTCTGTCTGGTATTGCTATCATAAAGTGAGAGAATTACCTGGTCCTTAATTTCTTCTCCTGCTTTCCTAGTGAACAATGCCTCCGACTCAAGCATCGGATACAAGTATCAGAGACACATTCAAGACACATGCATCTTAGGTACAAGTACAATAAATAAGGAAGATACATTATACATATTAATTCAGAAAGATAAAACAAAAAAGTGTAACAGTTAATACCTTGTTGCTTTTAAATGTTTAAATTCCTAAGTTGAAACTAATAAAATGAATTAACAACTGCTGGTTGTGGTAAAGATGCCCAAAAGATTATTGTGTTCATTTAATTTACACACTTGGGTACACCAAATCAATTATCAGTTAATACATTGTTATTACAAATTATAAAATATTTACATGACTTAGAAATTAAAATTTTTTATTGGCCAACGCTTAAATACATGGGGAAAACTCCCAATTTATGTTGTTCCAAGAGTTAAACCTGATATTTCACTTCATCTTTTCAACTCAAGTGATGGAATAAACAACCCATTCCCTTCAAAAGTTACTCCAGATCAATCTATTTCATTCTATTTAGATTCAATTCACATTTCATGGCATCTAGTAAATTTCATATTTGTTATAAGTCAAATTATTTCACCTATAATCAAAGAAGAGATTCTTATTCATTACATATGCATTATAAGGAATCTATTCTAAAATTGTTAGTATCAATTTGCAAGATTCCTTACCCTAAGACTTTTACCTTTGAGCCAATCTTTAGCTTTTGCTTCCGATTAATTCCATATACATTTGGAATTACACCATTAGCAAGTGCCTGCAAATAAGAAAACCAAAAAGACTAGAGTACATTGATCAAGATTATTATACCAGGGAATATTGTATGTGGGTGTTTTATCTTGGCAAGGGAATACTTGATTTTTTTTTAGTTTTTTAACATCCAAAGCTTCTTTCAAAATGGTAAAGCCAAAACATTACTCAAAATTTTATGAAAAGGGTTTACTAAGTAAAAGGGGCTCAGACTTGGCAGTAAGGTTTTCTTTCAACAAGGATACAAGTACAAGAGAAAACAATAGTCTTATCCCACTAGGTGATATCAGCTACATGCGGCAAATTAAAGTTGAAAACTATAATATTAAAAAATTCAATTGGAGTATTATGATGTAATAATATCAGCAATAATACCAGCCTTAAATTTATACAGAACCCCAAGTGGCATGGAAACGTTAACAATAGTGAACCATCAAAAGTTACATTTCAAAAGTATATCAAGTGGGTTCAAATCCTGTCTTGTCAGTCTGTCTTATACAGGCTCAAGTAGTTTTGTTTGAGCACAAATTTCCCTAACTGAACTCTCATACTTGAGCAACCTTGAATTGCTCATCCAATCCTTCTAGATTAAGATGAACACTATGCAAGAGATCATATCTATAATGTGAAAATAAATGTTAACATCTCAAACAAAAGGAATACAAAAAGCTACATAATTTTATGAAACTACCAAATTTTTCTTCATATTGATTAAGTTACAAATTATACACATAGAAACATAGAAAAGTTTGAATGGTTTGGCTGAAGCTAGCTTAACATGCAAATTTCCATTAAATAGTTGTAGCTGTAGTGGGTTTCCCAAAGCTTAATTACTAGTCAGTAGTCGCAAGTCAAATATCTACATATATTCTAGAGACACATCACACATACAACATGATGGAGGGACAATTGAAAACAAGAAGATAATAGATGGACAATAGGGTAAAATTAGCAAGGAAGACTAAGAAAATAGAGACAATCAGTCAAACCTGACCGCAAGCCTAGCCAACAGCAAGCAGAAATAAAATTTCTGATATGTATATTAAAATTATAAATATAATCATAAATATGTGAAAAGACAAGTGGATTGAGCAAGCACAGGCAACAAGGTAAAATGAAGTTATAGGTCATAGCTAGTTGAAGTGACTAGTATTAGTGGATTTGAACATAGCTGTTTACTTGAATTGTTGGCCAGAGCTGCAGCATTCAATGGTGGGTTGGGTTGATTCATGAATCATCATAAGGCCACAAAAAGAATAAAAAATAAAAAAGAATATACAACAACTTAAGAAGGAAAACCCAATTCCTTTGCAAGTATGATCAAGAAACACCTTATAATAAACCTGTGAGTATCAACAAAGCTACGACATGGTTGTTGTTAGTATCATAGCATCTTATTACTAATGAACAACATATCTAAGACTACAACCTTAACAAATAAAAAAAATATTAAATAAAATAAATACAACTCTATTTGTAGTATATGGTCTACAATCTACGGTCAACACCACAATCCCACTCTCACAATATCAAAGAGTCAAAGAGCAATAAATCATTCCAATAAGCCAAAAAGTATTGCATTCAAACACTTCAATTAAACCTTACAAAAACTCTGTGAGTATATAAGTGTATGAACATTTTAATGATGCCAAGACAGAAGCAACACAAGTTTACTTCAATTCCAAATCAAGATCAAGAAAACAAAGATCAAGAGAGAAGATAAGCCTTAGTCTATTTTTGTTAGAATCTTTTAAAGATTGAAAAGTTTTAGCCTAAAAACATAATTTTTAAATTTATTACAAAAAGTTTTTAACATTTCTAAAAAAGACATTTTTCCACTGGTAATCGATTACCAGGCATTGTAATCGATTACCAGAACAAAAATTACCTTAAAAGCTTTTTCAGAGAGTTTGAAATTTGAATTTTAAAAACTGTAATCGATTACAACTTTTCTGTAATCGATTACCAGTAACGAAACTACAAAAATTCAAATTGAAAAGTCATGACTTCTCATTACATAACTATGTAATCGATTACCAAAGATCTGTAATCGATTACCAGTGAGGAAATATTAAAAAAATTGCTCTGAAAAGTCACATCCCTTCATAAGTTTTTGAAAAGCCACCAAGGGCTTATAAATATGTGACTTATCTATGAAAATCTTTAGAGTTTTTCAGAACCTCATTGTCTTATTCTCTCAAAAACAAATCATTGGCCAAACACTTGCAAATCAATTAAGGATTCTTCTAAGATCTTCAACTTGTATCATTCTTCTCTAAAAGAGAGAAAAACTTTTGTACTTCTAAAAGAAAATTATTGTGATCAAGAGGTTGTTTGTCTCTTGAATTATGAGTTTCCTGAACACAAGGGAAAGGAATCCCTCGGTTGTTCAGAAGTTGTAAAAGGATTTTAGAAAGTTAGTGGAAAATCTCAAGTGGGTTGCTTGAAGACTGGACATAGGCACAGGAAGTGGTCGAACCAGGATAAAACGAGTTTGCATTTCTCTCTTCCTTATCTTGGTTATTTTATCTCGCATAATTTTATCTTGCATACTTGAAGAATTTTGTTGATATAGTTTGCATCTTCATCTTCATCTTCAATATTATTAACATATAGATTTAAAAAGGGAATTAGAAGTCAATTAATCGATAAATATGTAGGAAATTTGACCAAAGACATAAGCGGAATCCTTGTACTTAGTCTAATGCCACCAAAGGGGATGCCACCGACAAAGACATAAGCGAAATCCTTGTACTTGGTCTAATGCCAAAGAATCATTTGACCAAAAAAAAGCTTAACTATTCAATCCTTGATTCAACTGTTCAATGTTGATTTTCATTTTTAAACAAAAATATGTGGGAAATTTGAGAAAACTTGAAAAAAAAATTACGTGGTCTCTAAAACCCTAGTGACATCCCCTTCGATGAAAAGAAGAAAACTTGAGACTCTGATGACCTTGTGGTAGAAGATCCATGGCAGCGTCTGCTCCAACCCTACAAAAGTGCTCGTTGTAATACATATATGAATTCCAAGAGAGAGAGAGAAAAAATCAAATCAACGAATCAAGATTTGTAAATGGTGAATTTTTAGAAAGAGGGGAATTGAAGGTAGGGTTTGGGTTTAGGATGGGGACCTTCAGGGAGAGGTTAGAGGAGAAATCAAAGGTCCAGTAACAAAAGTAAGAGGAGGCTAGTGGGTGATGAGGCCGATGATGTCATTGCGCCATTGGAGGATGAAGGTGAGGGTGGCGAGAGTCAAGGGGAGGATAGTGGGGAGTAAGAGGAGACGTGGGGAGGGTTGTTGGTGGTGGTGTTGTGGCAAATGTTACTTGTGCAAAATCCTAGCACGACAGAAACACGAGAATACAAAAACGCAAGAATACAGAGAGTGAGAGACAGAGGGTGAGAAGTGAGATATAAAAGACATTTATTTCTAAGACGGTTTTTAGAAAACCATCTTAGAATAACAATCATTCTAAGGCGGTTTTCACGAAACCATCGTTGTTGAGAAACCTTATATTTACGAATTTTCTGTTGGATCAAGTGGCCTCGGAATAATTAAGAAGGGGGGGTTGAATTAATTATTAACGAACCTTTACTAATTAAAAATCTACCCTTCTTAGGATTTTACTAAAATGTTAAGAAAGTAAAGGACAGAAATAGAAACTTAACCAAAAGTAAAAGCGATAATTAAAGTGCACAGTGGAAATTAAAGAGTGTAGGGAAGAAGAAGACAAACACAAGAGTTTTATACTGGTTCAACAACAACCCGTGCCTACATCCAGTCCCCAAGCGACCTGCGGTCCTTGAGATTTCTTTTCAACCTTGTAAAGTTCTTTACAAGCAAAGATCCACAAGGGATGTACCCTCCCTTGTTCTCTTTGAACAACCTAGTGGATGTACCCTCCACTAGAACTGATCCACAAGAGATGTACCCTCTCTTGTTCTCAGTCACAACAACCCAAGTAGATGTACCCTCTACTTGTACCACAAAGGATGTATCCTCTAATGTGTTAAGACAAAGTTCTTAGGCGGTTAGTCCTTCGAAACTTTGTGAAGGGGATACAAAAGATATCTCAGGCGGTTAGTCCTTTGAAATCTTTTGTATAAGGGAAAGGGAAGAATCAAAAGAATTCTCAGACTGTGTCATTTTGAATTCTTTGACAAGGGAGAAGGGAGACACAAAAGAATTCAGGCGGTTAGTCCTTCGTTCTTTTGGAAAAGGGAGAAGAGAGACACAAAAAGAATTCAGGCGGTTAGTCCATGGCAAATTCTTTTTGGCAAAGGAAGAAGAGAATAAAAGATATAGCACACTTCTGTTTTCAAGGTTTGGAAAACCAGAAAACTTTAGAAAGCTTTTGCAAAGGAAGAAGAAGAAGAAGAAGTTCAAGAGAATGTTCAAAGTGATTCAAAGGTTGTAAAAGAATATGTGGAAAAGTTGTTTTTAAAGGTTGTAAGTATTTTTTTTAAATGCAAATCAAGGTCTTGCTTTTATAGACTCTACAAGTATGGTCAAGAAAACCATTGGAAGAGTTATAACCTTTAGAAAAATCTGAAAACCATTGGAAGAGTTACATCTTTTGATTTTTGTTCAAAACTTGTCACTGGTAATCGATTACACAAAGCATTTTGTGAAAGGATGTGACTCTTCACAATTGAATTTGAATTCCAACGTTCAGATGCACTGGTAATCGATTGCCAAAAACTTGTAATCGATTACACCATTTTGAAATCAATTAGAACATTGCAAATTCAATTGAAAACTTTTGAAATCAAACTTTGCCACTGGTAATCAATTACAGAAAATTGGTAATCGATTACCAGAGAGTAAAAACTCTGGTAACTTAGAAAATTTTGTGGAAACTCTTTTGAAAAACAAAACTATGCTATGTTTGTTTTTTGAAAAATCTTTTCAATACGTCCCTTGTGAAGTCTTCTTGATTTCTTCTCTTGGAAATTGAATTCATCTTTTCTTGAATCTTGAAATCAAACTTCTCTTGATTCTTGAATTTGTTCTTGATTTAATCTTGAAATCATTCTTTGGGCTTTTTGTCAACATCTTTGTCATTATCAAAACTTCTTGAATCAACTTGATTCATCATCATGAAGCTTGCTTCTACATTTTCCACCGTCTAATATACTAAGACGGTTCTTGGAGAACCGTCATCGTATCACCGTCGTAGAAACACTTTTTATAGTAGTGTCATAAACAATAAATAACATAATTCTTAGGTGAGTACTCCAACCAATATGAATGTGCATCGAACCAAGAAGCTTGAAATTGTTGACGATTATTCCTTTCTCATGAAAAGGGATATTCTATATTACTTGGTTGATATGGACCAACCTTGAGATAAACACGTCGTATTTCATCTCTTTGATCAAAAGGAAACTCCCACATCATTGAACGCAATCCAGGATCTTGCTCTATATTAATAACATCCATATCTTCTACTTCAATTCTTCTACATTTTAAAGGTTGTACTTCATCAAATTAATTTAGAATCTTGTGTGAAATTTGAAGCTTGTGGAATAGGAATAAGCTGAGATGAATCAATAATATTATTGTTGTCTTTCTTCTTTAAGAATGAAAAAAGAGTTTTTTGAGTTGACATCTTCAACAATACAGCTGTAGTATTTTTCTTTTACAAACAAATAAACATAAAAAATAAAATTAAAATAATAATATATTAAGTTAAGATAAAATGTAATTGAAGTAATTAAAATACTAAAGACTTGAACATATTTATAAATTATAACAACTAGTCCAGTAAATAATAATTGTAAAAATAAGGACTTGTTTACAGCTTACTAATTCAATACTCAAATTAACTTTTGCTTAATTAATTTATTTAATTCTTTTGTCATTTACTAGTATCAGTCCATGTAAATCAATTTAACTAAAGTGGTATCTCATCAAAATTTGAAACTCAACTACTAGAGAATACCTTTTCTATCATCCGAACTAATAAACATAAATATATTAGCTTATGACTAATTGCCTAATTCAAGCTTTCCTTATATTAGCTTATTATAAAATATTGATATGCAATTACCGATTATCATATTATGGATGATTGCCTAATTCACTCTTATTAAAACCTAAATATAAAGCTATAAACAATGTTTGTGTTTCCACTGAATAGACCTGGTTGTCTAAGTCTTCCACCGTATAAATACATTGATACCCTAAAAATATAAAGTAAAAAAGAAACAACATATTAATTATGAATTTTGAGTTACCTCTGTGAAACACTAAAATTAGAAATCGTGTGAGTTTGGCAATTTGCTATATAGCAATAAAAAAATTCTGCTGAGTGTGAATCGTGAGGGTTGGGGAGCGTAGGAAGCAGCAAGGTAAGGTTGGTGATATTAGCGTGTAGAAGGGGAAAATTGAGGTAAAAGATTGTTTGAATTTTTAATTTTTTATCTTTAAAGTTAAGGGGATCCACTATAAAAAAAGTAAAATTTATTTGTTATATAAAATTTTAAGAATAGATGTGGTATGTGGGCAGTTTGTTTCCATAGGGGTGTGAGCTTGCTCTTTACATAGACAACTCATATTACTTAGGGGGCCAAACAATTTTTTTATTGTAGATATCAAGTAACTTAATTAGTCTAGGGGGCGCACTACTAAAAAATCTAGTTTCAACGATGCAAGCTCAACGATGGTTCTCCCAAAACCGTCATCATTTTCAAAGCAGTGGTATTTTTGTAAATACAAAGAACATTTTAACGACAATTTTAAGGGGGAGATTGTTAAGTCTGGTTGCGTCAAAGTCACATTGGACTATACCAAAAAATTAAATCCCTAAGGTTTTAATATTAACAAAGTATAAATTTTATGTATTAACCTTTCATGCTTAAGCTACAGGTTCATGTATATCTCAATGAGATACAAGCAGAAAAGCATGAACTAAAAAGCTTTGGACGAAAAACAAAGTATTAGTCATTAGATGATACTGCTTCAGCATCCAACTTTGAGAAGACAAGTGCTTTAGCACTTGGCTCATAATACAAAAGCAATGGAACAGTTACTCGATCCTCATGTATTGAAAACATTCACAAGAAAGTAACGTCCATATGCTCAGTAAGAAATTCATGCCATAGCATGCAAAAGGAAAGATTTAAGTTGTCTTGTCTTGACATTCTTAATTCCTTTTGTCTTATGTTGTTAGCGTTTCCTTTGATTCATATGATGAAAGTCAACTCTAAGCACTAGGCGACATTGGCAAACTGTACTTCTCTGAAGATATGTTGCAGAATGTATTTGTGGTCCCCATTCTCCCATTCTGCATAATAGCAGCCTCGTGTCAAGCGCCAAAGCTATTAGACAACGGCTAGTTGGGATCTCTTAACCGATTGAAGCTTTGGAGTCTATACAAAGCTTGAAGATGTTCGTGTAAAGATTGTGGAAATACAAGAGAATATTGTGAGAAAAAATGAACAAGTGTTGTAATGTTGTCAGTCCACTCGATGATAGAAACTTGAGCAAATTGGGTGAATCTTATCTTTGCTAAGTTAGCGAGTTTCATTATATTCAAGCTTATTGTGTAAACACTCTTTGAGTGATTAAGAATACATTTTCTATCAAACATATATTTTGTGTGAAAGCCAGGAGTGGCTTAGTGACAAAGAATACTTGGGTCTTAATCTTAAGGGGAGATTAAGTACAGTGTCAAGAGTGACCTAGAGAGTACTCGTTGTAGCCAGAAGTGACATAGAGAATACTTGGTTGTAATCAAAGATTTGATTAGTGGAATCCTGCAAGGTTTGAAGGAGAATTGGACATAGCCCAAGAGTTTGGTTGAACCAACATAAAACCTTTGTGTTTCCTTTATTGCTTCTACATAACTAGTTCTTTTCTATAAATCACTTCTACACTACTATATCCAAGTTTTATGAACTAGTTTTTCTAAGCACAATGTAATTTCAAACCTCTTGGATGAAACCTTTCATCCAATGATATTTGTCTGAGAAAAGTTTTTAATAGTTTTTGAAAGATCAAGTTTTTATCTATCGCACTATTCAACCCCCCTTCTAGTGTGTTTCAGGTACTCCATGTAAGTCTTAGGTTCATCCATAGTGAAGATGGCCAAAGCATGATGTTTATGTACCAAACATCAAAGAGAGTAATCCAAATATGAAAATAAAGGGTAAGGAGTAGTGGAAGTGTGGTCAAGAGCAACAAAATTGGCTATACTCCAATGAAATCACGTAAGTATGTAGGAGATTAGCGGTTTCAAGTAGATCTTCTAATAAGGATATCATTATCAGTACCATGTGCAATATTAATGGGAGAGGTGGATGGTGTGTCAAATAAAAGACAATCAAATTCAGTAGTATGTGTGATATTAGAAGATGAAGTTGATCTTAGAGTTGGAAAAATAGTTGAATCTTTTTAAGGAAATATATTTTCATAAAAAACATTTCTACTTAAGAAAACATAATAGGTAAGTAAATCAAAAAATAGATAACCTTTGGTTCCAGGTTGAAAGCTTAGAAATATGCATTTTCTAGCTGCGTTATCTAGCTTTGTGCGATTATGGCTAATAGTGGAAGCATAAGCCAAACACCCAAAAACTTTCAAATATAAAATAGTAGGTTGACTATTATGCAGCACCTCAAAAGGAGATATGTTTGCTAGAACAACAATAGGTAAACAATTAATAATAAAGGTATCATGGCAAACAATATAATAAGACCAAAAAAATTTGGGTAGTTGAGGATGAAATAAGAAAGCCCGAGTAACTTCTAGAAGGTGTCTATGTTTCCTTTCCACTTTAGAATTTTGTTGAGAGATCTCAACACAAAATGTTTGATGAATTATTCCATGAGTGGTATAAAAATTTTGCATGTTAAATTTTTTCCCATTATCAGTTTTAATAATTTTGATCTTACAATCATATTGAGTGTAAACATGTACAAATGACATGATAAGAAGCATAGTGTTAGCTTTTTATTTGAGAAGGTATAGAAAAGTGTGTCGGCTATAATAATCCAAAATAGTAAGAAAATATTGGTAAACTTGAAATGAGGGAACACTAATAGGGCCCCAAATATCCATATGAATTAAAACAAAAGGTTTAGTGGTTGTAGTGTGACCATCAAGGATAGGAAGCCTAGTTCGCTTAGCCATATGACAATAACAACAAATTGTATTTTTATTCAATTTGATGTAGGGAAAATGAGTACAAAGATGATTGAGAACACTAAGAGAAGGATGTCCAAGCCTTAAGTGCCATACATTATAAGTGCTAGTAACTAGAATGTGCAAAATGAAAATTATTAGCAGAATTCAAATGCACATTGTTATGATGACTAACATATGTTTGGGGTAAAAGGTAAAGACCATGTGAAATTTTAACAACTCCAATCATCTTGTTGCAATGGAGATCTTGTGTTATACATTTGTCATGAGAAAAGTTAAGCTAATATTTGTAATGAAGTAGTTAAAGTATGCACTGAAATCAAGCAAAAAGTAAATTCAAGTACATGTAATACATCTAGTAGAGTGATAGAATCATAAATGGTAATATTTCTAGAATTAGTTGTCCATTAGGTAAGTTAATGTGAACAGGAGAAATAAAATGATAGTTTTGAAACAAAAATCTATGTGAACATATGTGTAAGGTTGATCTAGTATCAAGAAACCATTGAAAGGAATAAATCAAATGGTTACCAGATTGTTTACCTAATTGTGTAACATGTGAAATTGTGTGCTTTGGTGGAGCATTATTTTTGTCACAATTACCCGCTTTGAAGGAGGTGGATGCCTCGGCCTTAGAGATTTGGAGTAGGGTAATAAGGTGTTGGTAGTCTTTAAGAGTCAATTATAGCGAAGAACCTAATATGGAAAGTTGACTCGCAATATTGTCATTGTTTATTGGTTCAGTAATAGTTGCATTAGCATTGGAGGTAGTATTTTTGCTTCTTTAACCGGGTAGGAAACCATGTTTATAATAACATGTATCAGCAGTATGAAAGGGGTGGCCATAAAATCTGCAATGTTTGCCATTATTTGTTCCATGTCCTCTACCACCTTGATTGTTAGGAGTACCTCTACCTTGGAAATTATTTGGGCGAGAAAATTGGGTCCAAGAACCATTGTCGGTGGCAACAGAAAGAGGGATGGGATCACCAATGTTAAGATCAAGAGTTTTCCTTTCTTGTTGAATAACTCAAGCAAAGACACAATTTATTTGGGGAAGAGAATCAAGAAGTAGAATTTGGGTCTTGATAGTGTTGAAATTGTCATTCAAACCTTTAAGGAAATAGATTACATACTATTTTTCTTTATGAATCTTCATGGATTTGGTGAGGTTACAAGGGCATGGTGAATTGTAGACACAAGATGGAGTTGGGTGCGAAGATTCTAATTCATCCCAAAGGATTTTTAAATTGATAAAGTAGGTAGAAACATTTCTCTCACCTTGGTGCATGGAATGCATCTCTTTAAGGATATTGGAGATAAGGAAATGGTTACCCCTTGAATAGGGATCTTATAAGTCTAACCCTAAAGATCTAGTGTTTTCAATGTATACAATACTCTGTGCAATATGAGCGGTAACGCTTCTATTGATCCATGCAATGACAAGAGTATTACAACATTCCTAAGTATCAAAGAGAGGGTCACCTTTGTTAATAGGGGTGGTGATGGTTTCATCTTTGAACTTGTGCTTATTCTTGGTTAAGAGAGCTCGTCGCATAGCATGGCTCCATGAATGGAAATTGTCACCGTTGAGAGGTGGTGACACAAGAATGGCTCCTGGGTTTTCACTAAGATGCAGATAATATGGGCTTGATAGATTCTACGAAGTGGTGTTGGTTGGTGGTGGTGTTGGGATCGATTTGGCACTACTAGAAATAATGGTTTTAACATCGCTAGATTAACATCAGTTTTAGAAAAAATCGATGTTAATAAAAATGCGGTGACATACTCGTAAATAACATGAGTTTATTAACATCATTTTTTTTAAAACCTATGTTAACGAGCTCATGTTGACATCGGTTTGTTAACATCAGTTTTTTAAAGAATCGATGTTGTGTTTTAACTTAATTAAAAACCCAAAACCCTTTTCGCCCCGTGCTTACTCTCCCCAACCCCCCTTTCACCAGAGCAACTCACGACTCTCACCAATGTGACTCGCGACTGTCCTCCTTGGTCACCATCATCACTCACAACTCTCACCACTCTCACGCCATCACTTTCACTGCCATCTTTCGGTTTCTTGCTCATTGTTCACTAGCGTCAGTACATGTTTGAGACGTTTGTTCTGTGATGCCGTCATCGCCGTCTTTCGTCAACCACCATCACTCACGACTGTCCTCCAAGGTTTGTTCTTGTTTTACTTAGCTTATAACTTGCTGGGATGCCATCATTGTTGTGTTTTACTTTTGTTGATGAAGCACTATCTTACATTTAAGTTAGTTTGAATGAAGAAATTAGTTCTTCACACACACACACACACAAAAGAAGTTTATTCTTAAAAATAGTTTGGAATTACTGTTGAAATCACTTCAAAACAAAATATATATTCTACATTCTTGTAATGTTGTTTATCCATGGCCATTTGCAAGTGACAATAAACCATTGCGTGAGCAATTGCCAAAGATTGGGCCCTACAGGCCTTGCTTATACACTTGTGAGTTAGTCTTCTATTTACTACATTCTATCTCTTTATTTTTTTTCTGTGCCATACCTTAAACTTGGTAAAAAAAAATTGAGTTTCTAGAGTTGCTTCTCTTATTGTGTTCAAGTAATAAGTATTGGATTTCTAACTACTTCTTTGTAACTTCCTTCCTACTACTTTTAGATTTGATGCAATTGGATATTTGGTTTAGACCGTAATTTTTATAATCATTAATGTTAAGGGGAAAATTCAATCATGAATCAGTATAAAGCCAAAAATTTGACTTCTACAAATTTTGGCTTCATTGACATTATTAGGTGGTGCAATTTCAGTAGAAAATTTTTTGTGCTTTCAAGTTTCTACTTGTAACATCCCAATTTTTCGTAAATAAATTTAAAAAGCTTTTTAGTAAAAAATAAATAAATAAATAAATATAGAACAAATAATAGGCTGAGTACCCTAGGTATAAATAGTTATGTTAAGTCAGCTGCCTCCTTTTGGCCTCATTTTCGTTTTTCCCCTTCTCCTCTCAAAACCCTTTCTTTTTCCCGCAGTCCACCAAACCAGTCTCAGAAAAACGACGATCTCGAACCCGTTCACCGTTGGATTGTCGTGAAATTTGAGTATCATGTTCGCAACACAATTCCGAGCTTTCTCACCGTTGGGAATTTCGATATCATGTCTGAACTGAGAGAAACACCCTTCGCATTGTAGCCTTTTTCTTTCCCGCAGAAATCCAGAGCTGTCTTGGTAAAACTACGATCCCGGTTTCGTTAACCGTTGGATTATTGTGAAATTTGGATATGTTGTTCGAAATTCAATTCCTCACGCTTCCACCGTTGGGAGAAAAAGGAATCATATGAAGACAGTACAAGTGGAGGTTTCAATCTCTTCTCCGTCTCTCTACGTTTGGGAATTCTATCGGAGCAGTCGGATGAATAATTGAAAGAATTTCCGGGAACCGCTAGAGATGTTGCTATCACTGGCTGAAGACACGTGAGCCCGCTTAGAGGTAAGGGATGAGTTTATCGTAATTGGAGATTAGAATGAACATGTGTAGGGATCCTTAAAGAACTAAATTTGGGTTTATTTTGGGATGTTTATTGAATTATAATTTTCTCTTTATGATTATAAATATAATATTATTGTGTTCTATGTACCAATTGATGTCCTGATGAGAATTGATTGATAAACTTGAGTGCTCTTGATGTCTTTGTGTTTAACCCATGAATTTGATTAATTGATTGTGATATAATTGTGAGAAACTATTTCAGGGATTTTACACCCCATGTTGTGATGAAATCTTTTGTATAAATTGTTATGTTGAGGTTATGAAATGATGATTCAAACTGTAAGTATGTGATAAATTGAACATGTGACGGATGATGAAATACATGTGTATTGAGATGAGATGTGTGTATTGAGTTGTGAACTATGAACTGTGCAATCACACAATTGTAAGACCCTTTAAGGGCGACGAGTATTGTGATGGGATCCACTGTGGGAATCCGACGAGTTAAAATGATTTTGAAAACAATTGAGTAAATGTGTGTATTGCATAGTTCATAGATAAAGTGTACATGATTCATGAGGTGTGATAACATGTTAAATTGAGATTATACCATTGTGATTGAGATTAAGTGTATATGATAAATTGAGTATGTATATGATTGAGATATATATGTGCATCGAGTTGTGAACTATGAATTGTACAATCACACGATCATAAGTCCCTTCAAGGGCGACGAGTTAATGCTAAGTCCCTTTTAGGGCAACGAGTTGATGTTAAGTCCCTTTTAGGGCGACGAGTTGATGCTAAGTCCCTTTTTGGGCGACGAGTTAATGTTAAGTCCATTTAAGGGCGACGAGTTAATGATAAGACCCTTAAAGGGCGACGAGTTAAAATTATTTTGAGAACAATTGAGGAGTCGTGTGTTTTGTACAGTTCATAGATAGAGTCTGTGTGCTAAAATAATTTTAGGGGTTGGACCTGAATCAGGAGGGAGAGGCCCTGACGGACTCTTCGGAGTGTAGGCCTTGGGGGTCACCGGGTTTGAGTGCTCCTTTAAGCCTATGTTGATCCCATATGGTTGGAGCATTCTCGCAAAATATCGTGACCCTGACTGGTCTCCCAATGATCTTACTTAGTGAGAGTGACCTGACAAACCCATTGTGTGGTGTGTCTTGTTATGTACTCCTAAGCGCCCCAGGGTGGTTTTTCACTGACATGGTATCACATTGCATATAGGCTTGAGTCTTAGCATAACTGTCGCATACGCTTGCTAATTGTTTATTATGAAATTGATGTGTTATTATGTTTTGATCGGAGTGTGTGATTCCTGTGTATAATGATTGATGATTGAAAGGTGTGATTGATGAATGACAAAGTGATGAAATAATGTGAGATATGCTAAGTAAATTGTATTTGGCTACTATATGTTGTGTTGTTTCTCTCTAGTAGTTAGCAATGTGATAACTCACTCCCGGTTTGCTGTTTGTGTTTGGATCCTGTGATGATCTTGAACTTTGTGTTCGGGGGAGCAGATGAATAGGTGGATGACTATGAAGAATCTCATGCTAGAGGACACGGGAACACCACGCTCTGATAGGATGTGACATTAGGATATAGGTTCTATATTAATTGTATGAGACTTATATGATTTTCTTTGAGTCGAGATGACTTTATTATTTATTTGGACAAGTTTGAATATGATGTAGAAGAAAGTGAATGTGAGCCTTTTACCCATTTGAAAAGCTTGTATTTAAAAATGTTTTAAAAATACTTTTAATTAATATTTGAATTTTTATTCCTTTATTAATATATATGTGAGGGGTAGAGGGTGTCACACTACTACTAATTGCCTATTGGGTTGCTACTCCATATTTGACTGTGCTTTCACTGTTGTAGACCTTGTGAAGGTTCTTATGACTTGTGATTTTGAAAGACATGTTGTCTATAACTGTTGGTGCAATTTGGAATATTTGTCATGCACACTACCTAAATCATAATGTAGCTTATGCATGTTTCTTCTCAAAAATAGTTTTCAAAATTAATTTACAAAATGATTTATATTGGAGAACTTTATAGTTCTAACATCATAGTGATTTTTCATGATCAGGATAGAAAATATTAAATTTGTACCCTTGGACTATCTTTGGAGGTGGGTTGTCATGATCATAGTGAGTCTGATTATATTTGTTCCACTTATATCTAGTGTCAACACGGTTGAAATACTTTGGCGTCCTAGGCTTATATTTGTCATGCCACCAATAAACCTACTCCAACATTTATTAGTCCATCACAAATTTAAATGACAAGGAGAAAAAAATAACAAGCTTTCTATTTCTCATTAAAATACCAAAATATACCAATCAAAGTGTACATAGTACATAATAATAGGATAGTGTTTGGCCCAACTTTTTCTAGCTCTTCATCTCCTTAAAAGAAGGAGCTGGGGGCAAACACATTTGGAAAAGCAAATAAGAATTGGATTAAGTAGCTTTTTTTTTTTTGGGGGGGGGGGGGGGTTGCTATTGAAACAAAACTAAAGCAGCTTTTAAAAATGAGCTACACATTTTTGCCTCTTTCTCCCTTTGATGTGAGACAACGAAACAAAGTTTTTATAAAGGAGATTGTCAGCCACAACTATCAAACAACTTCTACTTTATTTTTAAAACTCTTATTTTGAACTTTGACTTTAAAGTGGCTTTTCAGCTATGAAAATGTATAACCTTAGTGCAAACTCCCTTCACTGCCTACCTTTTTCTGTGGAGAGAAGTAAGCAAATGATATGATAAGACAATATTTAAGACTCTTCCATGATAACAATCCATAACTTATGATATTACTTCCGAAAAATTCAGAATGTTGTAGATCAAAATACATATTTTTCTATCCATGAAAAATTCAAAATTCTAAGAATCATAGAATGGGGCCAAGACACAATACCTGGGAACCCAGATCAACTTCAACACTAGATCCAAACACAGCATCTCCATCTTCCATATCCCCCATAGCTTTTAAGGCCTTCATCTCAAAATGATCTTCATCTCAAAATTTGATGTCATTGCTTCCTGAACTCGTCTTTGCGGCTCTTCTAATACAGCCTTATGATTCCACTCCTACAAATGTAAAAACATGGTCAAGTTATAATCTATATATTAAGTATTAGATCACCATTAAAAATCACAATTCAACTTTAAACAAGATACCAATACTAATAGCCATACAAGTTAACTAAAAACAACATAAGGTCATGAAAGTCAACTAGTTCATTTGGGCTCCAAGTCACATGAAATTTCATTTTAAAATTATCTTTCATTTGTTGTGTCGTTGATATGACAAGGTATTAGTTATTAATTAAGTAACATGTGCATAACTATAAAGAAAAAAAAACAATGGAAACAAGGTGATACCTCCCAATATTCTACATGAGTTGGTGTTGCCCTATCAAGGTCTAGATGCATTTTGATGTCGTCACGTAGCTCACTCATTTTGTTCACAATCAAACCATGCACCATTTATCAAGTCATTATGTAACATGTCCAATAATATTAAGATTTAAAATTTGGATATCTTTAATCATACTACGACATTACAAGAATGAGGAATAGGAGAAATAAAATGAAAGAAAAACACTTAGTATTAACCTTGAAGGCCATGTATTGTTCATTTATTTCTATATCCTAATCATCAGAGCCATTGAGATCGATGGGTCTGGCACGCCCTTCATGCAATCTTATTTCTGACCTAACCTTGCTTTGATCAAAATGAAACTGCAAATTAAATTGTCTAAGTCATCAAACTGACAATATTATATAAAATAACAACAAATGGAAATGAACTAAAGGTGTGACACCTTCTACGCCGACATACATATTTATATAATGTCATACATGAAAATACGGAATTAATTAAAATGATTTTATTTTAAGCATAAAAGAGCTCATGTGGATAAAAGGTTCACATTTCCATTAATCACCAAATTAAAAACTTATCAAATAAGAGTATGAAGACATCTTTGGCCCAAAACAAGGCCATCCAATTTTTTTTAAAAAAAGGAAACAAGTTAAGCAATGAAGTAACATAAAATAACATGTTTAGAATATTTTGCAAATAATGCAGAAACCCATGTCCCAATGTCACATCCTATCAGAGCATTGTGTTCTAGTGTCTTCTAGCATAAGGTTTTCCATAGCTATTCACCTAACCATCTGCTCCCACGAACACAAAGTTCGAGATCATCATAGGATCTAAACACAAACAACACACAAGGAGTGAGCTATCACATTCCTAAATAAAATACAAATAAACAAATAAATAAGCAAAATACAATCCACGTCACTTCACCACTTTATCATTTAAAACTCATTTTTCAATCACCAATCACATTACACATGAATCACACACTCGATTCAAGACGTAACAACACTCAACAATTTCATAATAAACAATTCACAGGGAGCTTAGGAGTACATAACAAGATACGTCACACAATGGGTATGCCAGGTCACTCTCACTAAGTGAAATCATAAGGTGAAATCGTCTTTGAAACTCCCGTTCTACGACTGTTTCACGAGAAACGTCTTAGAATGGTTATCATTCCAAGAAGGTTTTCATAAAACCATCCTAGAAGTTAGTGTTTTTAGTTTTTAACTCTCTCTTATCTCGTTTCTAACTATCTCTCTCCCTCTCCTCTTTCATTTCTCACTCTCCCTTTAATTTTGACTCTCTCGTTTCTTCCTCTCCCTCTCACTCTCTGCCGCCACTGCCATTGCCTTAAGTTCAACCTCAACCTCAGCCTTAGCAAGAACAACAGCAATAGTTCTGTCGCAGGCATCGTCGTCGTTTTAAATGTCGTCTTCTCCTGGGCTGTTGGGGTGTTTGAATTCGTAGCTGGCATCCAATGTGACACCCTCTACCCTACACATATATGTACTAATAATAAAAGGAATAAGAAATCATAATTAATTAAAAAAAATTAAAATACATTCAAATAAAAGCATTCCAAAAGGGTAAAAGGCTCACATTCACTTCACTATTACCAAATAAAACTTGTCAGAAACATTTTTTGCTCAAAACATCATGTAATTAAACAAAATTCATGCCCCAATGTCACATCCTATCAGAACATTGTGTCCCGACGTCTTTCAGCACAAGGTTCCTTAAAGCAATTCACCTAGTCATTTGCTCCCATGAACACAAAGTTCGAGATCATAACAGGATCCAAACACAAACAACACACGGAGAGTGAGATATCACATTCCTAACTAATAGAGAGAAATAAGAAAACATGTAGATACACATATCATATAAACGGAATACAACTTACTTAAACATAGCTCACGTCATTCCACCACTTTGTCGCGTAACATCACATCACAACATAACATGTCTCATTCATTTTCACATCATTCACGTACTCAAGGATGAAAATACAATATCACTAAATCAATCAATACACAAGCATTATGCAACAGATACACTAAGACTCAATCTTGTATGCAATGTGGTACCATGTCAGTGAAAAACCTCATCGAGCGCCTAGGAGTACATGACAAGACAAACCACACACTAGTAAGTCAGGTCACTCTCACTAGATAAAATCATAGGAAGACCAGTCAGAATCACGTTGTTTTGCGAGAATGCTCCAACCATGTGGGATCAGCATAGGCTTCAAGAAGCACTCAAACCGGGTGTATTTACCCCCAAGGCCTAGACTCCAAAGAGTCCATCAGGGCCTCTCCCTCCTGATTCAAGTCCAACCCAGAAAACATTTTAGCACACAGACTCTATCTATGAATTGTACAAAACTCACGACTCCCCAATTGTTCTCAAAATAATTTTATCTTGTTGTACTTGTGATTAAACTTGTCGGGTCCCCACAGTGGTTCCCATCATAATACTCATCGTGCATTAACTCGTTGTCCTTAAAAGGTCTTATAGTCGTGTGATTGTATGATTCATAACTCACAACTCAATGCACATAACATCTCAATGCACATATATATTATACAAGTCAATACATACTCAATTTATCACATACACTCGGTCTCAATCACAATGGTATAATCTCAATTTAACATGCATGAATCATATACACTTTACCTATGAACTATGAAATACACACAACTACTCAATTATTTTCAAAATCATTTTAACTCGTCGCGTCTCAAAGTGATTCAACTCGTTGGGTTCCCACAATGGATCTCATCACAATACTCATCGTGCAAAAACTTATTGCCTTTAAAGGGTCTTATAATTGTGTGATTACACAGTTCATGGCTCACAACTAAATACATACAATATTTCAATACACATTTATCTCACCATCCATCATAGGTTCAATTTGTCACTTACTCACAATTTGAATCACCATTTCATAATCTCAATATAACAATTTATACAAAATGATTCTCACAACATGGGGCGTAAAACCCCTCAAACAATTCACACAATCATATTAAAATCAAGGAATCAAAATCATAGGTCAAAAACACGAAAACATCAAGATCACTCAAGTTTATCAACCAATTTGCATCCAAACATCAATTGATCCGTCAAACACAACAATATTATATTTATAATCATAAAGGAAAATTATAATTCAATAAACATCCCAAAATAAACCTCAATTTAATCCTCTAAGGATTCCTACACATGTTCATTCTAACCCCAATTGTGATAAACTCATCCCTTACCTCTAAGTGGGCTCACATGTGTAGTGCAATAGTGATAGCGGCATCTCTAGTAGCTTTTTCTCAAGCCTTTGCAGGTGTCGTGGGATGCTACCATGTTTGGGGTGTATAATGATAACTTCCCCTTGTACATAAAGCATGAAGATCTTTCTAAAATAGCACATGGTGGTCAATGTTTGAGCATCTCTGTTATCAAATTGTGGATTATGTAAGTCACTTTACATTATTGTTTATTATCTAACTGATTGTTTTAAATTCATACAGAATTTACTTTATTTTAACAACAATAGGCATATGATTAAGGCAAGTATGCAAGCGGGAAATGCCAATGTGTATGGATTCCTTGAGCCACAGTCCATACAGAGATCTGGGCAATCGTAATTTGAATCAGAAACTTATATTAAGAACTGGATGCAAAATTCAAAGAGGGATGTGTACCTAGGAACCTACTTGAATAGGTACATTAAACTGAAAAAAATGAATTTAAATCATGTATGCACTATAATAACTTAATGTTCTCCACTGTAGTGCACATTGGCAAATGGTCGTTATATGTCCTGAAATTCTGATACTGGGGACAGATGTCGTACAGGATGTCACGACATCACGCTTCAGAACATGCAGATTATATTTGACAGTGTGTACAGTTTAAACAAGTAAATAACACAAGAGAATTGTTAACCCAGTTCGGTGCAACCTCACCTACATCTGGGGGCTACCAAGCCAGGGAGGAAATCCACTAAAATAGTGTTAGTTCAAGGTCTAACAGCCACTGTTTACAACCTTCTCACCTAACCACTACCCGTGCGACCTCTACCTAAGAGCCACTCTTAGATATGAGAAACCCCGCTCACTCCCTCTCACTCACTCTCCCGAGTTTACAATTAAATCAAATACACACCAGAGATCAACTCTGAACAAAAGGGATCAACCCTACACACTAGAGATCAACTCTACACACTAGAGATCAACTCTACACACACAGGTCCAACACTTGATGTTAGGATAACATCAAGGTGGCTCACAAAACACTCAAGTCCCAAAACTCACAAAATAACTCTTCAATCCCGGACTTGGTACAAAACTCGTGCAGCCTCCATGTTTTTATAGCAGTGTGTGTGTCTGGGCTGCAACAGCTTGTGCTGGATGAGATCTATCATTCTTCCTGAAAATCTGCACTTAAAGAACTAAAAGATAACGTTTGATCTTTTAGTTTTTATCTTTAATCTTTAATCCCTGAACGAACTCTTCTAGTTTGTAATTCGAACTTTAATTATCTTTTAATTCGTTCCAAAAGATAGATCATCTAATCTCTTGCTAACTGCACAATAATCTGTTAAAGATATAACAGATTTATGTGTCCAGTATTTTCGGGCAAGATGTCAGGACATCGTATCCGACATCGTGGATCCTGCAGCTTCAATGCTTCATTTGACATTTTATCTTGACTTGTGCATTGTGCAGCAACTCCAGTATTTTCGGGCAGGATGTCAGGACATTGTATCCGACATCGTGGATCCTGCAACTTCAATTCTTCATTTGACATTTTATCTTGCCTTGTGCATTGTGCAGCCCGATCTTATTCCTTGACATAACGTTGGACATCATGTGCAGCAACTCCAGCTTTCCTTCATTGTCTAAGTGCTTATGTTTTAACAAAATCTTAGCCAATCTTTTAAAACTCCGTAGAGCTAAGCACTAACAATCTCCCCCTTTGGCAAATTTTGTCTAAAACATACTTAGACACTTCCTGAGCAGGTACGAGCAGTTATGCAAGTGGGATCAGCAACTTTCATTATCAGAGTAATCAAGCACAGCGGAAATTCTTCAAGTTGCAAATCTACAAGTCTTCTCCAGGATGTCAAGACATCTCACGTGACATCAACTTTCTGCTTCTGCTCCCCCTGTCTTCATGCTTACTGCAGCATCTTCTATCAGCTACTAGTAGCTTACATCAGTCATCCTCAGCAGCAGCAGTCTCCCCCTCAAGATCATATTCATACAACTCCCCCTCAAAATCATGAATCATGCATACATCGTTTCCTACTGCCATACATCGTATCAATCATGCATAATACGACTATTGCATACATAGTATCCTACTGCTCAAAATCATGCATAATAGCAAGCATAATACTATTACTCCCCCTTTTTAGACAGAATTTGACAAAAGTAGAATGCATGAACTTAAGGTGCAAATATTACAGACCAATAACTAGTAATTGTTCAAGGGACATGCCCCTTTAGCTAGTAAAAAATATAAAGGTCTGATGATCATGGGGTGGCTTCAGAATCATCATCATCGGATTCTGTATCCTCTGCTGCATCTTCGTCATCGGCTTCTTCTTCTTCTTCCTCAGCTTCTTCTTCTTCTTCCTCAGCTGCTTCACCATCATCAATGCCACTGTCTGAGAGTCTCTTGATCAGGCGTTCCAGCTCCATCTTCTTCTCTGTGTTGGCTTTGATGGTGGCTTCCAGCACCTTGCATGTGTCCTTGAGTTCAGCTATCAAAGCATCTTTGGACACAGCACCTGAAGCAGCAGCTTTCCCTGATGTCGAGACAATGTCTGGGACATGTGTCCCCTCAAACAGTTTGTAATGCAGGGATAGAGGAGATTCTCTCTTCATCACAGAGTCAGTGTAGTTTAACATATTGGGATGTTGACTCAACATAATGCCACACAATACAGTTGGGAAGGCAATGGGTAATTTAACAGCAAAAGATTCTGAATGCTTAACAGTTTGATCAAAAATATAGTTTCCAAAATTAAATTTGGACTTGGTTCCAACAGCATACAGAAATTTACCCAAACCTGTGGCAACAGTGGATGTATGATTAGTGGGTACCCAGTTTGCAGCTCCAATCCTGTGCAGGATTGCATATTTCACACTTAGCTTCCCTGCAGAAAGCTTCCCTTTCTTTGGCCAATGCTGGACTTGTTTGGCAGTGATTTCCTTGGCAATCTGATGCTCAGAAACATCAATATCCACCACTCCTTCAGTAGGTCTGCCCAGGTACTTGTTGATCACAGCAGGGGAGAATCTAACACACTTTCCTCTGACAAACACCTTTTGATACTCATCACTCTTTCTGTTTGTTATGTCAGAGGGAATGTTGACAATGAATTCCCTGACTAGGCCTTCATAACAGTCTCCCAACTTGGTGACTGTCTTCAGTAGTCCAGCAGCCTTGATGAGGTCCATGGTCTCCTTGCAATCCAAGGCATCTCTTCCCAGTTCTCTTTCAACCGCAAGTCTGCGTTGATACACATATTTCCACTTTTCAACATTGCCAATGGAGTGGAAAGAGATGTTGTCCAATGGTGCATCAGGAACATTTCCAGGCACCTTTCTCCCAGATTTCTTGGCCCTCTTTGATGTCGAGACATCTAGTTCGACATCATCATCAGAATCGGATGAGGAAATTTCTTTCCTCTTCTTGGAGGGGATTGCAACCTTGCTCCTTCTGGATGTGGTAGGAGTGATTGGAGTGCTCTTCTTCTGGGCCATAGTTTTGATTCGTCCAGACCTCTTGATGGGGGTTTTTCCCTTTCTGCTTTGTAGTCTTTCTGCAATGCCAGGTGCCAACTTGTTGGCAATGGGTTCCTCATCAGATTCTATCTCTTCAAGGTCAATGAGGTCACCTGGAGCAGGTTCTGGTGCCCTTGGTGCAGGGGTCTTCTCTGTGGCTTGATCTTCTTCTTCTGTTGATTCCTCTTCACTGGGTGAAGGGAGGGCTTCAGCATTTGGAGCGGAAGATGTCGGAACATCTTTCTCAACATCAGGCACAGAAACATTCGGGGTGGAGGATGTTGGAACATCTTCACCAGCATCAGGAACAGAGGCGTCTTTCAAAATGCTATTCACAATACTGCGGATTTTCTTGTCCATCTCCGTGTCTACTTCCCTAGGTCTTGTTGCAAGGCTAGGGTTTTCCGCAATCTTCACTCCCTGTTGTCTTCTGGGAACCAGTTTCTCAGGGACAGAAGCTTGACCAGGAATTATTTGTATGGGTTGGATGTTGAATTCTGGTTGTTCCTGGTGCGGAGATGATGGTACAGAGGGTGAACCAGGTGCTGAAGTTTCTTTTCGTGAGGTAGCCATGGAAAAGCAGAGCGTTTGGAATGGTTTCACAAATTTCTGAGAGCTATTGGGAAATGCTGATGAAAACACGAATGCCACGAAAATATAAATTTGAATGAGGAATGTAGAGGGACGTGAGAAGCAACGGTCGAATTTGCTTTGTAGTGAACGTGCTATTAATGTTAAGTGATACGTTTGAGCACGTTCAGATTGCAGTAGTTGCTATAATTCCTCTAGCAGACAAATGCCCAGCTTGCCCCTCAGTTTTTCAAACTGTTTTGCATCCAATGCCTTTGTGAAGATATCTGCTATTTGTTCCTCAGTGTCAACATGCTCCAGTGTGATAACTTTATCATCAACAAGCTCTCTGATATAGTGATGTCTAATGTCAATGTGTTTGGTTCTGCTGTGTTGCACAGGATTTTTAGAAATACTAATAGCACTCATGTTGTCACAGTACAATGTCATGACATCTTGTTCGACATTGTACTCCTTCAGCATCTGCTTCATCCAAACCAGTTGTGAACAACTGCTTCCTGCTGCAATATACTCTGCTTCTGCAGTAGATAGGGACACACAGTTCTGCTTCTTGCTGAACCATGAAATAAGATTGGTTCCCAAATAGAAACATCCACCAGAAGTGCTTTTTCTGTCATCTGCACTTCCAGCCCAATCAGCATCACAATACCCAACCAGCATTGAATCTGAACAATGACAGTACATAATCCCATAGTCACTGGTGCCATTTACATATTTCAGAATTCTCTTTACTTGAGTCAAGTGACTTATCTTAGGATTGGCTTGATATCTTGCACAAACACCTACTGCATAGGTGATGTCGGGTCTGCTAGCTGTTAAATATAGTAAGCTCCCAATCATGCTTCTGTACAGACTTTGATCAACACTGGTGCCAGCTTCATCTTTTGACAGCTTCAAGTGAGTAGGTGCAGGTGTTCTTTTATGGCTGGCATTCTCCATCCCAAACTTCTTGACAATGTTCTTTGCATACTTGCTTTGTGAGAGGAATATGGAGTCTTCCATCTGCTTCACTTGGAGTCCCAGAAAATAAGTCAGCTCTCCAACAAGACTCATCTCAAATTCAGATTGCATCTGTTGGACAAAATGTCGAAGCATCTCATTCGACATCCCTCCAAACACAATGTCATCAACATATATCTGTGCTATCATCAAGTTTTCAGCATCTTGCTTGACAAAGAGAGTCTTGTCAATTCCTCCCTTCCTATACCCTTGCTGGGTAAGGAACTCTGTTAGCCTTTCATACCAAGCTCTTGGAGCTTGCTTCAATCCATAGAGAGCCTTCTTGAGCCTGTATACATGATCTGGATGAGTTGGATCTATAAATCCCTTTGGCTGCTCCACGTAGGCTTCTTCATTCAGGTATCCATTCAGAAACGCGCTCTTCACATCCATTTGGTACAGCTTGAATTTGAGGATGCAAGCTACACCAAGTAACAATCTGATGGACTCAAGTCTAGCAACTGGGGCAAACGTTTCATCAAAGTCTACACCTTCAATCTGAGTGTAGCCTTGAGCAACAAGTCTGGCCTTGTTTCTGGTTATAACACCTTCTTCATTGGTTTTGTTCTTGAAGATCCACTTGGTGCCAATCACATTAGTTCCCTCGGGTCTCGGAACTAGCTCCCAGACTTCATTCCTTTTGAATTGCTCCAATTCTTCTTGCATAGCATTGATCCAGAACTCATCAGTCAGTGCCTCTTTCACATTCTTGGGCTCAATTTTGGAGACAAAACATGAGTTGGAGACAATCTCAATCTCCCTTGATCTTGTAGTGACTCCTCTGTTTGGATCTCCTATAATCAGCTCCTTGGGGTGCATCTTCTGGATTCTAATGGAGGGTCTCTTGTCAGGTTGGTTGATGTTTGATTCATCTGTAGCAGAATCAGAGTTTTCTGCATTTTCTCCACTTTTAGCTGCATCTGCTACATAGTCTCCCAATGTTCTGACATCTTCTTCGACATCATTCTTTCTTGCTGGAGTTAGATCATCAACAACCACATTGATGGATTCCATCACAGTTCTGGTTCTGGAATTGAATACTCTATATGCTCTGCTGTTTGTAGAGTATCCCAGGAATATTCCTGCATCACTCTTGGGATCCATCTTTCTCCTTTGCTCTCTATCTGCCAAAATGTAACATGGACTTCCAAAGATGTGGAAGTGCTTGACAGTTGGCTTCCTCCCTTTCCAGATTTCATACAGTGTGGTTGGAGTCCCTCTTCTAAGTGTGACTCTGTTGTGGATGTAGCATGCTGTGTTCATGGCTTCAGCCCAGAGATTATAGGGAAGTTCTTTGGCATGAAGCATGACCCTAGCAGCCTCTTGCAAAGTCCTGTTTTTCCTTTCAACTATGCCATTCTGTTGTGGTGTAATGGCTGCAGAGAACTCATGAGTGATGCCTTCAGATGTGCAGAATTCAGTGAACCTGCTGTTTTCAAACTCTCTGCCATGGTCACTCCTGATTCTCTTGATGACACAGTCCTTTTCTCTTTGAAGTCTTAGACTCAACTCCTTGAATACTTCAAAGGTGTCTGATTTTTCTCTGATAAAGTTGACCCAGGTAAATCTGGAGAAATCATCCACAACAACATAGGCATACCTCTTTCCTCCAAGGCTTTCAACTTGCATAGGCCCCACCAAGTCCATGTGAAGTAGTTCCAGCACCCTGGAAGTGGTCTGATGTTGAAGCTTCTGGTGGGACATCTTGACTTGCTTTCCAATCTGACATTCACCACAAATTCTGCCTTCTTCTATTTTCAGATTGGGAATGCCTCTAACAGCACCTTTGTCAATGATTTTCTTCATGCCTCTTAAGTGCAGATGTCCAAATCTTTGATGCCATATTCTGACTTCATCTTCTTTGGAGGATAGACATGTGGAGGAGTAACTGGTTTCTTGAGGTGTCCATAGGTAACAGTTGTCCTTTGATCTGCTGCCCTTCATTAGAACTTCACTCTTCTCATTTGTCACCAAGCATTCTGACTTTGTGAAGTTTACATTGAATCCTTCATCACACAGCTGACTGATGCTGATCAAGTTTGCAGTCAGTCCCTTCACCAGCAGTACTTTGTCCAGTCTAGGAAGTCCATCATGAACTAGCTTTCCCATTCCAGTGATCTTTCCTTTAGAACCATCTCCAAATGTCACATAGCTAGTGGAGCAAGGTTCAATGTTCACCAGGAATTCTTTGACTCCTGTCATGTGTCTGGAACAGCCGCTATCTAGGTACCAATCTTCCTTAGCTGATGCTCTAAGTGAAGTATGAACAACAAGACTGACCATCTTGTGTTTTGGAACCCACATCATCTTCTGTCTGCTGCTGCTACTTTGAGATCCATGATGTGGATGGCCATGTAGATGATAGCAAAAGGGCTTTATGTGACCATACTTGCCACAGTAGTGACACCTCCACTTCTTTCTTTTACTTCTTTTACTCTTTTTCTGCTGCGTTCCATGATGTCGAGACCGATGTTGTGACATCGTGGCTCCAGTGCTGTTTTTGGCAGGAACAAATCCTGTCATGGTTATTCTGCCAGCAGATTTAGGATTAAACCCAAGTCCTCTCTGGTTTCCAACATTCTTCCCAAGCTGTAGCACCTCATCAAGCATATCTGAGCCTTTATTCAGCATCTTTATTGATTTGGTCATGTTTTCCAGTTTAGAGTTCAGAAAACCGACTTCTCCTTTAAGCTCAGAGATCTCCTCTTCATGTGCCTCCTTCTCAGCCTCCAGATTTGCAATGACCTTCTTTAGTTGTGCTTCTTGCTGAAGAATCTTCTCACTTTTGATGCATAGTTCTCGATAGGATATAGCAAGCTCATCAAAAGTGATTTCACTATCTGTATCACTTGAATCTTCAGCAGATTCAAATCTCCCAGTGAGTGCATTCACATCTCTGTCAGAATCACTTTCTTGTTCACTCTCTGTATCATCAGACCGACATACAGAAAGTCCTTTCCTCTGCTTCTTGAGATGAGTGGGACATTCAGCTATGATGTGTCCATAGCCTTTACACCCATGGCATTGAATTCCTTTGCTGTGACTGGGCTTTTCATCTGATCTTTTCTGGTCTTTACTACCTTTCCTGATGTCGAAAGGGATGTTCTGGACATGTGGTTTCTGCCTCCTGTCCATTCTGTTCAGCACTTTGTTGAATTGCTTTCCAAGGAGCACAACTGCATTAGCCAGTCCTTCATCAGTATCCAGGTCATACTCATCTTCTTCTCCTTCATCATTGGACACGAACGCCAAGTTCTTACTCTTCTTTTCAGCCCTATCCGAGAGTCCTAGCTCAAAGGTTTGAAGGGAACCAATGAGTTCATCTACTCTCATGTTGCAAATGTCTTGGGCCTCCTCTATTGCAGTGACTTTCATGTCAAATCTCTTAGGCAAGGATCTGAGGATCTTTCTCACCAGCTTTTCATCTGTCATTCTTTCTCCCAAGGCAGTGCAGGCATTGGCAATTTCAAGAATGTTCATGTGGAAGTCATGAATACACTCTTCCTCCTTCATCTTCAGATTTTCGAATTTTGTGGCCAATAGTTGCAATCTGGACATCTTCACTTTGGAGGTTCCTTCATGAGTGGTTTTCAGGATCTCCCATGCATCCTTGGCCACTGTGCATGTGTTGATTAGTCTGAAGATATTCTTGTCAACTCCATTGAATAGAGCATTCAAAGCTTTGGAGTTTCCAAGTGCCAATTCGTCTTCTTCTTTTGTCCAGTCTTCTTCTGGCTTCAATTCATTAGAGGGCTTTCCTTCTGTGTCCAGCATCTTGGGATGTTCCCAGCCTTTGATGACAGCTTTCCAGGTTCTGCTATCCAGTGATTTGAGGAAGGCCACCATCCTTGCTTTCCAGTATTCATAGTTGGTTCCATCCAGAATTGGTGGTCTGTTCACTGGTCCTCCTTCTTTCTCCATGTTCATCAGAATTTATCTCCCTAGATCTCACTCAGTGATTTCGAGTGCCTGCTCTGATACCAAATGAAATTCTGATACTGGGGACAGATGTCGTACAGGATGTCACGACATCACGCTTCAGAACATGCAGATTATATTTGACAGTGTGTACAGTTTAAACAAGTAAATAACACAAGAGAATTGTTAACCCAGTTCGGTGCAACCTCACCTACATCTGGGGGCTACCAAGCCAGGGAGGAAATCCACTAAAATAGTGTTAGTTCAAGGTCTAACAGCCACTGTTTACAACCTTCTCACCTAACCACTACCCGTGCGACCTCTACCTAAGAGCCACTCTTAGATATGAGAAACCCCGCTCACTCCCTCTCACTCACTCTCCCGAGTTTACAATTAAATCAAATACACACCAGAGATCAACTCTGAACAAAAGGGATCAACCCTACACACTAGAGATCAACTCTACACACTAGAGATCAACTCTACACACACAGGTCCAACACTTGATGTTAGGATAACATCAAGGTGGCTCACAAAACACTCAAGTCCCAAAACTCACAAAATAACTCTTCAATCCCGGACTTGGTACAAAACTCGTGCAGCCTCCATGTTTTTATAGCAGTGTGTGTGTCTGGGCTGCAACAGCTTGTGCTGGATGAGATCTATCATTCTTCCTGAAAATCTGCACTTAAAGAACTAAAAGATAACGTTTGATCTTTTAGTTTTTATCTTTAATCTTTAATCCCTGAACGAACTCTTCTAGTTTGTAATTCGAACTTTAATTATCTTTTAATTCGTTCCAAAAGATAGATCATCTAATCTCTTGCTAACTGCACAATAATCTGTTAAAGATATAACAGATTTATGTGTCCAGTATTTTCGGGCAAGATGTCAGGACATCGTATCCGACATCGTGGATCCTGCAGCTTCAATGCTTCATTTGACATTTTATCTTGACTTGTGCATTGTGCAGCAACTCCAGTATTTTCGGGCAGGATGTCAGGACATTGTATCCGACATCGTGGATCCTGCAACTTCAATTCTTCATTTGACATTTTATCTTGCCTTGTGCATTGTGCAGCCCGATCTTATTCCTTGACATAACGTTGGACATCATGTGCAGCAACTCCAGCTTTCCTTCATTGTCTAAGTGCTTATGTTTTAACAAAATCTTAGCCAATCTTTTAAAACTCCGTAGAGCTAAGCACTAACATGTCCTAAGGACAATGTTATCATCTGGTTTTGTTCCTTACACAATAGGCCCGACAACTACTTGAAATGAATTATTAATAGGTCAGTTGTATTTTGTAATACATTTACATTACCATTAGTCAGGAACATCAATATTTTAATTGTACAATACGCATGCTTGTTTCTATTGAACAATGCTTTGAAAGGATTCGACGATAGTCTACAAAGTAAATTCGAGCCTGTTGCTAGATGGATTGTAGTTAAAGTAAGTGATTTAAACAATGCTTGTGGCCTTAAAAATTAAATTTTATTACTCTATACACTAATTTTTGGTTAACTTTGAATATCTAAATATCGTATTCAATTTAGTGTAATAAGAAAAAAGGAAGCACTAAGTGCAGGTACTACGTAATGCATTGGATGCCAACGATAGTCTTAGGAAGTTTCAAGGATAATTGGGAAATGACAATTGTTTACTTCAAAAGTAATTCAATTTGTTATAATTGTTATTATGTATACTTATGAACTTATGTTTTATTATATCATGCAGTATTTTAATGATCCAAGACCATTGGAACCAAAGAGAATTAAGGCACTTCGTATTCAGTGAGCAAGATATTATCTAAAAGTTAAAAATGAAACACTAGGTGTTTCAGTAATTTTAGAAATGTAGATTTTTCTTAATTTAGATTTGTTACAATTCATTTTATGTATTGACTTTAATTACTTTAAATATTATTTTTAATTCATAGTAAATATTCAATTTTTATGGACTTTCTGCTAAAAACTGTTTGCAAACGGTCTGAAAACTGTATGGATTGGTTTTGATTTTCAATTTGCAGGTTAATTTGGGGTAATTAAAAAAATAGACAATATATTTAAAAAAATCCAAAAAAACAACATCGGCAATCATAAAAATTGATGTTGTTGTTTAAAAACAACATCGATTTTACTAAAAATTGATGTTGTTTTTGCTCACCAACATCGATTTTTAGTAAAAACCGATGTTACTAAGCATAACACAATATTGGTTTTTAGTAAAACTGATGTTGGGGAGTACAAAACAACATCGGTTTTTTTGAAAAATTGATGTTGTGAGTCAAACTTAACATTGGTTTTCTAAAAACTGATGTTGTTTCGTACATATTTTACATTTTTTTGTTATTTCTTACTATATGACATCGGTTTTTTATAAAACTGATGTTGTGGGGTTTATCTTAACATCAATTTTAGTAAAACTGATGTTAATGTTATTACTTTTAACATTGATAGTTTCAACATCAATTAATAATCAATGTTGAAAGTCCTTAATAATCGATGTTAAAAGTCTATTTTATAGTAGTGTGGTGATGGTGTTGGGACTGAATCGGCCATGATTGGTCATGAAGAACGAAGCTAAAAAGATGTTGAAGCACAATGATAAACTAATACCATATTTTTAGAACTCAAAAGTGTACAAAAAGAGGTAAACAAAATTGCATTATTAGGTGATTCACCCATACACTATCAAGAGATAAAAGGAACCATTTATATAGAAAGGAACCCTTGACAAACATATAGCTAACTAACTAAAAAGACCAAGTCAAACTAATTTAACAATAGAAAATAACTACTTATTTAACTCTAATACGGGTTGGGTTGGGTTCAAAAAATAGAACCCGTTACACAATCCATTTATGATTGGATCTTAACTAGATTGAGTCACATTTAATCAGAACTATTAAAAAATCCAACACAATATAATTGGGTCGGGTTGAGTCGTTGGTAAAGCCCAACCCGTGAACACTCCTAATTTTATGACACAAAGTTGTTTAGAAACTTGGGATCAAAATTGACTTTGAGTGTATAATTACCAAAAAGAATTTTAGTATCCATGTATACTTTTTATATTCTATTGTAATTCTTTATATATGTATACATATATAATTTAAAATTAAACAGCTTGAACTTTCTTTACAAATAAAAACTTAGAAAATTAATTGACATAAAAATGAAATTCAAAGTATATAACAAAAAAGATACAAATAAGAGAAATAGTTTGTAGTACAAAACAACTTAATTTAACATACAATAACAACACTAGTTTGTTTTCTTGAATTGTATCATTTGATCTCACATTGAATCTCGAATATGATCCATCTCAGATGAAGAAACCACATTTAAAATTTTCCTTTGGTCTGAGATAATCATCCTGTGATGACTATCATCATTTGTGTTAAGAGTTACATTTTCATCTTCAAAATGAAGAAAATCCATATCAGTTTGTGCATGATTTTTAATAAAATTATGTATAGTTATTGTTGCACAAACTATTTCAACTTGTGTTTTAAATGTGTTTCAAATTTGTACTTAAGCATGTATCGCAAAATTGAAAACTTATTCTTCCATACACCAAAAGTTAGGTGATAACGTCTATAGCACCAAATGCATATAACGTATTGGCAATATTACAATACTTATATAATAATTAAGCTCAATCTGCTGATCTCAGTTCACAATGGGAATAGTACCAATAACAAGTGAAAAGGATAATGAAAGCCTTTTCTCAATACACACAAAGAAGGATGAATGCTCCCTTTAAAAGACCAGAATGAATGGAGGGTTAATAAATAGAAGAATGAACATATACATGGTTATTAAAGCTAAAGGATCGATATTTAAGAAACCTAACAATGCAGGAAGCATTAACCACATTTTCACCAATGAATGATACATTGGGGTGCAAGACTTGGATACTAATGCAAGTCATACTACAAAAGGGAAATATTTTCTTTTTAGCATTAAAAACAAAGGAGGATGGATGCTCCTTTTGAAGACCAGAATGAATGGAGGAGGGTTAATGAATAGAGAAATGAACATATACATGATTATTAAAGCTAAAGTTTGCAAATACTAACCACATTTTCACCAACGAATGATACATTGGGGTGCAAGACTTGGATACTAATGCAACCCATACTACAAAAGGGAAAAATTTTCTTTTTAGCATTAAAAACGAAGGAGGACGAATGCTCCTTTTAAAGACCAGAATGATTGGAGGAGGGTTAATAAATATAGAAATGAACAGATACATGATTATTAAAGCTAAAGATCCTCAAATATTAACCACATTTTCACCAACGAATGATACATTGGGGTGCAACACTTGGATACTAATGCAACCCATTCGACAAAAGGGAAGGTGTTATCATAATATATTTTCTTTCTTGCATGCCATAGTGATGACAGACTTATCAACAGATGAAAATCAATACTCATTCAACAATCACCAACCACCAATAAATACTCGGGTACCATGTTATGCAGGAAGTGCTCCATCAGATTTTCATATGTCAAACACGCAAGTCATGGGGTGGCTTGTAACTACTGCAAACAAAAACTGTTGGGCTCTTTTTGGTTATTTGCTAGTGATTATTAAATGGGAAGGGTATTAACATCTGGGGTAATGAACTTTGTTATGTGATCTACATAATTACGTAAGCTGTTAAGGTACTACTGGTACCATCTCATTGATATGTATAATTTTTGTGTGCGGAGTGTCAAGTGAAGTTTCCTTATAAGCAGAGCACAAATGAAACCCACACACAACTCACAAACACACGCAACATGAGAAAAATGAAGGGCAAAATGAGAAAAACCAGACCCAAAGTTAAAAATTGATTCTCCCTTGAAGCAGAAGCTACCCTAAGTAGCTTCACCACAAAATCGATTTTGTGACGCACAATCAGGTTTACTGGAATATCCAAAAATGTTGGTTAACCATTTTTCTCTGTTGGACCAGTGGAGATGCACGTTTGAGGATGGAGAACGTATAACCAAACACGCTCTATGTATTTAGGATTCTCTCATTTCAAGTCAAAAGTATACCAATGATTGAAAACAAGCTTCCAACGCCGTACTTCAACTCCTGGTGGAAACTCGCTTTTGTTGTTGGTAAGACAATAGATCCATCAGAGTTAATATTGTATCCTGGTTGGGGTCCATAACAAGTGAGCTATTTTCCTTACCTACTGACAGCCCATGTATAATGGGCTAACATGAAAGTTCATTAACTTAAATTATTTTACAATAATAGAACCTAAATAAAAAGTGTAATATACAGAAACTACAAAAATAAAAATGTAATACAACAACAAAAACAACAATTATAATAAGGAAATGTAGTAGGATAACTGTACCAAGAGTTACTTTTGAAATAATTAACTTTGATCTTTGTCCAATTATAAGTAAAGGCAACTCATTAAATTTTATAACTATCAAACAAAAAATTAATAATTTTTTATAAAGTATTATATATTTTTCAATTTTCTATTAATAAATAATTATGATTAAGTTTTTTATTTTAAATATAATACTTTTAATTATTCATTATTAATTTTCATTATAGATAAATTGTTTTTTGTATATTTAGTAGAAATGAAAATTCTTATATCTTATGTTAGGTGGCAATTTAAATAAATATTTATATTTTGAAATAATATTTCAATCAATTTAAATTGAGAGTTTCCAAATATAAAGAAAAAATAAATAAAACACTATATATTTTTACAACACAATAATTTAATGAAATGATATTTTTAGCTATATATTTTTAAATAAATTCAAGCAATGCATGTCATAAACGACATATATGTTAGTTGTGACTTATATTAGAGTTGATAAAATATACTACCTTTGGTTCAAATGTTTGTTTTATGTAATTTAGAGGTTAAAATACTAATAAGTTAAAAAAAAATAGTTTAATGTAATTCAGGTAATCTTAAGAATCATAGTTAATTATAGTCATATTTTCCTCCGTATTTAAATCAATTACATGAATTAAGGATAATCACTTGTATTTAACTAATTATAATTATAATTCAAGTAATTTTATATTATTTTCAATAAATATATAATTTATTAATCATAATTAAATGCTACATTATTTGTTACATTTTTACTTAATTTTTATAATTACACAAATAACCTTACTTTTTGGGACAAAACTTTTTGTCGAGTGTATATTACTTTAAGTAATAGTGCATATTCTTGTGCAATATATGGGCCAAATTATTCTTAGGAGAATAATATTATTTTGAAAAAAATAAATTTAAAACTTAAAAAATAATAAATATATTGTACAAAATTTAATATGAAATGACAATTTAAATCTACTTTAGGTTGTAATAGTCAAACAACCTTTAAGTTTTGATTTCATCAAGAAAACTGACAGAATATTTAAATTTAATATGTTTAAGAGATATTCTTAATTATTGTCACAGAAAGAAGTTCAAAATTGTTTACATTAAAATTTAATAGAAATTTTAATATTAGAAGTGTCAAATATAACTCTAGAATAAACTCTTCATTTAGCTTATTTTTCCTAAAAAACAGTTTCAATTTAACAAATTTTAATTGAAAAATAAAAATTTGTAATCAACTTATTTGATATGAAAAAAAAATATCATCACTTCAATTTCTTATAGCCATTTTTTATTTTAAATCGCATTAAATAATTAACTATAATTATAGAAACAAATCACTAATATATAAAGTTGTTGATTATTTTATATTTTTTATTAAATTACTTTACACTATACTAAATCATTAATATATATGACACATCTATAGATAAGATATTTATATAATTTCATATCTTAATGTATATATATAGTTTGTTAAGTTACGGGAATCTTTTTAATATTAACTCTTATAGGTTAAAATATAAAATTTTATAGGCTAAAAAGTAGATGAGAAAAAATCTATATAAAGTTGGTTAAGTAAAAACTAAGAATTGTAATATATTATTGTTTAATGACTTTTATATATATATATATATATATATATATATATATATATATATATATATATATATATATATATATATATATATATATATAATGAGTAAAAAGTGACTAAATAAATTTAACATTTAATCATTTAATAGTACTAAATTTTTATTCTTTCCACTTTCTAATTTTCGATAACATGAAAAAACTTGTGAGTAATATTTTATAACGTGTATTTAATGAAAAAAATCAAATTAATATTTTTAATATCTTCTCCAAATCAAGGGTCATTTAATTGTAAAAAGTGACAATATACGTTTTTTTCATTATTTGTTTAAACCTTGGGCAAATAACGAGATTAACAATTGAGTACATAAAAAAATTATTAATTAATTATTGGCGTCAAATATGTATGATTTATTTATATAAATTGCGATGGTAAATATATTTCGATAGACATGAAAATGCTAAACTTTTAAAGAATAATGTTTTATATTATTTTATCAGTTAAGATTCTGATTTTTAAATTAAATTAAATAAAAAAAACATTTTTTTACTGTAAAGATAAATTTATTTCAACACAATTTTGTACTCTTGATATGCCATTAGATTATGATTGAAAATACATGCTAAAATTAATATTATATATATATATATATATATATATATATATATATATATATATATATATATATATATATATATATATATATATATATATATATATATATATATATATATATATATTTAATTTATCACTTAATTTGAGATGGTACCTTTGGTTCTGTCTAATCCGGGTTTGAGAGGAGGTATGATAACTGCGAAAGAAAAAGTTATTGAGCCAGCATCAACTTAGTGCGAAGAAGGTCCACGAAAAAATTCAAAGGCGCGTTTAGCATAAGGTCACATGAATTCTAAGCTACCTTATGCCTATAAAAGTAGTAGGAAGCAAAGGAGAGAGACATCCCGAGACTCGGAGCTCCCTAATGAATACATTCAAAGCCTCACTATCTCAAATATGGGAAATCCTCTTTCTATATCCATTATCCCCTTCTCCTCTATCCATCCATCTTCTTCTTTTATCCTCACAAACCCCTAAAGTGTAGAGTCTCTCATGATTATAAGATGCTAAACCCTATTGTTGGGAGTATGGCAAGCTAACCTCTTGTAATGTAACTCTTTCTTACTATCTATTTAATGCAATTCTAGTTTTTATTATTATTTTTTGTGCTTTATTGTTGCTAATTATGGTCTGATCACCCATACTCATGTATTATTTAGAAAGTAATGCATTAGGAAATTGTTATTTTCTAAAGAACTGGGAAAGGGCATATAAATGAAGTCATTGCTAGGAATAGAGTGATGTTTGTTTAGCCTATTTCATGCAGCTTTATTCTTAATGTGATTTACTATTTTATCTTTGCAAAAGAATTTGGGAGAAAAAATAGATAAGTTAGGCTCTTTAGGTGTATTATCATTATCTTCACACTACTAGAAATAGGGTTTTAACATCGATTATTAAGGATTTTCAATATTGAAAGTACCGACGTTGAAAGTAATATCGTTAACATCGGTTTTGGAAAACCAATGTTAACGTAATGGCAACATTGATTTTTTAAATAACCGATGTTATATAGTAAGAATTATAAAAAAAAAGTCATATATCTTTATATCAACAATGGTTTTTACCAAAAATCGATGTTGGTAGTCAGCAAACAATATCGGTTTTTAGTAAAAATCACTGGTTTTTTCTGTTAACATGACATCGATTTTTGTAAAAATTGATGTTGTATGTTCAACAACATCGGCTTTTATAAAACCGATGTTGTTAATGAAGCTTTTCAAAAACCGATATTAATATATACATACAACATCAATTTTTAATAATAACCAATGTTATTTTTTGGATTTTTTTAATGTGCTGTCTGTTTTTTTAATAACCTCAAATTAACTTGCAAATTTAAAAATATGACCATAGTAGATAATTTTCATTCTATTTTCAAACAATTTTTACTAGAAATTCCATAAAAAAATTGATTATTTACTATGAATTAAAAGGATATTTAATGTGCATATAACATGAATTGTAAAAAAATATAAATTAACTAAACTACAATTCAAAATTGTTTAAACACTAATTGTTTCATTTTGAACTTTCAAATAATAGGTTGCCCACTGGATGCAAAGCGCCTTCAATTTCTTTGGTTCCAATGGTCTAGCATCATTGAATTACTGCATGATATAATAAAACATAAGTCAATAATATATAATACCAATTATAACAAAATAAAATACGTTTGAATTAAACAATTACTATTTCTCAATTATTCTTGAAACTTCCTAAGATTGTAGTTAACATCAAGTGCATGACGTAATATCCATACTCAATACTTCCTTTTTGTCTATTACACTAAATACATTATGAAATTTAGATATTCAATGTTAAGTACAAATTAGTTTACACAGTATTAAAATATAACTAGAAGCATTGTTTAAATGACTTACTTTAACAACAATTCACCTAGCAGCAGCCTTGGATTTACTTTGTGGAGTATCATCAAATCCTTTCAAAGCAATGTTCAATACAAACATGGATGAGTATTGTACAATTAAAATATTGATGTTCCCGACTAATGCTAATACAAATGTATTAAAAATAGAACTGACCTGTTAATAATTTCTTTGAGGTAGTTGTCTGGACTATTATGCAACGAACAAAACCAGATGACTACATTTTCCTTAGGCAAAATGACGACCATTTTCCAGTGTGCACTGCAATGGAGAACAATATAAGTTATTATACTATTATACATTATTTAAATTCATTTGTTCAGTTTAACTTACCCATTCAAGTAGGCTCTGAGGTACACATCTCTCTTTGAATTCTACATTCAGTTCTTAATATAACTTTCTGATTCAAATTGCAATTGTCCAGATCTCTGTATGGACTGTGGCTCGAGGAATCCATACACATCGGCATTCCCCGCTCACATACTTGTCTCGATCATATGCCTATTGCTGTTAAAATAAAGTAAATTATGTATGAATTTAAAACAAATAGTTAGGCAATAAACAATAATGTAAATTGACTTACAAAATCCATAAGTGTATAATAGACATGCGGAGACATTGACCACCGTGTGCTATGTCAAACAGATTTTCATGCTTTACGTACAAGGAGAAGTTGTCATTAAACACTCCAAACACAGTAGCATCCCACATAACCTGCAACGGCTTAAGAAAAAGTTGTGGGATGGTCAATGTCATCAGATACAGGGGATCGTCGACATGATGATCTGGCCTATGTGCAGGTTTTGTCGGTTCCACAACTCCTTGTTTATCCAACACAAGTAATTAACATAATATATATATATATATATATATATATATATATATATATATATATATATACAATGAACACATTAATTGGAAAAAAAACATTCAATGGCAGTGAAATACATGTTCTGATAAACGCTTGACAAGATGTGTCGGCCAAGCAATGAAGGTGTTAAGTGTCTGCCCCACTAACTGAACCTCTTGAGTGGGTACAGGAATGGGAGCATCTGCATCTCTAACTTCCTCAACACTAACTTGTCTTGATCATGGCATAAAGGGATGTTGTGAACGGTTGTCGACCCCTCATAAAGTATTCCTAGGGCAACTAGGCAGGGAGGATTTTCTTCGACGTACAACCCGCATTTCTCTGAGTCACCCGTGTCTAAGTCATTCCCTGAGGGATCAACACAACTCTCCTTTGTGTTGACACGAGCAACTGAAGGACCAACCTCTAGCTCAGGAGTTAATATGAGTCCCTGTGATTGCATGTGTGATTGAAACTGGGATTGCATCTGGCTGAAGGACAACATAAGTTGTTGAGTCACTTTTTTTGTGATCGACTCCTCTAGTTGGTCCCTAATCTTTTGTGTCAACTACTCCAGGTCTTCGAGAGTCATGGACGAAGAAGTGCGAGTGGTCCTTGGAGCTGGTCCAAAGTATTGTTTGATCGTGACACCGGCTCCAATAGTACGCACACGACCAAGGTGTTCTGGTCGCCTAATGGCAACAGTCAATACATCCTGACGTCCATGGGCGACAAAGGAACCTTGTGACCCTGCTCCTCCAAGGAATCCTGTAATGAACATATTTATTGGTTTACTAAAGCACACAATAAACATATGCTAAGTACATTTGAAAGTGACTTACAATCTTGTCAGCAATTTTCTCTGTTGCCTCAAACGTCATTCGGTCAGTTTTCTTGGTGCGGACCATCTTCCACTTCACGTGTCGTCTGATAGGAGATGGAGGATCAATCATGGTGTCAGTGCTTCCGAATTTAGTAGCTTCTTGCAGTTGTTTCTTTTTCCTCTCATCCATCAAGTTTTTTTCTAGAAATTCATAACCTTCACGAGACAACACATGAGGGGTAATGTTTTGTTTCTGAATGGCCCATGCCTTCTTTTGCACTTCCTTTAAAAATTAAACATCATCCAAAGTTATTATTACTGACAATAATAAGTAAATTTAATGTTTAAAACAATGAAAATCTCAAAGTTACCTCCCACGAAGGGTCTCTGCGGCTCTGACAAAATTAGGTCCACTTGTCCTTGCTAATGTCGTACTTTTCACAAACAATGTCATCGACACTGTCCTTGTCGGCTGCAAGTGCCCATTTCGATGTTAAATCAGACTTGAACTGTCTCCACCGCTCCCTCATGGTCTAAAGTATTTTCTTTTTCGTCCTTAAATCATATGCCTCTATGATATCAAATTCAGCCTAACAAACGAAAAATGCATTTTATTGTTAGTCAATTACAATTTTTTTGTTAATCAACAAAATGCAACATTTAAGTCAAATACCTGAATATCCTCCCATATCAAATCCTTCTGGGCAACAGGGACTTGTTTCTAGTTCTTGTATGTGACATCTACCTTATCACGAGCGACGATCCCCAAATATGTTCTTAACTTCTTTATGTGGGGACTGTCGGCTTTCCCCGTTGCAGGATCCACATGGACCAGGGGTTTCTCTGCCCCAACTGGTCTAGTAGCCAATGATCTTAGGCAAGTCACTTTTCTTGTCCTCTTCATGGTAGAAGGTGAATGTGATGTTGAATGAGTAGGAGGAGGAGGAGGGGAACTGGGTGGTGTAGCCATTTGCCTTTTAAGAAAAAAAATTAATTTTAAAAATGATCATAAAAATATTTTATGTTATATAACTAAATAAACTAAAATGAAGTACATGTAAAAAAAATTACATTAGACGATGTTAATAATTCTCCTTCATCATGATCATTACGATTTTCATGAACATCGTCAGCTTCTTCATCTCCAACGATGTTAGGCAAGATTTGTGTGGACAAAGGACTAACATAAGTATCAATGACTGAATCATCATCTTCAACATTGACACCAATTGTTTTCCCGTGTAGAACCACTTATCACCTTTCATCACAAGGGTCTTGAACATAAATACCTATTTAGCTTGTTCTGCCATGATGAATGGATCATTCTGGTAAGCAACTTTCTTAAGATCTACCAATGTAAATCCTACATCATTGGTCCGCACATCGATATTGTTGTCAACCCACTTACATTTGAAAACACAGACGATGAATTTCATATAGTTAAGCTCCCACATTTCTTCAACGAAACCAAAGTAAAGGATGGACGCTACACAGAGATTGTCATAATGTACACTAGCGAAGTGTTGAGATTTAGCCCTTATGGTAACCCCACTATTTTGCATTGTACTTTTCTCGTCTTGTGCTTTTGTATAGAAGGAATAGTTGTTTATATCGTATCCTTGCCAAGTTATAACATTTCTTTTAGGCCCATCTTCTAGCTTTCTTAACATTTCATAAGCATTATCATCAGCAAAGATTATATCTTTAAATCAATCTAGGAAAGTCTTGTTATGCTCTTTCAAGACCTTGTTCTTTGACATTTTTGGATTACTTTCCTTGACTAAACCTTCATGGCGAAGTATGTATGGCAAAACTTCATTACTATTATTCAATACATACAAATGAGCTTGTTGCAAATCTTCTACACTTGGTGTGATAACATGCAGTCTTCTTGAACCCTTACCTCCCACTTTTTCGTCATGTCGAGACTCGGGAAGCCTAACAGGTTTTACTTTTTCAATGTACTCTGAACAAAATTCAATGGCTTCTTCTGCAATGAACCTTTCCACAATAGATGCTTCCGGATGGTGTAGATCTTTGTATACCCTTTTAAGATCTTCATGTATCGCTTAACTAGGTACATCCACCGCAAATAAACAGGCCCACAACAATTGATTTCTCTGACCGGATAAAAAATTAAGTGAACCATGATGTCGAAGAAAGTAGGAGGAAAATACATCTCCAACTGACATAATATAATAGCAGCCTTATTTTCTAGCTCATCTAACTTGACAGGATCAAGGATTTTGCTACATATGGCATTGAAGAATAAGCACAACCGAGTTATGGCAAGCCTGACTTTGTTAGGCAAAATGTTTGGTATAGCCACGGCTAACAATGGTTGCATCAAGATGTGACAATCATGAGACTTTAAGGCTACCAACTTAAGATCTTTCAACTGCACAAGGCTCTTAATATTCAAAGAGTATCTTTGTGGGATTTTGACACGGCACAGCCACTGAAAAAAAAAACTCATCTTCTCCATTCTAGACAAAGTATGACAAGCTGGAGGCAAGTATATTTTTTTACCATCAGACCTTGGATGTAACTGCGCTCGTATACCCATCTCAGCTAGATCTTGACGAGTATTTAAACCATCTTTCGTCTTGCCTTAAATGTTAAGGAGCGTCCCAATGACACTATCACATACATTTTTCTCTAAATGCATAACATAAATACAATGTCTAACATCTAGATCAGACTAGTACGGAAGATCAAACAAAATCGACCTTTTCTTCCATATGCAAGTCTTACTTTTTTCCTTCTTTTGGGTCTTTCCAAATATAGTATTCAAGTGTTGAACCCGCTGAAAGACTTGGTGACCAATTAACGGTATCGACGCAGTTTCATGCTCTTGACTTCCATTAAATGCTTTTTTCAATCGCTGGTAAGGGTGATGAGGTTTCAGAAAACATCGATGCCTAGTGTATACTGTTTTTTATCATGTTTCAGTTGTATGTAGCTTATGTCTTATTCACAAATGGGGCAAGCACGATGGCCCTTAACATTGTGCCCGCTCAAATTCCCATATGCTAGAAAGTCATTAATGGTACAAAAAAGCATTGAACACAAATGAAAAGTCTCATTTCGAAACCCAACAAACAATAAAACCCCATCGTCCCACAACTTTGTCAAGTCTTCAATCAAGGGACTGAGATAAACATCAATGTCATTTCCTGGCTTTTTTGGGCCCGATATCATCATAGACAACACCATATATTTTTGCTTCATGCACAACCAAGGAGGCAAATTGTAAATTACTAGCAAAACTGGCCACAAATTGTGTTGAGTGCTTAAATTGTTGTCGCAACCTACCCTTCGGCGGGAGGGCGACGCGTGACTCGCGGGATGCGTGTTCCACGAAAGGAATACGCGCGGAGTCGCCACCAACGTTTATTTGAGGAAAACGTCGGAAAAACCGGAAAAGACGCGATCTACGAACTTTTTAGTGAAAGGTTCGGGAGTTGTATTTACGCACGGGGAAGGTATTAGCACCCCACACGCCCGTCCCAAGGGACGGCAGCCTTTAATCGAATGTGCAAACATGACTTTGATTTTTATGTTCCCTTTTATGTTCTTATATCCTTTATACCCTTTTTATATTTTTTTCTTTTTTGTGGTCGACAAGGGTGTTTCCCTTTGCTCCTACGTATTCCTCAATTTGGGATGAGAAAATCAGACCTACGTAGTTCTTTTTATCAAGTGATTCTTTTTTACTTAAGTGGTGATCATTTTAAGGCGTTGGACCTTAAAAATGATCCATTTTACTTAGTGAGAAATTGAAATGACAAACTTCAAAAGCCTATTTTTGTGGACGAGCTTGACTAGGCGAGTTGATTTTAGCCTTAGTTTCACCTTAGTTATTAATCAATTCGATTAAGAATGAGAAATCCCAAAGAGAAAACGTCCGATTGATTTTCCGCTTTATTTTACTAAAAAGATTTTTTGATTATTATATTATTTTTACCTCTTTTTGATTTCCAACGTGGTTACGGCACGACCGAACGGTCGGAATTGATTTTAACCGAAGTTAACGGATAATATAATTCAAACGTTCGGTGGAAATTTATTTTATTTTTAAGTTAAGCGAGAAATGACTTAAGTAAAACGGCTTAAGCACGTCAAGAGGGGGTATAAAAAGTAAACAAAACGAGAGTAAAAATGCACGAAACGCAATGTGGACCACCATGGGTGCATAGAATGAATCGAAAAGCTTGGTTCGAGGTACTTACCCGTTGAAGATCGAAGAACGATGAAGAACGAATGAAGAACGTCGAAGAACGGTTGAAATCTTTGCGAAATTCCTCACGGAAAACGTTACGGAAACGTTTCGGAAGCGCCTCGGCTTAGATTTTCTTCACGGAAACAATTTTTCCAAGCAAATTCGAAAGAGAGAAAAGTGCCTCAGGGGCTGAACCCCTTTCTTCTTCACTTCCTCCCCTATTTATAGCAAAATAGGGGAGGTGGTTGCCGCCCAGCTCGCCCAGGCGAGCAGGGTTGCTTCCTCCAGAAGCAACCGCCTTCTGGAGGAATCTTCTGGAGGGCCCAAATGGGCCTGGGTGCTATTTGCACCCCCATTTTTACTAAGTACACCCCCCTCTGCTGTTTTTTGGTGATTCTTTTTTCGTAAAGTTACGGAAACTTACGAATTTCGTAACGATACTTGTTTTTTTTCTGTAATGTTACGGAACCTTGCGGATTACATAATCATCCCCTTTTTGACTTACGGAATGTTACGGAACCTCACTTAATTATGCAACGATGCTTCCATTTGATTTCCGGTGTGTCACGGAAACTTACGGATTGTGCATCAATATTTTTTTTGGTTTTTCGGCATGTCCTGGAATTTCACAAATCGCCTAATGATGGGTGCCAAGCACCTCACGAGGACCAAAGAATGGTCGCACGTCATCGAGCAAAGGTCCCCGGACGAAATTAGGGTATGACAGTTGCCCCTCTTTACTTGTCTTTTATTGGAGATAAAAGGAAAGTAAAGATAAGACACTAATTTCGTTCCTCTCGATTTGGCGAGAGTCGCGGGGGACCATAAAATCTCCACATGCAAATGACTTGTTGTTCCCAAAATTTCACAAATTGCCTAATGATGGGTGCCAAGCACCTCACAAGGACCAAAGAATGGTCGCATGTCATCAAGCAAAGGTCCCCGAAAATCAGTGTATGACACTAATTTCGTTCCTCTCGGTTGACGAGAGTCGCGGGCGACCATGAAATTTCCGCATGTAAATGACTTGTTGTTCCCGGAGGAACAAAAGGTGCAGAAGACTATGTCAGCCTCTGCATGCTATCAAGCGTTCTGTCTTACAGATAGCAAAAGAATGTTTATACGGATAACCACTCGGGTATTTCCGCGTATCATCGGGCCCGCCGCCTCTGGATGACAAAAGGGTGCGGATAACCGTAAGGTATCTCCGCGTATCATGGGTGCAGAATGACCAAACTTGGTCTCTGCTTGTCATCGGGCCCGCCGCCTCTGGATGACAAAAGGGTGCGGATAACCGTAAGGTATCTCCGCGTATCATGGGTGCAGAATGACCAAACTTGGTCTCTGCTTGTCATCGGGCCCGCCGCCTCTGGATGACAAAAGGGTGCGGATAACCATAAGGTATCTCCGCGTATCATGGGTGCAGAATGACCAAACTTGGTCTCTGCTTGTCATCGGGCCCACCGCCTCTGGATGACAAAAGGGTGCGGATAACCGTAAGGTATCTCCGCGTATCATGGGTGCAGAATGACCAAACTTGGTCTCTGCTTGTCATCGGGCCCGCCGCCTCTGGATGACAAAAGGGTGCGGATAACCGTAAGGTATCTCCGCGTATCATGGGTGCAGAATGACCAAACTTGGTCTCTGCTTGTCATCGGGCCCGCCGCCTCTGGATGACAAAAGGGTGCGGATAACCGTAAGGTATCTCCGCGTATCATGGGTGCAGAATGACCAAACTTGGTCTCTGCTTGTCATTGGGCCCACCGCCTCTGGATGACAAAAGGGTGCGGATAACCGTAAGGTATCTCCGCGTATCATGGGTGCAGAATGACCAAACTTGGTCTCTGCTTGTCATCGGGCCCGCCGCCTCTGGATGACAAAAGGGTGCGGATAACCGTAAGGTATCTCCGCGTATCATGGGTGCAGAATGACCAAACTTGGTCTCTGCTTATCATCGGGCCCGCCGCCTCTGGATGACAAAAGGGTGCGGATAACCGTAAGGTATCTCCGCGTATCATGGGTGCAGAATGACCAAACTTGGTCTCTGCTTGTCATCGGGCCCGCCGCCTCTGGATGACAAAAGGGTGCGGATAACCGTAAGGTATCTCCGCGTATCATGGGTGCAGAATGACCAAACTTGGTCTCTGCTTGTCATCGGGCCCGCCGCCTCTGGATGACAAAAGGGTGCGGATAACCGTAAGGTATCTCTGCGTATCATGGGTGCAGAATGACCAAACTTGGTCTCTGCTTGTCATCGGGCCCGCCGCCTCTGGATGACAAAAAGGGTGCGGATAACCGTAAGGTATCTCCGCGGGCTACCAGCTCTTGAGTCATGGCAACAAAAGGCGGTGTGGTCGACAAAAGCGAGGCTCTTGCTCCTACGTATCCTCCAATGAGGAATTCAGACCTACGTAGTTCTGGATAACTTGTGAGACTTGAAAAAGTCTCGTTGTTTTCTCCACTAAAATGCAAACATGCTTTAGCAAAGAGACAAATATTCCAACTGATTTAGAGCAGCATATGCTTTTTTGAGTGAAAAACAATGCGTCTACCGGGGAAGGAGAGTCTGCTGATGAAATCTCCCATAACCATAAATGAGATTTTGGATGTTAGCATTTCGTTTCTAAATGATCATTTAGAGGAAACACTGGGTTTGACAAAAATAGAAGAAATTCACTCAAAGTGTATCAATCTCGCACAGGTAAGTGTTTCATCCTAATTCCGAACCATAGATATGTCATGACTTGACTTTGCAAATTATTTCCTATCAAATCAAAAATTACACACGTGATCATGGATCAAATAGGGCTTCCCTTGGGGATGGGTTCTTTTGGTGGTTTCTTCTTTCGGCTTTTGTGTGTTTTTGGCTTTTGATTTTTCTGGCTTTTTTCTTTTTCTGTTTTTGTTTAGTGCGGGGCGAGAAAAAAAAAGTCGCTAGCGCACGGGATTCTGGTTGGTAATCAAAGGGAGATGACTATTTTAGGTTGTGGTTCTCTTTCCTTCTTTTTTCGTTCATTTGGTGACAATTCTGTATTGTTCAGATATTGTCTGGTCAAAAGACCTTTCTGCACATTTCTTCTAGTTCTTTGATCAAGAACTTTCTTTCCTTCCTTTTTTATTTTCTCCTATTCTTTGGTTGGGAATTTTCTTTCTTTTCTTTTTGACTTTCTCTTTGATTGGAAATTTTCCTTCTTTTCTTTTTTTGCTTTCTCCCACTCTTTGATTGGGGAATTTTCCTTCTTTTCTTTTTTTGCTCCCGAGGGTAAGGATTGACATTCTCACCCTGGGTCAAGGTTTATGGTGAGTTAGGATTTTGGCTCAAGGCTTGTAGAATGGCTAGACATGATACATGTCAGGGTTTGGTTTGGTTCAAGGATAAAAAGGGATGCCCCACATTATTTCCATGACACAAATGCAAAAACGATGATTTGGAAACTTTATGCAAAACTGGTCATGCATGCACCTATGCGGACACTCAAGTGTCAAATCTTTATGGTCATGTGATGCTAGGGTTCAGGATTCATTTCCTCTATTTTAGTCAACCCAACGTTTCCAAAATATGTTCTTTTATCAATTTGTGCATTCATCCGAGTCCATTTCGGGCGTCTGGGAAAATCTTCACAGCATTCACCCTTCAGGTGTATACACATTTTCCAAAAATTGGTTATGATCAATGAATTTTTTCAAAGAAAAGTTGGAAATCGTCTCTTTTCAAAAGCATGTTGGTTTTTCAGCTTAACAACTTATTTTTTCTTTTTTCTACCTTTTTCCTTACTTGCCCTTTTTTTCTTATTTGCTCTCTTTTTCTTTACTTGCCCTCTTCTTTCCCTTTTGTTCTCTTTTCTATTTCATTTTCTTTTCTTTTCTATTTTTATTTTTATCATGATTTTTTTTTTGTTTATTTTACATATATACTTTTGGACGATGTTCCTAAACGAAGAACTCTACACGGTTCCAGAATTTCAAACATCATTGATAGTAGTGATATATAAATACTAACGCAACAACCTAAACAAAAATGTATGCGCTGTACAAATGACAATCGAAACAACAAAAACAAACGTTAGTCTCTCAAGTCAAAACAATAACATAGAATAAAAATGATAAAAGAAATATGAAAGAAAACATGAATCTGGGGATCTCCCAGTCACGTGTCTCCACTCCCTCCCAAGAAGTCAAGCAAATCGGCCATCTCCTCATCCTCGTGGGCTTCTTCTCCATCGCCGGGAGCTTCCGGGGGCGCCTCTCCTGCTTGGGCCTCGGGCCAATCTCCGGGCCATGCTACCTCTGCCCTGAACTGGTCTGGAGTAGGGCATGAAAAAGAAGCGAAGCCCTGGCTCTGCATGCTAAGGCTCATCTGGTACAGACAGTCATGGGTCCGTACATGTGCTCGGTGGTTGGCCGCCTGCTGGCGAACCAAATGCCGTAAATACTGCTCTATGTCAAATGCCCCAGCCTGGCCAGCCTGATGAGGTGGTGGTGGCGCGCCTGCGGCCTGTGGAGCATCACCCTGAGCCTGTCTCTGGGTACAGTACTTCTCAATAAAAGCCCGGGTGATGGGCGGCCGAATCACCTTGGTAGGTGCAACGGGGACTCCGAACGACTGGCAGAGTCCTGTGATCAGTGCGGGGAATCCCAGAGCCCTGTTGGACTTATCTGGGTCCAAAGGGTGCCTAGTGGGCGTCATACCTGCAAAAATATAGATGGCATCAGCGATCAACTGAGCCACATGGATGCTCATCCGTGTCAGGATGGCGTACACCAGCTGGCACTTCGGCATGGGGAGGTCGGAATTATGATCGGTGGGCAGGATGTTGCTGAGGAGCAACGTCATCCATATCTGGGTCAGGGTGGTCATGTTGGTGCGCATGATTCGCACTCGCCTTCCTGCAGCAGTCCGGGCAAAATCTTGCCCCGGTATACATAGCAGCTGGGCGATGGCCTCCTCATCGAACCCATCAGACCGGTTCCTCCTCTGGCCATACTCGCATTCCTGGCCCTCTTCCAATACCATCGGATATCCCAGGAGCTGGCTGATAGCGTCGGCATCGAACGGGATCCACTGACCCCTAACCCAGGATCTCATGTCACGCACGCCCTCCTCTGTTGGCCAAGCATTGGCATAAAACTCAAGGACTATTTCTGGATCAAACTTGGCCATGGGAGTAACCAGTGGTGCCCACCGCCGGCGCCCTATTTCTTCCTGGAAATCAGTATACTCGTCGTCCTTGAGCTGGACGCGTCGCTCCCGGAGAAACGACCATCCCTTAATGGCTTCGAAGCGCTGCTGGTGTATAACGCTCCTAAAGCGGTGACTGTCGTACTCCGGGGCGGAACTAGTTCCTTCGGCCACCTTGTCCTTCCTGGACCTCTTTGAGGCAAGCTTCCTCGGGGCCATTCCTGCGAAGGCAAACATTTGGAAAGTTAGTTTTACCAGTGGGACGTTACTCTTTAAAGCAAAAATGGCATATAACCTCCTCCCATAAATACAAACATCAATGTAAATTTAGAGTAAGCTTATGCGCATACTTCCTTACAAATGTTCTCTTGCACAAGACATTCTATTAACCGAAAAAATGCACCCATATACAATCAAGGCAGCTCCGTTACCTAGATTATTTACACGTATTTCCAAGGTGTATTTGTTACTTACATCACACACATCTCCTTGGCTAAATTCACATACATGCATACCCAAAGCATTTTGGGGTACCAAAAATTGCACATGTACACCTCTTGGTATTTCTAATACCTATACATACACAAACTTTATGATGAATCTTGACTATCTACACAATAAGGTGCTACATTTCATGCTCTTTTCAAGTTTTTGCTACCTAAAGCCGCATGCAAATTCCAGTATATTTTCCTTTGCTAACTAAAATTGTATTCAAATTAAAAGGTATACATTTTTTTGGTAATGTATCTTCTTTACATAACATGCAACATATTTATGTATATTTTTTTGTGAGACATTTTGACTACCAAAAATTATATGTACATACATCCAAGTATTTTGCCATCATACCCAAAGTGTAAATTGCCAAAGGTATTTCGCTACCTATTCTAAACCTACACATTTATGATGAGCAAAATTCCTAACCATCTAGGCATAGGGAAAATATTGTAGCGTGGCCCATAGCTGATTGCTGGCCAAAAGGGTAACTTTACCCAATATGCACCTCCTTTTGTGCTCTTTTTGCAGAAAATTTCAGTTTCTAGGACTAGGATATATGTGGGGCAATTACTCTAGCCTTTTTCGGGAACGAATACATATTCCAAAAAAAATAGAAAATATGCACAAACCAAAATACCCCATGGGTTGTCTCCTTACAAAAGTCACACGCTAATGCCATTGAGGCATTTCACCGAACACTTGGTGGGCGCGCGTTTAGGCATCAATAGCAAGAGAACGGGGACAATGTGGCATGTCCTATTGTTTCAAAATGCATTATAGGCCTAGGGCCATCTCATACCAACCCCTAATAAATCAAAATTGCCCCACATATTTGAGCACACCCCCACAATTTAGAGCACCAAAAGGAGATCAAAATACACCAATGAAAAGCTAGAAAGCTTAGGGATGGAATACTTACTTGTTGGTGATGAACAAAAGCGCAAAACGGAATCAAAAAATGCGAAAAAGGATGACCCTAGGGCTGCAAATTCGTCAATCCCGTGGGTATGGCTTTTGAAAGGGGGGAAAAGAGGTTTTTGAACGTAAAAACGCCCCCCCTTTCGTCATTTTTATAATTTGGTGCAGGGGTGGCTCGCCCAGGCGAGCCCAGCTCGCCCAGGCGAGCTAACCTGCATGCATTTTTTTTTTTTTTTTTTTTTTTTTGAGGGGAACATTAACCATGTCCCCTCCCTTCTCATGGATTAGCATTTTGCCTAACTTGAACTTACTTAGGTTAGAATTAGGCGTTGATTACTTATTTTATTATTACTCTTTTCCTTTTTAAAACAAGCAAATAGTAAAAGAAAGCTGCAAAATACAAAGGATACGGGGCTGCCTTGCAGCGACATTCCCTGCTTGTTTCGCACAGAGCAAGGGCAACGATCGGTCGGTCGTGACCCCATCCCCGCTTGCGTTCATCTTTAAGTACCTGCAAGTAATAAACAACCAGGTATGGCCAATCTTGACCGCATCATTACCCTACCTTGATTGGTTTCTGCCGTTCATGTTTTGTCTCCCCTCCAGAAGGTAGCCCAAGGTGATCCTGCCCCTGTTTTACCACAACAATATACATGCGTATGCGTATGCGTATGCATGGATGTTTTCAAACGCAGAAAATTTAGGGAAAGTTGGTTCAGGTTCAATTCTAATTAAGCGCTTGGGGGATCCCATGAACTGAGCGGAAGGGCTCAGGCGATCACAAATTAACGCAAGGTGTGAAACTAACGTGAGGACTAAAAGCCTCAAATCCATGTTTATTTCTCTGAAAGATCGTAACAAGAGATACAACAGACCGGAAAATCCTGGGGGGAAATCTAGAAAACGCATAAAGATAGAGAACATGCAGCGACATCCTTAATTGCCCCAGCTTCTAAGCATAATATTGTTTGACGACATCAGAGTTCACGGGTGAAGGTAGCTCTTCGCCATCCATGTTGGTAAGCACCAGGGCTCCTCCGGAAAAAGCCCTCTTCACAACAAAAGGCCCTTCGTAGTTCGGGGCCCATTTCCCTCGATGGTCCTTGACAGCATGGGACATTTTCTTTAGCACAAGGTCTCCCTCATGGAACTTGCGTAAGCGTACTTTCTTGTCGAATGCACTCTTCATTCTTCGCTGGTATAAGCGCCCATGACTCATGGCCGTTAAGCGCTTACCCTCAATGAGGTTGAGCTGATCGTAGCGTGTTTGAGCCCACTCTGATTCCTTTAATCCGGATTCTGCCAAGATCCTTAATGACGGGACTTCTACCTCAAATGGTAACACCGCCTCCATCCCATATACCAATGAGAACGGCGTTGCCCCAGTTGACGTTCGTACTGAAGTCCGGTAACCGTGTAACGCGAATGGGAGCATCTCGTGCCAATCCTTGTATGACACGGTCATCTTTTGGATAATCTTTTTGATATTCTTATTGGCGGCTTCCACGGCTCCATTCATCTTTGGCCGGTAGGGTGTGGAATTGTGATGCTGGATTTTAAACTCCTCGCACATTTCCCCCATCATCTTATTATTCAGGTTGGTGCCGTTGTCCGTGATAATCTTCCTTGGCAAACCATATCGGCAGATGATCTCCTTCTTAATGAACCTGACCACCACATTCCTCGTGACATTGGTATATGAAGCCGCCTCGACCCACTTGGTGAAATAATCTATTGCTACGAGGATGAAGCGATGACCATTCGAGGCCTTGGGCTCAATGGCCCCGATGACATCTACTCCCCACATGGAGAAAGGCCAAGGGGCGGACATGACATTCAGAGGATGCGGTGGGGCATTGACATTATCCGCGAATGCTTGACATTTGTGGCACTTCCTCACATGGACACAACAATCACTTTCCATGGTAAGCCAGTAATAACCTGCTCTTAAGATCTTCCTGGCCATAGCATGCCCGTTGGCGTGTGTTCCAAACGAGCCCTCATGGACTTCCTCGATCATGTGATTTGCCTCCTTGGCATCCACACATCGCAGGAGTGTCATGTCGTGATTTCTCTTATACAGTGTGCCTCCGCTCATGAAGAAACTGGCTGCCAACCTCCTCAATGTCCTTTTATCGTTGTCGGCAATCTCTGGCGGGTATTCTTTGCTTTCGACATATCGCTTGATGTCGTAATACCAGGGCTTTCCGTCCCGTTCCTCTTCCACTTGGCAACAATGTGCGGGTTTGCCACGACACTGAAATTCAATGTAGGGTAGGTCCCCGTGCGGTGTTAGCTGGAACATAGATGCCAATGTAGCAAGTGCATCCGCCATTTGATTTTCCTCGCGGGGAACATGATGGAAGGAGATCTCATCGAAAGTCTCAGCCAACTCCTTGATGTAGGCTTTGTAGGGTATCAGCTTGGGATCTCTAGTTTCCCATTCTCCTCTCAGCTGATGGATTACCAACGCTGAGTCGCCGTACACCCTGAGTAGTTTGACATCGGAGTCAATTGCTGCCTGGACGGCTAGGGCACATGCTTCATATTCGGCCATGTTGTTGGTGCAGTCGAATCCTAGCCTGGCTGTGAAAGGTACACATTGATTGTCCGGAGAGATCAACACTGCCCCAACGCCATGACCTAGAATGTTTGACGCTCCGTCAAACCATACAGTCCATTTGTCCCGATCTTCGTCCAACTTTTCCTCGAACAAGGGCATGATGTCCTCATCCGGGAATTCCGGATGCATGGGCTGGTAGTCGTTAAGAGGCTGTTGAGCCAAATAATCTGCCAAAGCGCTTCCTTTTATCGCCTTTTGGGTGACGTAGACTATATCAAACTCAGATAGCAAGACTTGCCACCGGGCGATTCGTCCTGTGAGAGCGGGCTTTTCAAAGATGTACTTAACTGGGTCCATTTTGGATATCAACCAGGTAGTATGGCTCAGCATGTACTGCCTTAAGCGATGGGATGCCCATACTAAAGCACAACACGTTCTTTCGAGCAAGGAGTAATTCATCTCACAGGTCGTGAACTTCTTACTTAGGTAGTAAACAGCGCGCTCTTTCTTCCCAGATTCGTCATGTTGCCCCAGCATACACCCCATTGACTCGTCCAAGATTGTCATGTACAAAATGAGAGGCCTTCCAGGTACTGGTGGCATAAGCACGGGAGGATTCATTAGGCACTTTTTGATCCTTCCAAAAGCCTCTTGGCAATCCTCATTCCACCGGTCAGTTTGGTTTTTACGCAAGAGTTTAAACAACGGCTCACAAATGGCGGTGAGCTGCGATATGAATCTGGCAATATAATTCAAGCGCCCCAGGAAACCTCGGACTTGCCTCTCTGTACGGGGTTCTGGCATCTCAAGGATAGCCTTCACTTTTTCGGGGTCTACCTCTATCCCTTTCTGGCTTACAACGAAACCAAGCAATTTCCCTGATTTGACCCCAAAGGTACACTTAGCGGGGTTCAACCTTAATTGATATTTCTTAAGCCTTTCGAACAATTTCCGCAGGTTGACAAGGTGTTCTTCCTCAGATTTAGATTTAGCAATTATGTCGTCCACGTAGACCTCGATCTCTTGATGCATCATATCATGGAACAAAGCTACCATGGCCCGTTGATAAGTTGCCCCGGCATTCTTGAGTCCAAAGGACATCACCTTGTAACAGAACGTTCCCCACAGGGTGACGAAAGTAGTCTTTTCCATATCCTCGGGCGCCATCTTTATCTGATTGTAACCAGAGAAACCATCCATGAAGGAAAATAAAGCGAAATTGGCCGTGTTATCTACGAGGATATCGATGTGTGGTAACGGAAAATTGTCCTTGGGACTGGCCCGATTCAGGTCCCGGTAATCTACACACATTCGTACTTTCCCACCCTTTTTAGGAACTGGTACGATGTTGGCAACCCATTCTGGATACCGAGCGACGGCCAGAAATCCAGCGTCAAACTGCTTCTTCACTTCTTCTTTTATCTTCAAGGACGTTTCGGGCTTCATCCTCCTCAATTTCTGTTTTACTGGGGAACACCCGGGATTTAGAGGCAATCGGTGCTGCACAATGTCAGAACTCAAACCGGGCATATCTTGGTATGACCAAGCAAAGATGTCTTGGTAGTCTTTTAGCAGGGTTATTAATTCTTCACGGATAGGTGCGGTAATGCCTGTACCTATCTTTACTTCCCTCTTTCCACTGCCAATTCCTAAGTCTACTAGCTCTGTTTCTTCTTGATGAGGCCCCATTTCTTGGTCCTCATGGGCGACCATTCTTTCTAGTTCCGAAGGAAGTCCCACATCCTCATCTCCTTCATCTTCCGTTTGGTTCATTTCTTGCTCGAAGTTGATAGACGGGTCCCAGGTATTAGTACCTTCGGGGGACTCGTCATCGAATCTGCCGTTTCAGAAAAAGAAGTAAACATGCAAATGAATGAGAATGGGTAGAGACCAGGAACAGATGAAGAAAGATCCTTGTATTATAAATTCAAAAACAAAAGACACAAAGCCTTAACAAAATGAAAACTCTAAAGCCTAGGCCCAACTATAGAGCTTTTAAAACCGTAAAGGTTTACATTATGCTTGTTGCGTAAATGCCGGGGCGTTCCTCCACTCGCCAATTTCCCAGCTGGAAATCAGGAGGGCATGGTCGGACCAAATCCGAAGTACTTGGAACATCATCTTCACATATCGCGAACACTTGACCTTCGTCTCCCAGACCCGCACTTATAAAGCTTCTACTTATGTGGCAGGGCGGGCTTCCTTCACTTTCTTGTCTCCAACGCGAGCTCTGACCACTGTTCTTCCTTCCCGCGATGCTTCTTTTCATGTCCGCCTGAGTGGGCTTATAGCCTAAACCATACTTCCCACGATTTCCTTGGGTTTTTATCAGGCTAGTTATGCCGTCATTGTCTTTGCCTAAACCCATCCCGGGTTCATAACCGTTCCCCAACATAACTCGGGCCATCATTACCGCCGCATCGGACAGACAAGGTTGCCCAAAGAGGGAGTCCACGGAGGAAATGCTGACCACCTCAAAAGACTGGAAAGCGGTTTCTAACGATTCTTCTGCGGCTTCCACATAAGGCATGGAGGATGGGCAGCTTACCAAGATATCTTCCTCGCCTGACACGATGACCAAGTGCCCCTCCACTACGAATTTCAGCTTTTGGTGGAGTGTAGAAGGCACAACTCCTACTGAGTGGATCCAAGGGCGCCCCAACAGGCAGCTGTAGGGGGGGTTAATATCCATTATTTGGAAGGTAACTTGACAGGTGTGAGGGCCTATTTGTACTGGGAGATCGATCTCTCCCCTAACCTCTCGGCGAGTGCCGTCGAAGGCCCGAACCACCATTGAACTTGGTTTTAAATGGGAAGCATTGAATGGTAACTTGTCCAAAGTGCTCTTAGGCATCACGTTTAAACTGGAACCATTATCGATGAGTACCTTGGCCACGATATGGTCCATACACTTGACTGATACGTGTAAAGCCTTATTATGCCCTCTCCCCTCGGCGGGGATTTCTTCTTCGGCGAAGGCAAGATAGTTGTTGGCAGTGATATTGTTGACCAGCCCTCTGAAACCTTCTACCGAAATATCTTGGGCCACGTGAGCCTCGTTCAGCACTTTTACTAGCAGAGCCCGATGAGGCTCGGAGCTCATAAGTAACTCTAGCAGCGAGACCCTAGCCGGGGTTTTGTTGAGCTGTTCGATAACCTTGAATTCGCTCTGCTGAATTATCCGAAGGAACTCGCTGGCTTCCTCTAGCGACACCTCCTTTCTACCATCCCTTTTCTCTGGGGGCCCCTTTGCTGGCATATCTTTATTCGAAGCGTGGGGTGCTTCGCCATCTTGTTCCTCCACCACTTTTCCTTTTCCTTTGACGTCGGCAGGTTGGACTGGTAGGTCCGGAGGTGCGAACACACGACCACTACGGGTCACACCGCTCAGCCCCGTGATATTTGTTACTTTAGCTGACAGCGAGCTGACGTCAGTGACTTCTTCTTCCTTCTTCCCCGGAGGTGTATATTTCCACGGGACCGCGTGACTATTTTGGTACGGGAAAGGAACAGGTTTGGCCATTAAGGGGTGCCCGGGCTTTTGCGAGGCTGCACTTTTAGTGAAGTATATCACCAAGGGTTTGGGCTTCGCAACACCGCTCCCCTCCGTAGATTGCATGCATATATGCTGCTCTTCTTTTCCTTTAATGCCGACTTCTAGTCGACCTTGGTCTATCATCCGTTGTAACAATTCCTCTACTTCCAAACACGTCTCCATGTCATGCATCTCGCCGGAATGTAGCAGACAGGAATCCTCCTTACACCCACTATGGGGAATTACACCTCCCTTTTGTAGGGCCTCAAAGATAAACCTCCTAGGGGTTGCCACATCTCCTAAAGGTTTGGACCTGTGGGGCCTATCGGATTCAACTGCATTAACTGCTCCCCCTCCATGATTGGCGAGCGGGTTGGTCCTCACATTGGGCCGATCCTCTTGGAAAGTCAGCCATCCGGCATCCATTAGATGTTGGACCTTGTATTTAAGGGCCAAGCATTTTTCGACGGAATGCCCCGGGGCACCCCCATGGTACTTGCAAGTTGCATTAGGGTCATACCACTTCGGGAAAGGGGGTTCGAGGACCCTTCCGGGAGTTACCACGGCCAAATGATTGGCGATGAGGGATGGTAGAAGATCTTCGTACGTCATCGGGAGCGGGGTGAATTCCGGCAATGGCCTTGGAGGGAAGTACCTTGTCGTGTTGGAATTACCGGCCGGTCGAGCCGTGTTCGGAGTTGGAACTTGGGGAGCTTCCCTCTGGGTGGGTGCCTTAGGCTGCACGGGTGTTGAGCTAGAGGCGTTCCCAGCATGAGCCGAGAAGCTTGGGTGATGTTGCGCGTACTGATGGGTACCATGAGGTGTTTGCTGGGGTTTGACCCATGCGGGTGTTGAAGAGACGGCATGGGCATCTCCTTCCTTCCTTTTTGCCCCTGTTGCCCCGATTCTTTTGGCGTTCACGTTTGTGGAGGAAACGTAATCAAACTTTCCTCTCTTCAATCCAACCTCGATTCTTTCCCCGGCAAACACCAGATCCGCAAAGCTGGACGGCATGTAACCCACTAGCTTCTCATAGTAGAACACTGGCAGAGTGTCTACCATCATGGTGATCATCTCTCTCTCAACCATGGGAGGAGCTACTTGTGCCGCCAAATCCCTCCATCGCTGCGCATATTCTTTAAAGGTTTCACCCTCTTTCTTAAACATATTCTGCAGTTGAGTACGGTCAGGAGCCATATCAGAATTGTACTGATACTGCCTTAGGAAGGCGGTAATCAGATCCTTCCAAGTACGGATACGGGAAGCTTCCAAATTAGTGTACCACACTACCGCAGCTCCGGCCAAGCTATCCTGAAGAAGTGTATCAACAGCTTTTCATCTTTAGAATGAGCGCCCATCTTACGGCAGTACATCTTGAGATGGTTTTTGGGACAAGTCGTCCCTTTATACTTGTCGAAGTCCGGCACTTTGAACTTCGGGGGAATAACAACATCGGGTACTAAGCAAAGATCCGTCATGTCTGCAAACGGATAGTCCCCAAATCCTTCCACAGCCCTCAATCTTTCCTCAAGGAGATCGAGCTTCCTCCTTTCTTCAGTTGCCGGGGGCGGCCCTTCCATAGACAAAACTATTGGCGATGCTGCGATGTTGGGTTGGGGCAACGTGCCTGGTGCCGGCCCTTCGGGGATCGGGGGATAAAACTCGACATCCCCTCCGAGCATAATCTTGAGGGTCTTTATGGACTTCGTCGGGCTGCTGAGGAGGCTCTTTTTTCATGGACGGGAGAAAGCAGTGTGGCCCGCATCTTCTTGCAAGATGGGTGGTGAATAGTTGGGCGGCAATCCATAAGGGTAAGCCGCTCGGTTGTATCCCAAGGTGAGGGCTGCCATCGTGCCCCAGTGTGTCCCTTCCCCGTCCTACTATGTTTGAGGGAGGATGGTGCGTAGTTGCCAAGAGAGTCGGGTCTGCTTCGGCAGCCGAACTGACAGCGGCGGCAGTGGCCGCGTTCTTCTCCATGAGCTGTTTTATACCTAACATGGCCTCCATCATGGAGGCCATTTGTTCTTTCAGAGCCGACATGTCGGCTTTCATCTGTTCCTGTGTCTCCTCTTGATCACCCATCGTTCTAAGATTTGGATTGGTGCGATAGGGATCCCTTGCGGCGCGTTTAGTTATGGTGTTTTTTCCCTAAAAAACCAAACGTGAGGAGTGGGTAAAGGAAGAAAATGCATGCTAGAGATGAGATGTAGGAGTGATTTGATTTGCACAAGTTTTTTTTGGAGTAGAAACATGGGACCAACTCATTTTATTTCAAAAAGGAAGTCATATCTAGTCAAGGTCTAAGAGACCATACAAGTTTCCTAACGATTTCTAATTTACCTTCATCTTCGTTTTGTTCATTTCTTGCTCGAAGTTGATAGACGGGTCCCAGGTATAGTACCTTCGGGGGACTCGTCATCGAATCTGCCGTTTCAGAAAAGAAGTAAACATGCAAATGAATGAGAATGGGTAGAGACCAGGAACAGATGAGAAAGATCCTTGTATTATAAATTCAAAAACAAAAGACACCAAAGGCCTTAACAAAATGAACTCTAAGCCTAGGCCCAACTATAGAGCTTTTAAAACCGTAAAGGTTTACATTATGCTTGTTGCGTAAATGCGGGGCGTTCTCCACTCGCCAATTTCCCAGCTGGAAATCAGGAGGGCATGGTCGGACCAAATCCGAAGTACTTGGAACATCATCTTCACATATCGCGAACACTTACTTCGTCTCCCAGACCGCACTTATAAAGCTTCTACTTATTGCAGGGCGGGCTTCCTTCACTTTCTTGTCTCAACGCGAGTCTGACCACTGTTCTTCCTTCCCGCGATGCTTCTTTTCATGTCCGCCTGAGTGGGCTTATAGCCTAACCATACTTCCCACGATTTCCTTGGGTTTTTATCAGGCTAGTTATGCCGTCATTGTCTTGCCTAAACCCATCCCGGGTTCATAACCGTTCCCCAACATAACTCGGGCCATCATTTACTCGCCGCATCGGACAGACAAGGTTGCCCAAAGAGGGAGTCCACGGAGGAAATGCTGACACCTCAAAGACTGGAAAGCGGTTTCTAACGATTCTTCTGCGGCTTCCACATAAGGCATGGAGGATGGGCAGCTTACCAAGATATCTTCCTCGCCTGACACGATGACAAGTGCCCTCCACTACGAATTTCAGCTTTTGTGGAGTGTAGAAGGCACAACTCCTACTGAGTGGATCCAGGCGCCCCAACAACGCAGCTGTAGGGGGGGTTAATATCCATTATTTGGAAGGTAACTTGACAGGTGTGAGGGCTATTTGTACTGGAATCGATCTCTCCCTAACCTCTCGGCGAGTGCCGTCGAAGGCCCGACCACCATTGAACTTGGTTTTAAATGGGAAGCATTGAATGGTAACTTGTCCAAAGTGCTCTTAGCATCACGTTTAAACTGAACCATTATCGATGAGTACCTTGGCCACGATATGGTCCATACACTTGACTGATACGTGTAAAGCCTTATTATGCCCTCTCCCCTCGGGGGATTTCTTCTTCGGCGAAGGCAAGATAGTGTTGTGCAGTGATATTGTTGACCAGCCCTCTGAAACCTTCTACCGAAATATCTTGGGCCACGTGAGCCTCGTTCAGCACTTTTACTAGCAGAGCCCGATGAGGCTCGGAGCTCATAAGTAACTCTAGCAGCGAGACCCTAGCCGGGGTTTTGTTGAGCTGTTCGATAACCTTGAATTCGCTCTGCTGAATTATCCGAAGGAACTCGCTGGCTTCCTCTAAGCGACACCTCCTTTCTACCATCCCTTTTCTCTGGGGCCACCCTTTGCTGGCATATTTTATTCGAAGCGTGGGTGCTTCGCCATCTTGTTCCTCCACACTTTTCCTTTTCCTTTGACGTCGGCAGGTTGGACTGGTAGTTCCGGAGGTGCGAACACGACACCACTACGCGACATGACATTCAGAGGATGCGGTGGGGCATTGACATTATCCGCGAATGCTTGACATTTGTGGCACTTCCTCACATGGACACACAATCACTTTCCATGGTAAGCCAGTAATAACCTGCTCTTAAGATCTTCCTGGCCATAGCATGCCGTTGGCGTGCGTTCCAAACGAGCCCTCATGGACTTCCTCGATCATGTGATTTGCCTCCTTGGCATCCACACATCGCAGGAGTGTCATGTCGTGATTTCTCTTATACAGTGTGCCTCCGCTCATGAAGAAACTGGCTGCCAACCTCCTCAATGTCCTTTTATCGTTGTCGGCAATCTCTGGCGGGTATTCTTTGCTTTCGACATATCGCTTGATGTCGTAATACCAGGGCTTTCCGTCCGTTCCTCTTCCACTTGGCAACAATGTGCGGGTTTGCCACGACACTGAAATTCAATGTAGGGTAGGTCCCCGTGCGGTGTTAGCTGGAACATAGATGCCAATGTAGCAAGTGCATCCGCCATTTGATTTTCCTCGCGGGGAACATGATGGAAGGAGATCTCATCGAAAGTCTCAGCCAACTCCTTGATGTAGGCTTTGTAGGGTATCAGCTTGGGATCTCTAGTTTCCCATTCTCCTCTCAGCTGATGGATTACCAACGCTGAGTCGCCGTACACCCTGAGTAGTTTGACATCGGAGTCAATTGCTGCCTGGACGGCTAGGGCACATGCTTCATATTCGGCCATGTGTTGGTGCAGTCGAATCCTAGCCTGGCTGTGAAAGGTACACATTGATTGTCCGGAGAAGATCAACACTGCCCCAACGCCATGACCTAGAATGTTTGACGCTCCGTCAAACCATACAGTCCATTTGTCCCGATCTTCGTCCAACTTTTCCTCGAACAAGGGCATGATGTCCTCATCCGGGAATTCCGGATGCATGGGCTGGTAGTCGTTAAGAGGCTGTTGAGCCAAATAATCTGCCAAAGCGCTTCCTTTTATCGCCTTTTGGGTGACGTAGACTATATCAAACTCAGATAGCAAGACTTGCCACCGGGCGATTCGTCCTGTGAGAGCGGGCTTTTCAAAGATGTACTTAACTGGGTCCATTTTGGATATCAACCAGGTAGTATGGCTCAGCATGTACTGCCTTAAGCGATGGGATGCCCATACTAAAGCACAACACGTTCTTTCGAGCAAGGAGTAATTCATCTCACAGGTCGTGAACTTCTTACTTAGGTAGTAAACAGCGCGCTCTTTCTTCCCAGATTCGTCATGTTGCCCCAGCATACACCCCATTGACTCGTCCAAGATTGTCATGTACAAAATGAGAGGCCTTCCAGGTACTGGTGGCATAAGCACGGGAGGATTCATTAGGCACTTTTTGATCCTTCCAAAAGCCTCTTGGCAATCCTCATTCCACCGGTCAGTTTGGTTTTTACGCAAGAGTTTAAACAACGGCTCACAAATGGCGGTGAGCTGCGATATGAATCTGGCAATATAATTCAAGCGCCCCAGGAAACCTCGGACTTGCCTCTCTGTACGGGGTTCTGGCATCTCAAGGATAGCCTTCACTTTTTCGGGGTCTACCTCTATCCCTTTCTGGCTTACAACGAAACCAAGCAATTTCCCTGATTTGACCCCAAAGGTACACTTAGCGGGGTTCAACCTTAATTGATATTTCTTAAGCCTTTCGAACAATTTCCGCAGGTTGACAAGGTGTTCTTCCTCAGATTTAGATTTAGCAATTATGTCGTCCACGTAGACCTCGATCTCTTGATGCATCATATCATGGAACAAAGCTACCATGGCCCGTTGATAAGTTGCCCCGGCATTCTTGAGTCCAAAGGACATCACCTTGTAACAGAACGTTCCCCACAGGGTGACGAAAGTAGTCTTTTCCATATCCTCGGGCGCCATCTTTATCTGATTGTAACCAGAGAAACCATCCATGAAGGAAAATAAAGCGAAATTGGCCGTGTTATCTACGAGGATATCGATGTGTGGTAACGGAAAATTGTCCTTGGGACTGGCCCGATTCAGGTCCCGGTAATCTACACACATTCGTACTTTCCCACCCTTTTAGGAACTGGTACGATGTTGGCAACCCATTCTGGATACCGAGCGACGGCCAGAAATCCAGCGTCAAACTGCTTCTTCACTTCTTCTTTTATCTTCAAGGACGTTTCGGGCTTCATCCTCCTCAATTTCTGTTTTACTGGGGAACACCCGGGATTTAGAGGCAATCGGTGCTGCACAATGTCAGAACTCAAACCGGGCATATCTTGGTATGACCAAGCAAAGATGTCTTGGTAGTCTTTTAGCAGGGTTATTAATTCTTCACGGATAGGTGCGGTAATGCCTGTACCTATCTTTACTTCCCTCTTTCCACTGCCAATTCCTAAGTCTACTAGCTCTGTTTCTTCTTGATGAGGCCCCATTTCTTGGTCCTCATGGGCGACCATTCTTTCTAGTTCCGAAGGAAGTCCCACATCCTCATCTCCTTCATCTTCCGTTTGGTTCATTTCTTGCTCGAAGTTGATAGACGGGTCCCAGGTATTAGTACCTTCGGGGGACTCGTCATCGAATCTGCCGTTTCAGAAAAAGAAGTAAACATGCAAATGAATGAGAATGGGTAGAGACCAGGAACAGATGAAGAAAGATCCTTGTATTATAAATTCAAAAACAAAAGACACAAAGCCTTAACAAAATGAAAACTCTAAAGCCTAGGCCCAACTATAGAGCTTTTAAAACCGTAAAGGTTTACATTATGCTTGTTGCGTAAATGCCGGGGCGTTCCTCCACTCGCCAATTTCCCAGCTGGAAATCAGGAGGGCATGGTCGGACCAAATCCGAAGTACTTGGAACATCATCTTCACATATCGCGAACACTTGACCTTCGTCTCCCAGACCCGCACTTATAAAGCTTCTACTTATGTGGCAGGGCGGGCTTCCTTCACTTTCTTGTCTCCAACGCGAGCTCTGACCACTGTTCTTCCTTCCCGCGATGCTTCTTTTCATGTCCGCCTGAGTGGGCTTATAGCCTAAACCATACTTCCCACGATTTCCTTGGGTTTTTATCAGGCTAGTTATGCCGTCATTGTCTTTGCCTAAACCCATCCCGGGTTCATAACCGTTCCCCAACATAACTCGGGCCATCATTACCGCCGCATCGGACAGACAAGGTTGCCCAAAGAGGGAGTCCACGGAGGAAATGCTGACCACCTCAAAAGACTGGAAAGCGGTTTCTAACGATTCTTCTGCGGCTTCCACATAAGGCATGGAGGATGGGCAGCTTACCAAGATATCTTCCTCGCCTGACACGATGACCAAGTGCCCCTCCACTACGAATTTCAGCTTTTGGTGGAGTGTAGAAGGCACAACTCCTACTGAGTGGATCCAAGGGCGCCCCAACAGGCAGCTGTAGGGGGGGTTAATATCCATTATTTGGAAGGTAACTTGACAGGTGTGAGGGCCTATTTGTACTGGGAGATCGATCTCTCCCCTAACCTCTCGGCGAGTGCCGTCGAAGGCCCGAACCACCATTGAACTTGGTTTTAAATGGGAAGCATTGAATGGTAACTTGTCCAAAGTGCTCTTAGGCATCACGTTTAAACTGGAACCATTATCGATGAGTACCTTGGCCACGATATGGTCCATACACTTGACTGATACGTGTAAAGCCTTATTATGCCCTCTCCCCTCGGCGGGGATTTCTTCTTCGGCGAAGGCAAGATAGTTGTTGGCAGTGATATTGTTGACCAGCCCTCTGAAACCTTCTACCGAAATATCTTGGGCCACGTGAGCCTCGTTCAGCACTTTTACTAGCAGAGCCCGATGAGGCTCGGAGCTCATAAGTAACTCTAGCAGCGAGACCCTAGCCGGGGTTTTGTTGAGCTGTTCGATAACCTTGAATTCGCTCTGCTGAATTATCCGAAGGAACTCGCTGGCTTCCTCTAGCGACACCTCCTTTCTACCATCCCTTTTCTCTGGGGGCCCCTTTGCTGGCATATCTTTATTCGAAGCGTGGGGTGCTTCGCCATCTTGTTCCTCCACCACTTTTCCTTTTCCTTTGACGTCGGCAGGTTGGACTGGTAGGTCCGGAGGTGCGAACACACGACCACTACGGGTCACACCGCTCAGCCCCGTGATATTTGTTACTTTAGCTGACAGCGAGCTGACGTCAGTGACTTCTTCTTCCTTCTTCCCCGGAGGTGTATATTTCCACGGGACCGCGTGACTATTTTGGTACGGGAAAGGAACAGGTTTGGCCATTAAGGGGTGCCCGGGCTTTTGCGAGGCTGCACTTTTAGTGAAGTATATCACCAAGGGTTTGGGCTTCGCAACACCGCTCCCCTCCGTAGATTGCATGCATATATGCTGCTCTTCTTTTCCTTTAATGCCGACTTCTAGTCGACCTTGGTCTATCATCCGTTGTAACAATTCCTCTACTTCCAAACACGTCTCCATGTCATGCATCTCGCCGGAATGTAGCAGACAGGAATCCTCCTTACACCCACTATGGGGAATTACACCTCCCTTTTGTAGGGCCTCAAAGATAAACCTCCTAGGGGTTGCCACATCTCCTAAAGGTTTGGACCTGTGGGGCCTATCGGATTCAACTGCATTAACTGCTCCCCCTCCATGATTGGCGAGCGGGTTGGTCCTCACATTGGGCCGATCCTCTTGGAAAGTCAGCCATCCGGCATCCATTAGATGTTGGACCTTGTATTTAAGGGCCAAGCATTTTTCGACGGAATGCCCCGGGGCACCCCCATGGTACTTGCAAGTTGCATTAGGGTCATACCACTTCGGGAAAGGGGGTTCGAGGACCCTTCCGGGAGTTACCACGGCCAAATGATTGGCGATGAGGGATGGTAGAAGATCTTCGTACGTCATCGGGAGCGGGGTGAATTCCGGCAATGGCCTTGGAGGGAAGTACCTTGTCGTGTTGGAATTACCGGCCGGTCGAGCCGTGTTCGGAGTTGGAACTTGGGGAGCTTCCCTCTGGGTGGGTGCCTTAGGCTGCACGGGTGTTGAGCTAGAGGCGTTCCCAGCATGAGCCGAGAAGCTTGGGTGATGTTGCGCGTACTGATGGGTACCATGAGGTGTTTGCTGGGGTTTGACCCATGCGGGTGTTGAAGAGACGGCATGGGCATCTCCTTCCTTCCTTTTTGCCCCTGTTGCCCCGATTCTTTTGGCGTTCACGTTTGTGGAGGAAACGTAATCAAACTTTCCTCTCTTCAATCCAACCTCGATTCTTTCCCCGGCAAACACCAGATCCGCAAAGCTGGACGGCATGTAACCCACTAGCTTCTCATAGTAGAACACTGGCAGAGTGTCTACCATCATGGTGATCATCTCTCTCTCAACCATGGGAGGAGCTACTTGTGCCGCCAAATCCCTCCATCGCTGCGCATATTCTTTAAAGGTTTCACCCTCTTTCTTAAACATATTCTGCAGTTGAGTACGGTCAGGAGCCATATCAGAATTGTACTGATACTGCCTTAGGAAGGCGGTAATCAGATCCTTCCAAGTACGGATACGGGAAGCTTCCAAATTAGTGTACCACACTACCGCAGCTCCGGCCAAGCTATCCTGAAAGAAGTGTATCAACAGCTTTTCATCTTTAGAATGAGCGCCCATCTTACGGCAGTACATCTTGAGATGGTTTTTGGGACAAGTCGTCCCTTTATACTTGTCGAAGTCCGGCACTTTGAACTTCGGGGGAATAACAACATCGGGTACTAAGCAAAGATCCGTCATGTCTGCAAACGGATAGTCCCCAAATCCTTCCACAGCCCTCAATCTTTCCTCAAGGAGATCGAGCTTCCTCCTTTCTTCAGTTGCCGGGGGCGGCCCTTCCATAGACAAAACTATTGGCGATGCTGCGATGTTGGGTTGGGGCAACGTGCCTGGTGCCGGCCCTTCGGGGATCGGGGGATAAAACTCGACATCCCTCCGAGCATAATCTTGAGGGTCTTTATGGACTTCGTCGGGCTGCTGAGGAGGCTCTTTTTCATGGACGGGAGAAGCAGTGTGGCCCGCATCTTCTTGCAAGATGGGTGGTGAATAGTTGGGCGGCAATCCATAAGGGTAAGCCGCTCGGTTGTATCCCAGGTGAGGGCTGCCATCGTGCCCCAGTGTGTCCCTTCCCCGTCCTACTATGTTTGAGGGAGGATGGTGCGTAGTTGCCAAGAGAGTCGGGTCTGCTTCGGCAGCCGAACTGACAGCGGCGGCAGTGGCCGCGTTCTTCTCCATGAGCTGTTTTATACCTAACATGGCCTCCATCATGGAGGCCATTTGTTCTTTCAGAGCCGACATGTCGGCTTTCATCTGTTCCTGTGTCTCCTCTTGATCACCCATCGTTCTAGATTTGGATCTGGTGCGATAGGGATCCCTTGCGGCGCGTTTAGTTATGGTGTTTTTTCCCTAAAAAACCAAACGTGAGGAGTGGGTAAAGGAAGAAAATGCATGCTAGAGATGAGATGTAGGAGTGATTTGATTTGCACAAGTTTTTTTTGGAGTAGAAACATGGGACCAACTCATTTTATTTCAAAAAGGAAGTCATATCTAGTCAAGGTCTAAGAGACCATACAAGTTTCCTAACGATTTCTAATTATGTGGGCCATTAAGTCTATCATATGCTGACAATAGCCGAGAAGCCCATGAATCTCTTCGGGGGTGGAGTAGGTGTCTGCCATCGCCTTGGCCTTGGCTAACAATCGGGGAAGTTCTTGACTCCCGTTCAAGGTAAGAGCAAACCGATCCATCCACATGGTTGCCTCTTGGTGTAAAGAGTCGATCACCCTTCCTCTAGCCTCTTTTTCCGCATATACTTGAGCATACTCATCCGCGATTCTATGCTCGTGGGCCGTGGCTAGACCTAACTCTTCTTCGTACTTGGCGATGATAGCTAACATGTTGGTCTCTGTCTCGCATAAACGCTGAGACAAGCTTCTTTTGGACCTTGAACAAGCAATCAACTCCTCTTTCAGAACCATGCTATGTGCTCGCGACTGGTCCCTTTCTTCCCTTCGCAACTTGAGTTCACTATTGCTACCCCATAGAGCTCCGCGAAATTTGTTCCGGCCATACTCTTCCTTGCGAGCCCTCTTGGTCTCTCGTTCAAGGGCTCTTGCGGTAATTGCATTCTCTTCCCGTAACCCGGCACACTCCTTCCGAACGTGTGTAGCAGCCAACTTGAACTTCTCCTTGGCGAGTTTTGCCTTTCCTAACTCGCTTTTGAGAGCTTGGACTTCCTCGTCCTCTTCCGGTGCTTCAAAATTCTCTTCGCTGACGACTTTTAACTTGGCGAGCCAATCTAAACCTCGTATGCGAACTTTCAGCCATTCGTGGTACCCACCAATGATGCCATTACGAATGCCTCTAAGCTCTTGATCTTTCCTTAACGGGGTTTCCCATGCCTTATGGATTCTTTGTATAGTCTTGGAATTTTGTGCGCCGAGATCCCTCACAAGGAAAGGAGACATGCTTTCTTCCGTCGGTGCTCCCCTCATGGGGTACCCTAGTTGTCTTATAGCGAGCGTGGGATTGTAATTAATACAACCCCTCGTTCCTACCAGCGGAATGTTTGGGTATCTTCCACATGAGAAAAGGACTCCTTCTCTTCCTTCCTTCCATCGGGGGAACCAACTGATTGTTCTACTTCCTATCCCGGCCAAGAGCTGGTCCCAATCCATTCTCCTCTTTTCAGTACACGAGCGATGGCTCAGGAGCGGACATGGATGTCTTGTGTCTTGTTGGAACAAGTGTGAAACCAACCAAACACAGAGGGCGGGTAAGCAACAGATGATCCGTGCGCTACTCTTCTCGCACCTTCGGTCAAATGTGTCAAATAGATCTGCCAAGACAGCTACCACCGGACTTTCCTTGCTATGGTGGTAGGCAAGGAAAGCGTCGATCGCTGCTAGGCCTACCAAACCATCCACGTTTGGAAAGAGGACGACCCCAAAAATTAGCAAAGCTAACACATCCATAAACGGGACCCATTCTCCTTGATTGGCCATACCCCTCGCTTTGTCTTCTAGGTACTTCTGTGGTAGGCCCGCTATGCCGTTCCGAGTCTGTTTTATGCGGTCCAAACCTCTTGCGGAATCCTTGACCACAGTTGCAATTCTGCTCAAGGAGGGGAGACATCCGGAGGAAAGATATGGTTTTCTTCCCCCGAGAGGACATCCTAGAATTTCTTCAAATTCTTCAATGGTTGGTACTAATTGGAAGTCTCCGAATGTGAAGCATCTCAAAGGCTGGTCGTAGTATTGGGTGAGTGATGCAATGGCTTCTATGGACACTTCTGCTATGGTCAACTCTAAGATCTTTCCGTAAGTCTTGCGGAAGGCTTGCATTTGGAGGGGTTCCATCAACCGCCCTAATTCCTTGATGCTGGTGGTATCTGGGCTTTTGACCTTGACTTGGTAGAACCTCTTGCCGGTTTGATTTGTTCCCATGCTTACTAAAGTGAGACAAAAGCTGGTGCAAATCAAAACTCCGATATCTCATGGGTGGGATGGATGAATGCATGAAGAAATGCATATGACACAGATGCAATTTACGAATACGGGGGTCCGGGGAATTTGTCCCCTTCTTAGATACGATGTCTAGGGGTAGCGAAATGCCCCAACGCACGTTTTTAAGAAGGCGACACGGACCCTCCGTTGGTTGGTTTACAGCAGGGATCAAGACAGAACCCATATGCAATGCCTATGCAAAAGACACAATGCGGGAATGTGCACAGTATGACAATATTTACCGAACATAAGCGAACGGGTGTATGATACTCATGCATGGCAGTGTGAAAAATGGCACGCAGCGTGTTTGCTTCGTGCCCCTATTTAAGGGACCTATAAGGGAGAGAACTAACAAGGCTTTTAGCAATAATCCCCAAGGTAGTCATATCTCTCTTGATGGTTTCTAGAGGTATCATCCCCTTCGAAGAACATATTGCAGCAGTAGGGACTACTAGCAACAATAAGTTTTCAAAGAGAAAAGCTCTAGATGAGGGTTCACTGTAATCAAGCAAGTCGGAGACCTAGCATGATCACAGATTCACCTCCACTCCTTATGTTCCCATGAACCCGGGTATAGGGCCCTTTTTCACTCACAGTGTATGCAAATAGTGTTAGTGTTTGTGTGCATCAAATGAATAAATATTTACCTCATGCATACATTCTAAAACACACTAAAAGCAACAAAAAGTTTATATACACAAGAACATAAGACAAATAAAGGGAAACCAACAAAGGAGAAAGTCATGATAAAACATTGCACAAGATTAAATGGCCTAACTCTCTAAAAATAGTCCCCAGTGGAGTCGCCAACTGTCGCAACCTACCCTTCGGCGGGAGGGCGACGCGTGACTCGCGGGATGCGTGTTCCACGAAAGGAATACGCGCGGAGTCGCCACCAACGTTTATTTGAGGAAAACGTCGGAAAAACCGGAAAAGACGCGATCTACGAACTTTTTAGTGAAAGGTTCGGGAGTTGTATTTACGCACGGGGAAGGTATTAGCACCCCACACGCCCGTCCCAAGGGACGGCAGCCTTTAATCGAATGTGCAAACATGACTTTGATTTTTATGTTCCCTTTTATGTTCTTATATCCTTTATACCCTTTTTATATTTTTTTCTTTTTTGTGGTCGACAAGGGTGTTTCCCTTTGCTCCTACGTATTCCTCAATTTGGGATGAGAAAATCAGACCTACGTAGTTCTTTTTATCAAGTGATTCTTTTTTACTTAAGTGGTGATCATTTTAAGGCGTTGGACCTTAAAAATGATCCATTTTACTTAGTGAGAAATTGAAATGACAAACTTCAAAAGCCTATTTTTGTGGACGAGCTTGACTAGGCGAGTTGATTTTAGCCTTAGTTTCACCTTAGTTATTAATCAATTCGATTAAGAATGAGAAATCCCAAAGAGAAAACGTCCGATTGATTTTCCGCTTTATTTTACTAAAAAGATATTTTTTGATTATTATATTATTTTTACCTCTTTTTGATTTCCAACGTGGTTACGGCACGACCGAACGGTCGGAATTGATTTTAACCGAAGTTAACGGATAATATAATTCAAACGTTCGGTGGAAATTTATTTTATTTTTAAGTTAAGCGAGAAATGACTTAAGTAAAACGGCTTAAGCACGTCAAGAGGGGGTATAAAAAGTAAACAAAACGAGAGTAAAAATGCACGAAACGCAATGTGGACCACCATGGGTGCATAGAATGAATCGAAAAGCTTGGTTCGAGGTACTTACCCGTTGAAGATCGAAGAACGATGAAGAACGAATGAAGAACGTCGAAGAACGGTTGAAATCTTTGCGAAATTCCTCACGGAAAACGTTACGGAAACGTTTCGGAAGCGCCTCGGCTTAGATTTTCTTCACGGAAACAATTTTTCCAAGCAAATTCGAAAGAGAGAAAAGTGCCTCAGGGGCTGAACCCCTTTCTTCTTCACTTCCTCCCCTATTTATAGCAAAATAGGGGAGGCGGTTGCCGCCCAGCTCCCCCAGGCGAGCAGGGTTGCTTCCTCCAGAAGCAACCGCCTTCTGGAGGAATCTTCTGGAGGGCCCAAATGGGCCTGGGTGCTATTTGCACCCCCATTTTTACTAAGTACACCCCCCTCTGCTGTTTTTTGGTGATTCTTTTTTCGTAAAGTTACGGAAACTTACGAATTTCGTAACGATACTTGTTTTCTTTCCGTAATGTTACGGAACCTTGCGGATTACATAATCATCCCCTTTTTGACTTACGGAATGTTACGGAACCTCACTTAATTATGCAACGATGCTTCCATTTGATTTCCGGTGTGTCACGGAAACTTACGGATTGTGCATCAATATTTTTTTTGGTTTTTCGGCATGTCTTGGAATTTCACAAATCGCCTAATGATGGGTGCCAAGCACCTCACGAGGACCAAAGAATGGTCACACGTCATCGAGCAAAGGTCCCCGGACGAAATTAGGGTATGACAATTGTCATATGGATTCATTCCATCAGTGGCTAGTCCAAGTCTAAGATTTCTTGACTTTTTGCCGAAATCCAGATACAAACGATCAATCTTCTTCCACTAGAAGAATTAGCCAGATGACGGACCGTTCCATCGTAGTTTCTCCCATTTGCATGCCATGGGTCTTTTGCATCGTCTCCATTAGCAAATAGACGCTTAAACCTTGGAATGATCAGAAGATACCACAACACCTTCATTGGGGGGCCCTTCTTTGAGTTTTCGTCACTACTACTGTCGTCGTCATCCTTCACTTTGTACCATGATACCCCACACCTAGGGCATTTGTGCATTTTTTTCAAACTCATGTTTGTACAGTATGCAGTCATTAGGGCAAGTATGAATCTTCTAATACTCCATACCCATCGGACACAATATCTTTTTGGCCTGATAGTAACTTTTTGGCAATGGGTATTCCTCTGGAAGCATATCATGCACTACTTGAAGCAGTGAACTAAAGCTTTTGTCACTCCACCCATATATGGCCTTCACATTAACCAGACTTAACACCGCTGACAACAATGTCAAGGAATTCTTGCACCCCGGATACAAAGACTTATTTGAATCAGTTTGCAATGTATCATAGATAAAGGCATGTGCTTGTTGAAAAGACTCTTGTCCAAGATCACGAATCATATCCTCCAAGCGATCTCCCATTTCTACATCAAACGGTTTAGATTGGGACCCACTATGCATGTCTGTCAATTCACCATGTCATATCCATGTTGTATAATTCTTCTTAATTCCATCATGCAACAGATGCTCCTGTATGCCATCGAGTATTTGGCGTTTCCCATTCAAACAATTTATGCACGGACAAAAAATTTCTCATACGTAGGGCTCATGCGACTTTCGTTCATCCAACTTCGATCCATCTAAATAATAACTCTGTGATACTCACAAAGTTATTCGATGCATGAAAATCTCACTTTTTCATTAAAGGTGTGGCCCTATCCCATTCAGGAAGATATTTTTTATGGTAGATTCATATGTCAAGGTTAAGTCTCTTTTGTTAAATTTGACAAAATTTCGGCAGCATTTCGCATTGATCTCTAAGTACATGATGTCATACCCTAATTTCGTTCGGGGACTATTGTTTGATGGCATGCAACCTTTGGTTGACCGCTTCAAGGTATTTGGCACCCTTTGTTGCACAATACGTGAAGTTCCGAGACATTCCGGAAATCAAAAGGAAGCATTGTTACGCAATCCGTGAAATTCCGTAACATGCCGGAAATCAAAAGGAAGTATTGTTACGCAATCTGTGAGTTTCCGTAACATTCCGAAAGCTAAAAAAGGAGTAATTACATGACTCGTAAGGTTCCGTAACCTTACGGAAAGAAAACAAGTATTGTTACGAAATTCGTAAAGTTTCGTAACGTTACGGAAAAAGAATCACCAAAAAAGCAAAGGGGTGTATTTAGTAAAAAAAAAAGGTGCAAATAGCAACCAGGCCCACTTGGGCCTTCCAGGATGTTCCTCTAGATGGCGGTTGCTTCTGGAGGAAGCAACCTGGCTCGCCTGGGCGAGCTGGGTGGCAAGCTCCTCCCCTATTTTCCTATAAATAGAGGGAGGAGTGAAGGTGAAAGGGGTTCAGCCCTTCTGGTACTTCGTAATCACTTAAAATTAGTGAGAAAAATTGTTTATGTGAATAAAATCCAAGCCGAGGCGCTTCCGTAACGTTTCCGTGGGTGATTTCGCAAAGATTTTCAACCGTTCTTCGTCGTTCATCGTTCGTTCTTCGGTCTACAATCGGTAAGTTTCCGAAATCGAACTTTTCAATTCATTCTATGTACCTGTGGTGGTCCCCATTTGTTTCGCGTACTTTTATTCTCATTTCATTTACTTTCTGTACCCCCTTTTGACGTGCTTTAGTCATTTACTTAAGTCATTTTCTCGTCTAATAAAAAAATAATATAAATTTCCACCGATCATTTGATTTGTAATATCCGTTAATTTCTGTTAAAATGAAATCCGACCGTTCGGTCATGTCGTAACCACGTTGGAAACCAAAAAGAGGTAAAATAATAATATAATAATCAAAAATTATCTTTTAGTAAAATAAACCAAAAAAATCAATCGGACGTTTCTCTTTGGAATTTCTCTTTCCTAATTGAATTGACTAATAACTAAAGTGAAACTAAGGCTAAAATCAACTCGCAAAGTCAAGCTTGTCCGCAAAAAATCACTAAAAAGGATTTTAAGGTTCGATACTTCAGTTCTTCTCACCAAGTAAAAATGGGTCATTTTAAGGTCCAACGCCTTAAAAAGGACCTCCTTCCAAGTAAAAAGAATCGCTTGATTCCCCCTTAAGAAAAAACTATGTAGGTCTGATTTCCTCTTCGATGGAGGGTACGTAGGAGCAAGAGCCCCGCTTTTGTCGACCTCAAAAATAAAAAAGAAATAAAAGTTTAGGTACACAATTTCACACAATTCTAAAATTAAGGTTGTTGTCCTTTGAGACAAACATGAGAGGTGCTAATACCTTCCTCAAACGTAAATACAACTCCCGAATCTGGAATATTCTTCATGACCGGTTTCCTTCGGTTTTTCCGACGTTTTCTACAAATAAACGTTGGTGGCGACTCCGCGCATTTTCCTCCTTTGGAAGACGCACCCGTAAGCCTCGCCTCGCTCGCCCTCAAAAGGGTAGGTTGCGACACATGACATGAAAGCAGTGACATTAATTCCCCGACAATCAAGTATGCACTCAGAGAACAACTAAAAATGCATTTTTATGAAATTTCATCAAATTCAACAATCTTAACCTTAATGCATGAATCTGCCATAAAAATATGACTTTTCCCAAACTGTCCAAATGGACAATTCAAGATTCAATACAACGATTAATGCAAACTATCCACAAGAATCATTGTATTCAATCTCAAATGGGAATCTAAGGTTACTCATGATGAACAAAAGTTGTATATAAAGCAAAGTACATTAATCACAGACAACAACATACAAAGGCATTGGTAACAAAAATGAGCATCAAAAGTTTATGAAAAACTTTCATACCTGTGATGATGATCAATATAGAAGACAAATAGTGCCTACAAATTAAATATTTCAATGCTAAGTGAGATATAAGACAAACTTGGATATATCAAGTAAAATTGGGTCATATATATGAATTGAGATGATCATTCTAGACCATAAGCAGTAGGTTGCTAATGATTTTTTATATTGCCTACAATATAAACGAATCCATTAAAAATGTGATACTTAAACTACATTATTCTAACAACAATAACCGAAACATACATCTTGCTATTCAAAATCCAAGAACATACATGTTACCCTGCAATATAAAAGGCAACTTTTCACAAGTCTAAAAGGGTCAAGTTACAAGTATTGATGCACTATCAAGAACCAATCATGTAACCAATGAACAAAATCCCATCAAGGGTAACTAGCATGGTTCAGACCTTGCATTGCAGCAACCATATTTCCACTTCACTTACTCAATCCCAAACCTCAATCAAGGGAAAATTAGATTCATTTTGCATCCTGAACTATTTTTGTTCTCAAGACCATTTTCAAACCTAAATAAGCATCTGTTAACCTTCATTGCAATTTCAGAAAAATCCTAGCTGGTAGACTATTCTAGATTACCTATTTCTTGTTAACAAATTTCAAAAGAACCAAATTTAAAGTTTCAAAAGGTGACATGCAATCGAGTGATGCATACAATCACATCACAAATGCTATCAAGTTTAGAACGGGCATATATATGCTAAAATGACATGGAGAAGAAACCTTCAACAGCCCTCCTATTTTGTACACACTGTTTACTAAAAATAAGATCCAACAAGTCTAGAGTTATTTATGTCATTGTTCAAGTAAAATCCATGAAGTAGTCAAACAATCACATAAAAAATGAATTTTAAGAATCAAATTTGCATGTTAGAATGAGATGGAGTAAAAACCTTCAATAAAATCTCCTCTTTGGCATAAGTTGTTTTATACTAGCCTAGAATAATTTAGGTCTGGTACAATAGACAACTTTGTGACATAATATAAACATACTTGTGTTAGTTGTCTACTTTAATGGTTTCCACATAGAAAGGTAATGTTACTTATGTATCTATGAAGTTAAAAAAAAATGGAAGCATAAGTAAAAAGAAAAGTATTTATAAAATCAAAATGATTCTAATTCCAATTTCTAACATTGGAGAACCAAAACATGACCACTAAATTACTTACAACCATGAGGAAGCAAAAAAAAAAAAACATTCTTAAACATCAAGATATAACTGTGAAGGAACCATAGTAGGTGAGGATGTAATTGATCAGCTTTCAAAATTTAATCTAATTCTACCATATAGTAATGGTAAATGCCCTATTGTGACTAAGTTTAAAATTAATCTAGGAATCATGAACTTAGCACCATAACAAATAGCACTAACAGCAGAATCGTTGACAACAAGCCTCTTATAGCTAGTTAGAAGTATCTCCAATGGCATAACAACCCTCCTCAAATAACTCTCATCCCTATAATTATCATAAACCCACTGAGCATCCATGACATCATCCATGGTGACCCACATAGTCCTAACTCATATCAGGCTTTGTATGCTTTGTTTCCCTTTCAAACATCTGAAACACTAAATGAATAAAACTCTCAACTTCAATTGTTGATCAACCATATATTGTAAATATGCATGAAGGCGAAGAAAAGTTTCATGACATAACATGACACCACACTAACTACATGTTTAGGAATCATTGCAAAATTATGTTTTTGTTGTAAAATTACGTTTGACACAAAAGTAATTTTGTCAAAACATATTAAGATCCTTGTTTTTATGTTTATTTTACTTTTACCTGTTAGATTTGCATTAAAACACACATTGTAACATTTTCAGCTGCAAATCAAACATGAACTAGTAAACTTCATTTGTTTTGTTGAGTGAAAAACTAACTTGTCCCAATTCCCAATACTTTGTCTCCCTGACCAGTGCATTTCATTTAATGACTCCATCCTTCAACAGAAATTAAAGAAGATGATGGTTTCATTTTGTTGCTCTCATATGTTAGTGACTCAACAGATTTGAATGATTTCATAGACTCAACAGATTGATTCTAGTCACTTTCTAACTCTTTTCCAAGGTGCCATTTGTTTCTCAATGACAATGACCACAAATACAATAACCAATAATTGTCATTCACGATGAAAGGACATAAGATTCTAGAGATCAAATCTGCATGGTTTAAAAAATGCAGCTTCTTACCTCCTTTTTGCATGCGAAATCCAAGAACTGGTGGGGCAGTACAACCTAAGTTTGTTAGGATCCTGTCAAATACCTTTTGTGTTTGATCACCAGTCAAGTCCACTCTTTGCTGCAATTTAATCCATAAGATAGTTATCACAACATCAAACCCAAAAGTACTAGGAAATGAAAAATCATAAAAACAACACGATGCAATGAACACACTATAGTAAAAAATAAAAAAAATAAAGGATAGAAGGTTTTATCCAAAACCGATGTTAATCTAGCGATGTTAAATCTATAATTTCTAGTAGTGTTATCCTTTAATTTTCTTATCTTTTACCTTAAAATCTCTTATCTATTTTATCTTCTACTTTTTTATCTTTAAATATCTTATCTCTTTAAATTTTTATCTTATCTCCTACCTCTTTTTATCTTCTATTTTAAATTTATTATCCTTCTTATCCCTTACTTTCTTTAAATTTTACATAATTCTTTATCTCTTTTACTCTTCTCTTCCTTAAAAATTGGTATATACACCAACTCAAGTACGTACAAACTCCCTGTGGATTCGACACTCGGACCTTCGAGAGTAACTTTACTACTTGTGACAATTTGGTGCACTTGCCAATGAGTTAACAAGTTTTTGGCGCCGTTGTCAGGGACTTTGTCCTTTGTACTTGGTTGTTTGCATATTCCAATTTTAAAGCAATCAATTTTTATCTTTTAACTTTTTATTTTTATTTTTTTATTTAAATTTTAAAATACATATATCTCTTTCAATTTTTCTTTATTTTTTTTACAAAAAAAAAAAAATTGAGTCCATGCTGGCAAGGTGGAACCTTAGAAGAACTTGATCCATAGAAGATATTTTTAGTTGTCATCTCTACACCATGGAAAATTCTTGGTGGGAGCAAGAGTTGCACCCTTACAATCAATATGAAGAAGAAAGACTTTCTAATATTGAGAATGTGTTGATGCAATTCATAGAAACATCTGAGGCTAACTTCAAAGCCAATCAACACGCAATCTGGAGATTCAAGTTGGTAAATTAGCAAAAGTGGCTGAATTACCTTTTTTAGTCATAAGGGAAGAAAACTTTGTAGAGGTTAAAGCTCATGAGGAAAGTCTTGTAGAAGTGTATGATTCAAAAGAAAAAGAAGAAAAAGGTGAGGAGAGAGCACAACAACAATGGGAGAAGTGGCTACAAATAGAAATTCAACAAGAAAGTATTCTCCAAGTTAATACCCCTCCTCATCAACTTATTGGCAAGGAAGAAAGGCATGGAGAATGTGATAAATCTTTAAGTGCCATTCTCTCCTTGATCACTAGCACTTCTCTTGCAATGATATGGAAGGAGTTTTCGGGATACATGAGTTTCATGGAGTCTTTAGCTAAGAGGCAATAGTGCAAAGAAGATGTGTTCTATGTGACCTTCATGCCACCTTGAAGGCATTTGACCCGTCAAGCTAATGACGTTAAAGAAGCGCTTACTGGGAGGCAACCCATGATTTCTTACTCTATCTCTCTTTTAGTTAATTGCATTGTGTGCTTTTCTTTTATTTCTAAGGATAGTTGTGTTATTTCTTTATTTTATTTTATTTTATTTTTGTGTATTTTAATTTCAGAAATTTAATTCTGGTAGTATAATTTTAGTCTTTTAATATAAAAAAAATTGCATGATAGAGACATAGGAAATCGGTAATTAGTTGCAACTTGTTCTGGATGAATCGATGAATGAGATATACTATGTACTGATAAGATGATTGTGAAAAAATTTATTCTTATGTGAGCAGACGTCATTGTGAGTGATGAAGTATGAACAGAAAACACAAGAGTGAAGAGGTTAGCATGTTTGAACGTAAATCATGGTATGGTAACCTGAGTACTTCATAAATGTCTGGTGAGTTGTGCGAACCTTAAATTATGAGAGAACGATTGTCTTTAACTTTCTGATTTTGCATGATTCTTAGCTTGTCTGAGTACATACATAATGTGGAAATGATCAAGGCCTTATTTTTGTTAATTGTTTCAGCCATTTAGCCAAATAGCCATCCTGTCATTAGATAATGAATCTCTTGCACCCTGTTGAGCCTAATGTGAATAAATTGTCATTGAAACCCAAGTCGAATGGAATTAATATTGAATAACTACCTTATCTTAGGTTGTAGGAGAGCACTTATGGGTTAAGAGAAATTTGCCCCTAATTTGGGGGAGGGATCTTGGGTGATTTTTGTTTCAGGGACATAATAACAGCATACATCCAAATGTAAATTGTAGCATGTGATCAGTTGCTATAGTGCTATTGTTAGTTAAAAAAAAATTGTGTTTCAAATAAAGAGCTGAAAGCAACTAAGTGTCAAATAAATTTTGTGTGTTGTTAAGAGTAGAAAACATAGAAGTTGGGGCTGTGAAATATAAGCCATGAGTTATTAGGAAAATATGGGTGTGTGCTCTCTTAGAACCTAACTTTGAATCCAAAGAAAAACCATGAGTTCCTTCTTAGCTCGGCCACGTAACAAGCCTAAAATTTCCTTAGTGATCCACAGTATGTGTGTATAATTACATTAACTGAGATGAAGTTCAAAGTTGGGAATATTTTTTTCAGTTGTTGGATTAAAACACACTTTTAGTCGAGACACTTATGCGTTGAGGGAAACAGTAACCTTGTAGGGAATGAAGGGTGGTAAGTCTGCCTTGATGAAGTTTTTACTTGCTAACCTTTTCCATCTCTGTATGCACTCCTTCATTTTTTCATCACAATATCATGAAAAATGCAAGCTCGAGGGTCAGTCATTGAAAGGTTTGAAATGATTCGTAGTTATCTCATGTGTTGGCACATTTAGAACTTTTTAGAAATTTTATTTTGCTTGAGGACAAGCAAAGATTTTAATTTGGGGAGCTGATAATTGTGAAATTCAGGTTTAATTGATAGTCAATTTTGACTAAGAATGATTAAAATTTCTCTACCTTATTGTTGTTTTTAATGAAATAATGAGGATTTTAATATCATTTTAAATTTTGACCAATAGAATTCAAAAGAAAATTACAACTACTTTTGAGGAAACATTGATGCAAAAACTTGAAGAAAAAAACATTGAAGAAAAATTTATTGGGTCAGCACAAGCTTAGCGCGAATAAGGCCAACGAAGAAGCCCAAAGCGCGCTTAGCGTGAATCCTATGCTAAGGGCATGATCACCGTCATACTAGCGAAGCCCAAAAGACCCACTTAGCGCGAAACCCTCTTAGTGCGAGGTTGCATGAATTTTAAGCTACCTTAGGCCTATAAAAGGAGTAGGAAGCAAATGAGAAAGACACACCGAGACTCAAAGCTCTCTAATGAATACATTCAAAGCCTAAGTATCTCAAATAGAGGAAACTCTCTTTCTATATCCATTATCCCCTTCTCCTCCTCTATCCATCCCTCTTCTTCTTTTATCCCTATCAATCCCTGAAGTGTAAAGCCTCTCATGACTATGAGAGGCTAAACCTCATTGTTAGGAGCCTGGCAAGCCAACCTCTTGTAATGTAACTCTTCCTTACTATCTATTGGATCAAGTGACCTCAAAATAATTAAGAAGGGGGGGTTGAATTAATTATTCCTACACCTTTACTAATTAAAAATTACTCTTCTAAGGCTTTTACTAAATTTTTAAGAGAATGAGGAGTAGAAGAGAAACTTAACAGAAAGTAAAAGCGGAAATTAAATGCACAGCGGAAAGTAAAAGAGTAGGGAAGAATGAGACAAACACACAAGAGTTTTGATACTGGTTCGACAACAACCCGTGCCTACATCCAGTCCCCAAGCGACCTGCGGTCCTTGAGATTTCTTTCAACCTTGTAAAAATCCTTTTACAAGCAAAGATCCACAAGGGATGTACCCTTCCTTGTTCTCTTTGAACCTAGTGGATCCTCCACTAGAACTGATCCACAAGAGATGTACCCTCTCTTGTTCTCAGTCAACAACCCAAGTAGATGTACCTTCTACTTGTACCACAAAGGATGTACCCTCCAATGTGTTAAGACAAAGATCTCAGGCGGTTAAACCTTTGATACTTTGTGAATGGGGATACAAAAGAATTATCAAGCGGTTAGTCCTTTGAACACTTTTGTATAAGGGAAAGGGAAGAATCAAAAGAATTCTCAGACTGTGTCATTTTGAATTCTTTGACAAGGGAGAAGGGAGACACAAAAGAATTCAGGTTGTTAGTCCTTGACGAATTCATTTTGGCAAAGGGAGAAGAGAATGAAAAGATGAATAGCACAAGTTTTCAAGGTTTAGAAAACCAGAAAACTTCAGAAAGCTTTTGGTACAAAGAAGAAGAAGAAGTTCAAAGAGATTCAAGGCTAGTAAAAGATTGATTAAATGAATGTTTAAATGCAAAACAAAGCCTTGCTTTTATAGACTCTTCATGTCTGGTCAACACAACTATTAGAAGATTTATGACTTTTAGAAAAACTTAAAAACCAATTTGAAAAAGTCAAAAACTATTTGAAGAGTTACATCTTTTGATTTTATTCAGAAACAATCACTGGTAATCGATTACCAAATCAGTGTAATCGATTACACAAAGCTTTTATGTGAAAGGATGTGGCTCTTCACATTTGAATTTGAATTTCAACGTTCAAAGGCACTGGTAATCGATTACCAAAACATTGTAATCGATTACAGGTTTTTGAAATTAATTGGAACGTTGTAAATTCAATTTGAAAACTTTTTCAAAACAATTTTGCTACTGGTAATCGATTAAAACAATCTGGTAATCGATTACCAGATAGTAAAAACTCTTTGGTAAACATGTTTTGAGAAAAATCATGTGCTACTCAATTTTTGAGAAAAACTTTCCATACTTATCTTGATTAAGCCTTCTCTTGATTCTTGAATCTTGATCTTGATTCTTGAGATCTTGAACCTTGAATCTTGATTCTTGACTCTAAACTTTCTTCTTGAGTCTTGAATTCTTCTTGATTCTTATCTTGAACTCTTGAATTGTTCTTGATTCACTTGAGTTGTTCTTTGGTTGATCTTTGATTCACTTGAGTTGTTCTTTGATTGATCTTTGAGCTTTTTGTCATCACCTTTGTCATCATCATTGTTATCATCAAAACACCTTTGAATCACCTTTGATTCACCATGAAGCTTTGCTTTTACACTATCTATTTAATGCAATTCTAGTTTTTATGGTTCTTTTCTGTGCTTTATTATTGCTGATTGTGGTCTAATCACCCATACTCATGCATTGTTTAGGAAGTAATGCATTGGAAAATGGTTATTTTCTAAAGAACTGGGAAAGGGCATCTAAATGAAATCATTGTTAGGAGTAGAGTGATGTTTGTTTAGCCTATTTCATGCATCTTTTTCCTTAATGTGATTTACTATTTATCTTTGCAAAGGAATTTGGGAGAGAAAATAGATAAATTAGGCTATTCATGCAGGGAACCAAAGATAGAGTATCATAGTAGATGTGATTGGAAATTTGGATAACATTAGATAGAGAAAAATTATTAAAGTTGCATCACAGGTAGCTTTGGCATGCTAGGCCCCAACATATTTTAAATTCTAAATTTATATTTAAGCATTAAAATGTATTATCATTATCTTTATCTTCTAATTTTCTTATCTTTTACCTTAAAATCTCTTATCTATTTTATCTTTAAATCTCTTATCTCTTTAAAAAAAAATTATCTCCTACCTCTCTTTATCTTCTATTTTAAATTTCTTATCAGTCTTATCCCTTAATTTCTTTAAATTTTACATCTATAATTCCTTATCTTTTTTACTCTTCTCTTGCTTAAAAATTGGGATATACACCAACTCAAGTACAAAGAAAGTCTCTGTGGATTTGACACTCAAACTTCTGAGTAACTTTACTACTTGTGACAATTTGGTACACTTGCCAATGAGTTAACAAGGCATTGGAGGTAGTTGTCCGAGTATCTCTGCGTTGAAGGCTTCTTTAAGGATGGTGGCTCGATTTGTTGTTAGAGGTCTGCAACGCTCGTATCTTGGTCCTCTTGGAAGAGGCTAACGCTTGTCCGACTTGTACCTTTTGTCTGACTTGTGTGAGTCGGTCTTGGTGCCTCCTTCCATTTTATCATGCTTGTGTCCGCCCTGTCAAACTTCATTCCTAAACCTAAACATTTCTTCCTTTGGCTCGTTCGTGCAACTTGTCCATGTTATGGGGAGGCTTTTTACACAAGCTGTTCGCGAACTTACCAAGTTGCAGGGCGAGGAGCATGGAGTGTAATGTCACTTCAAGATTGAGGTTTTTAATTTGGACAACAATTTGGTTGACCTATCCATGAACTTGCGAAGTGATTCATCATCCGCCTGCCGCAGACTGACCAAGGCAGCAAAAGTAAGGCAATGTGACCGACTCGTTGCATACTGAGAGCTAAAATGTTGGACAAGGGTTTCGAATCTGTCGACTGATTTCGAAGGGAGTCCTCTGCACCATGTCAATGCTACCCCCTTAAGGGACGTAGGAAAGACTCAATACATGATTGTGCCGTCGTTGGTGTAGAGATTTTCCTGGGTGAGGAACGTGTCAAGGTGCTCGTCTGGATCGATAGTTCCATCATAACGCTCTAGGTTAAGCGGTTTCCAACCTACAGGCAGGTCAACTTCCATAATTCAATCAACAAAAGGATGTCGACGAGTCATCCTTCCCTCGTAGCGATGTGCGCACATGGTATCTTGGTCACCCTGGGTGTTGATGGTTTGTCGAGGGTGTGATTCCCCCTGAGTACGTTCATGAATCATGTGGGCAGAGTGCTCGTTCCCTTTGGGGCGTCGCACACGAGCCTCTAAGTTGGTTGGCCTTCAGTTTTCGGAGTTCCTCCTCATGGAGTCGCTCAATCTCCGCAATACAGGATTGGAGCTGTTGAAGAGTGTCATTGCCTGTCATGGTTGTTGGGGGAGGATTGGATCTTTATAGGGGTGTCTCGCGTCTGAGGTCGAACTGTGTGCTAACCATCGTTGAAGAGAGGCCGCGAGGATAGTTTTACCACGGCCCCACAGTGGGCGCCAAATGTACTTGCCAAAATCTAGAGCAGACTGACGCCAGGGTCGACATAACCAAGATAGGCTTCATGATTTCACATGTTGGACTGTAGGTGCCCTATATTAGGAGAACATGAGTTGAAAATGAATTGAAAGGGGGAGACAGAACCTGGTATTTATAATGTGGGAGAGGGGCTTCAGGTCCTTGGTTGCATGGGCTATTATAGAGGCATAACAACCTTTGTAGATAATTCATTGCTTATAGATAATTCACTACTAGTAGATAAGTAAGTAACTGCATCTTGATAAAGGAATAATAACATTGTCATTTGAATTCAAATATATGCATGTGTATATATATATATATCGTTAGTTTAGTGGCCCATTAGCCCCGGATGCTAAGGGAGTCACGTCCAAGCTCCTGTAGTATGGCTGACAATGAGGGTTGGCATGTATATTTTAATGTCACATCAATTTTGTGGACCCCAAATAGTACACACACACACATATATAGAGAGAGAGAAAAAAAGAGAGAAAGAAAGGATCAAATTACACCGATATAACTTTGACAACCATTACGTGTAAAAAGTGCTTAATTTCATTTTATTGGTTAATGATAAATGAATATGATTGTATAAAACTATCATTATGTTTAATGTTGACTACACATGGTTAAGTATATATGTAAATATGATTAAGTTTGAGGCGCAAGGGTTAAAGGAGATAAAAGATAATCTAATTAATCTATTCAGTCATTTATTCACTCAACCATTTCTTTTACATTAAGCAGGAAATCGTTACACCTATTAAAAACTATCATTTTATTTTGTATATTGTGGTTGTTCAAGAAATTGGTATGATAATTGATAGGGTAAATAACCACTTGTCCTTGAATGTGTAATTTGCTGACAAATGTGTTCCTAAAAGATGAAAATGTAAACTTTAGTCCATGAAAATGTAAAAAGTGCAACAAATATATCCGATCGTTAACTTTCGTCCGTCACCGTTATTAAAATAGTCAAGATTCGAAGAAGTGAAATATGAGACATATTTATCTTTTTTTATAGTAGATTGTGACTAATTATTATAATTTGGAAAATTTTGTAATGATTGGTACACTGCTACAATGTTTATTTTGATAAATTGGTACGATGTTTATTTTGGATAATTTCTATTGTGATAGACAAAATATGGTTGATGATCAATATTATCGTTATTATTATGTTTGTTTTAAATTGTGTTTATCAATATATTTTTTTAAGTGATTATTGTAATGTTATGTTTGTAACAATAAAAAATTGCAAAAATTTATCCTAAAATTATATTTTATTCTTAAATGAAACAAAATTTTGATTCTAGCAAATTAGTTCAATAGAAGCATACTTATATTTAGGTCCAATAAAAAATTATTGACATTTTCGTCCAATAATGATAACTTGTTGAAATTTTTGTCCAATGGAACGTACTAACATTTAGGTCCAAAAAAAATTATTGATATTTTCCTCCAATAAAATATTGACATTTTTGTGCAACAAAAAATGACTGACATTTACGTCCAAAAATTATATCTTACTGACACTTTCGTCCAATCTAGTTAGCATGACCACGCTAACAATCATTTTAGTGACAAATTCTTCTCTATGTGTCACGTAGGTTATTTTATTAACAGCAACGGACGGAAGTTAACGGCCGGATAAATTTGTCGCACTCTTTACACTTTCGGAGACTAAATTTTATATTTTCATCTTTCAAGAATACATTTGTCACTGAATTACACCTTCACTAATAAAAGTTATTATTTATCCTAATTGATATTGATAATCACATGCAATTCTTTTTCGGGTAGTGACAAGTGTAGACTTTCAAAAAAAGTTAGATGAGAAGTGTGTGGAATTAGGCTGCTTATGGTCTATGTCATTGTTTTTCTTCATCTTCTGCTTCATTTCTACCCGGTCTTTGGAGCATTTCAGTGTGCAGGTAATGACGAGCAAAGAACTGAAAGTACAACAAATTCAACCCTCCAAGAACAGCAATGGTGTAGTAATAGTACTCAAGCCTATTCTTATTCAAGTCATTGCCACCTAACCATGGTCTTCTGCTATTCCTTGTCACTGCCACTACGATCCTTACAAGAATAGTGTTCAAGTAATTGGCAATAGATAAACTGAGAAAAAACGTTGCACCGCCTAGTGTCTTCATGCTCTCGGGCCAGTATGAGGTGAGCAACTCCATCATGGGAATTGCGGCAAAGGCCTCAACCAACCCAGATAGTGCAAACTGTGGCACAAGCCACCAAATGCTTGAGGGTGACTCAAATGATCCATGTTTCAGTGCATCATCGCGGCGGTGCACCTCTACTAGGCCAGAAACCACCATGCAGGCAATGGAGAACAAAATTCCTATCAATATTCTGTTTTCAATTGACAACCTTTTGCCCCTTTTGGTTGCTTTCATAGTCCAAGGGACATAGATTTTCTCATAAAGGAAAATCCATAAGGAAAGAGCTATCATGGGTACTAGACCCATCCATGCTGGTGGAACACTGAAATTTGGTCCAATTGACTTGTTTGTTTGCAATGCTTGAAGGATGCCAAAGGAGCTTGCTTGTCCCATAGAGAAAAAACATATAATTCCTGCTAGCCAAACTGGTAATGTAGCTAATATTGATTTCAATTCTTCCACTTGCTGCACACTGCATAACCTCCAACTATCAACAGTTTTTTCATTGCTATCCCTTTCACTTGGATCTGTAACAACAGCAGCTTTATCAAAGTATCTGAACCTATTGGTGTGAGCAAGTTTTGTGAGGCTTTGTTCTGACTCAGAAGCAAGTGGTGGATCATGGAATGAGAGTTCAGAATCCAATTTAACATGGCGTTTCCTACCGGCAGCAACAGCTACTTTTACCAAGTCAGTGATGATGCTTCCTTTGGGCTTCGAGCGAACATATGTGTTGAGTCCCCACAGGAAAATGGTTAAAGAGAAGGCAAAGCACACGGTGGGAATGACAAAACCCAGAAACCAACTAATATTAGTCTGAATGTACACTACCACAGTAAGAGCCACCAAAAGGGCTACTGTGAACAAAAAGTACCACCAATTGCAGAAACTCTCTAATTGAGCTCGCCCTTTCTCGGTTTTGGTATCAAATTGATCAGCTCCGAAGGCAATGTTGCAGGGTCTTAGGCCTCCAGAGCCTATTGCAAACAATGCAAGCCCTGAATAAAGGATAGCAAGCTGTGATCCTGTGGGTTCTATGCAATTAGACTGAGTAGGACAGCTTGGAGGTCTTAAAGATGGTATACCAGCACCTAGAGCCATGAATACCATTCCCTGTCATGTTAAAGGCATGTCTTCAATTATTCATTGATGAAAGTAGAGCACATAGCAGAAATCAAAACTGATTCTATTTACGCAAGTACTAATCATGAGCTATGCTCTATTTTTGTATATATTCTGGCTTAAATTTTAAAGAACAGTAACAATAGCATTAATAGTTTAAGATCAAGGGTGTAAGAATACTTTCTATTTTTAAAAGTTTGTTCAAGAAACAATGGGAACAAGAAAAAGTCCTTTTCACTTTTAATATAAAAATCTAAGAAACTGGAAAATAAAATGAAAACAAAGTCATATTTTTTAAACTAGAAGTAAAAGCAGGGGATAAAAGTACAAAGTATTTTCTTAAACCAAATGCTCCAGCTTTGCTAAATCGGATTTCCTGGAAAATTTAACTTGGCATCATCTGTTTGATTCAAAAGGCAAAAAAAATGAATTGAAGCATTCTGATTATGTGCATGTGTTTACCAGAAATGAAGCAATGCTGCCAATGAGGAGCATGTTGAACTTTCCCATATAGGCATCAGCTAAGTAAGCACCCACTAATGGCAGAAAATTTGCAGAACCAGCCCAAATGTTGAACACCTCTACAGAAACTGTAGTGTCCATGTTGTATTGGGTACGAAGGTATAGCACCAAGTTGGCTATCAAACTCATAGAAGCCAACTTCTCAAATGTCTCGTTCCCTTCAAATAAACAAAATTTAGACTCATCATACGTTACAATTCAGAAGAAGAAGAAGAAGAACATGAATATGAATATGAATAAGGCAATGGTAACTAAAGACTTTACCAAGAATATATCTGACTGCTCTCCATCCTCCTAGTTTCTTTCTGGCAGAAGAAGAATGAGGAAGGTATGGTAAATGATTTTGGCTTTCTGAAGAATGGTTTTCATTCACCATTTCTTCCACCAACAATTCTATAAACCAACACCTCTTCTTGCACTAAGGGTTTTAATCTTTCTTTTGGAGTAGCATGTGACAGGAAAGAGCCAAAGACCTTCCAATTTATAGAAGCAGAGAAAATGCAGAAATGTAATTTGATTTTTAGTATATAATGTTAGGTAAGATCATATTATAAAAACTGCTGGTTCATGGTGAATAGAAAATAGTGAAATAATAGTTTATTACTTTATCTAAATTATGAGTGGCTTTACTTGTTCTTTTTATATCTCCCTCTCAAACCATAGTTAATGAATTTCTGTAACGGCCTTTGTACAAAGCTTTCTTACCAAACATCATTTTGTTGTAACTTTTTTTTGATGTGGTATGCTTGTTGTAACTTAAAAACTTGGACAGGTAGATACATCTCTAAATAGGTAACTGGTTTTGGGAGGTTTCCATGCATAATGTTAGAATTTTGTTAGAAAGAAGAAATATGAACCACTCATTTGTTTCACTTTGCTAATTTTACTTAAGTGCAAAAGTCAAGATGTAAACCCGAAATCGGTTGTGCTAATAACTAACGCGTAGTACGGTAGTAGGCAAACTTTGTTGGTAAAAATGAAATTATTGGAATTTAGATATTTTGAGGTAGGTGAATTAAACAGTTCTAAATAACATTCTTGTCAATGATGACATGTTGTGAGTGATGGATTCCGAATTGAATAATATCTAAAGAGGATTTCCATCCTTAGGTCAGTTTAACCTTTTGCAAAAAACAAAAATCATAAACTTAATTTGCTAACTTTACAATCTTTGGATTTGAAATGCAAGTTCAGGAGGATACATTTCATTTCAAAAGACAGAACATTAATCAAAGAATTTGCTGTTTGGTTTGGATTAAGGTTTAAATATTTTTTACATCTATGTAATTTATCCTTTTTTTATTTTTTTTCCTTAAAAAATTTGTTTACTTTATTTTTTCGTTCGTAAAACACTTTAGATGATGCTTTGAACAATAAAAAAAAATTTAAATAGTGAAAAAAAAAACATTATCTAAAATGCTTTAAAAATAAAAAAAACAAAACAAAAACATTTTGAAAGGATTGAAATGAAAAAAAAAATGAAAATAAAAAAAAGCACTAAAATGCAATGAAGCAAAAAGTATTTAAGCCTTGGATTAATTTTAGGGTGACAATTCTGTTTCATTTGTATAACATTGTGATTCAATCAAATTGAAAATAATATCAAATTCAAACAAAACTAATATGAACTTTTATGATTTGAATTAAGACCGGCTGTTTCTGTTTTTCTCTTCTTTTTTAAAATTTACTTTTAATCAACAAAACAAATAAATTTTCAATAATTAAAATAGAATTCCAGTCCCCAACCGGTATATGAATAATGAATTTTCATTTAAAGAACAATACTTTAGCAATACACGTGGTTCGTTTTGGTTGTCCAAAGGAGAGATGCTGGTTTTGACCAAAATTGATCCTTATCAATTACGGCTAATTATGCAGCAATGCAGAAATGACATGAGAATATATAAGAAACAAATGCTCATGCCTCTAAATTATTTCCTAATAACATTTATAACGCCAGAAGGAAAAAATCTTTCTATATAAAACCATGCAGCCTTAACCAAAGTAATAGCAAAATTCAACCTTTGGTCACTATGGGTCTGGGAATCTATGAATTCCATCCATCAATATCCTGTTCAGTTATGCTTGAAATCTAAGAAAACTGATGGCTAGAAAATCACAACTACATGACTACAATACAGAACAGGATAAAGGAGTTATTGCACACCACTCCACCTAGCCCAGTCAACAAATTGCATGCCACCATACACATTGTTGGCAAAACGCACACCAACTGTGAAAGCCAGAGCAACTGGGGGAACCTGCTTTGCCATTGGTGAAGCTTCAACCAAACGTTCCAGTCCATTGACGACTTGGTATCGCGTGTTGGAAGAAACGGCTAGAAAGACGCCTGTCATGGAGGTTCAGGGAGTCAGGAAACAAGTTACAAACAGGAATAAAATACAAGTCTAAAGATGAAGTAATGTTCAAAAGTCAAAATAACAGTAATTCAGAAAACACCAAATCAAGCATAAGAAATCTTGGTGATCCACATTGTGCATTTGGTAGAAAGAGAAAAGAGACTTTATACCATCTTTGGCAACAAATAGTTAACATGTGACATTTGCACATTTAACACACCTTTTGGTTGATTGTAACAGGTTCTTTTAGCATTTTTCATTAATTGTAGGAAGGGTTATGGGGGCAGGGGGAGAGAGAAGTTAAATTCAGATTGCCAGAAAACAATACAACAAATTATATCTTTGGACAGAAAACTGCAGAAGTCAAATTAATTTCTAAGCAATAGTTCCCTATCTCAATTGTTCCTAACCTGCTCAAAATTTGCAAAGGAAGAGTGCAAAGAGATAATAGATCTTGTATTTTCTACCACTCTAACTGAACCAAACAGTTTTAAATAGATAAGTAAAAGCTTCTAACTACTACATACAATAAATTAGCTTTTCAAAGAATATAACAAGATATGCATTGAATGGTTTTAAGCATTCATAGTAAAACACATACTTCAAAAATATAAAATAAATCTTTTAGTTGTCCTAATATGATTACATTTTATCCTCTAAGAATAAAGGGCATTAAATTTGACCTCAACTCTATGCACAGAAATTAACTTGACTTTTAGAATTTGAACTTAAGGTCTAACTCAACCCCGCAAAAGGTGAGGATTGCCCAAGTTTTAGAAGCTCTACCTAAGCTATATCTATAGTCGATGTGGGACTAAACACCACCCTTGATGTTGCAATTAAGGCAGCCACAAAGAGGCCACAAATAGGCACTACCGCAATTAAGGCGGCTTTCTAAAATTGATAATACTAAGCTTAAAATTGAGAATACTTTCCTAATAATTAAATGAAGATAAAGGTTGTTGTCTTCTAATTGTACAGAAGAGATGAACTAGAAATCATGCAATATTTTTAAACAAAGAACACCATACCCCAAAGAGCAGCACTCTTCACAAGAGGTGGCACAGGTATGTCCTCTTCTGATTTCTTTATGCTCCTGGTATACCAGCAGGAATAGGTGAGAAATTAATTACTCAGAAAAATAAGGATCCATATGCTGTGAATAGTGTAATATAAAGCATCATTCAGTATGTACACTGCTTATTTATTAGATATAATATAACTTTGATATACAATCAACATAAACAGTTTCTTTATCATTACAGCATATGGTGCCACCTGTTTGAAAGTCTGGTCATGATCGTTTATGTCAAGTGAAAGAAAGACCTTAGTTTCTACAAAGATGTGACACTTGCACATTTACTGATTCGGTAGAGTGTTTACATGAACATTATATCAATCAAGTCTTAAAAGAAAATAATAGACTCCAAATAAATGCTCAATTGCTCAAACATATCACCACTCATTTATAACTGAAAATATACCAATGCTTTAATTAATTTTCAATCATAATTATATTTATTAACAGAATCATCATTCTATTAGATGGATCCATGAGGCCAATTGCAGATATATGATTAAAAAGGCCAAAAAAATTCCTTTTAATATGTGGGGTACGAGGGAAGTGGACAGACGGTGTTTGAACAGGGAATGTTACTTTGTGTCTACAACAACAACAACAACAACAACAACGCCTTATCCCACTAGGTGGGGTCGACTACATGGATCAACTTCCGCCATAATGTTCTATCAAGTACCATACTTCTATCCAAATCACTTTGTGTCTACAATGAAGCAAATTATGAAGGGGGAAAAAAAAAAAAACTCTAGAGAAAGAACCATACCGCTTTGCAGTCATGATCATATTTGCAATGCCTTGGCCTATAATACCACATGCAAATCCAACAGCACCATACATTATACCCTGGAATTAGAAATAGGGATTAGAATAAATGCTCAACAAAAATCTTATCATGATTTGGTTGAAAAATGAAATGACCTTTCAATCATTACCTTGTAGAAGTATGTTCCAAGTCTCTGTTGTACAGAAAACCTACATCCTGGCCTTTCTGCTTCAAATACACTGCATAAAGCGAGCAAGATAGAAACTTAGACAAAAGCTTCTTCACTCCAAAGGCACAAAGCAATTAAGATATGAGAAACCTTACTTCCATGTCTTTTTTAGATGGACAATTGTTATTTACATATACACACAAGAATATAAAATTTTTGACATAACAACGCAGTGTTAATGATATGATGAGTAACCTGCTAGGCAAGGCTGCATAAGCTTTCTGCATTCTACCAAGGAATCCACTAGATATTGATGGTTTCCCTAATCGAGCATAGGGTGCCAACATACCTACCAAAGCAACATTAACAACAAGCCCAACGAGAAGATCTGCAAGATACAACTCAAATTCGGCCCAAAAATCTTTGCCTCTCTTTTGTATTTCAGCAAAAGTAGCACAACAAGTATCAATGACTATCTGCATATCATGTGAGAGAAAAATTATATAAATATTTTTTAAACGTCCAAAATTATTCAACTATGCCAACATTACATGAATGATTTTCACAGATACCAGACAGCAGTCTTAATTCTTAAAACAGCCAAAATATGAGGGATACAGCACAACTTTTTTTAATATATAGATACCTTGTCACATAGGAAAACTATTGTAGTACCATAATTTCTAGAGTTCAAGATAAGGAAAGCAGACCAAGGAGAGTCAACTATGTCCTAGCCTCTCAAATAAACAGAGCACATTAATATATAATAATTGTCAACAGTGAACACTTACTGTCGTATGTTACATAAAACTGTAAAAAATTGGATAACTTAAGACACTGCAGTCCTACCATAAAATAATATGAATAGTAAAAGCTAGGATTACTGTAAGACAACCCAACCAACCTCTGAGCCAATTTTGAAAAGAAATGCTGGATCAGCTAGCATTCGATTGCGAAGCATAGAGCACGATTTCATGAAAAATCCTAGAGGCCAAAAAGATCCCTGCAATTAAAACATCACAAATAACAATATTAAGAGTCCAAGGTAATGGTAATCTTGTTTTACACTCGCTGGCACACGTAACCCATTACATAATCACAACTTTGAAAGAACGGGGGAAAATGTATGAACAATTAGAAACTGTACCTGCAGATCCAAATATCTAAGAAGCAGCACCTTGCGGATTCCCACACTCTTAGCAGCCTCTATCATATCCAAAGGAAGGGTAGCTCCACGAGCCTCTGTCTCTCTCATTACCTCATCATATTTCAGTATTGGCCCAAACTCCTCCTCTTCATTGTCATTACCATCGTCATTGCTGCCACCCCCTCCACTCCCATCTCCCGCTCCACCACTTCCAAAGCTCCCATTACCACCACTGCCATCCAATACAACTCCATTATCATCATCTCTATCAATTTTGGAGTCCGATTCACTATCCCGAGTCTCTTGGTCCTTTCTCAGGACACTATCACCTCCCCCTTCTGATAATCCTATTGAACTCACAGCAGATTCCAATTCAGCCTCAGCCGACGGTTGTGACATACTCATTACAAAAAACATTGCTTTCTTTTGAATAGGCACACATGATCTACTGCACTTGCTCCCACGTAGAACTTGAAATGTAGCCTCATTCAACACACCCCTGAAACTCAACCTAATCAAGTTTGTCTTTTGATTCCCCAAAACAATCTCTTTCCTCACATTGGCACAACCAGCCACAGCAAAATTTGAAGAACAACCCGCCATTATCATAAAAAACTGAACTTTCTCTCACCACAACACTACACAGAAAAGTCGACAAATTTTTTTCTTTCTTTCTACTGATTATACAATCAGAAGGAAACCAAACAAACACCCCAAACCTGCAGGGCACACAGAATCAAACAAAACAGTCACTGAGCCAAACCAATGCATGCATCTGGGAATGTAGTGAAAAATGAAAACCATCAACAAGGGCAGCTCTCAAGCAATGAAATTTTATTGAAATCAAAGTGAGAAAGTTCACTAAAAGCAGAAAGTAAAACAGCTGAGAAAATTAAGGAAAATTGCAAGATTAAAAGAAAGAGGGTAAGAAATCAACCTTGTTGAGAAAAGGAAGAATGTCAGGAAGCCAGGGATACAACAGGAAGTGGGTGGATGCGGCGAAGGCGAAGAGAGGGTTAAGTACTTTGTGTTGCTGTTGAAGTTTGAGTTATTATAAAAGATACATGCATATACAAAAATAGTACTACTTAGGAGATTCATCTCTGAGCATAAATAATTGATCGCATATTGCACGTGGGGTCCAACCTATCGTACGCGTGGGTCGCGCAAGATATTTATGAAGGTTTGTTGACTATGAAATTCTTTTTAAGTTGTTATTTGTAAGTTTTATCAGTCTTATTTATATATTATTTAATTATACAATATAAGATAGTTTATATCGTTATATTAAACGATTTGTTAATAAAATTTAATAAAATATCATCTAATAAATTTTAAATTAATCAATTTTAATTAAATATTATCTAATAAAATAATATGATGTCATTATATCTATTGATTTTACAATTATTTTTATCTAATATTAAAACAAATATATCTTTTATGAAGATTAAAATAAATATATCTAATAAAATTTGAAAATATATATTTATCTTGATTTTTTATAATAAAAAAGTTAGAAAGGAAAATATTATGCATTTTAACGAAAAATTGTAAATATTTTTTCTATTTTTTAGTTCATTTAAATTATTTAAATATAATTAAGATAATTAGAACAACTATATCTTTATATTTAAATTTTGAATAAATTAATTATTATTACATGTATATATTTTAATCAAGGTAATTCAAATATTTAAAAATTTTATTATAATAAAAGAAAGCAAGTATGAGAAATAAATCTTATACAATTTATTCAAATATATTTATGTACAAAATTTTAACACTATAACAATTAATTTAATTTATGATATTGTTCCATATGTAATATTTTTTAATTAAAGTATATTTAATAAATTAATATTAAAATATTTATTAGATAATTATGTAAAACTAATATTTTACCTTATTTTATAAATATTAATTAACAAAATTATGTATATAAAATTATTAAACTTAGACATAAAATATTATTTTATAATAAATATTTTAACTAATCATTATAAAAATTTCAACTATATAATATAAAGATTTTCCAAAACATTATTTATTCATAAAATTATTTTATATGATTTTTAAGTAAAAATGATTTTATATGATTTCAAATTAAAAATAAATATTATATTTTATATCTGTGCGATGTACGGTCTGATTAAATTATAAATTTTTAAATTTAAACTTAATATTTTTGTATTTAATAAAATTATATATATATATATATATATATATATAAATTTATCATTTTTTAAAATATTCAGTATCATATAAAATATAATTACATTAAAATTGAGTAAAAGACTAATTATATTTTTAATTATATACTAAAATTTAGTATGTACTTTTAATTATCGTTTTTAGCATATTTAGCATCATATTAAATATAGTTGCATTAAAATTATATACAAAAATTAATTACATCTTCAATAACATATTAATTAAATTTAATTACATTAACTTTTTTTTATCAGACTCATTTGTTCTAAAAGATATATTTATTCAAATGTTGGATAAAAGATAATTGCAAAGATCATTTTATTAGATAATGTTTAATTATGATTGATTAATTTTAAATTAATTAGATAATATTTTATTAAATTTAATTAAATGAATTATCAGATGTAACGATGTAAATCATGTAACATTCCATTGAATAATATGTTGGTTTTCAAATCACACCGAATTAATTGTCAACAATTATCACAAAACATCACGACATTAGTCATATTCAAAATTCTATATGTCTTTTGTATAAAAAAAAAATTGCAAGTTGTTTTTGTTGGCCAGAGCACAAGCCAAATAAAATAAGGTAAAGTAATGAGTAATAAACCATTATCATAGTAACAAAGATGATTAGAAAATCAACATATAATGTGCAGTTGTTAAATCACACTTTTCTATCTCCATAAAATTAAAGAAATTTCACAGGGAAAATAACTGAGGCAAATATACTAGGGCAGGTTTTAGATTTAATATAAAATTAATGATCTAGATAAATTTATTAATCTTTTTAAAAATAATATAAAAAAGTTACATAATTTAAAAAACTAAATGCATTCCGTCGTTGTACCTGTTATTTTATTTAATCTAAAAAAGATAGAATGATGCTATTTTGTACAAATAAAATGTCCACAAATTGCAAGATACATAATATGTAAGGTTACGCAATGTTAAATAAAAATATACTATATAATTTATAGGCAAGATATCCTATGGTTACATAACCTATTCGTGAGATGGTCTAGAGAGGTCACAGTTTACTAGCTATTTTCTGTACACCATGAAGGGCAGACACTAGTAATCGTCTTCAAACAAAAGACAACCTAAAGAGTAGGAACATTTTATCGGCTAACAATAATAGAAAATGTGTTTTCTGCAATACATTTGATGAAATCGCTACTCACTTGTTTTTTGAGTGTCCGTTTTCTTATCATTTATGGACAAGGTGCTATTGTGGTTGGGTCATGGGTGATTTGAGGATTCTTCCGGCTCATCCTATAAGTCACTTTTGGCAACATTCTGGAAACATAAAAGGGAGTAAGGCAAAATCGGTATGGTGGGCAGTTTGGACCTCTTTAGTGTGGGAAATCTGGAATCACAGAACTCATCATTTTTAAGGAAGCAAATATTGATGTTGATGCCATAATGGATACTATTCGGTATTGAGAATGGAGCTGGTGCAAGATAAATGTTAAAGGTTTCGAATTCTCAATGTATGTTTGGCGATTAGACCCATCCAATTGCCTCATGCAAATTTCATAATATATGGAAGGCTTAATTAATTTTTTCCTACCTAGAATATAAATCATTTTCGAAAAACTACTTCACATTCATTTTGTTTCTCATCTGAAAATTTTTCGTGTTTCATTTTAGTACCTGTCGTTAGATGACATCCATTGAGTAATGACGTGGCTGACAGAGTATCATATCATCACGCATAGTCACTTACCACGTCAGCGCTTTTTTCCATGTCATATTTTTCGTTTTTAAAATATTTAATAATGAAATTTAAATGAAGTGCACCCCCTCATCTTCGTTTTTTTGAAGGTTGAACCAGTCCTTTACCTCGCAAGCTTGTTTTCAACCCCGACGTTGTTGCCGGCAGCTCTAACGTCATCTTCTACATCGTGGGTGACCCCTCCGACGTCCTCTTTGTCCCCTCCGTGTAAGGTAGGCATTTGGGATTTTTGAACCATAAGGCTATTTTGGAATGGCTATTGGTTGATGGGTGAAAGAATGAACGCAAAGGGTGGGGCATCACCTTTGTCTTCGTCATGTCCTATGATGGTTAAGTGTAAATGTGAGGTACCTGCTATTATATTCACGTCGCGTAGTGTGAACCATCTGGGAGAAGGTTTTGGAGATGTCCACACTGGGATGTAAAGAAATGTCAACTCTGTGTTTTGTTTTGGATTTTACTCTGTTGAATTGGTATTGTATTTTAGAAATCCAGTTCTTGCAGATTTTTTCAATGGGTTGATGATATTGAGTTGGTGGTAATAATGTTTTCGTAGAAGGGTGTGAGTTGATCCACTATGTTCATGAAAATGAAGAGCTAAAGCTGAAACTTGGTTCATTAATGGAGGAAGCTAAAGCAAATGCAAAAGAAATAGCATAATTGAAGAAAATTATTGTTGTACAAGAAGAAGAATGTTATGCATCCACAACTGAAGTTGTGCACTTGAAGAGTAAAATTGGAAGGAAAAAGAAAAATGTTGTTGTTGAAAGGAATAGGGTCAAGCTATTAGGTTTTGTAGTTGTAGTTCCGTGGGTGTTCATTTCTTTACTAAGCATTGTAATTGTAATTAATGTTGGTGATCATAGAATAAACTGAGTTGGAGTTGAAGTTGTTCATTTCTTTGAGTAGTTGTGTTTTAAAATTTGGTAGGTTGGTAGGATGTAGAACTTGGTAAGTAACTATGTTGTATTTCATATAGTTGGATGTTTCTAATGAAATTAGTTTATGATGTGTTAATGTGATCTTTTGTATTGGCTTAATAAGGCAAACAAGGTGAGGTCTTCAAACCAAAAAGAAATTGAGGTAGTTGAGCCAATTATACAAAAATGGTTTGTTTTGCAGGTACCTTTTTGGAATAGATAAATAATTATAGGTAGTCAAATGAAAATGTTTCATTTTATAGGTACTTCAATATTAAAAAAATTAATTTGGGGTAATAAAATTGATAATTGTTAAATTGTTTACTTGCGGTAAAATGAAGATTTCCTTCATGGACTTAATGTGGCAATATAAATATAAGAGAATAGATATCAATATATTGATAACTATTAATGTGCCCATTGTGCAGAACAAATACACAAAAGGTGCAGGAAATTATGCACATAATTTCCACATCTCACAACAAAAAGTAAAAAGTGAAGCAACTTACATCCCCACACCCCATTACAAAAAGTATTTCACATAGTTTTTATCAATTTGTATCTTTAACTGATGTGTTTGGCTTGGTTTGATTGTCAAGAAATCCAATTCTCAGCTCCATGTTCCTGTTAATAGTTTTTAGTTGACAACCTTTAAGTTTTTTGCTTCTGGGTGCCTTGGTTGTTGTTGGTGCCTTGCGTTTAGGAACAAGTTTCTGTACTTTTTCATTTAAAGTAGTATTCTGTCTACAGTGGCCCTATAAAAATTAAAATTGTGAATTTAATGTGTTCTATAAATAAATAATGCATGTGTTTAAAATTAACACATTCAGTATCGTTGTGTGCCTATTTGTAGGTTTGGTCTGCAAATGTTGTTGAGGACCAATAACTTTTCTTACAGATTGTTATACACTTTTTCCCTACAAAATGAAATTATGAAATTAATCTATATGAAGTGTCATTTGGTATATCTTGCATTTTTTTGTTTGATGTCCATTTTTTATTCTGATTCTGAACTCCAACATGTGCACCCAAAAGAACATTCAGTTGCTCATTGATTTGTCCATTAACAACACCTTCAATTAGACCCTCACCCTCATTTGCACCTTCATTTGCACCCTAAACAACATCTTGAGTTGCACCCTCACCTGCACCTTGATTTGCATCATGAGCTACATCTTAAGTTGCACCGTCACCTGCACCTTGATTTGCATCCTAAGCTCCATTAGGTTCCACATTGTCTTCTTCAGGTACTGGTGGAGGTGGCAATGGACACCTCCTCGAATTATGACCTATTGCCCGACATCTAGTGCATTTATATGGAACTAGGTCCCTTGTTAGTCTAGTCCCGTTAGGGTCCTTATAGGCTTTCTCCTTCACAATTTCTTTGGTCTACCAAGACCCTTTTTGTATTTTGGTGGTTGAATGTCATCAAACTTTGTATCTAGCCACATATACATACCATTGATTGATGCCACCTTATGGTCGCAACAAACACCATATGTTTCCCTTAAGTAATATTTATTTACATAATCCACTACCTTAAAATTTCTGAATTGTATAGCTGTCATTGCATGTCTGCAAGGCATTGCAACCAATCCCCAAAAATTACATGAACAAATCTGTTTGTTGTATCAATAATAAATTTTTCACTTGAATGCAAATGAATAACTTCAAAATCTTCGTCTCCTCCCTAAGCAGTTACCCAATTTCCTAACTTTTCAACCTCCCAGTCCAACCTTTTTAGGGGCTTAGGCATCACCTTACCTTTGTAATATTTCAATTTGTCTCTAAGGGTTGCAAATCTATTCATAAGGTACATTATAATCCTCTCACACATAGTTATGATAGGCTTATCGCTAGCTACTAGTATTGTACTGTTAAACGACTCACTAAGGTTGTTCATCAAAATATCACACGGTAATGAGAAAATGCATACTTACACCATGCTTTCCTCTCCAGGTTATATAACCAATGATATGTAGCTTCATTGATGTCCTTTATTTGTTGCATTTTGTTTTTCCACAGATGTTCATAAGTAACCTTAGCAGGTCCCATCATCAGATCTCTCAGCATTATGCCACCACCAAATTTTTTTTAAAATTGTTGTAAAGATGTCGCAGGCAGAAACTGTGCTCTATCGGAGTTGAAAATTCCAAAAAAAATTGTTGTAATCCCTGCAAATAAATTAAGTCAATAAAATAATCTTAATAATTTTTACAACATATAGAACAATCCAAGAGCATAATTTTTTACCTTTTGTTGATCACTAATAAACACCCATTTGTTGGTTTCAACGCTACCAATATCCTCAAACAACACATTCAGAAACCATCTCCATGTCTCCTTAGTCTCTGTTTCTACAACAAAGGTAATTGGCATGTACTGGTCATTGGGATCTCTACCAACAACAATCATCAGTTGTCCTCCAAACTTTGATTTCAGATGACAACCATCAACACCAATCAAGGGCCTGCATGCCTTTTTGAATGCAAATTTTGGACCTTTTAAGCACATATAGAAACTACCAAATTTTGGTAGCACTTTAATGGATGGTCTCTCCACTCGAATCAAACATGAATTGTTTGGACATCTATCCTCTAGTAATTCTGAACTATTGTCTTCATAAAAATTTTCATCCACGATCCCCTCATTACCACCAGCACATTTCACAAACAACTCCACCTTATAACTGTTAGCAATCGCATAATTAGACAACTCCAATGCATGACTCTCCATGGTTATCTCCTTGTAGTCACCATCACTACCTTTCAACCATACCCTCATTGGTTGATCACCATATCCAAAGTCTTCTTTTAAAATCCCAATTTCTTCAAAGAACGATCACTTGTCAACATCTATATAAATGACACTTATGGAATTGCTAGTCCCAAAATATTGCATCATAGGGTCTCTTTCAAAGAAACCACCATGATGCAATTTCAATTTGAAACTCATGCTTGCAACACATATAGAAACAATGTTTAACTCGGTTAAAACCTAATCAAACCCAGTTAAACAATAAACTAACCCTACACAAAACCCAAAATCATTCGGTGCGTGAAACTTCCAAAAATCGGAAAAAAACACAAATGCAATTTTAAAAATTTTCGAGGACCACAAAATAGTCATCACAAAAAGAAGGTCATGGTAGAAAAGGTGACCACTAACAAATAAAAAGCAAATAAACAATACCATAAAACAACATTACCTGATACAGTTCGAAGACAACTCCTCTTTCGTTTTTGAAGACAATAGGGACCACTAAACAACACGAATGCCACAACAAGTACACATGAACATACGTCAATGAAGATAAAAAGTCAACTCATGTTTGTGAAAGAAAACCATTAACAAATGGAACACTACGATGAACTCACAAAATACATGAACTCACTCCCTCAATAACACTCGCAATCACCCATTGAACAAAGCGAATACCATTGTCAAGAAGATGAAGTGCCATTTTGCGAGGTATGAATGATTTCCAATACGATAGAAAACTCAGTTTCCTTTAAATTTTCTTTTTTAAAAAAAATATTTTAAAAACTTAATTGAAGCCATGTGGTACAATTAATTAAAAATACATGATGTGGAAAAAAAGCACTGACATGATAAGTGAATACGCGTGATGACGTGAAACTCCGTGAGCTACGTTATCACTTAACAGATGTTGTCTAACAGTAGGTATTAAAATGAAACGCAAATTTTTTTAAGATATCTAGGGAAAAAATGAATCTGAGGTAATTTTTAAAAAATGACCTATATTTTAGGTAGGAAAAACTCAATTAAACCTATATGGAATATGATGTGGTGCATGTTCTACTTGAGTGAAAATCATTTGCATCTAATCTTGTGATATGTAATTGTACTGTAATGGCTTGTGAAAGGCCGTATAGGGTGGTATTTCAATAAGAGGTTTCTGTACTTTCAAAGGGGTACCTATCAATATAGGGTACTAAAACTCTCTAATTTTGTAATTGCATATTGACACTTCTTATGTCATATCTAACATTTTCATGTACTTAGAGCCGACAATCAATACTACATAAAAGGAAGAAATTCTCAATGTAGTTCATTATTTTTAATTATTATTCTCATTTATTATATTAAATGATATATGATTTGAGTGTTGGGGTGCATTTATAAATACCAATTTTAATTTTAGCCTTTACATTTTTAAATTGGTGAATTTAGTTGTTTAACTTTATAAAATAGTATATGAATTTAATATGTTAAGAGACTAAATTCATATATTTTTAAAAGTTAGAGGACTAATTTAAGAATTTTGAAATATAAAAAATAAAACCAAGTTTAAATAAAAAATATAAAGATTAAAAACTACATAAAGGAAAAAATTCTCAATGTAGTTCATTATTTTTAATTATTATTTTCATTTATTATATTAAATGATATATGATTTGAGTGTTGGGGGTGCATTTATAAATACCAATTTTAATTTTAGTCTTTGCATTTTTAAATTGATAAATTTAGTTGTTTAACTTTATAAAATAGTATATGAATTTAATATGTTAAGAGACTAAATTCATATATTTTTGAAAGTTAGAGGACTAATTTAACAATTTTAAAATATAAAAAATAAAACCAAGTTTAAATAAAAAATATAAAGATTAAAAACATATTTTTTTTTACAAAATAATTTGTTTTTCAAAACTACATCCAACCACACCCAAAGATATCGTTGTATCAATGTCATTTCACATCGTTGTAGCAATGCTATTTCACATCATTTTATTCACGCGTATTCTAAGCCACATACTAAAAAAGGTGTTTCTCATTTATTTTAATTCTAATTATTATTATTAAGAAAAACCATATAATTTGGAAAATTCAATGACAAAGTGTGCAAAAAATAAGTTGAGTGACAAACACACGGATTTTTTAAAATTGAGTAACAAAGTGTGTAAATTTAGCACTTAATTGAGTAACACGATTATATAATCAATGTGTAAAATTGATGGCAAATTAGTGGTACAGATAAAAGAAAAATGCCATTAAAAAATAATTATATAAATATTTAATGTGATCAAGATTATTAAACTGTCTGGGTGGTGTAGTTGGTTATCACGCTAGTCTCACACACTAGAGGTCCCCGGTTCGAACCCGGGCTCAGACATTTTCCTTTTTAATTTATTATTTTAAATGGTTTAGTATTCTATTTTCCATTTTCTTTTTTTGACAAAACCAAACCCACGAAGGAAGACAAGTCAGAAAATAAAAACCCAAGCTTCATTTTTTTCCCTTCGTTCACTCTTTTCCAGTTTTCTACTTTCCTTCTTCTTCTTCCTTCCTTCACTCGTATATCACTTCCTTCCTCGTTTCGTTAACCTTCTAATTCAATCCATTCCTCACTTCCTTTTCAACCGAAGCTTTTCTCCGATAATCGCAGAGAGAAAGAATAATGGATTGGGGAAACGTAACCGCGGAGGATCTGATCGACGCGCTCCGCGAGGTCGATTGGTCGTCGCCGCCGCGCCCGCTGTCGGAATTCTTCTCGCGATTCACTGTTCCCAGATCTTCCTCTAAATGGAACAGCCGCCTCAAATGCAACCTCTACTAGTAACCTTCCCTAACCCTCTCAGAATTTCATCGCCATCTCACAACAATCCCATGCAGTTCTAAATTTTCTCCTTGTTTCTATCTTTTCGCCGAATTAGATGATCAGCCGAACGAAATTTCATTTCATTTCCTTTATCTTTTGTTTTTGTATGGATTTTTGTTTCCGTGATCTTACCTTTATTTTTTGCCTTATTTGGAGGTTTTACTGTTGATGACGTTATGGATTTGTTTTATTTTTGTTTTTAGGGTTCCGTGATGAATTTCGAGTTACGAGGATGTGATGATTAATTTTAGGATAGTGTTGTGTGTATTTAGGGATAAGTTGCTATTGACTTATTTTGCTATGGATTTTATCAGAGTAGAGAAATTTTAGGATTGAGAAATGATAGTGATATGATTGTGCTTTTGTTTGCCGCAGCTACCCAACCAACTACATCGTATTGTTTTTCTATTTTATTTTATTATAATTTTATCTTCCCCCATACCTTCGCATAGCGAAGAGCCTCTGGGCGATGGGGTATGAAGTTTTATAATTTTATCTTGTGCTCTTTCCGTGATGAATTTCGAATTACGAGGATGTGATGATTAGTTATAGGATAGTGTTTTTGTGTATTTAGGGATAACTTGTTATTTGACTTATTGTGTGCTCTGGATTTTATCAGAGTTGGGAAATGATACTGATGGTTTTGCTTTTGTTTGCTGCAGCTACCGGACCAACTACTTCATTTTGATTGTTTCTGTTCTCAGTAAGTGAGCTTGATGGATGCTGTTTATTCAAATTTTGATGTTTGGGGATGTGTTTGTCTCATTATCAACGTTTTGAATTGTAGTATTGGGTTTTCTTCGAAGACCGCTAGCTATTGTAGCTGCACTTCTTACGGCACTCAGCATTGCTTTTCTGAATGACAGGTAAGCAGTGTTACTGGCTATCTTTATATATCACAATAGATTGGTTTTGAAGTTTATTTGATTTTGCAAACATTTTGGTGTAAGGGCTGTGCTATTTAGGGGGAAGGTTTTGTATCAGTTTAGAACTTACGCATTTGATGCCATTTTTATTGATGTTAATCTGACTTCCTTGCTTGTGCAACAAACTTGCTTCAATTTTATGCTTTTTTATTCTTTTTCTTTTTCATTGTTAACCAGAGCCTCCAATCGCACTGTATAATAGTTTTCTATATTGAATCATCCTATTTACTTCTAGGCTGATACAATATAGATGCCATATTTTGTGAGGGTAGCAGTTTTAAGGAAATCCTGACCTGCTTTTGGCAGAATACTGAATAATACTCTTTGCAGTGTTCAATTGTTCATAGTATTTCCTTATGCAGAAACAAGGTGCTTATTAGAAGCCTAGGGTAAACTGGTAAAGTTTATATATGGGTTGGTATTCTAGATGATATAACTTGAATTTAATTGCAGTCTCAATCCCTAAAATGGATCCTGTCATAAAGCTAACATGGCATCAATTGCATGATAGTTTTACTTCTAGCTTTGGATATAGTACCTTTGTTGCTTGATTTGTGTAGCATGTTAATTTGTTCTATTCTGACAATGATCAACATAGTTTTACCATATATCTTTAGGAAGTACATCAATTTTTTCTTTTGTGGAATGAACCGAAAAATGAATAGGTTTTAATCTGCAGGATGGGAAAGGTTGGCATTGTAGGAAAGTGAGAGCTTTGATCAAATTTAGATTTTAGTATTTCAGTTATGTACATTTTATTTCTACTTGAGACAACTGTGTCAATATCTTTGTTCATGACTTGGATTGGATATAGTGAAAATTTATGTTCTCTACCACTCCACTAGTCTTGTATTTAGAGAGTAGCAATTTAAAATCATTTTTATAGGAGGCTGTGATATTATCATGGTTACCAAAAAGAGAAGAAAAATGAACTTGAAAGGGTTATTACTAGTTATAACTTATGACACAACTGTGGAGTACAATGGGCTTCTTTGAGGAGTTTTGAGTATGACTTTAAATATTTGACTATACTCAGATGATGGGCTATTATACAATTATTTTTCCTAATTAAGATTTACCTCTGGATAATTTGTAAAATATTATAATTTTTACACTCAATCCTGGGAATCTATAGAAGTCTAATAAAGTTTGAACTGTGAAATCTTCATTTAGTCAGCCCCAGTTATACTGTTATGGAAGTGCTTATTTTATCTTTTATATATTTTGCACATCAATTTAATTGGTAATGTTTTGCAGCTTTGCAGGTACCTTTAGTGAGAAGGTAACAAGAACAGTTAGGCAATTTTCACCACATTTAGCTGCCAAAATGAGACCTCCTCTCACGTAAGTATATTTGGTTGTTATTGTCTCTTTTGACTTTTGGAAGTTTATGCATGCTTGTCAATTATTTGAATTCCAGGCCTGTTATTCGTGGACGTCCATCATCCAAGAGAGCAATTTATATATGTGGCCGGCCGCGTTGGGTATTTGTCTTGATATTTTCTTCTGGTAAATAAAGTCTTTGAAACAGGGATTCTTTTAATCATTAATAATGTGGGATGTTCTGTCAATCCTTGCTACCAGTCCAATATTTTTTGATTCCAGTGATTCTTTCCCCGTTTTTCTGCAGCAAGTTTCTTTCTTTGGTTTGTTTCTGCTGGTCTCCTGACAGTTTTATGGGCTCTTGCTATTGGTCTTCTTGGTACGTTGCATACTGAGAAATTTTAATCTTTTAAATATTTTTAGCAACTATGAATTTGCTTTTGAGTTAATTTTTCTTGCTATTTTCAGCTACCATCCTGCATGCAAGCTTTAGAACACCTAACTTGAAAGCTCGTCTAAACACATTCCGTGAAGAATTTCGTGCAGTATGGCGCAATTATAGTGAACTGTAGCTTACATAAAATTTGTTGGACTTGGATGTAAGTGCTTTCTGCCTTAGAATTTGTACATATTAATATGCTTAACGATTTGGTGCTTATTTGAAAAGCTTGTAAAATGCATCTGTCCATTGAAGTGATTGAGAAACAGATCTATATCTTATAGGTGTTAGGTTGAATGTGTATCCTCTTAAGTTGCATATTTTCTGTCATCACATGATAAATTAATCTTATTCTCAATCAATATGTTCATAAATCTCATTCTCAATCAATATGTACTATCGGAACTTTCGTCTAACAAAATGATACATACATATTAGAAGACTGATTGTTTTTCTCTTTTTAAAGGTTAGTCTTGTTATAGATCTGTAAGCAATGCTTGTACTAGTGAGAATTAAAGCAATAACAGAAGCAGAAATACAAAAGAAGGTAGAAAAGGGAGATTAGGAGAGTAATTCCTATAATCTATTTTGGCAATGATTATGTGACAGGAGAGGTGCTGCCAATTGAGCTAGTTATGGAGAGGAGAGGGGGGTGAGTTGGAGGAGAGAGATAAGAAAATACCAAAAAGTCTGGAGGGGTGGTATGGTGAAAGCTTGGGGGACAAGAAGGCAGGAAAGATTTAAGGTAGTGAGAGGGTTAAGCCTATTATAAAGCTGGTGAGGTTCTATGAGGTCCATTGCAGAGTCTTCTTTTTTTCTTTGCATTCTTGGGATTTTTGAGATGCAGTTGAGCTCCCAGTTATTTCCTATTCATATTGTTGGATATATAGGGATGTTTCCAACCAATAATGTTATTGTCTTGGTTCTGTATCTTTAGCTTTATATGTTTTTATTATTATTATTTTTTTATTTTGTACATCCCCAAAGGCTTGTAAAACAAGCTCTCTTTACTAAATAGAATTCAGAGCAGTGTCTGAACAGGACACAAACAAGCTCTCTTTCTAGTAGTAAATATAAAGGTTAATTTTTTTTTAGTCCATGCAAATATAGAGATGTTCACTTTTAGTTCATCAAAGTTCAAAATAAAATCATCTCCTTTTGGTCCTCATTTATGAAAATGTGTCAGATGCGGTCCTTGTCTTTCACAGGAAAATTGTTCCTTTTTGGTCCCTCGTGTAGTCATTTATGAAATGATACATTTTCATAAATATTTTAGGGACTAAAAATGAACATTGCTTTATTTTAATTGGGAGGGCCTAAAAGTAAAAACATATTTAATCATAAACATATTCTATCTGTCTGAAGTTACTATCATGTTTCTTCCAATACGGTTGGGTGTATGTATGGTTTTAAACATTTAATAACATGCTTTTAGTATTTTAGCGGCATTAAAATGAAATAAGCTGTAAACTACCTTATGATCCCCTGAGATATGCACATTTAAAAATTGTACTCGATGTCTGTTTGCCTTATCTTTTGTATTTCATTTCACCACTTTTTATTTCTGTTTAACTTTTGTTCGTTTACTACAAAGGGTTTTTTCCTCCCCTCATTGGTGGCTGAAAAGAGGGGTCAGATGTCATGAATATGACACTTGACTTAATAATCTGATAATGAGTAAACCTGGGGAAGTATATGTTTCTTTTGGCTAGATTTTAGATTTCTCCAGGTTCAGGCTACAGAAACTTGGAGGTTTATCCGTTTATTAATTTGGAATCATGTTCTTCTTTTTGTCAAAAATATCTTACTACTTTAGCAGTGTCAGTTTTTGGAGTACAATTGTGATCTTGTGTCTTCTATTATGCATTTGATTTCTGGAAATAGCAACATTCTAACTTCTTGTTTTTGACATTATTTAGTTTTTCGTAATGCTGACACTGATTGCAGAACTGATGTGACATAAATGTTGTTTTAGGTGTTGCTGCTTTATTGTTGAAGTATTTTCTGTTAATTGGAATGGAACATTCCATGGCAAGCTGCCGACCATTGGAGACTATAAGCAGATTGTAAATTTTCAGGAATCTTGTTTTTTGTAAAGTACACTGTTTTCTTGTTTATGTCTAGCGGAAGCTTTGGAATATTGATACACGCTGTAACCTAGACATTGTCATAATTCTAGTTGCCAAAATTCTTAATTGCTCTGGACATTGGTGACATAAAATACTTCAATTTCTTTTATGTTTGTTATTAGTAGGTTTCATTTTATTTTGATATTGTGGTTGTGTTCTCTGGTAAAGATTGTAACAATGGTTGCTTGCATTGTATGATGCATGCATCTGAAGCAGTTTATTTTAGTAAGAAGTGGGATAGTAGAACTTCAATTCTTGCATCACATATATTATTAACTTTGAATTGCCTGTTAACTTTGTTTCAGATGCTGTTTGTTACTTTTTCTGTGTGCATATACAATCCTTAGTAAAACTGAGGACCATGTGTTTCTAACCTCATTGTGTAAATGTGGTCGGAGTATGCGTATGCCTCCGCTATAGTTCGTGTTAGAGATTGTCACTTAAATTGACTTCATAATTTTTTAATTTCTGATTTTATAAAATGTCATTCAGTTTATCCTTTTCATTACAATCTTCCATGAACAAGTTGATAATGTAATTCATTGCATGAAGTGCTTTTTTTTTTTGCTAGTAATGATTGGGGGGATCTGTTTCGAGCTTTATCTCAATGACAATTAGGGCCTGTTTGAGTACAGGTTGAAAATATTGAGCTTTTTTCGGAAGAGAAATTCTCAAAAGTTCTTCAAATTGTGTATCCAAACAGGCTTATAGCATCAAGGAAGATAATTTTCTTCTTTGCAATGAAAGGAGGTTGCAACGCTCTAAATGGGCTTTTGATTGGGGTTGAGTAAACTTTCATGAGACTAGAGAAGCCACGTCCCTCAAAACATTTTTAAAATTGCATTAAATTTCTTATAAAAAAGATTACACGTCTCCCTCAAATATTATCATTACAAATTAGTATATGACCACTAAAATTTTATGGTTAAGATCTGTTTGGAGAGTTAATATTGCCAACACGCAATACCTGTATATGCTTTGTAATTATTCCTATGGCTAAAACTATCAACTTCTGGTGCTACACTCAAAACTTAAACTACTAGTCGTGGAAAGCGAGGTGAAATGCTTGGTCTAGCTCAGATGGGGCCCTATTCTAGATAGTACCTTTCGCACCTTATGAGCCACGACCTCTATTAAAAATGGGATCATAGATTTTGGAACGATGGCTGTTTATTTTATTTGAAGGCCAGTGTTAACGTTAGTAATCACAGGTGAGTTGCATTAGAGGTAGTTGTGATTGATGGCCCTTTTAACTATAACCAATACTAGGAAAAAATCCAGAGAACTCTGAAGCAGGATACCTAGATGTTATATGATGTCCTTGTTTTGGAGGAAAGAAAAGAGTGAAACATTATATGTTTAAATATTTTTTTGTCCTTACAATTTAGTTTTTTTGTTATTTTTATCATTGTAATTTTTTTAATCATTATAAAATGTGATTGTTTTATTTTTTATTGTTAAAATGCTCTAGATAACGTTTATTTACTGTTTAAAACGTTATCTAAAGTACTTTAAAGATGAAAAATAAAAAAAAAAACACATTTTACAAGATCAAAAACATTTTTTTTTGCAAAGATGAAAATGATGAAAGTACTAAATTATAGGAATGAAAAAATATATTTTAAGTCTAACATTATTTTGTTCCTTGAAAGATCAGGAGCTAGTTATATTATTCCTTAATAAAATTACTATTTTTGTTTTGAAAGCTGAAGATGTAGATCAATTTAATTCCATCAAGCATTGAATTGATGTGAGAAAAGGTAAAAATAATAATTTCCATCTTTGAAGAATTAATGTGACCCATCTCAAACTTTTCAGAAATTAAAACAGTATTTTACTTTGAATAAATATGTATGGCCCATATTACACTCAAAATCAACGCGTGGTGAGTGAATAATTATTATGTTATTATTGGTTCTGAGTTGGTATGAAATCATCATAATTTTTAATAATTTTCATATAAGATGGTTATAAGAGCTTATAAATTCTTTTGATTAACTTATAAGGTATTTTAATCAAAATAAGTTTATTTGATACATAATTTTATTTTATTATTTTTTATAAGCTACGTAACTTATTTGAAGTAGCTTATGAAAAATAAACTAGTTTAAAAGTTTTTTTTCTCAATTTTATCTTTATTATTTTATTTAAAATTTTGTTTTATCATTTTATTCAATTTAAAAATCCTCTTATCCTTTTTTATTATTTAGAGAACTTCTTTTATTTAATTTACCATTCTTACATGCACACAATAGTCAACTCGTCATTGTTACGTATCATTCTATAAGATTAGAAATTATTTGAATTATATCAATTTTATAATTATTTGGTGATTTTTTATTTATATGATCTAATTTAAATGGAATTTCAAATATATATGATTAATTTTAAATAGAAGATATAATTTGTATCATATTTTGTAGTAATGTAAGTTAGAAACACATAATCCAAGTTATTTTTGTATAAAAAAATATATTTAAGAATATTATAAAGAAAAAACACTTTTTATTTTTTGTTTTAAAAATAATATTATTAATAAAGTATTTAAATGTAAGAAATGATTTAAAAAAATATAATTTTAATAAAATTTATTTCATTTAATTTTACTTTTTTGAAGAAAAAAAAAAAAATTAGTTTAAACAATATGAGTAAAATCATTAAATCTTTACCATCTTCTTATGATACAAAATTTAAAAGTTATTATTCTATTTTTTAAGGAATATAAGTTATTAAAAATAAATTCAAATGTAAAAAATATTAAATATTTTTTTACATTATTTGATATTTATTCGTTAACTTCTAGTTTAATTTTAATTTATAACTTATAGGCTTCAAGCTAACTTATTAATTAATTTTATCAAACAAAACAGTAATTAAACATTATCAGGTCAAGATTGATAAGGGCCTCCTTGCCTAATAGTTTTTTTCGATCTTTCCCACGGTGTTATGGCCTCCGAGGTTCATATATTATATACATACAAATGGAGTTAAAAGATAGACTTGACGAAAAAAATGAGAGAGAGAGAAAATTGTAAGTTGGAATTCTCTCGTTAACAAACTAATAACTAATATTTATTTATTGATAAAAAAATAAAAATAAATTACGTGCCCGCCAGTTGCCATGTCAACACATTGAACCAGAACCTCTCTGTCAGCTTATTATAGGTTGCGTTTTTAATTATTTTACTATGGAAACTTCTTTCATTTCATTCTCTAGAAGACAAGATGTTGGCTTTTGCTGGTCCTATTAGTAGTAGACTTGGAGGAATTTTAGGTCCACGACAACAACTTCAACTTCTATAATTAATATTTCTATCCACAAATCTAAAGCATCAAATTATTAAGTCACTTGCCAATATATTTGACATTTTTTAAATCTGAAACAAATTTATAAAGAGATAAATTATTTTTTTTCTTTTAATCAATAAATTATATATTTCAAATTTCATTTTAAATTCTATAAATTTACCATCTATATAATTTACTTTTAACCTTATAAATTTAACATTTTTTTTATATTTCATAGTTTTTTTAAAATATTTTCCAAAACATGGAAATAAGAAATACAATAATTTTCAATATATAGAAAATTATTTTATAAATCTCAAAAAATGAAAAAAATACATTAATATAATTAATACAGATTTAGTACTGTTTGTTTTAATTGATTATAAAGTTATCCTCACAAGTTCTAATTATAATATTTGAATAATATTTATTTAATATAATTTTTTTGGGTTCCATTATTGTACTTAAATTTTCTTTATATGAATAATATTATAATAAAAATGATCCAAACCCTTACTACCCTTACTACATTCAATAAAGGTATTTTAATATTTTATTTTATTTATTTATATTTCTGTGGTTATAAATTTGTTTATTATTTTTAATCATATTAACAAAATAAACATATTTTTTAAAATAGTAGGAGACAATATATCAAAATTAAATTCTAAAATCATAGGAGACAACATACTTTGATGCTAAAAGAAGAAAGTTCTCTCATCTCTCCCGTCTTTTCAAATAACAATCACAACCCATAATTTAAGTTTTAACAAAATTAATATCTCTTATTTGTTTAATCAATTAACACATAGCCCCACAACACACGTTAATTGCTCTCTGTTAATACTAAAATCCACATGCAGGACATCTTCCGAAACTCTTTACCTCACGATTCCTTAGGATACAGAAACAATTACGTAACAGAAGAGCTATATGCATGGTGCATTATTGGATATATTTGGATTCTCAACAATTCTGTTCCATATCGTTGGTAAAGTACTTGCCTTTTCTTTACATTTTTCTCCTTTTTCTTTTTTATTATGTGGTTTTTCAATTTTTAGGAAAGAAATTAATATTCACATCATAAATAAAATAATATCAGAGTTTTAAATGATTTTTCTTAAATGTTATCTCTTATAATAGGGGTGAATATTTTTGAAATATAAGTTAAGGGAACCTCAAGGAAATGTCAGTGGACTTTTTCCATGATATAGTTACCAAGAAGTAACCTTTATTTTATTTTTGTTCCAACATAAAGTACGAAAAAAGCACTAGTACGTGGTTGAATAAAGTCGAATAACAACTTTTTGTGATCATGGGCATCGTCACGCGGAGATGAGACTGGCTTATTGTCTAAACTCTAAAGCCAGATTGTATACTTCAAAAAAAAAAAAAAAAAAGCCAGATTGTATGTTTGCTTAGGGGTGAGGAAAATAAAGAGAAAAGGAAATTAATATAAATAATGATGTATTCTTTTTTGGTTGAAAAAGAGTAAAAACAGAAAGAAAAAAAATTAGAAATGAAATTTCAAAATATCTCTTCTTGTACTTTCTCTTGTATTCAGTTTTTGTTTATCATGCTTTCCTTTCCATGAAACATACCCTAAATATTTTTTTAAAAGATATCATTAAGTCCAAAAGTAACCACTGACCATGAACGGCGTCTTCCTTTTGTTTACTACTATTTTATTTTCCTTTCTTTTCTTAAATTAATAAGTTGGCAATAAAGATAAATTAGTGCAATACACCATTATGTATTCTTAGAGCATAAGAAAGGTGTATGGAATTAGAAAGGTAGGCAAAAGGCAAGGGTTTAGTAAACCACATAAAGGCTACCACTAATAGATCTTCTAGTCGAGGAATTATCATAAAAAAGACTTCCACTTAAGCAAGAAATCCAAATCTATAACATGAAAAATGTATATAGAGAATCCATGTCAATTCAATTTTTTTTAGTTTCTTATTTTTTACTATTAATTAAAATTTAAAAGCTGATACTTTGGTTAAAAAAGGTTAATAATTAATTAAGAAAGAATGTTACTTTGGTGGGAGAGGTCATTTTTCAATTGGAAACACAGAAAAAAAACCGGCAAAGGAGACAAATAGATGCGACTCCTCACGCGACTTCTTTCATCGTTTGACTCCGTATGAATAAAATCTTATTGCTAATTTTTCTCGCGAGTTTCAAAAAAAAAATTTCTATTTTTTTTTTTTGTGACAAAATCTTATTGCTAATTAAACATATGTTTTTAAACCATTGGCATTCACATTTCTTCATATAAATTAAAACCCTTTTTTTTGTGACAAAAAGGGGTTAGGTCCCATTTAAAGGAAACCCTTAAAACCTTTTAACCTTGATCAAAAGGTTATAATCATAGTTAGATTCCCCGAAAGCATGCATTTATGCTAAATATGACTTTTAATTAGCAAACACAACAAATAAATTTGTGGCTTTAAGAGAGTATGAGAGGTGGAAGATCCTGCAAACTTCACACAGGTTGGCCCATGTTATTTCAGACTCTTTCAAGCTCATACCATGTGCGACACCATGTCTCACTCAAACCTCTTATCATCATTATCATCATCCCAGTTGATACCATTATTCTCTTCCCCCAAAGGGATACCATGCCATAGCATACATACCATGCAACCTATGCTAATTAATATCTCATGTCTCAACTAGCATCATATTATTAATGGAATTTATGATATTAGTTGAAGAAATTAAGGAGCTAGCTGAGGATCCAAGGCAGAGAGATAGCTAGGTTTGGGTGATTAATAAGAAGGAAAATTAAACTAATGGAGCATTACTTGAGCTGGGCACAGGCTTTGGCTTCAGCATGGGGATTCATGTTGGTGGTGGCTCTTATGTGTTGTTGCCTCAGCACCAAACCGAGACAAGATAGTGATATTATCTCTGGTAACGGTGGTTGCACTTGCGACGGTGGTGGCCACGCTTGTGTTTGATTTTTATTTTCTTCATATATTCAATTAATTATCTCTCTCCCTTTAGGCATAGAAGTCACTTCCATATTTTTCTGTAGTGGTATAGTTCGTTTGGTGTTAGAGTATATTTGAAGTATATATCTGATTAATTTAGTGTTATTTTTTTATTTATATTTTTGCTTTTGTGATTTTGTTCATTTTTTAGTATAAGATATAAAGACTTGGTAGTAGTATCTGACGTGCTTATAATTGCGTGGGGGGCTCGCAGATGATTTTGCAATTTAGTAACATTCAGATTATTGAATGATATGTAGAAGACTTGCAGATAAATGCACATACAGTGTTCTAAATTTGAGCTTTCCAATGTGGGTTTTATTGTTAGTGTTTTATCTTTTTCCTTACCACTTTCCTTTCTCCGTTAGTTCCATACAGTTCATAGTTTTCCTTTGTAATTGTTATGAATACAACAAGGAGGAAACTCAAAGCTGAAAATATCGAGGTGATGCTTAAATAAATTTCTCCACATATATTTATAGGAAAAGGAGATATAATAAAAGTGAAATGAATTGAATTTCTATCGGAAACAAAAATCAACTTATGTGCATAGTTGAGTTTTTAGAAAGATTAAATGAGAAAAAAAAATAAGTGTACAAGTTAATTCTAACTTGGGAGAAAATTTTAATTCATTTTTTTTATAAATATTTGGACAAATTTAGTGTCCTATCCTAATTTTGAGAATCCATCTTGCTAGACACTTTCGAGTGAGTACTTTCTTAATTACTCTTTTTGTCAACCTGCAATATTGTTAGGTAGAAAAATTGAATACATTACAGCTATGCAAATACTTTTTTCAACGAAAAGAATGTCGACTAGGTTTTAAAGCTTAAGATTCACTCTTCCAACTTTTTTTAGGAGAAAGATGTGTATTCAATGAAAAGGAACAAAAGTGGCATCAAGTCTTAAATCATCTTCAACAATATTCAAAATTTGAGGAGCAACCTCTTCAATCCAAACAAAATCATTAATAAAAAAAGCTAATCTATCTAGAGAATTCACAGCTCTATTAAAAGGTCTGAAGAATCCTAGTGTAGCACATGGGCATAGTCATGAATGATTCCATCGAAGTAGCTATAATCAGCTGAGGATCTATCTTTCCAAGCAAGGAATAATCTCCGGCAATCAGTTTCAAAGATGGTTAAGGGGAGAAGCAGTGAATGAGCAGTTTCAATGGCCTAACGAAAAGCCATAGCCTCCCTAATATGAGGCTGGAAAATAAGGCAGGATCTTTGCAGCTGCTGCAAGGACTTCTCCATTGTTGTTTTTGAAGATAACTCCAAAGCTTGTACCTCTCCCTTCCTTAATGGATGCATCAAAGTTACCCTTGATCAAGCTTGTCCTTGGCTTTTCCCACTTCCTTATATTCTTCGTGGTATTGGATGGAGGTTGTTTGGGGTCACTAAGGTTGCAACCATACTCAAGAAAATCGAAATAGAATGTCATTTTTCTTTTTTGAAAACCCAATCATTTCTACCTTGGTTTCTGGATTAAGGATTTGCATATTTGAACAAAACCATTATGCAAATGAAAAATCATCTCTAATAGAAAAGAGGCCACCAAGAGGAGAAGCAAACTAGATTCTTCTAACCATTTTGCATATCAGAAGGGCATGGGCAACATTTTGGGGGAGAGACCACATATGGGGCAAACGTTCTCCACATGCACTCCCAGCTTCTAAAGATTTGTCATAACTGGGATGATGTCTTTGCAAGCTCTCCAAGCCAGATTTTTACTCTTTGGAATTGTAGGGATCTTCCAAAGTTTCTGCCAAAGATCACCCGAGACCGAGCTAGAGGAAGGGACATGATCTAAGATTCTGCTCCCTTCAACATGGTATCATGATTTGATCTAATAATGACCATCTTCAAAATGTCTCCAAATGAGTCTACCCCGACGAGATGTTAGAGAAAAGGTATAGAGAATATTTTTGAGCTAATGTGACTTGGGACGAGATTATGAAACAATACTAGAGTCCCATTGTCTAGTAGTCTGGTTAATAAGATCTACTACAACTAAGTTTTGCTCATTGGGATCCAAGCCCTCAAGATAAGGAAAAATCGATAAACCTGGAACCTAATTGTCATCCCATATTATGATTGATGCTCCATCCCCAATCCGCCAAAGTGTCCCATCTACTAGTAGATCCCTAGCTGAGAAAATACTACTCCTAGATTAGCTAGGTCTAAAATGTTTCTTTGCATAAAGGGGAAGAGTATTTGGTAAATACTTGGCTTCGAGAATTTGAGCAACAACTATGTTATCCATTTGAATAAGTCTCCACATTTTTTTTGCTACCAAAGCTTTGTTAAAATCTTTGATCTTTTTGAACCCTAAACCACCATCTTTTTCAAAGAGGGAGAGCTTCTCCCAAGATAGCCAATGCATCTTCCATTTGCCTGGGTCCCCTACCTAAAAGAATCTAGCAACCATGGAATCAATCTCATTCATAGGGAGGAGAAAACAACTCTAATGTAGGTGGGAATGGACTGAACCACCACCTTGATATTCTTCCAGACTCGTTCCTTGACAAATTGGAATACCTGGGTTTTGGACTTTCTTATAAGAGAAGGTAGACCTAAATACTTGGTTTAAGATCCCACCGCCTTTACACCCAACATCATAGTTAGCTCATTATATCTAGTAGTCAGAACATTTTGGCTAAAGGAAATTTTAGTTTTGTCATGGTTTATCTTCTGGCTTGAAGCTTTCTTATATACTTAGAAAAGATGAGCAATGTGGAAGCCTTCTTTATAAGCAGCCTGAGAAAAGATGATGTTGTCATCAACAAATAAGAGATGAGAGATAGGGGCAACTTGGTTACAAATGCTAATACCATGAAGATTATGATTTTCCAAGGATCTAGAAAGCAAAGCTGAAAAGGACTCAGCACACATAATGAAGAGATAGGGGGCGAGAGGATCCCCCTGTTTCAAACCCCTAGAAGGCTTCAAATTTCTAGTAGGAGCACATTTGATAAGGACCAAAAAGGTAGCAATGGAGACACACTTCATGATTAACTTTGACCATTTAAAGGAAAAGCCCATGAATGATAAGATACATGCAAGGAAATTCCATTCCACTATGTCGTAGGCTTTGGACATATAGATCTTCAAAGCCATATAGCCCTTCTTGCCACTATGCTTTGTCTTCATCAAATGGAAGATTTCAAAGGCAGCCAAGGCATTACCAGAAATTTGTCTTCCAGGAACAAAAACACTCTGATTTTGAGACACTACATCAGAGAGGATTTGTTTGAGAAAATTAGCTATGGTCTTGGTGATGAGCTTGAAAATGACATTGTATAGGCTAATCGGTCAAAACTGGCTTGAATGATTGAGCCTTTTCACTTTAGGGATCAAAGTAATATAAGTCTTGTTAAAACTAGTGGTATCCCCTTCATTATTCAGGATCTGCAAAACAAGCCTCGTGACATTTGCTCTTATTAGGTTCCAAAAAGTTTGATAAAAAAGAGCAAGAGTTTTGTTTGGGCCAGGAGCTTATGTAGGGAACATTCACTTAAGAGCTTGGAACATTTTCTCAATTAAAAATTCCTTCTCTAGAAACTGAGACATCTAATTATAATATATTTTTTGCACTAAGGCCACCGCATCCTCCACATAATAAGTGTTAGAAGCAGAAAACATATTGGAGAAATAGTTAGTTATAACATTTCTCACATCTTCAAAATCACAATGGACAACACCATTATCATTAGTTATGGAAAATATATAATTTACCTTATTTCTCTTAGAGGTCTTTCTATGGAAAAAATATGGAAGCAATGACTTCCAAGATTATTTTGATGATGCCAAAGAATCAAGAGTTAAGCAAGTTCCAAAGAATCAGGAGTCAAAAAGCTTCAAGAATCAAGTTTCAAGATTCAAGATTCAAGAACAATCAAGTTTCAAGAATCAAGATTCAAGAACAATCAAGATCAAGATTCAAGAATCAAGAGAAGACTCAATCAAGATAAGTACTAAAAAAGTTTTTCAAAACATTGAGTAGCACAAGAATTTTTCACAAAATCTTTTACCAAAGAGTTTTACTCTCTGGTAATCGATTACCATAAGGTAGTAATCGATTACCAGTAGTCAACATTGTTTTTAAAACTGATTTACAAAGCTGTAATCGATTACCATAATCATGTAATCGATTACCAATGTTTTAAAATGTTATATTTCAAATTTTAAGAGTCACAACTAGTGATAAAACATTTTTAAATCATTTTTAAACTTGTGTAATCGATTACACAATACTTGTAATCGATTACCAGTTTTTTAAATTTTTTTATTATCAAAATTTAAATATGAAGAGTCACATCTGTTGATGTGTAATCGATTACACCTTGATGGTAATCAATTACCAGTGATTGATTTCGAAAAATAAATTTCCAAAAGTCACAATTCTTAAAGTGACTTGTTTCTGAAGATTTTTTCAAAAGTCACAACTTTTTAAGTGACTAGTTTTCAAAAGAGTCACAATCTTTAAAAAGTGACTAGTTTTAAAGAAATTGCCAAGAGTCATAAACTTTAACTTGAATCATCAAATGATTATAAATATGTGACCATGACATGAATTTTATAACAAGTTTTTACAGAACTTTCTAACTCATTTCTCTTCATCTTTCAACAAGTTTTTACTGAAATTTTTGATTCATTTCTCAACTTCTTTCTAAGAGTTTTTGTTCAATACTTTTTCTTCCTAGAAAAGTTCATTGTTCAAAAACTTGTACTATTCTTCTTCATTCACTTCTCCATTTTCCAAAAGAATAGAAGGACTAACTGCCTGAATTCTTTTGTGTCTCCCTTCTTCCTTCCAAGAGAATTCAAAGGACTAATCGCCTGAGATATCTTTTGTTTCCCCTTATAAAGATTCAAAGGACTAACCGCCTAAGAATTCTTTGTCTTAACATATTGGAGGGTACATCTTTTGTGGCACAAGTAGAGGGTACATCTACTTGGGTTATTGTATTGAGAACAAGAGAGGATACATCTCTTGTGGATCAGTTCAAGTGGAGGGTACATCCACTTGGTTTTTCAAAGAGAACAAGGGAGGGTACATCCCTTGTGGATCTTTGGCTTGTAAAGGATTTTACAAGGTTGAAAGAAATCTCAAGAATCGTTGGTTGCTTGGGGACTGGATGTAGGCATGGATTGTGGCCAAACTAGTATAAATCTTGTGTTTGTCTTCTTCTTCCCTACACTCTTTAATTTCCGCTGTGTACTTTTAATTGCCGCTTTTACTTTTGGTTAAGTTTCTGTTTCTGTTCTTTACTTTCTTAATTTAGTAGTAAAATCCTTGTTGAATCTAGTAACATTAAGAAGGATAAATTTTTAATTAGTCAAGACACATTAATAATTAATTCAACCCCCTTTCTTAATTATTCCGAGGCACTCGATCCAACAAAAACTTGGAGTTTTTGTCTCCATGTTTGAACCAGGAAACCCTGGACCTTTGATCCCAATAAATCTCCTCATGCTCCAAAAGCTCATCCAATTTCTTTTGAGTTTTGTGGATCAGGAGAAGGATCTAATTTGTTTGTGGTTTCGATTAGAGAGCACTCAACTTTTGCTTGAGAGCCTTGATCCTCTTAAGAAGCTGACCAAAAGTCCTATCTCCCCATTCTTCAATGTTCCCACTAACCCAATGGATATTAAGGATTGCATCATCTCCTTTAATCAAACAACGTTGAACAATATTCTGACAACCCTCCTCTTTTCAATCCAGAGCTACTCAAATTGGTAGAGTTTTGGTCTAGATCTGTTCTTCCTCTTCGATTGATGGGAAGAGCTATAGGAGACAAAAATAGGATTATGGTTAGACCTATAGCGAGGAAGAATAAAGATTTATACATGAGGCCAAGTATCTCGCCATGCATCTGTAGCAAGAGCCTTGTCAAGATGTTGTTAGGTATTATCAACATTTGTCCTCATGTTGGACCAAGTGAACCTATGCCCAACAAACATCAGGTCATGCAGGTGGCAATCAAACATAGCAGAATGGAACTTCAAAATGCTAGAGAAATCAACTATAGCTCTTCCTTGCTTGTCTTCTAAAGAGAGAATCTGGTTGAAATCCCTTATTACAATGCAAGAGGTATCGAAACCAGGGTAAAGACATGAAAGAAGTTTCTAGGAAAGGTGTTTATTTTGGGATTTCGAAAAGCTATAGAAGGTAATTAAAGATGAGCTCCCACTCATGGCATGAGAATACTTTGTAGAGATGTGGTTTTGGGAGAAATTCATAATCTCCACCACCAGAGTAAAGTGCTATTACAAAAAGAGACTAATAAACCCATATTTGACTATATTTTGATGTGAATTTTCATGTTATATTCATGCATTTTGATATATTTTATTTGGCAAAACTCACGGTTTAGTGTATGTTTGTGAAAGATAGGTGCTTAAGAGGTTTCACATGAAAAAACCTAAATATCATGAATTTTAGGAGCTAATCAGAAAACCACAATCATGGTAATTTTCTATGACTGTGATAATTTTGTACATGTGTGACAATTTTGTATGATCACGTGATAAATGTCAAATTTACCGGATTTTCATATGCATTTTGTGACGTTTATTTGACATTTTAGTTAACTTTAGGCCTTGTTTTGAATCAAATTAGCTATAAATTCAATTTTTACTTTGTCTTAGATAGAATTTTATGTTTTAGTTATTTTTAATGAATTTTTGATAGTTTTTCAACAAAATAGGTCATTTTGACCAGAGCTCTAGAGGTCCAAAATCAACATAAAGTTTTGGAAGGAGAAATTGCAAAAATTGAAGACAAAAGCTAGGATATCAAGAGCAACATATTTTTCAAGGATAAATCAATTGAAGAAGAAGATAATTACTTGAATTAATTAGAGATATTATTTATTTGTAATTTCTTGGGATTATCTCCTTAGTTAAAACTAGCTACAATTATGTAAATGATGTTAGGCATTCAACATAACAAGTAAAAGTTCCGAACAATTCTTAGAATTATATTTTAGACTTTCACCTACTAGACACTTTTATTATTCCATTAGACACTCTAAGTTTCATTATATTATTTGTATGAGTGTAAATTTTATTATATTGTAAATATCTCTTACCTTCTAGGTAGTTAGTAAAAATTCTGAACTTGGAAAATTCAAATAATATCTACCATGAGATTTGATTGATATTTCACTTCTATCTAAAATTTTAATTTCAATTTTATCTTATATATATATATATTATCTAATTGATTGTAATTTTCAATTTTTTTTATTTACTAACATAACTTTTGTAATTATCTTATAAATATTTTTAGCATTTAACTTTTCCTTCCCTAATTACTCCTAATTTTCAAATAACATGAAGATATATTTTCAATTTTCAGTTTTTAAATTTTTATCTTTAATTTTCAGATTTTTCTTTCCCTTTTATTTTCAAATTTTTGTGAATACAAGTTAGATATATATCTTTTATTTTTTGTTTTTAATATATCTTTACCAACTAATATAATTTAGAATATTAGAGTAGTTATCTTTAGTTTTTGTTTTCAGATTTTATAAAATTTTAAATATATATATATATATATATATATATATATATATCTATTAGTATATATATGTTAGATTTTCTAATTATAGTAGTTTTATTTTTAAGATTTTATTTTCCTTTTATTTAAAGTATTTTCAAAAAATCATAAAAATATATATCTTTTTATTTTTCTGTTCATTGTAGGATAATTATTTTTTTAATTTTCAGATTTTATTTATCTTCTAGTGTATATAATTTGTAAAAAACTAAAAATAAATATATCTTCTATTTTTCGTTATCTTTTTCCTTAATTAAAATGTTAACTATTCCTTAAATAAATCTAGATATAATTAGCATTTTAATTTTCATATTATATCTCTTATATAATTTTTTTTTGAAAATTTTAATTAAAAATATATCTTTTATTTTCTGATTTTTAAATTTTAGTACTTAGGATATTTATCTTTGATTTTCAGATTTTAATATTTTCCCTTTTTAGTTAATTTTTCAAAAATTTAATAATCTTTTTATATCTTTTATTTTCTATTTAAATTAATTAAACTGATCACTCAACTCACACCTATTCCAAGTTTCTATTTTATGCTTACATGCTAGGTACAAGAAGCAAAATGATCGTTCTAACTCCTTTGAATCTTGAAATCGAAAGCACTTTTCAAAACTAAAGGTTTCACGTACCAAGAAGAAACTATTCGAAGAAGGATCCTCTTCAAGCTCATCAACCAAAGCAACCGAAATAGACAATGAAGGAATGGAGGAAGTAGAGCAAACCATGGCGAAATTAGCAACTGGTCAAGGAACTGACGTGAACCAATCCATTAGACCACCAAACATTAGGGACAACCAAATCAATTTCCCATCATGGGTCCACAATAACCTCAACCAAAACCAATTCATGGGAGCAAGCATCAAGGACCCGATGCTCATCTCACAAGATTTCTACAATTATGTGTATCGGTAAGGCTGTCAGGTATTAACAATGAACATATTAAACTCTTACTCTTTCCCTTCTCTTTGGGGGAAAGTGTAGCCGATTGGCTTAACTCGCACCCACATCATTCACTAACCACATGGGAGAAAGTCAAATACAAATTCCTCAATCACTTCTTCCCTCAATCAACTTCAAACAAGCTCCAACCGAATTGCTAAGGAGTTTCCATTGTCATGGATACAACCAATTCATTCAAATTTCAATGTTCATGAAAGGAATCATCAATGATTGTAGGAGGATGATCAATGCACCGGCCGGAGGAAACTACCTCAATAAAACCACCACTCAAGTGAAGACCATAATTGAAGATTTGGCGGCTAGTGAGAGAATTGTAGAAAGAAACCAGTCAAATCCCCCAAAAGGTATGTATGAACTTAATGTTCAAGATAACCCTTTAGCTCTTCAACAAAAGATGTAGGTGCAAATAGAAGCAATGGCTAAGGCAATCCAACAAATCCCGCAACAACTCCAGGGGTCCATCTCAAAGAAACCCAAAGAAGTGTTCATGTGTGAAGAATGCGGAGGACGCCATCAAACATCAAAATGCACCGAGGTACCAACTGAGGAGGTTAACCACATGGCAGGACAACAATGATTGTACAATAACTTTCAACAAAGAGGTTTACAAAACATACATGGAAACCACAACCAACCGGGAGACAACAAATCATAACAAAATTTATGGGACTGCACCACAAAGTTGGAAGAAGCTTTGACCAAACTCATCGAAGTGGTCATCACCTACCACAAAAACACTGAAGCTAAGATCAAAAGCAGGAGACTCAAATAGGGTAGTTGAACAAACAATTTCAAGCCTCTTCAATTGGCTTTTCCATAGCCATTGAGGAGAACCCAAAGGGCCATTGCAGGGCTATTATCTCCACCATAGAGACTCGAATAAAGAAGAAGAAAAAGGTAGAAGAAAGCACCATGCTAGATAAAGAGATGAAAGCACAAGCCAACCCTTCAAACCAAGGTATGCAATCCTCACTTAATCTTCCATTGTTTAATTTTAGCAAGCTAAGCATCCATAAGCATGGAGACGATGAATGGATGACCAAATTGGAGAAATAAATGGAGATGCTATAAGGGAATAAGGAGGAAACACCTATTGAAAAACTCACATGGGACGTGCTACATCGAGTAAGACCCACAAAACATTTGGAGGATAGGGGATGTTTTACCATGCCCATCACATTGGGAAATCTCTCTATCGACCATGCCCTACTTGACTTAGGTGTGAGTTGCAACCTCATGCCTCATTCTTTCTTAGAGAATATTGGTCGCCTTAACCTAAAGCCCACCAACATGACTTTACAATTTGCCAATGCTTCTTAAAAGAAAACACTATGGAAAGCAGTAAACGTGACAATAAAGGTAAACCATTTTACATTTATAACTGATTTTTTTGTCATGGATATAGAGGAGAACCAACAAGTTCCCAACATGACTCTACTACATTCAAGGCATTGAAGATTTTCCCAACAAATCGGCTCATCAACAACACCATTATATAGCACCTTGACAATCCACATGCCATACATCAAACTATTGATGTTAAATAAGCTCTTACTGGGAGGCAACCCAAATTTCTAACTCTTACTTTTTACATTACATTCATTTAGGATAGTTTTAAGCTTTAAGTTTGGAGTTAAAAAAAAATGTCACTTAGTAGCATAACACTAGCTTGCATTTTTGAGTTTTGTCCATTATGTGCAGCTTTATTAATGGCCAGCTCATTTGGAGGACCATGTACTCACTGTCCAGGGAGGTGGCGAGGTTGTAATGGATAAGAGGAGATGTTAAGGGATCTTCAGCCCTAAGTGAAGCCTTCTCTACCCCTCTCTTTTACTTTTTTCTAATTTTGCTTTATTAGCTTAGTTGTTTAGTATATGTGTGGTAGTTTAAGAATATGTTTATTATTAGGAAGATAAGAAAACACAACTGATTAAGAAGCATCACCATTTTATTGCAAACCCACCATAAAATAAAAACAAATTTTTGTGCTTAAATCATTCTTTGTGTGGTTGGACTTAAATGCTGAAAGTGAAAACCATTGATTTTTCTTGATTGAGATGTGTAATGAGTTTTATATGAAAAGCTGAAAGCAAATAAAGCGACTTGTAAACCTAGTCCGGTGAGTGAGTGATCCTTATAATGATACAAATATATATTGAGAGCTACTCTTATTTCACTTAGAGTAGACTTTAATTGAATCTCTTGTAGATTGATTGCAATTGTATGCATTGAAATGATCAGAACCATGTTTGCATGTTTAGCCAAGAGCCAAAAATCCTACCCTACATTGTTTATCCCTTGCACTTTGAGTTTAATTGATTTATTCTTTTCTAATTACCTAACCTTGAAATTTATATGTTTATATATCCAATACTACCCTTAACTTAAAGGATAGGAGAACATAGGTCTAAGAATTGGGAAAAGTTTTAAGTTTGGAGTTGCAATGCACCACTCAAAGGGAACAAAATAAAGGGTACCAACAAGCTATCATGTGAGCAATGGTTGAAAGTATTATCCTCATTCTCTCTTGTAAAGTATTGAAAAAGGAAAAATCTAAAAAATAAAAAAATAAAGAAAAACAAGAGAGAAACAAAGTAAAGAAAAAATAAAAAATTGAGGACAAAGTAAAGTACATATGAAATTGAAAATCTCAGGTTCCAAGGATTGGTAGGAAGTGAATGAAAATCCAATGAATAGACTAAATGCTTTCTTTCCTTTGAATTACTTTTGAATATCTAGAAAAACCTATTTTCCTTGTTAGCCAAGCCCTATTACAAGCCAAGAAAGTCCTTAGTGATCTTTTCATACATTTGATGTGTTGATTAACTTGAGATGAAATTCAAAGTTGAACTGTGGTGTCTTAAGTTGTGAATTGAGTGAAACACTTACCCAAAGCTAAGTCAAAAGCTTAAGAGTGAAACACTTATTGTGAGGACAAGTTGCTATGCCATTCAATTTTATTGTCATTCTTGTTGCATATTTCTAACATTGCATTTGATTTGGTAAGGCTAAAAAGTTGAATGTGGGCACCACAATTAGTTGATTGAAGCACATTAACAAAAAATTGTTGAATAAAGGGGAATGCAAGAAGAGTGTCTATGTAAGATTCATTGTGTATCCTTAATCTTTAGTTTTAATTTGTCTTTTGTTTTTGAGTCTTAGTTTAATTTTTTTTTTGAGTCCATACTTTTTTTAAGTAGTTTTTACTATTTTAGTAGTTTTAGTTAGTCTTGCTTAAGGACAAGCAAGGTTCTAAGTTAAATTTATCGGATTTTCATATGCATTTTGTGACATTTATTTGACATTTTAGTTAACTTTAGGCCTTGTTTTGAATCAAATTAGCTTTAAATTCAGTTTTTACTTAGTCTTAGGTAGAATTTTATGTTTTAGTTATTTTAATGAATTTTTTATAGTTGTTTTTAGCAAAAATAGGTCATTCTAGTAAGAGTTCTCGAGACCCAAAATCAGCAAAATGTTCTAGAAGGAGAAATTGTGAAAATTTAAGATAAAAGCTAGGAAAATCAAGAGCAAAATATTTTCAAGGAAAAATCAGCTGAAGAAAAAGATAATTACTTAAATTAATTAGAGATATTATTTGTTTGTAATTTCTTGTGATTATCTCCATTATTAAAATTAGTTATAATTCTATAAATAGGAGACTAGGTATTCATTGTAACGGGTATAAGTCCCAATTAGTTCTTAGAATTATATTTTAGACTTTAACCTATTGGCCGTCTCCATTATTCCATTAGATACTCTTGGTTTCATTGTATTATTTTTATGAGTGCAATTCCTTCCACCCAGGAGAGGAAAGGATGAACCTTGTTTCATTTTAATTCTATCAATTCAATACTTTATCTTGACTTCTTTATTTGTTTTCGTACTTAATGCTTTTATTTGATTGACCATCTTATAGATGAATTCAGGATTTGACTTGTGCTTTGGCGAACCTTGTTGAAACCCGAACATGAATCAAGTGCTTAATTGGGATTATCTCTAGGGATAGAATAATCTTGGTTAAGCCTCGCTAATTCTCAACCATTAATGTTGATTGCTTGTTTTGGTATGTCCAAGGGATTGCGTATTGAGTAAGTAGTTTAGAATCTGTGACCATGCAGAAGTTGGGTAGAATCCAATAGTGAATTGGGCTTGAGCAAGAGAGATGAGTAGAGAATTGTGAAGTTACAGTGGATTAAGCAAATTCCAAGTCCAAACCTAGATATTCATTCATCAAGATCGACATCATCATCCAAGTCTAGTATTTCTATCTTTACTTAAGTATTTTATTGTCATTTAATTTTTATTGCAATTTATTTTATGTTATTTATTTCGTGACAATCACAAAAGAAAAATACAAAAACCTAGTTCTTAGTTAAATAATTACATGAAATTTCTCCTTTATTCCTTTGGGAGATAACCTGGATGATAGTTTAGTTACTACATCATGATTGGGTTACACTTGGGCTATAAGTTGAATTTAATGTGAAATAAAACCCTAACACTATGATAATTTTGTACAGGTGCAATAATTATACGCCAGTGGTCTCCCTGTGTCACGTGTCACTTAAAGACTGTAAGGATCACTTGTCACATTTAAATCCTAATTGATATTGTTTTTTAATTAAGGAAAGATAAATGGAGAACCTACACAGAATATTATAAATAAGGAATAAGGTCTTTTTTTTTTGAAAGAAGTTTAATCTTGAGTTTTATTCATATCTTTTATGAATATGAAAGAACCTTGAGGGCTTTTAAGAGCTGAAGAGTGTGGACAACACCGCTAGGATGGATCATGATCATCGTTCCTGCCTATTGGTATGTCTATGTTCACTCTATATAGGATTGCTAGTTTTACTCTGTTCAGGACTGCTAGTTCCCTTACTTCGGGAGTTATGATGTAACTATCCATTTGTACTCCTACTACTAAAAAAGTTGTATTTTACAATGCATATTCTAAGACGGTTATTAATAACCGTCTTAGAATGTGCCATGATGACATTTTTGTAATTAGGTGAAATTTATTTTGTTTTTATGTCATGTATTCTAAGACAGTTATTAATAACCGTCTTAAAATGCACTCCGTGGCATTTTTGTAATTATGGTTAAGTTAAACAAAGACGGGTCTCGCTGACGGACCGCCGTCGTCTTTCTTACCCTAATTAATCTGGCGCCTCTCGCATGTGAGCTGAGGTCAGAAACCCTGTGTTCAGAGTTGAGTTCTCTCGTTGTTCGTGTATGTCCTCTATCCTACAGGTGGTGCCCCCTGTGTCCAGAGATGAGTCCCTGGTGTTGCGCACCTCTGACCATCGTTAGCCAGGTAAGTGCATTTTACTCCGGTGGGTTTGTCTTGTGCTGCCCTATTTTCTATCTCATTTTTGTTTTTGAGTCACTCACACCAATATACCTTAGTTTTTGGTTAGAAGTGTAAAGAAGCATTTGACATGTAGATGTCCGATCAAAGCATCCTTAGTGAACCCATGAAACTAAACCACAATAAACACAATACCCATCTTTCCTTCGTTTGAATCGAGTTCAACTAACATTGTAGGTTCTAGCTCCTCCTATCATTCCCATGAGATTAGACCAACTTCAATTGACGTGTCTTTTGAGAGGAAGTTCATCTCCCTCTTCACCATCCTCCACCTACATAAAGGTATCAATACAAAAGTATAAAATGAAAACCAATTTCATGAGCGCCTGTCTATCAACAGAAAGAGAGTTAAGGCATTTTCTGGCTTAACAGATAAGAATGTGCGTACAGGTCTGCATAGAGGGGTAGATACATTAAGAATAAGAGTAAAACCTTACTTTATTTTGATTGTTGTTATATAAACAATATGGGATTTGCTAACTAACTTTCTTAAAATACACTGAGGGTGTTGCTTCCTAATGTACTCCTATAAAACAAGTGGGTCTACATTAGCAAATATTTGTAGGGTTTCATATGGCATACCCACTTCTTTTTTAGAAAGAATATGTTAGCAAATTGTAACTGCAGTTTTTTTAAAAATACAACCGAGTGGGTGTGTACATTAGCAAATCCCTAAAAATTAAGCTAGATTTTATCACCTTGGTCTTTAAAAGTTAAAACTTAAAATCTCCAATATTTTTCATCCCTCCATCTATTTAAGTTTAATGCTGTTAACTCGAAAAGGCTATGAATAATGTTAAAAGATAAACATGGCATATCTATGAAGATTAGGTCTTTTAACTGAGCCCAATGATATCATGTGATCTATGTAGCTTATCTCACCTAATGGGAAAGACTTTAGTTGTTGTATTAAGCACAATCAACTAATCCAAATTCAATGACTTCCCATATATTTAAATCTATGGCTTCAATAAAGATCTGCATTTGGGTTTTCCAATAGTGATAACCCTCGCCATTGAAAATAAGAGGCCTACTAATAGAATTTCCCTCAGGAAATGGAAAGTTAGATGAGGCCATATCTATTCTTGAAGTTTTTAAACTTTAGACAAGAATCCTGCTCTAATACTACTTGTTGGACAAGTGGCCTCAATAACTTAAGAGGGAGAGTGAATTAAGTTTCTAAATTCCCACTAACAAACTTTTAACCCCCTTCTAAATGATAGGCTCAGAATGCAGAAGAAGAAGCAACAATCAATTTAACAATGTTCTTTAAACATGTAAGACAAAATTGATTGCAATAAAATAAGTGAGATAAGGGAAGAGAGAAATGCAAACTTGATTTATATTGGTTTGGCCACTTCCCATGCCTACGTCCAGTCCTCAAGCAACAACTTCTGAACACCCAAGGAATCCCTTTCCCTTGTGTTCAGGAAACTCATAATTCAAGAGACAACCAGTCTCTTGATTACAATTAACTTTTTGAAAAGAACAGAAAGATTTCTCTCCTTTAGAGTGGATAATACAATTTGAAGTTCCTGGATGAACTCTCAATAGATTTGCAAGTGTTTGCCCAAGAGTTGTTGAGAGAGCATTTGACAATGAAGTTCTATTGGAATATCTCTCTCTTGCTGTTTGAAATCAAACACACATATATATAGGCCCTTCGTGTCTTTTCAAAATGGTTTAAAGATATGTGTCTTTTCAAAAATCTTTTTTTTAATTTTTTCATTGGTAATCGATTACAGGTTTTTGGTAATCGATTACACAGTTATATTTTGAAAGGTCATTACTTTTGAATTTGAATTTCAAGAGTTCCGTTGCTGGTAATCGATTACAAACATTTGGTAATCGATTACAGGTTCAAAATTCAAATTCAAAACCCTTTTTAAAAGCTTTTTTTCAAAACTGTCTTCTGGTAATCGATTACACTGACTAGTAATCGATTACCAGAGCCTTGGATGTCTGGGAAACACTTTGTTTTGAGGCAAGGCTTGATCTTGAGTTAATCTTGAAGCAAGGATTTGTTTTGTTGAAGCAACCTTGTGTTAATCTTGAAGCAATGCTTAACCTTTGAAGCAACCTTGTTTGATTCTTCTTTGGCATCATCAAAATCATGTATTCATACATTCACAAGACATCATTAGGAATTGTGTGTGTACATAATTTTCTGTATTAGAGTACTCATATACCTTTTGAAGACACATTTATGGCTAAATAATGTTATTTTCACCCAATTGGCTAAGCTAGACATGCCATGTTATCTTGTAATGTGGCAAATCAGATTTTAATGTTAACATTGTTAAAAAATGGATGGAGGGGGTGAAAAAATTTGGGGATTTTAAGTTCTAGGGACTAAATTTATTACATTTATCTCTAAGAATCTAAATTGATTAAAAATTTTGCATCTTTCACCAGGTTTAACCTATAAATTATAAGCTACTTTCATTTAAGGGAAAGTTTCATAAGGTATAACAAACAACAGCCAGTTGGGAGAACAACAACTTAATCAAGTTTCAGCCATACTTAGAGCAAAGAAAGGGACATTTCTTACATGGGTTTCTATAACATTAGAAGAAAAGTAAGTAAATTATATATTAAATAAATAGGCCATAATCCAGTGAATCTGTGGGCTGACATTAGGTAGTAAAAAAATTGTAGTTTTAGAGGTACATTGTTTGGTGCAATTATCTCTAGATCTACATGAAAATTGATATTGTAGAATAAGAGTTTATATACATACCTCATGTCGTTGAAGCTCGATTGAACGTGCTAAAGCCTTTCTCTTTGTCAAAAGATTTTTGGGTGTCAATGTTGAAGGACGCTGGTAATCCTTACCCCGATAAACAATTACAGAATATCCTTTTGAAACTTTGTCAACTGAGACCAGAACACCTCCACTCTCAGGTTCAAGTGCAAGTGTAATTTTTTTTACTTGTTCAAAGGTTTTAGCCTTCACAATTATCTTGACCAGTTCCTGTTACTTCCAGTGCAAGTGCATGTTTTCAATAGTACCATCAAAAACTCCAAGTCTACCTGGATCCATAAATTATTAGATTTGTATAAGCAGTAAGCACCACATAATGAAGGGTGCCCTCATGGACTTTGGGGGGGGGGGGGGGGGATTGGAATGATTGAGAAAGACAGGGGTGGGAGATAAATATGATTTATTGCAATAATAACAATTTTTTTAGATAGAGCTTTACCAAGAAGTAAGAAAGATTTCATCCTCAATTCTAATTTGCGAAACATAAATCTCTCTTCGGAGGTTATACTTTCAAGATCTGTTTTATATTCTGATGGCTTCAAAAACGACTCCAACATTAAGGCTTTTTCTGCTCTCCTTAGCTTTCTTTCAGCCTAGTTACCCAAATCTAGGGATTACAATCATGCATATTCTAAATTGGAGAATAATCCTAGAGTGAAGTTAGATACAGATAAAGATTATCAAAACCTCCAGGAACCAGACATGGTGTCATGATATTTAAAACCATTGATTGAGAGTCTAATTAAACATGTTAGAAAATTAAAAAAGTCTAACTGTTGTAACAAACCTTTTAGCCTTGTTGATATCAATTTCAGAATCTCAGATACAACATAAATATGAAGCTTTTATTCTCCTTGTAAACTTAACCCATTGCTTACTCTAATCCTTACTTTATTCTCTTTCATATCATTGCCTGACTGGCCTCATCATGATTTAATGAGACAAATCTGATCCTCCACCTCATATATGGCACATTTCACTTAGTTATATTAGTATTACTAAGTACTAACTGAATCTAAGTAGAAAGAAGCAAGCATGAAAGTAAGTGGAGTCCTTTTGTATGATGTTGACATGATAAATGCATATATCGTTATTGTGTTAGAATTAAATTTCTTTGGCAATTGCTTTCGTATTTTTTGCTTTAAGAATTTTTATTGCTTGTAGGTACTACTATTTAATTGTGTAATTAATAGTTAAGGCACCCGAAGTTGTTGTTGCTGGACTGACATACAATCATTTTTTTTCACCAGCCTTACTGCACCCAAAGTATTTTTTACTAGCACATTTTGAGGTATGTATGTAATTGGAAAACTGATGTCCTTTATGTATACAAATTGTTGTTCACACATTTATTATAGAATTGCATTGCTAAAAATATAGAATTGAGTCGGTGACCCACTGTTGCTAGTCCCCTTTGTGATCCTCTCTCTAGCTCGTCTACTTACTGACATTATCTTTGACGTCTCCTCTATGATCCCTCACTCAACTCATCTAATTACCTGGTGGCCTATCTCCTTTCTTGACCATTGCCTATCAAAGGTGTGTCGCGCCGCAGTCGTGTCGTTTTAGGTGGTAAGTACCTATGCTTGTACTTGTTATGAATTTTGTAAATGTGTATGTTATTTCGTTCTTCTTCTCTATTTGCTGAGCTGCTAGGTAGGGGCTTTTCTTGTCACTGTGTAATGAATGTCGTAATCGGAAAAAAATTGATGGTATTTGGTTCATCTTCTCATCATCATTTGTTTTTAATTTGTTGAATATTAACACACAAATGAATTTCAGGTGGGTTGTGGCTGAAGTATCTGGTTACCAAACCCTTACTAATCTGGGAATTAAAGGTACCCTTCTTACTTTGAACCACATGTTTATGGTTTTATATAAATATATTAATACTATTAATTAATAATTATATTTTATTTGTTATGTTTATGTGTATATGCTTGTGCAAAGTAGCTATAGGCATGGACAACACTTGGAATAAAATACAGTGAGTTGTACGTCTTTCCTTTTGCTCATCTACTACTCCTAATTAATCAATCACAAGCTATGATTATTGGATCCACTACTACTCCCTCTATAGCTAGTAGCTGGTTTCTAGATTCAAGTGCTTCCCATCATGTGACCTGAAATGTTCACAACATTCAGTAGTGTGTTCCCTTTGAGGGATGTGATCAAGTCATAATAGGAAATGGTCAAGCTTTGCCAATTAATTCTATTGGCTCATCTTCACTTTTATCTCCATTCAATTCTAATGTTATTCTTAAAGAAAATCTCAGGGATCCAATAAGATACTTCTTAAAGGAAATCTCAGTTCTGATGGTTTGTACAAACTTCCCAGCTTGCTCTAAAGTCCTTCCTTTAATGTCAAGATAAGGTCTCTTAGGCCTAGTTCTAGTTTACATCATTCTCTTGTAAATTCTACCTCTATAAATTCCATTACTTGAAGCACTTGGCACTCTAGGCTAGGCCATCCTAGTTTGCTATTCAAAAACTTGAAATGCAATTTTTTAAGATTCCATTTATCAATAAAAGTGAGCTTGATTTCTGTTGTTCATGTTGTATTGGTAAACCACATAAACTACACTCTCCCTCTTCTCACACCACTTACAATCAACCACTTGAACTCATTTTTGATGATCAGGAGGACCAGGTCCCTTTGTTTCACCTACTAGGTATAACTATTACATTATTTTTGTTGAGGCCTATACTAGGTATACTTGGATTTTTTTTGCTTAAAGCAATGTGTGAAATACTGATTATTTTCAAACAGATCCAAGCAATGGTTGAGAAACAGTTTGGTTTTCCTATTAAAGCTATTCGAACAGGTTGGGGGGAGAGTTTCGACCTTTTACTTCCTTTTTACAGCAGTTAGGGATCATTGATAGGGTGATTTGCCCTCACACCCATCGCCAAAATGGTGTGGTTGAGAGAAAACAGACACATTGTTAAATTTTGACTTACTCTCTTGGTCCATGCTCTTCTTCCTCTTACCTATTGGGATTATGCTTCCTAACCAGTGTTTTTGTTATCAATAGACTCCCTACACCCTCTCTTAATTTTGATATATTGTTTGTCAAACTGTATAAACAACAACTTCATTTTCATTTTCTAAGGGGGTTTGGGTGTGCTTGTTTTCCACTCTTAAGACCTTAGAATCAAAATAAACTTCAGTTTAGATGTCAAGAGTGTATTTTTCTGGGATATTCACCTGCTCACCAAGGGTACAAGTTTCTTTCAGCAAAAGGTAGAATTTACATCTCTAAGGATGTTGTGTTTAATGAGTACAGATTTCCCTGCCCTAGTTTGTTTTCCTTTCCTTCTTCCTCACACTCTTCTTTAGAGTCACAATTTCCCACCACTACTATACCTACTGTGTCTGTTCCTCAACCACAAGCACCTATTCCTATGGCTGACAATTCTTCCTCACACATGTGTAATTCCCAGTCCAATGAATCCTCTCCTACTTTTCCTTGTGAGATTCATCCTGTACCTCACATAACTTGTATTGCTTCTACTAATTCATGTTCACCAAATTTCTATTTCTACAAGTATCTTAACCACAACAAGTTTTTATTTAACCCATTGTTGAAAACACACATCCAATGCAAAGTAGGTCTAAGTCTGGAATTGTTCAGCCTCGAATTTATCCATTGACTGACCCTACATGGTTAGTGTCGCAACCTACCCTTCGGCGGGAGGGTGACGAGGGGCTCGTGGGAGCGTCTTCCAAGGGAGGAAAATGCGTGGAGTCGCCACCAGCGTTTATTCGAGAAAAACGTCGGAAAAACCGGAAAAAGAGTTGTCTACAAACTTTAAGCGTGAAAGGTTCGGGAGTTGTATTTACGCACGGGGAAGGTATTAGCACCTCACGCGTCCGTCACAAAGGATGACAACCTTTAATCGAGTGTGCAAAGATGACTTCAAATTGTTTTATTTTCCCCTTTTTATGTTTATGTCTTTTTACGCCCTTTTTTTGTATTTTTATCTTTTTGTGGTCGACAAGGGTGTTTCCCTTGCTCCTACGTATTCCTTAATTGCGATATGGAAATAAGACCTATGTAGTTCTTTGAGAACTAAGCGTTGGTTAAGTTGTTTTTATCTTTTTTTTTTTGCAAGATATATTTTGACTGAATAAAATTCGTTTAAGGCATTGGACCATTTAAACGATCTTTTGATTTTGAAAGGAGAGAAACGTTAAGGCGTTGGACCATTAACGATCTCTTTGTTTTTTGAAAGGAGAGAAACGTTAAGGCGTTGGACCATTAACGATCTCTTGTTTTTGAAAGGGGAGAAACGTTAAGGTGTTGGACCATTAACGATCTCTTGGGGTGGTCGACAAAAGCGGGGCTTTTGCTCCTACGTATCCTCAATTGCGATGAGGAAATCAGACCTACGTAGTTCTTGCAAAAACGGTAAGGTTACATGTTGATTTCATGCTTTTGAACGGTCCATGTTAACCGATAAAAGCAAAGAGGACCGTTTAAGGCGTTGGACCTTAAAACGGTTTTTAGGTGATTTTTGCGGATAAAGCTTGATTTGTGAGTTGATTTTAGCCTTAGTTTCACTTTGGTTATTAGTCAATTGATCCAAGAAAACTTCCAAAGAAAAACATCCGATTGATTTTTTGATTATTTTATTAAAAGATATTATATTATTATTATATTATTATTTTGCCTCTTTTTGGTTTTAAACGTGGTTACGACGTGAAAGATCAGTCGGATTTTATTCTAACAGAGATTAAATGATATTACAACTCAAATGATCGATGGAAATTTATTTTATTTTTGATTAGGCGAGAAAATGACTTAAATAAATGATTAAAACACGTCAAAAAGGGGTACAGAAAGCAAACGAAATAAAAATAAAAGCACGCGAAACAAGTGGGGACTACTAAGGGCACATAGAATGAATTAAAAGGTTTGATTTCGGGAACTTACCGGTTGAAGACCGAAGAACGAACGAAGAATGATGAAGAACGATGGAAAACCTTCATGAAATCGCCCACAGAAACGTCTCGGAAGAGTTACGGAAGTGCCTCGGCTTGGATTTTCTTCATGAAAACAATTTTTCTCACTAATTTTAAGTGAATCTCAGATACCAGGAGGGTTGAATGAATTTGCTATGCCCTATTTCCCCTATTTATAGGGGAAAAGAGGGAGGTGGTTGCCGCCCAGCTCACCTAGGCGAGCTCAGCTCGCCCAGGCGAGTTGGGTTGCTTCCACCAGAAGGCACCACCTTCTGTTGGAACATCCTGGAAGGCCCAAGTGGGCCTGATTGCTATTTGCACACCCCTGCTTACTAAATACACCCCTTTGCCTTTTTTTTGCTGATTCTTTTTTCGCAACGTTACGGAACTTTACGGATTATGTAACAATACTTGTTTTCTTTCTGTAATGTCACGAAACTTTACGGATTACGCAACCATCCCTTCTTTGACTTTTGGAATGTTATGGAACTTTATGGATTACACAATAATGCTTCCTTTCGACTCCCGACAGGTCGCAGAACTTCACGGATTGCCTAACGATGGGTGTCAAGTACCTCAAAACGGTCAAGCGAAGGTCGCATCCCACTAAACAGATGGTCCCCGAACGAAATTAGGGTATGACAGTTAGCTTCCGTGAAAGCTGAGTATGATGCCCTCATGGACCCTAGTTTTTCTACCTCCTGATAGAGTTCCTATTGGTTGCAAGTCTTGTTTTCAGAATTAAAGAGAATCTTGATGATATAGTCAGTAAATACAATGCCAGATTAGTGGCCAAAGACTTCCATTAGCAGTATGGAACTAACTATACAAAGACATTCTCACTTGTGATTAAGGCAATAGCAATAAGATTGCTTCTCATTGTTGCTATCACTTATGGCTGGCCATTACAATAGTTAGATGTAAATAATGCTTTTCTTAGTGAGGTTTTGGAAGAAGAGGTGTACATGCAGAAACCTCTTGCTTTTGAATCTTCCACCAAATGTATGGTGTGCAAGAATAATAAGGCCATTTATGGTCTTAAACAGGCCCCTAGAGCCTGGTTTCATAAACTGAAGGAGACACTTGTGAAGTTTGAATTTAAGTCCAGTGATCCCTCTTTATTTGTCTACTCCAAGGAATCCTTAAACAATCTACGTGCTTGTTTATGTAGATGATATCATCATAATAAGGAATAATCTTTCCTTAATCAAGAAACTCATCTGACCTCTAAGCCGAATATTGTTTTCTCTCTTAAAGATCTTGATTCTCTAGACTATTTCTAGGGAATAGAGGTAGAACATCAATTTGATGGTTCTATTGCTCTCACTCAAGGAAAATACATCAGAGACTTGCTGGCCAAAAGCAATTTGACAGAAGCAAAACCTATTTCTTCACTATGGTTATTGGATGTAAGCTAACTAAAAGTGGATTTGATCCACTCACTGATCCCTACATGTATTGATCTGCTGTAGATGCACTTCAGTATGTAACTATAACTAGACCAGAAATTAGGTTTCTTGTGCATAAAGTCTGTCAGTTCATGAAGGAGGCTCTTGAAGATCACTGGGTTGCATTTAAAAGGATACTAAGGTATATTATGGGTATTCATACATGGGGTCTTGATCTAAAGCCAGCTTTTGCACCTTTCTCCATCAATGCATTATGTGATGCAGATTGAGCCTTTGATCCTAATCACAGAAGGTTCACTTCTGGTGCTTGTGTCTAGTTTGGTCCTAATTTAATATCCTACTGGTCAAAGAAACTCTCAGTTGTTGCTGGCTTGAGCACAAAGGCTCAATACAAAGGCTTGACCTTAGTTACTTGATGTGTCATTATTTTCTCCTATTTCTTACCCCTTTTTGTTACCATTTTAATTACTGATTAGCCTTAATTGTCAAATTAATTATGCAGTTTTATCATTTGGGCCTACTTGACTAATTCTATGTTTTAATTTAATTTTAGGAGAATTATAAGCAATTGGGCTTGGATTCGGAATTGAGCTGAGCTGGCTTGGACTTGAAGAGAGCAGACAATTTTATTTGTCATCTAGTTTTATTTTATTTCGTTTTTGGGGGTATTTTTGTAATTGAGCCACCAAACCTTATTGGGCCTGAAAATCAAATTGTAAGCTTTGGTACCTAGTGACCTTGAGTGAGCCCAGCTGCTAGGGTTTTTAGGAGGTGGCTAGTTACTATTCACGTAGGCAGACATAGAGGGTTTCATTTTGAGTTTTCGTGCTACTGTTCACGTAGGGCTTCATTTTCGTTTCTGCTTCAAATTTCATTTTCGTTTCTGCTTCTAATTTCAGTTCGTTTTCTGCCCTTGGTTTCCTCTTTGATATAAACCTTCATTGCACAAAGACTGACTTAGGATCGTCAAGGATTAAACCTTGCTGGAAAATGCAGAAATTGATTAAGGAAATGATGGAAAATTGGTAAGATTTAAGGGTTGGGCGGTGGCTAATTTCGTGGGCCTTAATAAGGTGGTTCTTGGCATAAAATGGAAGAATGAAATGAAAAATAAAATGTAGGTTAAGTGGTGACTGGATAGAAATATAGAAATGACAATAACTCAAGCTACAGGGCTCCAAATGAGGTGATTCCAAAATAAGGTGAAAGATCTCATTTTGAAATTCAATTTAGGCTCAAGAATCACTTAATTTGAGTGCGTAAAACGGGAGTTATGGCCACGAGATAATTCTGGGAAAAAGTGGATTTTCTGGAATTGTGTTTTGAAAGAACAAGGTTGAAGATGAAAGGAAGGAAAGAATCACTCTTTTCGGCGAGGGCAACACACAAAGGTTGTGAAAGTCCTTTGATATAGCTAGGGTGTTCTTGAATCACTCAAGAACTTAGGAGAATCACTCTCACCATGATAAAAGAGATAAACTCTAATTTTTTGAATAAAACTCAACTTGTCTTTATTGATAAAATGGTTCAGCTTATGTAGAAGCTTTACATCATATTTTAGTAATGATCCACTAACCTAGAATTAAAAGAATTAAAAGTCCTTTAATGGCTGAGTGTAACTGAAATTGTGGCAACCAAAAGTCACCTCCAACAACCATCAAGTCAGCCACCATTTGGTCTCTCAAAAGGCTGATGCCTAGGATGCCAATTGGGCCCTTATTACAACTTGAACTAAACCAAACTAAAGCCCTTTTAGTTGATTATCCCAAAACATATTTTTGGTCAGCCAACTTTACAAGGATTGGGCCATTATTTAGACAAACTAAACACTCTAAAATTGAGACAAAGTGGTGCCATTTAGTCCTCCTCCATTTGGGCCATGATACAACTCACAACCTTGGACATTTCTCCTTGAAACTTGGGCTTGTATTCAAATAGTATGGACATCACTTGTTGAAAAGCTTCCTTGGCTTTCCTTGCTCTATCCCTTGGCATTGGTCCTCCAAGTCCTTCTAGTGGATCCTTGCCCTTGCTCTTGGTCATGTCCTCATCATTCTCTCCCTCTTGAGAAGGATTTGTCCTCAAATCGTATTCTTCATCTGCATCAAAAAGAGATAAGTCAGATACATTGAAGGTGGAACTAACATTATACTCACCGGGTGGCTCAACTTTGTAAGCATTGCCATTGATTCTTTCAAGCACTTGAAATGGTCCATCTCCCCTTGGTTGAATCTATGATTTCCTTTGTTCCGGAAATCTTTCTTTTCTCATGTGCACCCAAACCCAATCTTCGGGTTCGAAGACAACCTTCTTTCTCCCTTTGTTGGCTTGTTTAGCATAGCTTTTATTTTTCCTCTCAATTTGATCTTTGAGTCTTTCGTGAAGCTTCTTCACATAGTCCGCCTTTGCTTGACCTTCTTTATGCTTTAAAACAAAAACACTAGGCATAGGCAAAAGATCAAGAGGAGTTAGTGGGTTAAAACCATAAACAACTTCAAAAGGAGAACAATTAGTAGTGCTATGAACAACTCTATTGTAAGAAAACTCAACATGGGGTAAACAAGCTTCCCAAGTTTTTAAGTTCTTCCTCAAAACTGTCCTAAGCAAAGTTCCAAATGTCCTATTAACAACTTCCGTTTGCCCATCGGTTTGTGGGTGACAAGTGGTTGAAAATAACAATTTAGTGCCCAACTTGCCCCACAAAGTCCTCCAAAAATGGCTTAGGAACTTAGAGTCCCTATCACTAACAATGCTCCTTGGCAAACCATGGAGTCTCACAATCTCCTTGAAAAACAAATCAGCCACATGGGAAGCATCATCAACTTTTTTACATGGAATAAAATGAGCCATTTTAGAAAACCTATCAACGACCACAAAAATGGAATCTCTACCACTGCATGTTTTTGGCAGCCCCAAAAAAAAATCCATGGATAAATCAATCCAAGGATACTCCGGAATTGGCAATGGAGTATAGAATCCATGAGGATTTACCTTTGACTTTGCCTTTTTACATACAATGCAATGTTCATAAAATTTCTGCACATCCTTTTTCATATGAGGCCAATAAAAATGTTCTTGCAATGTTTCTAGAGTCTTTTGGACCCCAAAATGCCCCATTAAACCTCCTTCCTATGCTTCACAAACAAGCAAGTTTCTTGTAGAACATTTAGGCACACACAATTTGTTTTCTTTGAAAAGAAAGCCTTCATGTCTAAAGAAACCATTTTCTGAAAATTTTTCACAATTTTTAAAAATTTCACCAAAAGTTTAATCACTTTCATACATGCTTTTCAAACATTCAAGACCAATCAATTTTCTTTCAAGCATAGAAAGTAGTGCATGACGCCAAGAAAGAGCATCGGCTACAATATTACCTTTTCCCTTTCTATGTTTGATAACATAAAGGAATTGCTCTAGGAATTCCACCCACTTCGGATGCCTTTTGTTAAGCTTGCCTTGCCCCTTGATATATTTGAGGGACTCATGGTCACTATGAATGACAAATTCCTTGGGATAAAGGTAGTGTTGCCATGTTTTCAAAACCCTTACTAAGGCATACAACTCCTTATCATAAGTTGAATAGTTAAGGGTAGGACCACTTAACTTTTCACTAAAATAAGCAATTGGATGGCCTTCTTGCAACAACACAGCCCCAATCCCAACATTTGAAGCATCACACTCAATTTCAAAAGACTTTTGAAAGTTTGGCAACGCAAGTACGAGGGCATTAGTTAGCTTTTGCTTAAGAACATTGAAAGCTTCTTCTTGTTTCTCTCCCCATTTGAAACCAACATTTTTCTTGAGCACTTCATTGAGAGGTGTTGCCAATGTGCTAAAATCCTTCACAAATCATCTATAAAAACTTGCTAAGCCATGAAAACTCCTCACCTCGGTCACGGACTTAGGTGTAGGCCATTCTTGAATAGCCCTAACCTTCTCCTCATCAACTTGCACTCCTTTTGAACTTACAACAAATCCAAGAAACACAACATGGTTAGTACAAAAGATGCATTTTTCAAGATTAGCATACAATTGTTCTTCTCTAAGCACACACAAGACAAATTTTAAATGATCAATATGCAAATCAAGTGAAGTGCTATAGATAAGAATATCATCAAAGTAAAACACAACGAACTTTCCTATGAACTCTCTCAAGATATGGTTCATTAATCTCATGAAAGTGCTAGGAACGTTAGTTAGGCCAAAAGGCATAACCAACCATTCATACAAACCATATTTTGTTTTAAAAGCATTTTTCCATTCATCCCTTTCTCTAATCCTAATTTGATTGTATCCACTTTTTAAGTTGATTTTAGAGAAGTAACATGCACCATGCAATTCATCAAGCAAATCATCAAGCCTAGGTATAGGATGCCTATATTTAATGGTGATGTTATTAAGGGCTCTACAATCGGAACACATGCACCATGTCCCATCCTTTTTAGGGACCAAAATCACCGGGACAGCACAAGGACTCATACTATCTCTTACCCAACCTTTGCTAATGAGTTCATCCACTTATCTTTGAATCTCTTTGGTTTCTTGTGGATTACTTCTATAGGCTGGCCTATTGGGCAATGAAGCTCCCGAAATGAGATCAATTTGATGCTCAATTCCCCTCAAAGGTGGTAGTCCACTTGGCACATTTGATGGAAACATGTCTTGAAAATCCTGCAAAAGAGTTTTAACACTAGAAGGCACTTCAAAATCATCAAAAGTGTTAGTGGTCAAAATCTGAATTTTGCATAACAAGATGTATAGTGACTGTTTAGCATGAAACAACCTCTTGACCTCACTTTTTGTGGCTAAATAGCTCTCCCTCACTTCAAGTGTTTCACTCTTCTTTTGTTCACTCTTTTTCCTCTCAAGTGTTTCCCTCTTTTTCTCACTCTCAAGTGTTTTGCTCACTTTTTCTTTTTCTCTCTTCTCTTGAAGAAGTTTTTCTCTCATTTTCTTTTGATCCTCACACACTTCTTGTGGACTCAATGGTTTGAGCACAATCTTTTTGTCTTGGTGCATGAAAGAGATCTTGTTGGTGTAACCGTCATGATTGGCTCTTTTATCAGATTGCCATGGTCTCCCCAAAAGTAAGTGATTGGCCTCCATAGGAACAACATCACAAAGTACCTTATCATTGTATTTCCCAATGGAAATGTCTACTTCAACTTGCTGCCTTACTTGTACCTCCCCATCCTTACAAAGCCATTGAAGTTTGTATGGCCTAGCATGTGGTTTAGTAGCTAAATTTAGCTTTGACACTAATCTAGCACTAGCCACATTGGTGCAACTACCTCCATCAATGATCACTATGCACACCTTGCCATTGATTAAACATCTAGTGTGAAAGATGTTTTCTCTTTGGCTCTCCTCCTCATGCTTCAATTGACCACCAAGTAACCATCTAATCATCAACAAATCTCCCTTCGGAGTCTCCTCTTCCTCTATGTACTCACTTTCCTCTTCCTCTTCAACATCGCATTCACTTATATATTCTCCATCTCTAAGAACCATGGAACTTTTGTTAGGGCACTCATAAGCATAGTGTCCTAGGCCTTGGCACTTGAAACACTTCACATCTTTACTCCTTTTAGAGGGTTCCTCTTGGGACTTTGAGCGAGTTTTTGATGGGGTAGGTGTGGAACTACTAGAAGTAGCAGCCCCATCTTTCTTACCTTTGTCTTTCCAACTAGAAGAACCAAAGTTGGTAGAACTCCTCTTAGTCACTCCTTTCCTTTTTAATTGTTGCTCTATTGGATTGCTTTGTGAAGCAAATCATCCATTTCAACAAAATCCTGCAACTCAACAATATCATGGATATCATTAGTCAAACCATTAAGAAATTGAGCCATAGTTACCTCCTCATCTTCTTCAATCTTTGCTCGAATCATGAGCACATCCATTTCCTTGAAATACTCCTCAACCCCCTTGTTGCCTTGGGTTAGTTTTTGGAGCTTAAAATTCAAATCCCTTGAGTAAATAGCCAGCATATACCGCTTCCTCATGATTCTTTTCATCTCCGCCCATGTATCAACCATTGGCTCTTCATTTCTTGCTCTCTCCTTTTGTAGCTTGTTCCACCACACAAGAGCATAGTCGAAAAACTCCGTGGCGGCAAGCTTCACCTTTTGGTCCTCCTCATAGTTGTTGCATGAGAAAACATGCTCTATTTTCATCTCTCACTCTAAATAGGCCTCCGGATCATTGTTTCCTTTAAAGGGAGGAATGTTGAGTTTAATACCATCAATTCAGTTTTGTCTAGGAACACCATCATTCCCTCTTCTCCATTATGATCTCTATTCTCCATTTGATCCAACCTCTCATGGAGCGCATCATCTCGTTGTTTCATTAACCTCTCCAAATGTTGCATCAAAGCTTGCATTTGGAATTGTGAAAGCCCCACTCCATCATTAGAATTTGTTCCTGCCATCTCAAACAAACAAATCAAACATAACAAGACAATTATAGTTGCTGTTTGAATACCTCACTCACTCAAGTGTATCACACAATTATGGCTTTTCTCTAATGAAAACACTCTTGCCTTTTACCACTCTAATTCCCCTTGAGTTCTTAGGCAATCCAAGAGATTATGGCCACAACAATGAACAATTCACCAATATGTGTAAGGTACGGCTAGAGAAACAAGGAAAAGGTTAACCAAGAAAAAGGCTAACAATGTTTTTAGGCACAAATGAAGGAAATAAAATTCAGAATTTAGGAATTCAAGTAACAATCCTTCATACAACCAATATATTACCTTAAAGATATTTTTTTTTTAAAAGTTCTTCAAGCATGAACCATTCAGCCCAATTTTTTTTTTTTTTTTTTAATTTTGCTTATACGAATTTCTACTTTTTTTTTTTATAACAAAGAGATCAAAAGGCTTAACTTTTGCAATGGTTCAACCTAAAAAAAAATATGAATAAGAAGGTAATATAAATGGCAAAGAGAATAAAGAAGGATGTTACCCAATATTTCCAGCAAAGGAAGTGTTGATCCTAGAATCGGAGCTCTGATTACCAAATGATATGAACCTTCATTGCACAAAGACTGACTTAGGATCGTCTAGGATTAAACCTTGATGGAAAATGCGGAAATTGATTAAGGAAAGGATGGAAAATTGGCAAGATTTAAGGGTTGGGTGGTGGCTAATTTCGTGGGCCTTAATAAGGTGGTTCTTGACATAAAATGGAAGAATGAAATGAAAAAACAAGTAGGTTAAGTGGTGACTGGACATAAATATAGAAATGGCAATAACTCAAGCTACATGGCTCCAAATGAGGTGATTCCAAAATGAGGTGAAAGATCTCGTTTTGAAATTCAATTTAGGCTCAAGAATCACTTAATTTGAGCGCGTAAAATAGGAGTTATGGCCAAGCGATAATTCTGGACAGAAGTGAATTTTCTGGAATGGTGGTTTGAAAGAACAAGGTTGAAGATGAAAGGAAGGAAAAAATCACTCTTTTCGGTGAGGGCAACACACAAAGGTTGTGAAAGTCCTTTGATATAGCCAGGGTGTTCTGGAATCACTCAAGAACTTAGGAGAATCACTCTCACCATGATAAAAGAGATAAACTCTAATTTTTTGAATAAAACTCAACTTGTCTTTATTGATAAAATGGTTCAGCTTATATAGCAGCTTTACATCAGATTTTAGTAATGATCCACTAACCTAGAATTAAAAGAACTTAATGCCATTAATCTAGGGAATTAAAAGAACTTAATGGCTGAGTGTAACTGAAATTGTGGCAACCAAAAGTCACCTCCAACAACCATCAAGTCAGCCACCATTTGGTCTCTCAAAAGGCTGATGCCTAGGATGCCAATTGGGCCCTTATTACAACTTGAACTAAACCAAACTAAAGCCCTTTTAGTTGATTAACCCAAAACATATTTTTGGTCAGCCAACTTTACAAGGATTGGGCCATTATTTAGTCAAACTAAACACTCTAAAATTGAGACAAAGTGGTGCCATTTAGTCCTCCTCCATTTGGGCCATGATACAACTCACAACCTTGGACTTTTCTCCTTGAAACTTGGGCTTGTATTCAAATAGTATGGACAACACTTGTTGAAGAGCTTCCTTGTCTTTCCTTGCTCTAGCCCTTGTCTTTGGTCCTCTAAGTCCTTCAAGTGGATCCTTGCCCTTGCTCTTGGTCATGTCCTCATCACTCTTTGTTTTTGCTGTTAATGGAAGGCTGAATATCTAATGTTGTTTTCTCTTGAGGATGAATCATAGCTCTCTTTGAGGTTTTGTTATTAACATTAAATTCTGTTCAGTTTTCCCCTTCACCAATTATTCTGTGTTTTTTGCTGATATTAATCCATGCATGCTTAATGCTTGATTAATTGTCTTTGTGCTTAATTAACGTTCATGCTTAATGGACATGTGAAAGGAATTAATTGGTGTATGTGTTGCTTAATCACATAATGACAGCCTTGTGTTAATTTTCGCTTAGTAAATTAATTTTGGGTTGGATTAAGTGGTTGAACTAATTAGGGATAAATTCTCGTAACCTAGGATAAGAGACTTGCTTTTGAATCAAGGGGAAACAACATGTTTTAGTTCTGTTATTTCTTAATTTCAAGTTTGCTTGCTGTTTAAATTACAAAAAACAAACAACCCCCCCCATTTCGTTATTGTTTTATTATTACATGTTATAAATGTTTGTTTGATCATTGCTCACTGGGAGACGACCTAGGATCACTTCCTAGATACTGCATTTTAATGTTTATTTGATTCAGGTAGGACCTCGATCAAATTTGGCGTTGTTGCCGTGGAGTAGGGGTCCAAAGGTTCATAATTATGTTTTTGTGTTTATTTCTGTGTACAGTGTTTCGTTGTTTTGTGTGTAGTTCTGTTGTTTAGTGTTGTTTAGTGTTCTATTTTGTTTTTCAGAGGCGCCCATGTTCAGAGGTGAAAGAAAGTGTTGTGAATAGTGTTGGATTTTGCTAATTAATTGGTGATTTTTGTTTTGATAGCTAGAGTTGTTATTTTTGGCTGATTTTTTGTGTGGTAGTTTCTTTTGGTCCATATTTTGTGTTTAAAATACCAAAAGCACTTGGTGTGGCTGAATTTGAGAGATACAAAAAAATTTGGGAACTTGTTTTTAGCAAAACTTAAAATGGCCATAACTTTTGCTCCGGTTATCAGAATGACTATTATTATATATGTATTTGGGGTAGAAAAAATTTTCCCATGCCGTCAAAACCGGCTAAAGCCGGTTGAGGTTTCCCAAACTTAAAAAATCAGCTGTTTACTAAGTTTTTTTTTTCCAAGTATTATTGTCTTATTTTTCTATACTTTTCTTAGGAAGTTTTCATAGTTAGACTTTGAATTTTTGTCTGAAATTTTTTGTGCTATCTTTTCATGATTTTAGGGTGTTGCTCACAGATTTTCAGCTCATTTGGATATCATTTGAGTATAGTTGTAGTTTTACCCCTAGTTTTACCTTGCATAGAAATACATGATTTGCTACATATAGTGCATGACTAGGGGCAATCCAGGTGATTTACAACCCTTTGATCCTGAAATAGATAGAACCTTTCATATATTATTTAGGCATAGTGTGAATCCTGATCATTCTATGCATTCCGAGCATTCTGTGCATTTTGAGCATTCTGTTGCTAGTGATTTTGAACATTTTGATTTAGAGCATTCGGCTACTAATTTTCATACTAAGAACATGACTCAATCTCCACCTCGTGAGAGGACTCTTAGGGAGATGTCTGCACCTGACTTCACTTATTAAAGCTTGTGCATTCAATATCCTAATGAAGATGTTCCATATGTTCTCAAGACATGACTAATACATTTGTTGCCCAAGTTTCATGGTCTTGCAGGTGAAGATCCTCATAAGCATCTTAAGGAGTTCCATATTGTCTGTTCCACCATGAAGCCCCCTGATGTTCAGGAAGATCATATCTTTCTAAAGGCTTTTCCTCATTCTCTGGAGGGAGTGGCAAAAGATTGGCTGTACTACCTTGCTCCCAGGTCCATTACCAGCTGGGATGACCTTAAGAGGGTGTTCTTGGAGAAATTCTTCCCTGCATCTAAGACCACTGCCATCAGAAAAGACATTTCAGGCATCAGACAACGTAGTGGAGAGAGCTTGTATGAGTACTAGGAAAGATTCAAGAAACTGTGTGCAAGCTGTCCTCACCACCATATTTCTGAGCAACTCCTTCTGCAATATTTCTATGAGGGACTTAGCAACATGGAGATGAGTATGATTGATGCTGCCAGTGGAGGAGCTCTTGGTGATATGACTCCTGCTGAGGCTAGGAATCTGATTGAGAAGATGGCTTCCAACTCCCAACAATTCAGTGCAAGAAATGATGCTATTGTCCTTAGAGGAGTCCATGATGTGACCACAGATTCATCTTCATCTGCTGAAAATAAGAAGCTTGAGGGAAAACTTGATGCCTTGGTCAACCTAGTAACTCAGCTTGTCGTAAATCAGAAATCTGCACCTGTTACTGTTGCAAGAGTCTGTGGTCTATGTTCTTCTGCTGATAACCATACAGATCTCTGTCCTTCTTTGCAGCAATCTGGAGTCAATGAACAACTTGAAGCCTATGCTGCAAACATTTATAATAGACCTTCGCAGTAGCAAAACCAATAACAACAGAATAATTATGATCTTTCAAACAATAGATACAATCCAGGTTGGAGGAATCATCCAAATCTGAGATGGGCAGATCCTCCACAACAACAACAGCCTGTCCCTCCCTTCCAGAATGCTGTTGGTCCAAGCAGACCATATGTTCCTCCTCCAATACAGCAGCAACAACAACAACAAAGGCAACAAGTAACTGAGGCCCTTTCTCAACCTTCCTTAGAGGAGTTAGTGATGCAAATGACCATCCAGAATATGCAATTTCAGCAAGAGACAAGAGCCTCCATTCAGAGTCTGACAAATCAGATGGGGCAGATGGCTACTCAGTTGAACCAAGCTCAGTCCCAAAATTCTGACAAATTTCCTTCAAGAACGGTGCAGAATCCGAAAAATGTGAGTGCCATCACCTTGAGGTATGGCAAGCAAATTGAAGTGCCTTCACCAGTAGCAGCACCTGCACATGAACCTGTCAAGCTTCATTCTACACTTGAAAAAGAGGATGAGCTAGCTGCACAAAAGAGAAAGCTTCCTGATCATGAGGGAGATAAAAAAAATTTTCATGCAGGTGGACCTTCTTCTAGTAGTTCTAACTTGCAGCAGCCTCCTATCCCTCTTCCATTTCCACCTAGAGCAATTCCAAACAAAAAGATGGAAGAAGTGGATAAGGAGATCTTGGAGACCTTCAGGAAAGTAGAGGTGAACATACCTCTGCTAGATGCCATCAAGCAAATTCCAAGATATGCCAAGTTTCTAAAGGAGTTGTGCACCTACAAAAGGAGGCTCAAGGGCAATGCAAAGATTAGCATGGGTAGAAATGTGTCAGCATTGACAGGTAAATCTGTTCCTCACATTCCTGAGAAATGTAAGGACCCAGGTACTTTCTGTATACCTTGCATTATCGGGAACAACAAATTTGAGAATGCCATGCTAGATCTAGGAACATCAGTTAGTGTCATGCCTCTGTCCATTTTCAATTCTTTATCTCTTGGACCTTTGTAACCTACGAATGTGGTGATTCACTTGGAAAATAGAAGTGTTGCTTACCCCGCAGGTTTCATAGAGGATGTGTTGGTTCGGGTTAGTGAACTTATTTTTCCTGCTGATTTTTATGTTCTTGATATGGAAGAGGGATTTTCCCATGGTTCAGTTCCAATTATTTTAGGCAGGCCATTTATGAAAACAGCCCGAACCAAGATAGATGTTTATGCTGGCACATTGTCTATGGAATTTGGTGATATTGTTGTTCATTTTAACATTCTTGATGCCATGAATCATCCATATGAGGATCATTCTATTTTTCGTGCTGAGATACTTGATCAGATTGTTGATGATTATATGTTTGATTTTGATTCTCTTCATGGAAGGAAACATCCATTTTTATCTAATCTGCATACTTGTCACTCCTCATGCATTGAATTTGAATCTGAGTTTGAATTTGATCCTGTATCTAATTTTTATGCTGAGAGTAAATTTGAATTTGAGTCTGGTTCTTATTTTCTGGGTGTTGTACCTCTTGATGTTGATTTTTTAGAGTCAGAATGCACTAACCATGTTGCAGGAAGTACATATACTTCTGACTTGCTTTATGAGGTACAGGCTAAGGAACCTTCCTCTTCTTCTCCTACCCTAGTTTCTCCCACTGTTTAGCCACCACTCACACTAGAGTTGAAGCCCTTACCAGTAAACCTCAAGTATGCTTACTTGGAGGACAAGGAAAAATTTCCAGTGATCATCTCTGCCTCCCTTGTTGCCGAGCAAGAGGAAAAGTTGTTGCTAGTGTTCCAAAAGCACAAGAAAACCATTGGATGGACTTTAGCAGACATTCCTGGTATTAGCCCATCTACCTGCATGCATAGGATACTTTTAGAGGATGGAGCTAAGCCAGTGAGGCAGCCACAGCGGCGACTCAACCCTATTATTCTAGATGTGGTGAAAAAGGAGGTGACCAAGCTCTTGCAAGCTGAAATCATCTATCCCATTTCTAACAGCCAGTAGGTTAGTCCAGTCTAAGTGGTTCCTAAGAAGACCGGCCTAACAGTGATCAAGAATGAGAGGGATGAGCTTATCCCCACAAGAGTGCAGAACAGCTGGCGAGTCTGCATTGATTATAGGAGGCTGAACCAGGCAACCAGAAAAGATAATTTTCCCCTACCATTCATTGATCAAATGCTTGAGCGCTTGGCAAGTAAGTCTCATTACTGTTTTCTTGATGGTTTTTATGGTTATTTACAAATTCATATTGCTCTTGAGGATCAAGAAAAGACCACATTCACCTGTCCCTTTGGCACTTTTGCCTATAGGAGGATGCCCTTTGGCTTATGCAACGCCCCTGGTACCTTCTAGCGGTGTATGCTTAGCATTTTCAGTGACTTTTTAGAGAGTTGCATAGAGGTGTTTATGGATGATTTTACTGTTTATGGATCCTCTTTTGATGCATGTTTGGATAGAGTTCTTAATAGATGCATTGAAACTAACCTTGTGCTGAATATTGAAAAATGTCACTTCATGGTAGAACAAGGTATAGTTTTAGGGCATATAATTTCCAGTAGGGGCATAGAGGTAGACCCTGCAAAGATAGTTGTTATTTCACAATTTCCTTACCCCTCTTGCATGCGAGAGGTTCATTCTTTTCTTGGCCATGCAGGGTTTTATAGGCGCTTTATCAAGGACTTTAGCAAAGTGGCCCTTCCACTATCCAATCTGTTGCAAAAGTAGGTGGAGTTTGATTTTGATGATCGGTGCAAAAAGGCTTTTGATTGCCTCAAGCGTGCTTTGACTACCACCCATATCATTCAGGCACCTGATTGGACAGCCCCATTTGAGCTGATGTGTGATGCATCCAATTATGCATTGGGGGCTGTCCTTGCTCAAAAGATTGACAAGCTGCCTCGGGTGATCTACTACACTTCCAGAACTTTGGATGCTGCCCAAGCAAATTACACTACCACAGAGAAGGAGCTATTAGCGATAATTTTTGCTCTTGAGAAATTTCGTTCATATTAGCTTGGTACTCGTGTTATTGTTTATACTGACCATGTAGCTCTGAAGTACCTGTTGAAGAAGGCTGAATCAAAGCCTAGATTGATCAAGTGGATGCTTTGGCTCCAAGAGTTTGATTTGAAGATCCGTGATCAAAGTGGTGCACAGAACCTCGTAGCTGACCACCTGAGTAGGATTGAGCGTATGCCTGAGGACTCACCCATTCGAGATGATTTTCTAGATGACCATTTGTACATTCTGTATAAGATTTCTGATTCCTTCCCCACTCCTTGGTTTGCTAATATTGTGAATTATTTGGTTACTTCTATTTTTCCTCCCTTAGCATCTAAAGCTCAAACTGATAAAATTAAGAGTGATGCTAAGCATTATATTTGGGATGACCCCTATTTGTGGAAGTTGTGCAGTGACCAGGTTATTAGGAGATGCATTCCAGACCATGAGCTTGACTCAGTCCTACAATTCTGTCATTCTTCTGCACCAGGTGGCCATCTTGGCATACAGAGGACAGATCACAAGGTGCTTAACTGCGGTTTCTATTGGCCCACCATCTTCAAGGATGCGTGGAGAATCTGTAGCACTTGTGAACCTTGTCAGAGAGCAGGCGGCTCACTTTCATGGAGGCAACAAATGCCTCAACAACCCATGTTGTTCTGTGAGGTGTTTGATGTCTGGGGTATAGACTTTATGGGGCCTTTCCTTGTTGTAGAAGCAAGCTTCATTGCTTCATGATGATGAATCAAGATTGATTCAAGGTGTTTTGATGATAACAAAGATGATGACAAAAAGCCCAAGAGGATGATTTCAAGATTGAGTCAAGAACAATTCAAGAATCAAGAGAAAGATTCAAGAATCAAGTTTCAAGTCAAGAATCAAGAATCAAGAATAATCAAGATCAAGATTTAAGACTTAAGATTCAAGACTCAAGATTCAAGAATCAAGAAAAGACTCAATCAAGATAAGTACTATTTTTTTTTTCAAAATAATGAGTAGCACATGAAGTTTTCACAAAAGCTTTTACCCAAGAGTTTTTACTCTCTGGTAATCGATTACCAGTTTACTGTAATTGATTACCAGTGGCAAGGTTTGTTTTAAAAAAGCTTTCAACTGAATTTACAACGTTCCAATTAATTTCAAAATGGTGTAATCGATTACAATATATTGGTAATCGATTACCAGTGTGTTTGAACGTTGAAATTCAAATTCAAATGTGAAGAGTCACATCCTTTCACAAAAATGCTTTGTGTAATCAATTACAATGATTTGGTAATCGATTACCAGTGATTAGTTTTGAATAAAAATCAAAAGATGTAACTCTTCCAATGGTTTTCAAGTTTTTCTAAAGGTTATAACTCTTCAAATGGTTTTCTTGACCAGACATGAAGAGTCTATAAAAGCAAGACATTAACTTGCATTTTAATATACATTTTTGAATACATTGATTTCAATCCTTTACAACCCTTGAGTCTCTTTGAACATCTTCTTGAATTTCTTCTTCTTCTTCCTTTGCCAAAAGCTTTCAAAAGTTTTCTGGTTTTCCAAACCTTGAAAACAAAACTGTGCTATTCATCTTTTTTATTCCCTTCTCCCTTTGCCAAAAAGAATTCGCCAAGGACTAACCGCCTGAATTCTTTTTGTGTCTCTCTTCTCCCTTTTCCAAAAGAACGAAGAACTAACCGCCTGAATTATTTTGTGTCTCCCTTCTCCCTTGTTAAAGAATTCAAAACGACACAGTTTGAGAATTCTTTTGATTCTTCCCTTTCCCATAAACAAAAGATTTCAAAGGACTAACCGCCTGAGAACTTTGTCTTAACACATTGGAGGGTACATCCTTTGTGGTACAAGTAGAGGGTACATCTACTTGGGTTGTTGTAACTGAGAACAAGAGAGGGTACATCTCTTGTGGATCAGTTCAAGTGGAGGGTACATCCACTAGGTTGTTCAAAGAGAACAAGGGAGGGTACATCCCTTGTGGATCTTTTCTTGTAAAGGATTTTACAAGGTTGAAAAGAAATCTCAAGGACCGCAGGTCGCTTGGGGACTGGATGTAGGCACGGGTTGTTGCCGAACCAGTATAAAACTCTTGTGTTTGTCTTCTTCTTCCCTACACTCTTTATTTTCCGCTGTGCTCTTTAATTATTGCTTTTACTTTTGGTTAAGTTTTTATTTCTATCTTTTACTTTCTTAACAACATAGTAAAAGCCTAAGAAGGGTAGATTTTTAATCAGTAAAGGTTCAGTAATAATTAATTCAACCCCCCTTCTTAATTATTTCGAGGCCACTTGATCCAACACCTGTCTCTTTTGGTTTTGTTTATATTCTCCTTGTTGTTGATTATGTTTCAAAATGGGTGGAAGCCAAAGCCACCAGAATTTCCACACCTTACCACCCCCAAACTAATGGGCAGGTTGAGATTTCAAACAGGGAGATAAAAAGGATCTTGGAGAAGATTGTGCAGCCAAACATAAAGGATTGGAGCATCAGGCTGTATGATGCTCTTTGGGCGCATAGGAATGCCTACAAAGCACCCATAGGAATGTCTCCTCATCGGGTTGTCTTTGGCAAGGCATGTCATCTTCCTGTAGAGATAGAGCACAGAGCCTATTGGGCTATAAAGACCTGTAACTTCTTTATTGATCATGCTGGAGAGGAAAGGAAGTTGCAACTAAGTGAGCTAGATGAGATCCGTTTAGAAGCCTATGAGAATTCCAAATTCTACAAGGAGAAGACCAAGAAGTTCCATGACAGCTTGATAGCTAAGAAAGACTTCATGGTTGGACAGGACTCATGAGTGGTAAGTTGAGGTCAAAGTGGATTGGTCCTTTTGTGGTGACTAATGTTTTTCCTTATGGTACAGTTGAGATCAAAAGTGAATCCACAGATAAGAGCTTCAAGGTCAATGGACACCGGCTGAAACCATTCCTGACAAATCCCTCCTTGGTGGATGTAGTGGTGGAGGAGACCTCTTTACTTCACCCTACTTCTCTTCCGCCATGACTTAGGGAGTTTTCTTTTTTTGTCTCCTTCTTTACTTTTATTGCACTTGTCCAAATTTATTGATTTTTCTGATTTCTCTTGATCTTATGATTGTGCTACATTGAGGATAATGTGTTGTTTAAGTGTGTGTGTGTGGGGGGGGGGGGGGGGAGAGATTGTTCTTTGTTTGGGGTTTTCTAGGTTAATTTTGTTATTTTGGTTTTATGTTTTATGTATGTTTCTCTTTGAATTCTAGGTTATGTATAGGTAATGGGTAATTGTTTTTGAAATAGAAGCTTTTTGGCCTTTTGTGAATTAAAATCCTTGTTTTTCTCTACATGTGAAGTTAGTTTTGAAAGGTTGAATTGAAAGTGATAGATTTATCCTTGGTGAGATTTTGAGCCATCATCATCTATTTTATTCGGTGTGTTTTGCCCCATTGATTGCTTGCACAATAGCCTTGGCTTGACTCTTATTGATACTTCTTGGTTCACATGCATGTTGGGAGATGATTTAGGCATTTTGTTTTTATAAGCCTCTAGCCAAATGAGTCTACCTTGAATTAATTCCTTTGATAGCCCCTTTGAGCCTATGTTCCCCTTTCTTTGTTTTGAAGCTCATTACAAGCCTTAAGTGAAAAACCATGATCTCACCTTACCCTTAAGGAATTTTGGAGCTTTGGAATTGTTTTGGGAATAAGTGTGTGTGTGGGGGGGGGGGGGGGGGGTATGTTTCATTGGATGATATGTTTTTTTTTTTGCCATGCTTGATGTATATACATATATTGCCTAATTGTTGCTTTATTTTTCAAATATTCAAAATGCTTTGAAATGCTACTGTTAAAAAAAAAACGTAAAAAAAAAATAGAAAAAGAATGAAGTTGAATAAATGAGGTCTTGTTTTGAGGACTTGGACTGGTTTGAGGACTTGGATGATTTTGTTGATATTGGAGGGTCTGGGTTTACTTTTTATGCTTAATTTTTAATTTTGGTTTTGGGTTTACTACTTTTGCTTGATTTCCACTTTCCCCATTGCTCCTCTATTCCTTTGGGTTTTAGCTACTTATCCCATATTTTCCTCTACCTTGTCCCTGACCCCATTACAACCTTAAAAGACCTTTTGATCCTCATATGCATGTGTTTGTGGTGTTTGGTTGTCAATTTTAGAGTCTTGCCAAGTCTGTGTGGTGTTTGTTTTTCATGGGTGCTCTGAGAGTAAACAATAGCCTAGACACTTGAGAGATAAAGTGCATATCTTGTGAGGCTTTATCACTTTTCAGTCAATTCTTGAGCTGACTGACTACCTTGCCATGTTTAAGGTGCTTGGATGATTTTCATGACTGTCTTAATTCTTTATCTCTTTACGTGTTGGATGTTGCCCATTCCTTTCATTCCTTGAGATTCATTGAGAAATATATAAATGTTTTTGTGTTTGTTTGTCTCTCTTTAATGTCTTTGGATTTGTTCCTTGCTCTGCTTTTTGATTTTTCCCAGGAGTGCAAAAGGCTAAGTGTGGGGGAATTTGATGTGTCATTATTTTCTCCTATTTCTTCACTATCATGATTTGTTGATCTTCCTGGACATCAGGGGGCTTCATGGTGGAACAGACAATATGGAACTCCTTAAGATGCTTATGAGGAACAAAGATGCCCTGCGTGGTCTGCTCTTCTAAAGATTCCTGTAAACAACACGACATCAATTTACAAGCCAACATAGATTGTTATTATACAATTAATTAATTCCCACTATCAAATGCCGAGGTAATTACTCACAATTTTGTTAGATATTTCTTGGGCGACTGTAGAGGTCATCTGGCCATATCACTTTGTGCGGGCCATCTTCCACTTCACATGTCTAGAAATGGGGGATGGTGGGTCCAGACTCATTGACGAATTTTCAGTAAATTCTGCTTGGTGTTCTTGTGTCTTCCTTTTTTCGTCCATTAATTTTTTTTCAAGCAGTTCGTAACCTCCACGAGACAACAAGTGCAAACAGTCATTGTATTTTTGAATCTCCTGGGACTTTTTCCGTATTCCCTTACAAAAAAACATGGCACATTTTCAAGAATTAGAAAAAACAAATATGTTAACAAATTCACAAGCTACATACAGAACTAGGTAATAAAATAAACCTGCCAATTAGGGGTTTGATGGCTTTTTCCAAATTCGGCTCAAGTTGTTGCATCAATACCATACTTAATAGAAGTATCATCTTTTGCTTGACCCTGACTATTAGCATAAACATATTTTGTTGTCAGGGAGGACTTAAATTGCCCTCATCGAGTAGTGACCATTGACATCACCTTCTTTTTCGCATTGCCACCCTCGGGGATGTCAAATTTGCCCTCCAAAACAAAATTGTTAAGTAACAATTAGTCAAATATAATATTTTTACAATTATTATATGAAATCATATACAAATGTCAACTTAAATAAGGACTTACCAAAATGTCATCCCATATAAGATTCTTTAAAGTTTCTGGTACAACATTCCAATTGGAGTGGACAATAGGAATTTTCTCTCGTGCTACAACTCCCAGATAACTATGAAACTTCTCATTATGAGGGGTTGATCCTCTCCCAGTGGCTGGATTGACATTAACTGTAGGCCATGGCTGATCCAAGCTTCGGACAATCAACCTTCTCAGCCAAGTGGATTGTCTAGTCCTCCTAGACGTAGCATCCGAAGGAATATCTGAATGTGGAGGGGAGGTTGGAGGTATTGTCATGAGTCTACACAACTGAAACAAATAAAGTTACCATGACATGTCAGTTATAAACAACATATAAGCATTAACTTGAAAATATTCAAATACATAAATGTATTACAATTATGCGATATGTTATATACATTACCAGTAAAAACATAAGCAGTTACGTATGATTATTCTCCCATAAACCTTCATCATGATCATTTCAATTTGCATGTACAACATCCTCCTAATCTTCACCATTTATGAAAGGCATTTGTTGAAAGAAAGCTAGCATCTTGCTCACATCAACTGATGAACCATGAATATGGTCATTGATAGAAATTGTTCTCCCTTGTAGAACTACTGACCATCTCGAGTCGCACGGATCTTGGACATAAAACACTTGTCTAGCTTGGACTGCCATGATGAATAGGTCATCATTGTAACCACCCTTTTGTAGGTCTACTAAAGTAAATCCCAGTTTGTCTTGGTGTACTCCAGTATTTCCATTAACCCATTGACACTTGAACACAAGCACTCTAAATTCACCGTAATCAAGCTCCCAAATATCTTTAATGACTACATAGTAAGGCATGGACGGGTGAATCAGATTATTATCAGAAACACTACAAAAGTGATCTGACTGACCGTCAACACTAACCCCACTGTTCTGCATGCTACTTTTTGCATCTTGTCACTTTGTGTAGAAAGAATAGTCATTGATATCATATCCCTGCCAGGTGGGAACATTTAGATTTGGATCAACAACTAACAATCTTAGTGTCTTCGAAGCACTGTCATCTGCAAAGATTGTGTGTCTAAACCAGTTAATGAAAGTTTTATTGTGTTCTTGCAACAACCTCATCTTGTTAATTTTTGGGTGAGTACCTGAGACATGTTTTTTGTGACAATCTATGTACGGGATGACCTCTACTGTGTTGTTTAGTACATATAGATGAGCTTGTGACAACTATTGCCAATCCATCGTTACAACATTAAATCCTTGTGTACCCCTACCTTGAGTCATAGAGTCATGACGACTTTGAGGAACCCCGACAGGTTATGCATTATTTATATACTCTGAGCAAAATTCAATAGCTTTTTCAGCAACGTATCTTTCAAAGCTAATTTAGCAAAATGTAAATCCATTTGTTGAAATTTCTTGTCTTGTAGGAAAGATCTTTATGGAAGGAAAAATACTGAACAAGTTTGACATGAGGTCCCATAATGAAACCCTTGAACTCTATGGTAAACTCGACCGTGAAAGGACAAATAAGTATATGGTCAAAAGTAGACGGATATAAGTTTTCTTATGGCTGTAGTTCTTTTAATGTGTATCCATTGATTTAGGAAAACATTTCAATTACCTTTGACTTCTGAATTGTTTTTTCAGGTTATTGAGAATGATAGTGGGGCGCATATGAGGCCAATGCCAATGATGATAAGTTTTTCAACTTCTGGACCCAGTGTAAATGGCTTATTCTGTTTCTTGTTACCATTTATAGTACTCCATGATTGAATGCTAAGAGAAACCCCTATTTTGGCACCACGAAAGTTCATCATCATTATATAACTTACTGATCAAATCATCCCCCCCTTTGATCCCTCTTCCTTTTGGGTTGATAGTAAGATAAAAATGACCATCAAGGTTCCATATATAGAAATATTGACAAGTGACAAGTCAATGCATTAGCAATGTGTATCTGTGAGAGAGATAGGGTGTTGAAGAGGTAGAGTTGAGGACTATATCAATAGGCTTGTTATGCAGTTCAATATATTTTATGAATTTATACTTCAGTTGTAACAAAAGTTTGTGTTGGATTAGGAAAAGAAGAAAGCTCCAACTAAAGCAACGAATATGAAGAGAACAAGAAGAGACCATGGAAAGATAGAAGAGATTGTGTTCAAGCTATTTGAACGACAACCAAATTGGAGTTTAAGAAACCTCATACAAGAAACCAACCAACCTGAAGTATGTGATTTGAGTAGTTTTACTCTTATATCTGGATTTTAGGAGATATCACCATATTTATTGAACAATTGACATTTACACGAGCTTAAATCTCTATACGCAAAATGAATTACAACCATAAAAGTTTGTTGCTTCTAGTCGATACACACCTGCAAACCCATTAATGATGGTTGACTCAGTATTCTCTCAGCCACTTCCTTTGCACTGCTTCCCCTCATGTTTGTAGTAACCTGTCAAGTCTAGCATTAGAAAATGGAATTAAAATAAAGGCAGACACTGGTGGAGTAAGGTCGGGATTAGGAATTATAAACTATGCATCATGAACTGCCCAATTGCCCTTAGTAAACACAATGCATAATACAGAGCAGGTTTCCCATGCCTACTACTTTTTTTTAATTGAAAAACCAACAAATCATGATAGTGAAGGTAAAAAAAGTTAATAATTGATAGCCTGGCTTTCCAAAACAACTCTACCTTTGATTTCCTTCAAGTTGTTTTCTGTCAGTGTGGTCACACTACTTACAATGTCCAAGATAGCATCAGCCATCCCCATCTAAAAAGAGAAAAGACAAACAATTACTTAGATAAATCATAAATATCACATCCAGGCATCCGGCATATATTGGCAACAGTTAATGTCTGGGAAAGGAATATAATTTCTAAAAAAAGAGTTTGTTGCTTGCACCATGAAATGAGTAAAATCCTAAGCAACAATCACAATAATAGATGTTGCCATATAAGTTAGTACCAAGTTTGTTTAGTCATTTCACTAAAAGCAGAGCGCAATGCCAATAGACCTTTGGCCTAGTAGTTAACCACATTTCACATCCCACAACTTCTCCCATAGAATAAAACATAAACACACACACACACACACACACACACACACACACACACACACACACACACACACACACACACACACACACACACACACAATGGAAGTACCTAAAGTTTAACAAAAGCCAACTAGAAATTGTTAATTTGATCAAACGAAAGAATTCAATAAAAACATTGTAGAATTTTTAAAATCTTTCGCATTCTCAGTCTCCTGCGACAGAATATGCAGAAAAATGATCTGGTTAGGCAAGCAATGACATCACTCATATCCTCATTCTTTACTTTACAAAGTACTGTTTTTATCAAAACTAGACACTTTAATAAATGCTGATCACCATGGCACACATACCTTAACAACAACAATGCGTAGATTACAACAAAAGCATATAGAGCTAATAATATTTGGCATCAGAAAAAAATATTTTTAGGGAACATTCAAGAAACACATAAGTTTAATTCACTGAATGTAAAACATTGACAGCTATTAGAGTATTGTAAGAGTTGAAGTTATTCAAATGCTTTCTTTGTATCAGACCATCGGTTGCTTTCCTTGTATCAGACCATTAGCTACACTAGTTAGTTGTAGTGAGTTAGTTTACCAAGTTAGTGAGTGAGTTAATGACACTAGTTGACAGTTGTTATAACTAACTATTCACTTTATAAATTCTAAATTGTAAGCTTTAGTTCAGTGCCTAATAACATTTCCCTTTTCTCATTTCTAAATTTTTTCATTTCTCTCAAAATATCTTCTCTTAGAATTCTGTTAGCAGCTGTATGCATATCTAGCAATAATCCCCAAATATGTTCTTAATTTCTTCTTGTGGGGACCGTCGGCCTTGCCGGTAGCAAGATCGACGTTCACCACAGGTCTTTCTGCCCCAGGTGGTCTAGTGGTCAACGATCGTAGCCGTGTCACCTTGTGTGTCCGCTTCAACGTAGACAGAGACGCTGATGTGTCTGCAGGAGGAGGAGGAGGCGAAGCAGGTGGAGTAGCCATGGACCTTTAAAGAGAAAAGTGTAGTTAGTTAATATTATCAAAAAGCACTGTATGAGTTATGTAAATGAATGTACCGAAATGAAATAGTATATTAGAAAATTACGTTAGACGATGTTAATTAATTCTCCTTCATCATGATCATTACGATTAGCATGAGCGTCGTCAGCTTCTTCTTCTCCGATGATGTTAGAAGTCATTTGTGTGGACAAAGGACTAACATAAGTGTCCATGTATGAATCATCATCTTTTACATTAACACCAATTGTTTTCCTGTGTAGAACCACGGACCACCTTTCATCACAAGGGTCTTGCACATAAAATACTTGCTTAGCTTGTTCTGCCATGATGAAAGGGTCATTCTGGTAAGCTAGTTTCTTTAGGTCTACCAACGTAAATCCTACATCATCAGTCCGCACACCAGTGTTGCTGTCAACCCACTTACATTTGAAAATACAAATAGTAAATTTGACATAGTTAAGCTCCTATATTTCATCAATGAAGCCAAAGTAAGGGATGGAAGCTACACAGGGATTGTCATCATGTACACTTGCAAAGTGTTGAGATTCAGCCCTTAGGGTGACCCCACTGTTTTGCATTGTACTTTTTTCGTCTTGTCCTTTTGTGTAAAAGGAAAACTTGCTTATGTCGTATCCTTGCCAGGTTATAACATTTCTTTTAGGCCCATCAGCTAGCTTTCTTAATGTTTCAGAAGCATTTTCGTCAGCAAAGATTGTATCTTTAAACCAATTAGAGAAAGTCTTGTTATGCTTTTTCAAGACCTAGTTCTTTGACATTTTTGGATTACTTTGTTTGACTAAACCTTCATGCTGAAGTATGTATGGCAAAACTTCATTACTATTGTTCAACACATACAAGTGAGCTTGTAACAAATCTCCTTCACTTGGAGTGATAACATGTAGTCCTCTTGAACCCTTACCGCCCACTCTGTTGTCATGGCGAGACTCAGGAAGCCCAACAGGTTTAGTCATTTCAATGTACTCTAAACAAAATTCAATGGCTTCTTCTGCGATGTACCTTTCAACAATAGATTCTTCTGGATGATGTAGATTCTTGGTATACCCTTTTAAGATCTTCATGTAGCACTCAACCGGGTACATCCAGCGTAGATAAACAGGACCACAACATTTGATTTCTCTGACCAGGTCAACAATTAAGTGAACCATGATGTCAAAGAAAGCAGGAGGAAAATACATCTCCAACTGGCACAGCATAATTGCAGCCTTATTTTCAAGGTCATCAAAGTTGACAGGATCAAGGACTTTGCTACATATGGCATTGAAGAAAAAGCACAAGCGAGTTATGGCTAACCTGACTTTGTTAGGCAAAATGTCTCGTGTGGTCATGGCTAACAATTGTTGCATCAACACGTGACAATCATGAGACTTTAACCCCACCAGCTTAAGCTCCTTCAATTGCACAAGGCTCTTAATATTTGAAGAGTATCCTTGTGGGACTTTAACCCGACACAAACACTGGCAAAAACTGATCTTCTCCTTTCTGGACAAAGTATGACAAGCTGGAGGCAAGTATATTTTTTTACCATCAGATCTTGGATGCAACTGCGATCGTATGCCCATGTCAGCTAGATCTTGATGGGTATTCAGACCATCTTTCGTCTTGCCTTGAATGTTAAGGAGTGTCCCAATGACAGTGTCACATACATTTTTCTCTACATGCATAACATCAATACAATGTCTAACATCTAGATCAGACCAGTAAGGAAGATCAAAGAAAATGGACCTCTTCTTCCATATGCAACTCTTACTTTTATCCTTCTTTTGGGTCTTTCCAAATACAGTATTCATGTGTTCAACCCGCTGAAAGACCTGCTCACCAATTAACAGTATCCGCACAGTTTCACGCTCTTGACTTCCATTAAAAGCTTTTTTCAATCGTCTGTAAGGGTGATGAGGTTTTAGAAAATGGCAATGCCTAGTGTACATTGTTTTTCTACCATGTTTCAGTTGTATGTAGCTTGTCTCTTCTTCACAGATGGGGCATGCATGATGACCCTTAACACTATAACTGCCGAGATTCCCATATGCAGGAAAGTCATTAATGGTATAAAAAAGCATTGCACGCATTTGGAAAGTCTCCTTGCGAAACCCATCAAACACTAACACCCCCTCATCCCACAACTTTCTCAAGTCTTCAATCAACGGACTTAGATAAACATCAATGTCATTTCCTGGTTGTCTTGGTCCCGATATCATCATAGACAACATCATGTATTTTCGCTTCATGCACAACCAAGGAGGCAAATTGTAAATTACTAGTAGAACTGGTCATGAACTGTGTTGAGTGCTTAAATTTCCATATGGATTCATTCCATCACTGGCTAGTCCAAGCCTAAGATTTCTTGCCTCTTTGCCGAAATCCGGATACAAACTAACAATCTTCTTCCACTGGGAGCAATCAGCCGGATGACAGACCATTCCATCAAAGTTTCTCCCATTTACATGCCAGGTAAGATCTTTTGCGTCGTCCTCATTAGCAAATAGACACTTAAACCTTGGAATGATGGGAAGATACCACAACACCTTCGCTGGAGGGCCCTTCTTTGAGTTTTCATTAGAACTGCAGTCCTCATCATCCTTCACCTTGTACCGTGACGCCCCACACCTAGGGCATTTAGAGATTTCTTCAAATTCATGTCTGTACAGTATGCAATCATTAGGGCAAGCATGAATCTTCTGATACTCCATACCCATTGGACACAGTATCTTCTTGGCCTGATAGTAGCTTTTAGGCAACGTGTTATCCTCTGGAAGTAGATCGTCCACTACTTGAAGCAGTGAAGTAAAGCTTTTGTCACTCCACCCATATCTAGCCTTGACATTAACCAAACTTAACACTGCCGACAACAGCGTCAAGGAATTGTTGCACCCCGGATACAAAGGCTTCTTTGAGTCACTCTACAATCCTTCATACACAGGGGCATGTGCTTGCTGGAAAGACTCTTGTCCAAGGTCACGAATCATATCCTCTAAGCGATCTCCCATTTCTACATCAAACGATTCGGATTGGTGCCCACTCTGCATGTCTGTCATTTCACCATGCCATATCCACGTCGTATAATTCCTCTTAATTCTATCACACAACAGATGCTCTCATATGTCATCCAATATTTGTCGTCTTCCATTCAAACAATTGATGCAAGGACAATAATATTTTTCATCTTCATCCGGTCGACCTCTTTCTGAAGCAAATTGTAAGAATTGCTCGACGCCTTCCTCATATTCTGGGCTGATGCGACTTTCATTCATCCAACTTCAATCCATCTAAGTAATAACTCGGTCATACCCTCAAAGTTATTTGATGCATGAAAATCTCACTTTTTTATTATAGGTATGGCCCTATCCCATTCGGGAAGACTGTCTTTTATGGTAGCTTCATACATCAGGGTTAATTCTATTTTATTAAATTTGACAAAATTTTGGCAGCATTTTGCATTGGTCTCCAAGTACATGAAATGAAATCGGTGATATTAATTTCCCGATAATCAAGTATGCACTTAGAGAACAACTAGAAATGCATTGTACCGAAATTTCATCAAATTAATCAAAATAATTTTAACCTTAACACATGAATCTACCATAAAAATAGCAGTCTCTCCAAACTGTCCAAACAGACAATTCAAGATTGAATACAATGATTAATGTAAACTATCCGCAAGAATCATTGCATCCAGTCTCAAACGGGAATCTAAGGTTCACTCATCATGAACACAATTTGTATAGCATATATCAATTGTCATTAATGACAGTGAACACGTAATAAAAATATTAATTGATAATAAACATTTGTACATGTGATGATGAGCAGCATGATCCAAAATGAAAGCAAAAATCAAAGAAATAACTGAATGAACACCTACATCAATCATCATTCCGAAAAACAGATATCAATACGTGTGTGTCTGTTTCTGATGAGGGTGTGTGTGTGTGTGTGTCTCTGTGTGTCTTATTTCACATGTTGTTAATGAAGGAGGTGTGACTAGGTTAAACAAGACGACAAGTTCCCTACAATGTTGATGAAGGGTAAAAGATTTTCAAACATTAGTTGGAAGTGATGTGATAATAACAATAAAAATGACACAATCTTAAAGATTTTCAAACATTAGTTTTAAATATTATTAGAGATCTCACGTCATGACTTGGAAAATGGTTAAATTACTTTTTATAAGACTCGGAACAATCATACAGCAAGTGTGTTGTTTCATAGCTTGATTGTGAAATTAAGTTTTAAAAATTAAGAAACAGTATATAGATAAAACAACGATTGTAATGGCCAAGGAAGCAAATGAGAAGTTTTTTGTATTATTAACTAAAATATGTAAAGTGTAATTATTTTAAAATTCATTTTGATCTCAATTCACTAAAACCAAAGAATAAAATAAATGACATTATCAATTACTCATTATAAAAAACACTTCTATTGTTAATTGAACCAAAGTTTTCCTTATTTCACATCACAGTTTCCCTCTCAATTTTTTTTAAAAGAAAAGGAAAACATTTGAATCTTTATGTCGGTGAGAAGATAAGAGTTAATTTTATATTTATAAGAGTTTAACATTTCAAAAAAAAAAATTAAAAAAGCTACATATATCAAATTTTTACTGTTTCAGTATTGTAAAGTTGAATTTAAACACTGCTAGCACCACAATAATAAGACGGGTAGAAGTAAAAGAATGGTTTAGAGAAATTATTACCTTTACAGAAGGATGGTTGAATTATTTATCCTTGAGCGATATGTTCATAACAATTGCATCTGATTGCAGTCAGAATAACGTCTGCAACACCATACAAGGGATGGTTCATTATCTTTTGTAATCAACACTTTATGTGCAAAAAAGAACCAACACCATCTTGGAAAATGAGTTATATATTGACCCGTAAGAAGAAGACTTTGTGGTAGTTATTAGAGTTTGAATTTCACCTTATAATACGTACATACATGAAATGAAAGGCACAAAACAATGCAAGTATAGAAAAAAATGATTTCTCTTGCATCAAAATTATTTCTCTTAACCATGATTTTTGGTTTTTAATTATGGGAATTTTGATCAACATTCCATAAAGTTATTGAAAATGTTTGTCCGAATAAAACCGTCCAAGTGTTAGGTAAAATGAGTAATTCAAGAAAAAAAAGGAAAGGCCACTCAATATTGATTAATCACACATTGGTTCATTGAACCATTAACGTGCATGTATTTCCAACAAAGTGGGAGTAGCAATTAATAAGAAAAAAGAATCAAAGACAGCCTATACAAAAACAACATCCAAAACAATGAATGCCAAATAGCTTGCTGGCAGCTATTTACTGTAGGTTCTTGGGTTTTTGCCATGCGCAACTATTAATGTATAGAGGTCAATAGTATACTCTAGCATTAACAATGATGGAAAAGAGAATAAATGAATCTAGTATATAAAAAGAAGAAAAACTGTTAACCAGTGTGTTATTAGGGTATTAGTTAAAAAATTAAAAGAAAAATACTTAGATTAGAATACATAAAATTATGTTATTTATAATTTCTTTATGACGGACATACTTCTTGTGTCGATGGCATTATTCACTCCTATTGTTTTTCTTTTTGTGCCTCCATAAAAGAGTATATTTTTTCCTCTAATCTCTAGTAAACAACAGACAACCACAGCCAGCCAGAAATCAACAGCATCTGAAGTAAACAACAGACAGCCACAGGGATATGCAATTAAGGTTTGATAATTTCAAGTCAAGTGTAAACTTTCTTGTTCCTTTCGTGATTTGATACTCTTTCAGTAGTTGAGTGAATTTTTGTGATTTAATCGATAACCACACCTATTTGATTTACCTTGCCTAAAAGAAAGTCATTGAATTTTAAGGTAGTGGGAAAATGCATTGAAGTGGATAGTTTAAATGCCTATTTATACTCTTGTAAAAAAAGAATGTCTATTTATACTCAGGGACTACATATTTGTCTGAGTTCTGAAACTGTTAAATATTTCATTCCATAGAGTGGAATTTAGGAAGGAATGTGATGAGAGCTAAGAGCATAGATGCCAGTTGGATCAAGAATTTCCTTTTATAGCTGTTTGATTTTTCAATAATATTTCGTTCATCAAGTATATCATGCGACCACTTCAACCCTGGTGCACAAGATACTGATAGTTTGCATTTATTATATGCAGCAATTCTTATCTATAAATGTCACCAAGATTCTTCCTATTTTATGTTAGCTATTGGCCCTTCAACTCATTAATGCTTACCATTCTTGTAACTTCTACAATTTTAGGTCTTTTATAAAATGAACACAGCAAGGTACATGTTAATTAATTTTCTCTGAAAGATGTTAAATGACAACTATTTTTATAAAATACAGGGAAAGGTTTAGCAGTGGGGCTGAACTTAGAACTGCGGTCCAGGCAAAAGTAGCTAATCCAAAAAGTCCTCAAAGGGGGACAGCAAACAAAACCACACAATTGGATAACTCTACCACCACTGATCATCTGAGCAAAGACACAAGCAACAATAAAGGTCATGGCAATGCCAATCATGCCACAGAATCCACACAAAAGTCGGCGTCGCAGACTAAATAGATGTTAATGCTGTAGACTTTTTATTCAACAAGCTTTGTTTTTTGAACCAAATATTGACTGAAGTTCAACACTTTGATTAAACCAAATATTGACTTAATGTTGTAGACTTTTTATTCAACAAGCTTTTTTTTTTGTTTGTGTGTAAATCTATTAGCTAACTTCTATGGAAAAAATAGATGTTAACCACCCACACGTAACAACAGCAAATCAATTTCAAACTCAATAAACATTCATTATTTACCAAGTGGTAGGGACCAATAACAAATGTGATAGGGATTAGTATCAACTCCAACAAGTTACTTGTTTTTAAAGAGTTATGATGATGCTGATAGGTTGCAGGTTATAGTTTCAACTAACTGGACCTACTAGTGCTTACCAAGGCACATTGTCCATCTCATCGATCATGTACGTGATAGCCTTTGTTTTTTGGTTCAGAGGAGGGGAATGTGGAAAAAGTTTGGTGATACTGCCTCATCTTATGAATGTGTACTGGTTCACAAAATATGGGCCTCAAGGAATGTTTCAGAAGTACTTACTGTCCTCAAGCTCCAGTCATTTAACAAAAATAAGAATGGGTCACTCTAGTTTCTTGTGATTAAGATTAATTGTTCTTAAAAGCTACATATTACTAAAAATATAAAATACAGCCTTTGTATTAAGAATTTTATATTACAAATAATGAATTTCAAATAAAGAGATGATAACTTTTAAATTAAATTATATCATTACAAATTCAATTCTAGCCAAATTAGTTTTAGAGAATCAAATCAAGTTCTGTCAAATTAAGTTAGAACAATTTCACCTAAATTAAGATGTACTCCATGTTGTGGGCAGCTTAGCTAAGCATAGCAGCTTATATGATGTTGTTTTATTGAATTAACATGCTACAACATGCAAAAAGAGTGTATGCTGCAACATTCAGTGGTGGCGAGTTTACCCAAATAATTCCATATGACATGTATATATAATTATATATATGGGGTACAGACACAGTGTGTATGGTAGGGAAAGGCAAAAAGAGTACAATAGGCCAAATAATAGTTGCAGCATGCAGCTGGCTAGGTACCTGTAGATTGAAGCATATGTAATGTAATTACAGTTCCTTCCTTCCTAGCTACCCTCCCTTCAATTCAATTATAGTACCAAATTAGTTATTTTTAAAAAAGAAAAAGAAATCAAATCCCACACTAGGAGTCTAGTCTCTCATTACAAGGCCCTCAATACCCTCTGAATAATTATAAGCAGTGTCAACTAAAAAGGGTGAACAGTAATCATTACCTATAAAAGGGCTGACGACGACCTCGTACTACTTTGGAATTGGGGAAAACCACAAATGGAATGTATCAAAGCTGAGAATACAAATGAAAACGGAGTAGGGTTAGCAAATGGAATTGGGCTATCAGTTTGAGAACATAATAAACAAAATTCTAATTGCATTTGTACCTTAATTTTTTTATTAGTAGTTAATATAATTAGAAAAGCTAACAATTACAGCCACTTATACAAACAAACCAGCATCAAAATAGCTAATAATCTCGACAATAAAAAACAATTAAGATACAATCTGAATTTTTCTTAAGTTAACTACTTCTGCTTGTGTGTGTGTGTGTGTATTATCCTACATCCTAGGCTTTCCTTCAAAGCAGCAACAATTTGATCAACTAGAAGCTAGGCAACAATGTTCTATGAATCCAAATTCCTCCATTTCAAAACAGACAATGGCCAGCCATTCTACATCTCTTATTAATGGCATTCCCATCAATGAGGCATCTAACCTTGGGTGGCAGCAGCCTTAAGTTATGGCAAAACCCATCAATTGATTCAAAAATTCCAATTAAGGAAGGATAAACCATTTTTATTCTTGAAATTCCACTTAAAATGCCTCCATCCCATCCAGTTATAGATTAGAAAGATGAATGCCATACGCCTTAACAGAGACACCTTACACATTTGATACAAATGTGCGGAAAGGAGTATAGGACAGAAAAGGAATTAATTAAGGAAAATTTAAAATAAGAAAGTGAGCAACAACTTTTGGTACAAATGTGCAGAAACTGAAAAGTCATCACAATTAACAGCAGAAATTGTTGAATTTCATAGATGACATCATGACAAAATAAAAGAATTTGAACATGAAGAAACCAGTGGGAAAATTAGGGAACCTTTATTTTCAACTTTCAAAAAATGCAGATTCACAGTACAGCCTTGTTTAGAGTAAAGTCATTGAATGCATTACAAGAGAGAAGACTTAAATATAATCTTCAGCCAAATGTCTGTCAGACTCTATTCCAATAAAAAAACCAAACACTATGGAAAGTCATTCCATGCATTAGGAGAGAAGAAATACAAATTGTGTTGAGCCAAATGTCCATCACACTCTATTCCAATAAAAAAGCAAACACTACAATTTTTAGCTCCGAAAACACTATAAAGTTTTAGCCTCTTAAAGAGCCTTCCATAATCAGAAGGGAAACTGGTGCTGTTTAAATTTGAATGGTTATTTGGAACACCAAAGGTTGAACTTGTGAAGCATGTTACAGGTGTGTCATAAATAAAAAGTTGTGCTGTTGGCAGATATGGCACACATCAATGGATTACTTAAAGAGAAATTGTAATTGTCACAAAGCTGAATTGAAGTTACTGATAACTAACCATGGTCATGATTTACTTAAAGAGAAATTGTAAATCCTTGTAAAAGTAACAACACATTATGTTGGATTCATAAAAGATAACTGTAATTTTCATCTAACAGTAATATTAAAGTGAGACTAATGTTCTTTTATTAAAAAAACAAAAATCTCTATTAGGGTATTGATGGCTCCAAAGTTTAGAAGGTGTTGGAATCAGTTCACATTGCAGCTAACAAAAACACAGTTCTAGGAGATGTGTCAACTATGGTTCCTGGTGGTATCAGAATGGGTATAGGGTCTTCGTTGTTTTATATTTTGATTTTGGTGTCATTATTCATTTACTTGATCTTAATATTTCTAGTGGATTTCAGGAACTCCTTCTCTTACTTCTAGTGGATTTCAGAAACTAACTTAAACTAGTTTTAGCTTAGCTGCCTTTAAATGTAATGTCATCCACTACCCTAACAGTCTATGGCAGCTAGCTGAAAATAATTGAAAGCAGTGCTAGCCTGTGCATGTGGCTACTATAGGGTCAAACGTTTTAAAGAATATTGTTCCCATCTTTCCCCATTTCAAATTCAGAAATGAAAATCCTAAATAATAACTATTTGGAACCCCAATTGCATACACAATCTTCTGACAGTGTTATGACTTATTATAGTAGAGTAGAGACTGATTTCTTAGACTTTTTTTTCACCAAAATTGTATAAGTGGTTTTAATTTTAGGGGAATGGTGCAAGTTTTGAACTTTTTTTCAATCAAATTGGAGTATGTCATGATTCCAATGAGTGTGTTGCCATGCTGCTCTTCATATGTAGTGTGCACTAGTTACTGTAACCATGTGAGACATTTTCCTAGAAAATGAGATATTGACTGCAATATCAAGGTTAGCTAGTCTCTCTCAATATTTTTTTATTTGGTTTGTTGCTTATAAAATTCTTATCTCCATTCACGCTTCACTGTTAACTCCAGATATCAAACAACAGATTTCCCTGGAAGAAATTATTGTTCTGATGCTTCATTATATGATGTTAAGCTAGAAGGGTTCATTCACACTTCACTGTTGACAGGTCACAGGCAGTCAGAAGAGGAAAGAAAGGAAATAAAACCAGTGGTAGATGTAGATGCAATTGCCTTTGGTGTTTTAATGATGATCATGATGATATGATGAAATTGATGCAAATGGGCTTTTCAAGATTAAATTCAAGACAATACTTCAAGATTACAAGTCACAACATCAAGATGATCACTAGTAAATTAGGAAGGGAATTCCTAATTGAATTAGCAAAAGGTTTGGCCAAGTAATTTAAATTAAAAAGTGTTTTTAAAAGGTTGTACTCTCTGGTAATCGATTACCAGAGGATGTAATCGATTACCAGTGGCCAAATATATTTTATAACAGCTACTGAAATTTGAATTCGAAATTTTAGACTGTGTAATCGATTACACAATTTTGGTAATCGATTACCAGCAGTTAATAAACGTTTTAATTCAAATTTTAAAAGCTGTAATCGATTACACAATTCCTGTAATCGATTACCAGACAGGATTTTCAGAAAAATAATTCTAAGAGTCACAACTTTTCAAAGGCTTTATTCATGACCACCAATGGTCTATAAATATGTGACTTAAACACGAATTTGCTCAGAGTTTTTCAGAACAACAAGTGTTTATCCTCTCAAAGAGCAAAATCATTTTTATCCTCTTAAGAATTCCTTGGCCAATTCAATTGCAATTCATTAAGGAATTATTTGAGTGCTCAATCTGTAAAATCCATCTCTTTCTAGAGAGATTTATTCTTCTTCTTCTCCTCATTCTCTAAGGGATTAAGAGACCGTGAGTCTCTTGTTGTAAAGGAATTCTAAACACAAAGGAAGGATTGTCCTTGTGTGTTTAGAACTTGTAAAAGGAATTTACAAGATAGTGGAACTCTCAAGCGGGTTGCTTGGTGACTGGACGTAGGCACAAGGGTGTGGCCGAACCAGTATAAATCTGAGTTTGCACTTTCTCTTCCCTTAATCTCCTTTATTTATTATTGCTTTATTTTCATATTCAAATTGTTTTATTTGAATCAATATTTAAGAAGATTGTCATTAAGGGAATTCATAACTTGAAAAAAAAAGTGAAATAGATTTTTAATTGGGGAAGTAGTTTGGAATATCTTAATTCAACCCCCCCTTCTTAAGATATCTGAGGCCACTTGTCTAACAGTAGATAAGAAGGGTCCTGTTATAGCTTGTATTCCCCTCCAAGTAGATAAGAAGGGTCTTGTTATAGCTTGATTGCTGGATCATGCAACAGGACTTGTTGTGGAGGAGACTGCACTTATTGGGAATAATGTGTCAATTTTGCATAATGTGACATTGGGAGGGACTGGTAAGGCAAGAGGGGATAGACACCTTAAGATTGGTGATGGGGTATTGATAGGTCCAGGGACTTGTATTTTAGGGAACATTAAGATTGGTGAAGGGGTGTTGATAGGTTCATGGACTTGTATTTTAGGGAACATTAAGATTGGTGATGGAGCTAAGATTGGTGCTTGTTCTGTTGTGTTGAAGGAAGTGCCACCAAGGACTACTGCTGTTGGGAACCCTGCTAGGGTGGTTGGAGGGAAGGATAACCCTATTAAATTGGATAAGATGCCTAGTTTTACCATGGACCATACTTCATGGTCTGATTATGCTATATAGAGGCTAATTAATTGTCTACCATGTTTTTTAATTGTTTAGAGGCTAATTATGTTTTTTATTTGTTTACCTAATTGTTTTGGCCTATTTTTGGACTACTTTTGCTCATCACCACCACCACCAAGGGTGAGAACTCAACTAGTCCATTTGCCAATTCAATTGGAGCCAAAAATTGGGAGTAGTCCTATGGAAGTGCAACAGAGGAAGCCATTAGTTGCTGCTACTACTATTCAATTGGAACACAGTTTTTAATTGTGTTTTTTAATTGTTGGAGCTATCTGTTATTTTGCAGTTGCTACTGCTACTATTTGTGTTCTTCTCTTAGGAAGCCAGCAGAGGAAACAAACTAAAGCAGGATCACAACATTCGGTTCCAGATCTATACTGATGACAAGGTTAGTTAGTCTCTCTTAATATTTTTTTTTATTTGGTTTGTTGCTTATAAAATTGCTAAAACCAATGTTCTAGACACTATCTACGACCAACATATTGACTGCAATATCAAGGTTTTTGAAGTTTAATATGCAATTTCTCAATCAGAATTAAAGTTTCACTTTAGTGTCTAAACATTTAATAAAAATGTATATTTCATAGTAGTGTGAAATTTCAAGGCTTAGTATGAACAGTGTTGTTACCTGAATGCTATCACTTGAATCAAATCTGTATCGATCTGCAACAAAAACCAGCTAGCATAAGAAGAAAAGCCTTACCCAATTGAACCTTCTAATACAACCTCATAAATACATTCAACAGCAGGGGAATATATCCAACTCCACCAAACTTACCCCAGTTTCCTCCTTCACTGCTCTTACAGTTGCTGTATATATCTCCTCTGCCTGAGATAATTCACACAAGTCATAAAGAATTCAAGTTGCAACATAATTGCATAAATTAGACTACAATTCAACACCATCTCTAATTTGGTCTTCTATTTTTTTTCTAAAGCATTTAATAAAATTAAGTGAAGTTGCAAAATTAAATACCTGAAGAATGAATCCGGTTGGTATCTTCCAAATACCAAGAGTTGCTGGAGAATAATGTCTCTCTTGTACTACAAGCACCTTTACGAATTTTTAACATAAAATTATACAAATGCCGCTTGCAAAATTCAAATTACATAAAAAAACTGGGAAGTTAGAACTTGGGACATAAACAGCTACAACAACAAACACCAACCACATGGTCTAACACACCAAACCTCTAAAATGGACTGAACTTGGGAAGTCAGAACCACATGGTCTAAAAGACCAAACGAGCTAAAGAAAAAAAAACAAGAAAACCCAAATGGAATTTAGCTAACTCTTCAAGTAAATTACTAGTTTGGTTGACAGACTTGAAATCCAATTTCATTTTCAACTCACTCATTTAACTCACTCATTTAACTAACTGTTCAAATGGACTGCAATTTACCTCACCTTACACCACTTAAAACACCTGATAAACACAACTCAAGTCACTCTCATTTTAAAATGACATGGCTGAATTCACAGAAAATGTGCAATTACAAAGGCTAAACCAATTCATCATTTTATTCTTGATTAAGCTTTGATTTATTTGACACAACTAAGCTTTGATTTATTTGAGATCTCAAATACTGGGTATTGGATGTCAACAGAATCTCTTGAAATAGCATTGAGGTCGAAAATCTTGATTTTCTTTTAAACTCCTCCTGCTGCAATGTGATCCTCATCACGGTCAAAACTTAAAACACACATTACATTGGCAGAACTAACCAAATCTCTATTTCTTAATCTGCCACACTCGTCAAACTTGCTGTAATGAGCAAACTTGCATAAACCTTCAAAGAAGGATCCTAGACAACCAACAGAACTTTGAATTCTTCTAGGGTACTTATCCATCATGTATTTAATATGATACAAAAATTATTAGGTAGCTCTGAATCCCTTAATTTTGATCAATCTCAAAGACACTATTTAAGTTTTTTAATTTTAAAAAACAACTAATAAACATGTCAAGTAAAGATTAAAAGTTAAATTTTATCAATATAACTATTGATTTTTGTGAGATTATCTTAATAGCTAGTGTACCTTAATGCGACTCAAATCTTTGTTATTGAAGTTATGATATTGGCCACTTCTCTCACTTTACCAAGGAAGGCCAAATCTTCTCTATTTTCTTTTCCATTTCTATCCTCTTCGAACTCAATCCTCCACAAAGGTATCATGATTAATTACTATTAATCACACTTTAATCATCACACAAATTGCATTGTTTGCCTACATAAGTCAGTACATATCTACATTATCTTTATGCAACACAGTTTAGGTATTAGTTAAATTGATATTTAAAATTCAAACACAAAATAGCAATAAATTCACTTGATTAAGATTTTTTAATTTTCTCATGATTTGCTTAATTAATTTTAAAGATAAGTTATTAGTAAATACAAATAAAGTACAGGCTATTACAAGATCTCCGTGAGACTGTTGTTAGAGTGAGTGGATGTATATAGGTTTGGAGGTACGATGGTGGTTGCAAGCTAGGTGAGTCAATGAAGGTTCAAATGGTGGTTTATTAAAGAAGAAAAAATGAAAAATGATGAGAATAAGTAACAAAGACTCCTCCTGAGTACTGCTACAATTCCTAGACCTAAAATGGCTAACACCCTATACATGTCAACACTAGCATTTGTTCCTTTCTCTAATAATTTATGTTTCTTTCAACAGTAACACACAAAAAAGGCATAAACAATGAACAAAACATGCATCCAGATCCAAAATGAACACTAACCTTTCGAGAGTGGCCACCTAGAGCGAGGTTGGCCGTGAGTGGGAGCGAGACTGGCCACTAGCACTCAACTGAAAAGGGTTTGTGGAACCTCAGCTGAATCCCTATCATGGTGCCACCTGCGAACGACGGAGTTGAGACAAAGCAGTCAGGTGAAAAGGGTGTGCAAAACCTCACAAAAATCAGAAAAGAAGCAAAACACATACCTTGCATTGATGTCGGACTCCAACGGAGGATGCTCCACTTCGCAGCAGTCACAAACCCCAACACGAACGATGAAGATGAGGAAGGCTAAAAGGGAGAAGAGGAAGGTTGTTTGTGATAGCAAGAGCGCGAGTGGAAAAAACCTTTTAAGTATATAATTTGACTTAACATCGGTTTTTCAAAGAAAAACCGATGTTAAGTCAAATTATTTACGAAAATTGGCACCTTGCTTTTGTTAACATCGGTTTTTTCAATAACCGATGTTAACCGTACGATGTTAAATGTATAAATTCTAGTAGTGATGATTTTTTTCTGTAATGATTTTGTTTTCTTGGTATAGATAAGGGGTGGCAGGGAAAGGAAAAAAATAACTTTTGTAATCTTTTTCACTGAATGCAATAAAAACTATTTGGGTTCTATTCTTCCATTAGAATCCCTAAGGCTATGTAGTTCTTCAAATAGTCTCTATTCCTAGTTCTACCTTCATTAGTGGTATCAGCTTGGACCTTCCATTGGCAGTTATGGCAGAAGCAACTCATAATCAAGCAGCATTGTGGGAACATGAAGAACACTTGAAACACCGGATCACGTCAAAACTCGAAGTGCACATAATGGAGATCACATCTTCAATAAGACAAGCGATTGACTCTACCATCGATCGATGAATCTTGGAAACATTACAAAAGACCTTTGATTCAGAGATTAATGCTACGGATCGAGGAGGACCTCATCATAGAGACGAGCGCCATGCAAATTCCAATTATTCTTGTGGAACACATTTGGCGCGAATTGATTTCCCGCGCTTTAGTGGTGATGCAGTTCAACAATGGATCTACCAATGTGAAACGTATTTCGCGATTGATGGAACTCCTACGGATTTTCGGGTGAAATTGGTTGTAATACACTTCAAAGGGAAGGCACTACAGTGGCATACCTCTTTTGTGAAGACTCTTCCAGAAGGTAACCTTCCTAAGTGGACTGAATCTACAAACATATTGATCGATCATTTTGGTGAAGTATGTGATGACCCAATGGCTAAACTTATGCAATTAAGACAGAAGGGTATAGTGGTGGAATACCATGATCAATTTGGTGCAATAACTTCTAGATTAGACATAAGTGCTGCTCATTTGTTAAGCTGTTTTTAAGGAGGGTTAAAAAAGGATATTCAAATGACAGTTAAAATGTTTCAGCCTCAAGATGTAAGAAAGGCATTCCAGTTGGCTAAACTGTATGAATCCGCTTCCAGTTCATACATCCCTACCAAAACCTTCCCTAAATTCCAGAAAACACAACCTAGTACAAAAGCCATTTTACCCACACCTAACCTTACCCACAAGCCTATTGATTCATAATTTACCTTAAACCCAACTCAACGACAACCTAATAAAAAACTCACACCTGCCTTTATGGCTGAGAGACGATCCAAAGGACTTTGTTATTTTTGTGATGAACCATATAGCCCCAACCATGCTTTAACACATAAGAAACTTGAGATTCATGTTCTGGAGGTGAGTGATACTAAGGAGGAGATTGTAGATCAGTTTGACAACACGCATGAAGATGGTAGTACTTTTTTGGACCCTCAAATATCAGTTAATGTCCTGACTGGTATAGCTAGTTTCAAAACTATGAGAGTGACTGGTTACTATCAGAAGAAACCCTCACATATACTTATCGACAGTGGCAACACCCATAATTTTTTGGATGAGGGGGTGGCTAAGAAATTGGGTTGTCTTATAACAAACATTCCTATCTTAAGTGTGGCAATAGCTAATGGAGCTCGGGTAAACTTTACCTCTACTGTTAAGCAGTTTTCTTGGATACTTCAAAACACTGGATTTACCTTAGATATGCTTCTTATACCCTTGGGTTGTTGTGATGTGGTGTTAGGAATTGAGTGGTTAGTTACTTTGGGGGACATTACCTAGAACTTTGATAGGTTGTCGATGCAGTTTTATGTCCAAGGTAAGAAATTGGTCTTGAGAGGGGCAGCAGGTGCAAGACTAAAAACGGCCAGAAAAAAACAATTACAGAAGACAATTGCCTCAGGTGTGCATTTATCCATGCTTCAATTGTGTGACGTGGATAATAATTTCCTACTGCACGCATTAACCACACATGCTACCAATCAAGCTACTCCTGAATCTATAAAGGAATTACTATTGCAGTTTGAGGACATTTTCTAGGAACCTACCAGACTGCAACCTAAGAGAAAAGGTCATGATCATAAAATTCCCTTGGTTGCAGGGGCTAATCCTATTAATAAAAGGCCCTACAGATATGCTAAGCAGCAAAAAGATGTTATTGACAAGTTGGTGTAGGATTCTCTTAAGTCGGTATAGTACAAAAAAGTAGTAGTCCTTTTGCAAGTCTTGTTGTCCTAGTTGGCAAGAAAAATGGCACTTGGATACTCTGTGTTGACTACAGAGACCTTAATAAGCAGAAAATTAAGGACAGGTTCCTTATTCCTTTAGTAAATGATCTTTTGGATGAGTTGCATGGGTCTAAGATGTTCTCCAAAATTGATTTACGGTCAGGTTATAACCAAGTGAGAATGGAGGATAGTGATATCCACAAGACTGCATTTAAGACACATGGAGGCCACTTTGAGTACTTAGTCATGCCATTTGGCCTAACCAATGCACCAGCCACATTCCAAGGTCTCATGAATAATATTTTTTAAGGCTACTTGGGAAAGTTCCTTTCGGTGTTTTTTGATGACATCCTAATATATAGCAAGGATTTACAACACCATCTCTCTCATTTGCATATGGTATTGTTGACTATGAGAAGGAATTCCTTGTATGCTAAGAAATCTAAATGTTACTTTGGAGTAGAAAGAGTTGAGTATTTAGGCCATTTTATCACAAAAGATGGTGTGTCAACTGACCCTAAAAAATCATGGCTGTCAAGAACTGGCCAATACCAACATCCTTGAAACAACTGAGGGGATTTTTGGGACTTACAAGGTACTATAGAAGGTTTGTTCGAGGGTTTGGTGGGATTGCAAGGCCTTTAACCAACATGTTGAAGAAAAATAATTTCCACTGGTCTGACAAAGCAAAAGCGGCATTTCAATCCCTCAAGGATAGTCTGATTCAATCACCAGTATTAGCATTACTTGACTTCTCTACGGTCTTTGTGGTTGAGGTGGATGCTTCAGGTTATGGCATTGGTGTTGTGCTGATGCAAAATCACCATCCAATTGCTTTTATCAGCAGAGTCCTCAATATACAACAACAATCACTTTCCACATATGAAAAGGAACTGTTAGCAGTAGTCTTTGCAGTCTAAAAGTGGAGGCATTATCTATTGAATACTCACTTTATTATCAGAACAAACCACAGAAGCCTGCAGTATATACTGAGCCAAAGGTTGACGACATCCTTCCAACAGAAATGGTTGGTGAAATTGATGGAATTTAATTTCACAATTGAATTCAAACAAGGAAGAGAAAATTTAGTAGCTTATGCCCTATCTTGACAGGAAGCCGTAGACTGTCAAACAATCACAACTCTCATACTGGAAAGCAACATGTTGAACATAATCATACGCTCATGGCAGGCTGATCCTGACATTCAAAAATTGATCCAAGATTTGAAAATTGGTGCTTCTTCACATAAACATCATACTTGGAACCATAATGAACTCAGAAGGAAAGGGAGATTGGTAGTTGGGAAGGATCTAACTTTATGGACTGATTTGTTACAATGGATACATGCTGGTCCTACTAGTGGCCACTCGGGTAGGGAAGCCACATTGAAGAGGTTGAAATCAGTTGTATATTGGAGAGGCATGACGAAGGATGTCAGAATTTTTGTGCTCAACTGTGAAGTTTGCCATAAATGTAAATATGACAAATCTGCCTATCCAGGTTTGCTACAACCCTTACCAATTCCAGAGAGGATATGGTAGCATATCACCACGGATTTTATTGAAGGTCTACCAAATTCCAAAGGAAAACAAGTGATCTATGTGGTAGTGGACAGATTAAGTAAGGCGGCCCACTTTATGTCCCTAACACACCCCTACACTGCTACTGAAGTTGCTCAATCCTTCTTGCACAATGTGCTCATGTTACATGGCTTTCCAGACTCTATAACCAGCGACAAGGACCCTATCTTTGTCAGCCAATTTTGGAAGGATTTTATGGCCTTTCAAGGGGTTCAGTTACAACTCTCTTCAGCTTATCATCCACAAACAGATGGTCAATCCGAGGTGGTGAATAGATGCTTAGAGACATTCTTGAGGTGTATGTGTTATGATGTTCCTCATGAGTGGTCTAAATGGCTTCCGCTGGCAGAATGGTGGTACAATACCAACCATCACACTTCCATACAGTGCAGTCCTTAGAGGTGATGTTTGGCTAGCCTCCTCCAATTTACCTTCCTTATTTTCCGGGTGAGTCAAAGGTGGAGGTAATTGACAGAAGTTTACAAAAAAGAAAGAAGGCATTAAAGTTAGTAGAATTTCACATGAAGCGGGCTCAGGAGATAATGAAGCAATTAGCATATAAGAAGAGAAGTGATAGATTGTATGAGATTGGTGATTTTGTGTATGTTAAGCTCCATCCATACAAGCAAATTTCAGTAGCATTCAGACTTAATGGAAAGCTAGCACCTAAATACTTTGGACCATTTCAGATCGAGGATAAAATTGGGGTTGTAGTTTACAAGCTAAAGCTGCCATAGGGGTCTAAAATCCATTATGTTTTTCATGTTTCACAACTTAAAAGGCATGTTGGTGAAGCACCAGTTTCAAATTTCCTTCCTATAGATTCTGATGGTGTTATGGGAGGCAAAGAACCTGAACTAATTCTGGATAGAGCAACTATCAAGAGAGGTAACAGGGCTGTCCCAAAGGTGTTGGTAAAGTGGAAACACCAATTAATCGAAGATGCTACTTGGGAGTTCTTCTATGATTTGAAGAAGATGTATCCAACTTTTAATCCTTGAGGACAAGGATTTTTTGAAGGCAGGGGAATTGATGTAGGAAGTTAATAAGGAAGCTACGTGGCACCTAGTCTGTTATGATTTTTTTGTTATGATTCTGTTTTCTTGGGTATAGATAAAGGGTGGCAGGGAAAGGAAAAAAATAACTTTTGTAATCTTTTTCACTGAATGCAATGAAAACTATTCAGGTTCTATTCTTCTATTAGAATCCCTAAGGCTCTGTAGTTCTTCGAATCATGATAGAGGTTAAGAAGTTTTCTAGAGTTGTTGTTTTATACAGAAAGAGAGAAAATGGGAATAGCTCCTTGTTATGACAACGCAAATGTGAAGAGAGGACCATGGTCACTAGAATAAGACTCAAAGCTGAAGGATTACATATACAAGCATGCCAATGGAGGGAATTGGATTGTTGTTCCTCAAAAAGCTGGTAAGAAATACATTCACATGTCTTCGTCCTTCAACGTAAGAAGATACCATGTTATGAAAAATGCTAGAAATTTTTTACTTTAAACCTAGGCTTCCTTTCATATATATGCATGTATTCATCTCTCTCTCTCTCTATGCTTTGACTTTGATATATGAATATAGGTCTAAGGAGATGTGGAAAAAGTTACAGATTGAGATGGCTGAACTATCTAAGGCCTAACATTAGGCACATGGAATTCTCTAATAAGGAAGACAGAATCATTTGCAGCCTTTATGCTAATATTGGAATCAGGTACTAGTTATTGCTACCGATTTTTTTGCACTATATATGCATAGCTAGACCCACAAAATTGTACTTAACAAATCTAAAAATAATTATTCCCTTCAAGATACAGAATATTGAGATATATTGGACATTTTTTTCCTTGTTTCTACAATCACAAAAGGGGTAAGTAAAATAGGAAATAAAAAAACACACACAATTAGGGATTTCACAATTTGAGAAAACTCTGTAGTCATGTAGAATTTGTCTAGATTTGGGTAGCTGGTCTTCAACTTGGATGCCAAGTTTAGATCTAGCAACAACATGCAGTCATAGATGTTGTTGGGTAAATGAACACATTGATTTATAAATCATTTTTTTCATGATGATATTGTAGGTGGTCAATTATAGCTGCTCAGTTACCAGGTAGGACTGACAATGATATCAACAAGTATTGGAACACCAAACTTAAGAGGAAACTCATGGGGTTGCTTCCTTCATCTCATCAAAGAATAGCACCCTATCAACAATTCTCCTCTCAAAACCCTTCATCATTTCCTTCTCACTCATCACTATCCTCTTCACAATATAGGGACTACTACTACAACAACTCTAATCATTATTACATCCCAGCACCAACCTCATATTTCATATCTCTTGAACCAATCTCTGCTCCTTCAAGCAATCATAGAAACACAATCAAAACCTCCAACTCTCTCCCTTTTTACCAACACCAAGAGCGCCCTTGGTCAGTGAGAGTCCCAGGCAGTATTACCCCATCACAGACAATTCCTTGCTTATGTTTGGTAGTGAAACAAGTTGCAGCTCGTCTGATGGAAGCTGCGGTCAGGTTAGCCTTGGCAGAGAGATCAAACAACAAGACATCGGGTTTCAGAATTTCATGTTTGGAGATCATCAGAACATGAACAAATTCATGAACATTAATCATGATGGAGGTCAAGAATATGTGAACCAATGGACACAGAACCCAAACAGGTACATTTTCCAGATTGAACAAACAACATTGGATTATGATCTTGAGGTCATTAGGAACCTAATTTGTAGCAAGAGTAGTAGTAATAGTAATAATAGGTACTTAAGTGTTGATGAAAACAAGACGGAGGAGAAGGGTGTTCAAATATTATTCAAAAAGAACTTTGTTCAAATATGATTTTGAATATTTTTAAAACATTAAATACTTAATTTTTATTTGAATTGTTATTGAAACTCTACGTTTACACATATTAACAAACCACTAAGTAAAAAAATAAGGTGCCAATCCAGGGGATATTTGCATGCATTATTTAGATTACAAACTTGTTGAACTTGAAAGTAAATTAATTGATACTAGTATATGCTATTATTCCTATTATGTTCTGTGTATTAGTTAAAGGTGAAAATTAATATTCATTTTGGACTGACTCGAATGACTGAATGAGATTGCCCCTACCTTTTGATAAGATTTTTGTTTTCTCTATTTTTGAGTTATGAATTTGCAAACCTCTTATTAAATTTCAACTGTTGTACTGGAACTTCTGTACCACTATCATTCATTTTCATACTAATGTGTGATTTGTCAGAAATACATATATATTTAGTTAAGCACCCACATGAAGAATGTTTTGTATATATAGTAGCTAGGATATTTGTGTCAAAATGGAAGCTTGTTTACAACAAACCTCAATTATCCTAAACTAATAAACAAAAAATCAATCATGTCCTAAAAAGAAAGAGCATCATATTGTTGACTCTTGTAATAACACCTAAGCAGTTCTTTTATGATCATTTTCTGCTAGTTACAACTGACAATTCTTTTATGATCATGTGTTTGAGATAGTCCTAACCAGTTACTGTATCACTTTGAACAACCAATTGATAGGCATCCTTTGATTCCTGGGATTCTTGACATTATAGGCATTAGATACACTGGGGTAAGTGAAGCATACTTAATTGCTGGCATTGATAACACCATTTATGCTCATAACAATCGGCAAGGAATCTAGAACCAATTTGGATTAGTTTCTTAACAAGTACTTACAAGAGAAAAATAAATGAAGCAAGGAAGTAAAATGAATCAAACTTCATGCATAAGTTTAGATGAATTTTTGACCTCAACTTTTTACTAGCTCTTTCATCTAATGTTTTCATAAGTACCTTTTTTAGGTTGGGAATCAAATACTCATCTCAATTGAAAATTTAATAAGTTAATCCAAACTTACTCTAGTTTCTTGCTACATTTTTCTACCCCTTAGTTTCTACTATCTTATTATTTTTTATAATAATTTTTAACTTTGTTGGATGATTGTGTCTATCTAGTTTAACAAATGAATGAATGCACTTCAACTCCATTAACCAGGATGAGGCACTATTCAACAAATACATAATAGCCAAGAAAAGTTAGGGGTTTTAATAATTACACATGCATAAGAATGGTTTTAAAAAATTTCTTGTAGTACTAGATTTTATCTACATGAAAACCTATCATTAATCTTCTACTTGTTTCTTTGCAATGGTTTGTATATAAGAACATAGTTTTCAAACCAGATTGGTAGACATGACTAAGAGTCAAAATTGGTCTCTTGTATGAAGGACTAAAGAGGTATATAACTTTCAGAGTCCAAAAGTCTACACGTAACTTCTTATTACAACTTACAAATAATAAGAGATTTGAACTCATGTACACAGATCAAATGTTGAAAATAGAAGCCTAACACACATATCCTTTTTTAATAAACATTCAAACTTCTAGCCTAAAAACTACCTTAAAAAACCCAGACCCTAAACACACGTGGAAAATTCAGCCAAAAATGTTATAGAATGCTCCATGCTCACACAAAATAATGAGCACATTACTAGATGCAAGATTATTCACCAAAGACCACAAACAAGATTGAACTAGTGAGTATTTTTTCAAGTAATTGGCAGCACACACCATAGTAGTCACAAACGTCAGAGTACAAAGAAATGTACCTCTATGGCGATACACAGACCATGCACCGAGTAGTGACGACTGAGGCAAGAGACTGATGGACTGAGGGTCACAAAACAAGGTTCCCAAGATGATGCACCGACTGATGGACTGAGAGTCATGCACCGAGTGTGAGCATGAGCGAGGGAGGTAATAGTCGAAGAGATGGTAAATGAAGTACACAGGAGGGGAGTACGAAGAGATGGTAAACGAGAGATGGTAATACAAAAAAACAACAGTCTGGTGCAAAAGACCATCTTCATTTTCAACAAAAATAATTACGACATTGCCTCCGAGACACAATCTAAGATGGGTACATACAACAGTCTTAGAATGGCAGTTGTAAAAAACTTTCATTCAAATAATTACAAAAATGTCACCGTGTATATATTCTAAGGCGGTTCTTGGGAACCATCTTAGAATCACCGTCGTAAAACACCTATTTTGTAGTAATGGTAGTACATATGCCCCTCAAGCTCTGAAGCTAGCTATAAGAGCTTTGTAAGACATCTTCTTAGCTTTCTACCCTGACGCCACTATCAATTAGCCGAGTTTGAGTAGTGTTTGCTTGAGTTTGATAGTAGTTGAGTCTGAGAGGGATTTGAATTTTCTCTTTAACCAATTGTTAAATTAGTCTTAAAGGATAAATAGACAAGTGATCGTCTTCTACCGAATCCAAGTGGTTGAATTTTTGAAGAGACATCTTGTAACCAATTGTTTTGTTCAAACATATTTAATGTCCTTTGAATTTTGAAATGCTCTTGGGAAAACCAAAGTCGCACCCTTCCCAATTGTTGATCTCTTACTTAAGAAAATGATCTAACAGTCTAAACGGGTGCATTCTTTCGGTCCTTAGAGGCTTCCAGAAACTTATAAGAGAGGAAAATCTTTTCATTTTCCTTCTTTAGTTTTGTCTCTGAGTTTCTGCCTTTCAGTTTCCTTCTTCTTTGCTTTTCTTCTTCCTTTTTTTCGGCTATTTCTTCATTCATCTTATGAATGTATGAATACATGATTTCGATGATGCCAAAGAAGAATCAAACAAGGTTGCTTCAAAGGTTAAGCATTGCTTCAAGATTAACATAAGGTTGCTTCAACAAAACAAAGCCTTGCTTCAAGATTAACTCAAGATCAAGTCTTGCCTAAAAAACAAAGTGTTTCCAAGACATCCAAGGCTCTAGTAATCGATTACCAGGCAGTGTAATCGATTACAAGAAGACATTTTTGAAAAAAAGCTTTTAAAAAAGGTTTTTGAATTTGAATTTTGACCCTGTAATCGATTACCAGATGTTTGTAATCGATTACCAACAATAGAACTCTTGAAATTAAAATTCAAAAGTCATGACCCTTCAAAATATAACTGTGTAATCTATTACCAGAAACCTATAATCGATTACCAGTGAAAAAAATTCAGAAAAAGCTTTTTGAAAAGACACATCTCTTCAAACCATTTTGAAAAGGCACGAAGGGCCTATATATATGTGTGTTTGATTTCAAAAAGCAAGAGAGAGATATTCCAATAGAACTTCATTGTCAAATGCTTTCTCAACAACTCTTGGGCAAACACTTGCAAATCTATTGAGAGTTCATCCAAGAACTTCAAATTGTTTTATCCACTCTAAAGGAGAGAAATCTTTCTATTCTTTTCAGAAAGTCAATTGTAATCAAGAGACTAGTTGTCTCTTGAATTGTGAGTTTCCTGAACACAAGGGAAAGGGATTCCTTGGGTGTTCAAAAGTTTTAAAAAGGAATTTTTACAAAGTTAGTGAAAATCTCAAGTGGGTTGCTTGAGGACTGGACGACCAGTATAAATCGAGTTTGCATTTCTCTCTTCCCTTATCTCATTTATGTTATTGCAATCAATTTTTCCTTGCACGCTTAAAAGAACATTGCTAAATTGATTGCTTATTGTTCTTCTTCTGCATTCTAAGCCTATCATTTGAAAAGGGCGGTTGTGAGCGCTTTGGCGGGAGTACGATGCTTTTGTCGAAGGTTCCTCTAATCGAGGAAGGTTCTAATGACAATCTTTTCCACCATCATGAGGGCTCCGATGCTACCGGTGGAAATCTTTCCAGCATTCCTAATGCTGGCTCCGCCCTTTTTGGTGTTGCCATTGAAAAAGGGCTTCGCCCTAACTTTGCCATTCGTCCCAATCCCGGGGAGGATGAGGCCAAGTTGTCTCTGCCCCATCCTTCTCTTAATGTCATCAACTTGGACTATGAAGCTATTGTTGGGCAAGTCATAGTGCCTTATCCTTTCATTCCTCCTCCTTCATTAAGATAAACTGGTAAGACCAAAAACGTGTTTCTCTTTGTCATTGTTATGGGTTACACCTAGGTTCATGGGAAGCTAGGTCCTACTCGAATAGTTTCCTAGCTTATGAGTCTTTTATTGACTTCCTTGAGATCGCCGAGTTCTATCATGATGATTCTCCAAACATGATGATCATCGAGTCTTACTTAGAGAATGAATATTTTTTTATGTGCTTCTTCGAGTAAGACTTGTTTGATGTATATGTACTCCACTCTTTTCTCTAATCTCACCTCATTGTCCCTTTTGACAAGTTTAAGGTTGATGTTATTTGAGAGTTGAATGTCACCTCTACCTAATTGCATTTGAATGCCTAGGCGCCTATGTGTGCCTTTAGAGTTTTATTTTATAAGTTTTTCATAGTTCCTTCATAAATTTCTTCCTTACCAACATTATAGCGTGAAATAAAATAAAAAGGGTGGTTGGATCTCCCTTACCAGCATCCCCAATAAGGCCGTTATCGGTCCCTTCACCACCTCTTACAAGAATTTCAAGGGTAACTTCTTCTGAGTGCGCCTTGGAGCCGAGTTAGAGACGATTTATTTTACTCGGTAGAGGTCCCCTCAGTTTCCTTTCTATTGGACCTCTTCCCCCACCAAAGACATCTACAAACTTGTTCCATACATGTCTCCTTCCAATCAAGAGGATATGATTGTATTGTATAGGTTTTCGAGGGGTCTTCATTGTAAAATGCTGGTGGATCTCTCCTTTTCCAAGACTAAAAAAAAGGACTTAGATCATGAGTTTTTTTTCACCTCTTTATTCTGCTTGTTTCTAACCTTGCCTTTCTTTTTCTCTTTGTACAAAAATTATGGCCAAGTTTGATTACCAGTCCATCAAGAAGGCTTAAGTCGAGATGACTGAGTGGGCCAAAGCCGGAAAGTTTCAAGCTGAGAAGGATGAAGGGAAGCAGAAAAAGCATCCCGAAGATGATTGGGCTCCTCCTCCTCCTCTTCCTGCATCTAGCCCAAGAACCACTATGGTGACTTTGGGTCCTCAAAATGAAGGGCCTTCAAAAAGGCCAAGGTTGGAGTTGGTGTTGATTGCTACTCTTTTCTATAGGGTAAGGACTTAATCCTCGTGCTCTTATCCAATCCTCTATGCTCAGCCAATCAGACTCGGATATGATGAGGGATTTTGGGCCATGAGCGTCAATGGATTCCATTGCACATTTTTCAACAAGGACCTGGAGGATTTTTGAGTTTTAGGATGACAAATTTGATAAGGCTGATATCGAGTCACAATTAGCTCTTGTTGAGTATGCAAAGGCTGAACAAGCTTTGGTTGAGGCTGCCAAGGGGAATGAGACGTTGTTGCAACTGGCAGAGGATTCTCAAAAGTCTCTGAAGGACACAAAGGCTAAGTTAAACGAGGCTGAGACCCAAGAGAAGGCCTTAAAGACCTAACTGACTACCATTGCAAGCTTTACTCTAGCTCTCCAAGACGAGGTCAAACACCTTGTTGAGTATGCAAAGGCTGAACAAGCTTTGGTTGAGGCTGCCAAGGGGAATGAGACATTGTTGCAACTGGCAGAGGATTCTCAGAAGTCTCTGAATGACACAAAGACTAAGTTAAGCGAGGTTGAGACCCAAGAGAAGTCCTTAAAGACCTAACTGACTACCACTGCAAGCTTTACTCTAGCTCTCCAAGACGAGGTCGAACACCTTAATAAGGAATTTTCTTTTTAAAGATGAATTCTGAGAAAGCTAAGGTGAAGCTTAAGAGTGATCTCGGTGAAGCTAAGGATGATATCCTCAAAAACTCACGAAGTCGGCTTATTCTAGGTGACTCGTCAAGCCAAGTAGTTTTTCAAGGAAGTTGATTTCTCCCTTTGATATCGACAAGGACCCGAACCGCCAGGGTGAGTTGTTTCTTGAGGTTGAAGTACTCGCTAAACGCGTGATTGAAGAGCCCACTCAGCCTATAACTTAGTTTTTTTAATTTCTTTTTATGTAAAGGCTAGGATCCGACCTAACGAATAGGGTCCCTTTTGATTTCACCATTAATGAATCAATACCTTTTTTATTCTAAGTGTTCTATTTGACTTTTACTTTTTTTCATTCTCTAATTTTAAATTAGGAATTACTCGATAAAAAAATCGCCTTAAAGGTCTTTAGCCAATTTTTATTGGTCTACTAAATTTTAGCTAAACAATTTGATTGGCTCTGTTAGCTAAGTGACTTAATCTTAATTTTAGCCAAATATTTTGATAAAATAACCTGGTCATACGTATTTAGCCGAATAACTTAGTTTCTTTGGTCTATTTTTAACCAAGGTAACTTAAGTTTTTGTCTATTTTTAGCCAAGTAACTTTGCTTATTTTGGAATGCTTTTAGCCAATTGTCTTAGTTATCTTCAAACTTCTATATGCGGTCTTATATTTTGGTCTTCTTTTAGCCAAGTAACTTTGCTTATTTTGATCTTCTTTTAGCCAAACAACCAAGTTATATGCGGTCTTATATTTAGCCAACTACGGTTGTCGATCTATTAGTAAGCCAAATACTATTTGGTCTTATTTATGCCCCAGTTAGGGGTCTTTTAGTCGAAGAAACCTATCGGTCTACTTGGATCTAACAAATCAATAATGATGAAAAGAACTTTTATTCAATCTATAATTTGGGTGTGTCTCATTAAAACCTTTCTAACAAAAGCCTTACGGGAAAAAATGCTAGAGTAAGAAAAAAGTACATCACCACTTACAAGTTTAACTGTAATAGAATTTAAGGTGAGTGACATTCCAAGTTCTTGGAATTGCCTTGTCAGATAAGTGCTCTAGTCAGTAGGCTTCATTTTTTAGTAACTCAGTAACTCTAAAAGGAACTTCCCATTTTGCAGGAAGCTTGCCCTCCTTAGCATTCTTCTAGGCTTCTCCATATTTTCTCAGTACCAAATCGCCTAACTAAAAGTTTCTCGGCTTGATCCAAGGGTTGTATATCTTCTTCGATCTTCTTAGGTACAACTCGACTCTTGTGTAGAATTCTTTGATTATCTCTTTAGTTGAATCAAGCGTTTAATTAAACATCTCATTATTCTCTTCCTCTACGAAATTCACCCTTCAAAATGAGGGTTCTCCGACTTCTACTGCTATCATGACATCTGATCCATATGAGAGTAAAAAAGGAGTCTCACTTATTGTCAACTATAGAGTGCAACTGTAAGTTCATAAGATGGCAAAAAGCTCTTCAGCCCAATTTCCTTTAGCTTTACCAACTCGCTTTTTCACTTCTCCAAGTTTGACCTTGTTGGCTGCTTCAATTTGTGCATTACTTTGTGGGTGTTCTACTGAAGTTGCTTTGTGTTTAATCCCTAGATTTCCAAGGAACTTCTCAAATCCTTTGTCAATGAATTGCTTTCCATTGTCAGAGATCAAAGTGTTGGAAATTTTGAATCGGCATACAATATTCTTTCAAATGAATTTATAAACATTAGCTATCAAAATGGTTGCAACAAGCTCAACCTCAATCCATTTTGTGAAATGGTCTATTCCAACTAGGAGAAACTTTACTTGTCCTTTTGCAAAAGGAAAAGGTCCATGTATGTCTACTCCTCAAGTGCCAAAGGCCATGGTGCCAATACGTTCTATAATTCTTTAGCAGGCAGGTGAGATGTGTTGTCGAATTTCTGGCATTCTTCACATTTATTTATTTTTCTCTCTATATTTATTTATTCCATCACATCAATATTATCAAGGTTATCAAAACGAACCGACCAGTTCAATCGGAACTGGCCTATTATCTGGTCCAAAGGAATCATAAAAGTCGCCTTGTTAAAGAATCAAATAGAAACAGAAAAAACTAGTGTTTAACTGTGTGACCCGATGAAAACCGGTGGTTTATCGGGTTTAACGAGTTCTTATTTAAAGTAGTAGTTGTTAGAAGAAAATGATTCAGAGGCCATCGAGAGAGAGACTACCTTGTGGCAATGGCACTCGCATGCGCCAGTAACAACCCTAATGAGATGAAACGAGAGAGTTAGAAAGCTAGTGAGTTTTGACAATGATATGATTGTCATGCCAATATCAATAGATACAACCGTTGATATGCTCCAAAATTGAAAAATAAAGACCGTATGTTTAATATAGAAAATGACTGTCTATATCACCAAAGAAAAGGTTTTTCAATTTTCTGATTTACAACTTAGTGTTGTTAATTGATTGCTTACTCTACAAATATCTATGTCAAATTATATTACTATATAATGCATTCATCTTGTTATATAGGTACTGGATCTGCTCAAGTGTTCTTTAATCCCCAAGTCCTGTCTGACGGACTTGTTCCTAAAAAAGAAACCATTAGTCCAAACATTTAGTTTTTCTCCTCTTCTGGTCGCAAACTAGAGTAGCATCAGTATCGAAACTAAAGTGAAGCTAGTTTTAAGAAAGTATTGTTTGCTCAAGCTGAAAAAGAATTTATAGACTTCATTTTAAGTTTTTTAACCTTACCTTTGGGGAGAGTGATACATATGTCAGGATATTCTTCTTTGGGCTGCGTTGATGGGTTGTATAGGAGTGTAGTGGATTTACATGAAAACACATATTATAGTAAAAAACAAACATGTTGATGCTTACGTTGCCCAGTAGTTTAGATCAAGTAAGTTGATAGGTTTAATCACTCATTTCATCTGTTGCATCAATTTTATGTTTTAGTGTCTATTTAAAAACAATCTTGCACATGTTAACATCTAGACTCTTAAACACCTCTAGAAATATGAAATTGGATTCTATATTTTTCAATTCCAAGGGCTGGTCTAAAGATGTATTATATTATTAAGGAAAATGGAAAATATATGTTAAAAAAGAAAAAAAAGGGTAGTAACATTTTTTATGAAATTCTACAGGAACCATTATGTTGAGTGAGACACAGATTTCTCCAGAGAAAATGGTGTGAATATGTGCCATTGTTTGTTTTGTAGAAAATGGAATAGAATTATAGTTTTTTATTTATTTATTGAAAAGCCTAGCCAGAAAGTGTGACACCCTCTACCCCACACATATATGTACTAATAATAAAAGAAATAATTAAAAAAATTAAACTGAATTCAAGTTTTTAAAACATATTTAAATACAAGCCTTTCAAGAGGGTAGTAGGCTCACATTCTCCTTTCTAACATCATCATAAAACTTTTCTAAATAAATAATAAATTCACTTCGGCTCAAACAAGACCGTCTATAAAACCCTATACCCCAATACCACATCCTATCAGAGTGTTGTGTCCCAACATCCTTCATCACATGGTTCCTTAAGGCAATTCACCTAGTCATTTGCTCCCCCAAACACAAAGTTCAAGATCATCACGGGATCCAAACACAAACAACACACGGGGAGTGAGTCATCACATTCCTAACTAATAGAGAAACAAGACAATTAGATATACATATCATATAAACCAAACAAAACTTAGTTACACGTAATTCACGTAATTCCACCACTTTGTCATTCAAAGTTCACTTTTCAATCATCAATCACATTACACAAGAATCACACGCTCTGATCAAGACATAATAACACATCAATTTCATAATAAACAATTAGCACGCGCATGAAATAGTTATGCTAAGACTTAAGCCTATATGCAATGTGGTACCATGTCAGTGAAAAACCACCCTGGGGCGGTTAGGAGTACATAACAAGACACACCAAACAATGGGTTTGCCAGGTCACTCTAACTAAGTAAGATCATAGGGAGACCAGTCAAGGTCACGATGTTTTGAGGGAATGCTCCAACCATATGGGATCAGCATAGGCTTAAAGGAGCACTCAAACTCGGTGACCCCCAAGGCCTACACTCCGAAGAGTCCGTCAGGGCCTCTCCCTCCTTATTCAGGTCCAACCCCTAAAATCATTTTAGCACACAGACACTGCTCGTGAATTATACAATACCCATGACCTCACACTCGTGTGTTAAACACGTACAACATATTGCGCTACAATTTAACACTGGTTCCTAAATAAGAAACCTACACTTTCTCTTTAACACTACGCATTTACACTTTTCTCAAGATAACACTGGTCGGGTTATTGTACAATTCACAGCTTACAACACAAATAATGTCACATCAAGAGTTAATTGCATACTTATTCATAACCAAAACTCATTCACAATTTCATATCTCATAATGTCACAATCCACCATCACATGTTTTCACGTATCTCACAATTTAACACATGTTCTACTTTACACTTTTACTCAATCTCAATAACAATATTATAATCTCAAGGCAACATATTATTCCATAATTTATCACATATTTCATTTATAAACACTGCTCATGAATTATACAATACCACGACCTCACACTCATGTTTCAAATATGTTTAACACAATTGCGCTACAATTTAACACTGGTTCCTAACTAGGAACCTACACTTTCTCTTTAACACTGCACATAAACACTGGTCGGGTTATTATATAATTCATAGCTCACGATATAATTAATGTAACATCAAGTGTTAACACATCCACTTATTCACAATCGAATATCATGTCCACACTTTAACATCTCATAACATCACATCAACCATCTCATAACATTCCCAATGATATTCATAAGATACAACATACACATGTTCATGAAATTTAACCATAATATTCTCAAACTCCAACACTTAATAATTTTTGGAATCATACTATAACACTCTACAATATTATTTACATAAATTATTAATATAAATAACTACCTCTATATCTATAAACTAGCATACATCATATTGAATCACAAATTTCAAAGTAAGCTTTCAATGCACAAATTCTAAATAATTATATGAACACTTTGGTCAGTTTCAATTATGATATTAATTTTTTAAAATTATATATAAAAACCTAAATAGCAAGAAAAAGAGAAAATACAAAATCAATATCTCTCTCTAAATTTCTCCATACTTTATTTTATCAATTCATATTAATTAGAAAAAGTACTCGATTTATAGGGTTCACACTCAACACAATAGCATATTAATTTCACAAAGATTGGTCTGTCAAACATATATAATTCACTGTAATAATTATAAGGATAAAATAAAAATTGCAAAAACACCCCAAAACTCATTCCAATTGATATCTCTAAGGATCCCTACACATGTTCTCACTAATTCCCAATTGTGAATAACTCATCCCTTACCTCTGAGCGGACTCACGTGTCTTCAGCCAGCGATAGTAACATCTCTAGCGGCTCCCTGAGATTCCTTCAGTTATTCTTCTGACTACTCCGATAGAATTCCCAAACGTCAGAGAGACAGAGAAAAGATTGAAACTTCCACTTGTACTGTCTTCATGCGATTCCTTTTTCTCCCTTCACCAATATTATCTCGAAAATCCCAACGGTGGAAGTGTGCACAATTGAATTTCAAACAACATATCCAAATTTCATGAAATCCAACAGTTAACGAAACCGGGATCGTAGTTTTACCGAGACAGTTTTGGGTTTCTGTGGGAAATTAAAATGCTACAATGCGAAGGGTTTTCCTCTAAGCTCATATATGATTTTAAAATTACCAACGGTGAGAATGTTCGAAATTGGGTTGCGAATGTGGTACTCCAATTTCACGACGATCCAACGGTGAACGAGTCCAAGATCATCGTTTTTCTGAGACGGGTTTGCTGGGCTGCGGGAAAAAGAAAGGGTTTTGAGAGGAGAAGGGAAAAAACGAAAATAAGGCCAAAAAGAGGCACCTGACTCAACATAACTATTTATACCTAGGGTATTCAGCCTATTATTTGCTCTATATTTATTTATTTATTTATTTATTTTATAAAAACAAACTCTATTTTATTTTCTATCAAACAAATAAATGAAATACCCTTTTTATTTTCTCTCAAATCATTATTTTAATTAATAATTATATCTCCTTATTTATTTATTTATAAAATCTCATCATTTTTCTAAAACTCTATTTATTCATAAATAAAAATCCTTTTTAATCTAGATTACAAAAATTGGGATGTTACAGAAAGCATTATTATTATGGAGAAATAATATTACTCAATTTGTTCTATATTATATGACGTTTAAGATTTTGACGCAGAGAAAAATAAATAAAATTAATTTATTGAATTTCAAAGAAAATGTTAGGTAATTTTTAATATACTATTTATCTCTTTAATTAATTACCTATTTATTCTTACTATACACTACTCTCATTAAGTATTGGAATATTCTTTTCTCTAAAATATTATATAATATGAAATGATAAAAGTATATTTTTGATGGAGTAAAACAATAACAACAAGAGGCGAGAAATGAATTAAACAATCGATTGTGCTATCACTACTAAAAAATTATGATTTTACGACGCACATTCTAAGACGGTTATCCGGAACCGTCTTAGAATGTGACACAGTGACATTTTTATAATTAAGGGAATTAAATTTATTTTTTACGTCGCCCATTCTAAGACAGTTATAAGGAATCGTCTTAGAATGTACGGTTGTGGCAAAATTGTAAATAAATTGAAAAAGAAAAAGACGATTTTTTGAAGACCTTTATCACCCATTGCAGCTCCGTCATGACGACATAAAGCTCTCGCCGCCTCCGTGAGTCATGCCTTTTGTCACCATGTTAGAGACTACTCCCTTACATGTAAGATGAAATAAGGTCATGTTTGGGTACCTTCATTAGGTTTGACAATGCTTAGTATTTGGAAACGTACGAGGAATGGTTTAATTGACATTGAAATTCTGTGAGCAATGCCAACATATAGTATTTCGTAGACTTTGAGTTGCTCGCATTGTACGCATTGCTACACACCGTAGTGCCATTAGGGTAACTTGTATTTTCTTGCCATGAAGTTTTTTTTAACTACATTCTTTGAAAATTGTAGGAGACACATGTTATCTACTTTTATCTTTAATTTGAGCATGGGCATGGTTCACGACCAGTTGTTGTTTTAATATGGTGAGTGGATGGCATGATTTTCTGATGTCGCTCTAGTTTAATTATGACCTATTTCTGGCTGAAGAAATTTTTTGTGTATCAAACATGGACAAAAGTTTTTTTGATGGACCTTTTAGAGTGATTTTCAATTTAGCATGACAAGTTTGAATGGAACAAGTAATATGATTTCTGGTAAGGTCATTGTAGTAAGTATTAATGTTTAACAGGATGTGTCCCACTTCTCATATAGACTAGGAACTTCACAAGAACATTGCCTGTTACCTAATAATTCATTTCTTATATGCATTCAGGTGAAGATTGCAATCAGAAGATCACTTGTCAGTCTCTGAGGTACATCCTTAAATGCATTATTAAGGGTTTTCATATTTCTTCAATCCTTTTATAGTTGCTTCTTATCTGATGCCCCTGCATAGTATTTTCTTCCATTTATCTGAAGGGTGCAAATTATGTGTTTGAGCTTGTCCATTTGGATATGATGTTTTTAATTTATGAATAAAATCCTTTTTGTTAAAAATTTATTAAACAAGTATTTAATCAAACTATTTAACTAAGCACACCATACTATCTAAAACTATATTCTTCATTAAACAAGGAGCGACTCTTTAACAATTATTTGTAATTATTAGCAGCTAGCACTAAGCCAATAACTTTAGGTCAATATATTCTTCATTCATATGTAACATGCGAGAAGCCACACTATGCAAACTCATTTCATAAAACATTTTAGTAGAGGTATCTTTGTGTTATTACTGTATACATACAATTATGCAGAAGACAAAGACTTAAGTAGAGCTCAAGAACAAAGGTTTCAGCAAATACAAGGAAGGACTCAGGAGTGATAAAAGTATATGCATGAAGGGAATATTTCAAGAGTAGTAGTAGTAGGTGAAAGTTTGAAAAAGAATAGGAGCTAGAAGTTTTTCCTACTCTTTATTGAGAACCAAAAAGAGCATAAAGAAAACAACACATAAAACCAAATTAAACTGCATGTCCAAGTCCAATAACTAGCTAGCTTGTATATATGGAATGCATTATTAATTATTAACTTGTATTGAAGCGACTAATTAAACTCCTTACCAATAATGAAGAAAACATCTTTCCAAGAACCAATTGAAGCTCTGAGTGGAACCCTGCCTTTGTATTCCACTGAAGAATCAAGAACCCATTTCCCCCTATCACCCTCTTCTGGTTTCACTTCAAGACTAACCTTCTTCTCCATCTTGTAGTGTTGCTTCAGTATTGTTGCTTTAATTCTACTGCAAGTAAAGAAGACTAACCCTTCTAGCCTTGCTTCTTGCTAGTGTACAGGCCTGTTGCAAGCTCAATAGTTTTTCATTTATCAATAGAATTATTCTCTCTTAGTGAAACTACTTTTTTGTGGTAGGGTGAAAATACTTCTATGGACTCCAAGAAACATTCCTGCTTGGATATGCTGTAACTTTTTTCCAGACTACCAGTAATTCCTTGTTTTTCAACCTTCTCTAGTGAAGGCTTTGTTAGGTTGAAGAAAATATTTTCTATTTTCATTTATTGCTTTCACAAATAATTAGAAAAATGCCAAATTGTTTTCTATTTGTTTATGTTTTTCAAAGATTCATAAAGGAAACAAGTAAAAATAAGGTGAGATTATGTAATTACCTATGAAAACAAAATATGTTTTCTCAAACCAAATAAACCCTAAATTTCAATGAAGTTACTTTACAATACTCATTAAATGAAGTCATTTTATCTTGTAAATTGGTTTCCTCTTCCTTCATTATGACAGGTTTTAAATACCTCTAAAGGTTTTATAATAATATAACTGTACAAGGAAAGTGCTCCTGAAGTTGTGGATGAATTCATTGACTTATGGTGAGTACTTGTTTTTCCTACGAAATTTTAATTAGGAGGCTGTTAGATGGTTTAGGGTTTGATTGTTGCAGACTCTATTTTTGTTTAGACTTGTGGCTGGAATGGAAGACATTGTTAAGCTTGAATGTTGATGTATGTTATAAAGATAAGTAGGAAAATCTAGTCTTTGTTGGACTTGGATGGCATTTCCTTGTTTTCACTATTTCCCTAATGTCTATAATCCTTAAAAACATACTATTGACTAAATAGGTATAAAGTCGCATGCTTGTATAATTCATTAATATATTCTGATTGGATTAGCTGCATATCTGGATGCTTTAAGCTACAATATATTTTGGTCCTTATTTGATTCACTTTATAATTTATCATTTACCAGAAGCCAGTTCAATTGTTGTCGGATGGGATGAAATTTGGGATTCCTAATGTAGTGTATAGTAATATCAGGTGACAAGTGTTTGAACATATCTATATTATAGATGTGGATGATGTAAGTAAATTGAATTACAAGTTTTTTATTACCTCATAATGAATATTCTTGATGATATAATAGGTTAACAATATTGATGTCAAATGTTCAAAATAGGTTTATGGATGACTGGGGTACAAGCAGAGGTCATGGTTCAGTGTATAGTTTCCTTGACCCTCAGTCTATACACAATGCTAAAGATAGACGTCAACAATGTCAACATTACATAGAAGCAAGGGTCAAGGAGTCACAACAACAACTATACTTAGGAGCTTACTTGAATCAGTAAGTTAAATTTATGTAGTACATTCTAAAAATGTTTGCATTACAAGTACCTAATTATAATTTTCGACTTTAGGGAACATTGGCAACTCGTTGTTCTGTGTCCACGGGATAATATTGCTGTTTGGTTTTGTTCTTTGCGGAAGAAGCCTGATACTAACATAAAAGTTGCAATTAACAGGTTTTGTTAAAATTTATAATTGATTTAGTGTATAACTATTGAACAATATATGAAAAGAATTTTGATGTTATATATGTTTTTGTTATTTTTGTAACAAGTACAATGAAGACAATAACCAGTACTTTCCAAGGTATGTCTGATCAAGCTGCACCTCGGTGGATTGAACCAAAGGTTAGTAATAATTTAATCAATAGGTCTTTGCAATGAAGACATTTGTAACTTTGTATGGTTGGAATGTTAAATATATTTTGTATGTTGAATTTAGAGTCATGTTCAAATTGGAGGCTATGAGTGTGGATATTATGTGATGCATTAGATGTGGTGCATAGTTACTGGAGGTTTGAAGAATGAATGGAATAGGGTATATTTACTGACATAAATTTTAATTATTAGTTTGGTTAATATTTGTTAATTAATGTTTGCGGTTGTTACTAATAATGTCATAATTTTTCAATTTTGTAGTGGTTTTCTAATGGAACAACATTAAACGTCGAGGCCATCACAACACTTCGCAAAAAATGAGCAGCATATTTTTAGCTTTTAAAAACATGGGATGTTAAATATGATTTAGATGATATAGGATGAAATTGTTACCTTGATTAAAAGGTTTACTGTCAACATTATAAACAACTTTGGTTAATAATTGACATTTATTTCAGTGGTTATTTGATTTATGTATTGAGATTGTCATTTGTAATCGCTACATCTGTGGACTTTAAATTGGCAAGTGATTTTATATTTTAAATGCTTTTTGTTTGAAACCTAATTGGTAGCAATGTTGTCAAAGACAGCTTGTGCAGGAGACAGTGTTTGTTGGAGACAACCTACTTGATCGTTTCCTAAGCATAGGATACCTGAAAGTCAAAAGAAACCTTCAAATTGCTTATGCTGAAATTTGTTTTTCTTGTAGGCACAACAATACACCTTCAAATTGTTGGAGACAGTAACTGGCATTTTGCATGCAATGGTCAGAAGACCAGCTTCAGGAGAGGGTCTCTAAGAAGAACCAAAATAACAAAGTCACAAGCCTTGCTGAGAAAGCCATGTAAGTTAGTCAGAAATACACATGTTTAGATATTTTGCGCTTTTTACAAAAATGTTTTTTGCCTCATAATTTAGTCAATTGATGATAGCTTGGTCTTCAGTTTAAGGTCTCTTCAGTTTGACCTTGTATGGGAATGTTGTAGACAACTTCAAGCACAAGATCTTACAGTTAAAGGTAAGGTGGGTTTCCTTTCCTGATACTATGAAACTATGTTGTTGGATTCAGTTACTCCTATTGCCACTCAGCAATAAGTTAAAGTTGATCTTAACATTATTGATTTATATATAGTATAACATCCAAACTTCCAAGGGAGAGAACTTCTATTGTTACCATACTTAGGGATCCAGTTGACCGTGTTTTTAGTACTTATGAATTCTCAATAGAGGTTGCAGCTAGATTTTTGGTGCATCCAAACTTGACATCAGCAACAAGGATGGCTTTACGCCTAAGCTCTAAGACTAAAGGAGTAAGCACACTGGATATCTGGCCTTGGAAGTATCTAGTTCTATGGATGAGCGAATCTGCCACAATGTTTGCAAATGTGGTTAGTGCTCAAGTGATATCACAACTTAATGAACCAAACACTAGCCTAGAAACTATTGATAAGACAGGTTAGTGTGGTCAAACAATTCTTTGTGTCCGTCAAACTTTTTCTTAAGTTACAAAAGCAATGGTGTCCAAAATGGTGCAGAATATGGAGAATGGTGTGGACTCATTCTTTTTTTGGTTTAAGAGGGTCATATTATTGCTTGCACCTAAACATGTAATATTTTCAGATCGGTGTGTTAAGTATCATGTTATATATGACCATTGGTTAAAATCTTGGTGTTGACATTTAGAGTCTTGGACATAGATTGTGATGTATTTTCATTGATATATGGCATTGATCGTGTACTTGTACTATAGAAAGGAGTTCATTTACGGATAATGATCCCAATAGCAATGAACATCAGATAAGAAGCATCTCTTTGATGGTGGAACATTGTTATTGATGTTTTAATATGGAATGCATTCTTACAACATTTCTCACTGCAAAACAGAATAGTACCTTGAACAAGGGAGAAAGTGCGGTTACTTCAAGTGAAGGGGGAGAAGCAACAAAATTTAATGTAAGCTTGTTTTCTTAGCAAATGTGGTGGTTTTATGGGTTTACCAGATATTATATGTTTCTCATATTTAATAGCTTGTTGATTCGTTGTTTATTTTAGATGACTATTGGAGAACTAATGGATGCTTATGAAGTCTGCATTTCCAACTTACAGAAGGCCCAGTCACGCTGATGCATCTCTTCTTTGAAGAAGATTTCTCCAATGAACTTTATGACTGAGGTAAGCTTAGCAGTTTTAATCCTCACATAATATCATTCTATCATGTGTGTGTGAATTGCTATTCCCCCTCCACTCACTCACCACGTGTAGACATGTATTTCTTGCATGCGTAGGTGGTGCCTGTATTTCAAGCTATTTAGACTTTGGTTTCAAAATTATGTGTGCAGTCTGGGACTCGGATACTTGTGTTGTACACTCTTTCATTGTGCGAATATTTGTATCTCTAAAATCATTTCACAGGCTTTCAAATCAGCAAGGATGCTTTAACATTGACATTTTACGTGCATGATAGCTGGAAATCTCATGATTATGTGACTAGAGTTTCTTGACATGGGTAGTCCACATTCATATCACCGCTAAAGAAGATAATTAATCTTAAGTTCATACTCTGGTTATATTTTTAGAAGTTGATGACATGCTAATACATTTTATGTGAAATGCATGTATCACATTTTTTATTGGTATCTGTGGTACAAAATATCATGTATACAAATGAAACTATGTTTTTGGGTGTTGGACCACTCATTGATGTTCAATCCTACAAACTTCAAATTCGATATGCCTAATCCTTAGCATGAAGGTGGTATTAGATATCCTGGATTGACTCATGATATGATTATATATATATATATATATATATATATATAGTGGAAGACATCTTTTACCCCTTGAATTAGTTTTTGTGATTAAGTCCAAATTCTAAGACTTTCCTTTTAGTCGTGTTAGATCACTTACATGTTTTAAATCTAATTCAACCCATTTCTATTAGCATTGGAATTTTTGAAGGAGAATTTACTCACATAATTCTTAACTTTTTTGTTATAGGCAGAGGAGATGGCTCAGACATTCAGACAGAGAATAGCCCAAGCAGAAGCTATGGCTCGTGCAGACATGCTAAGGTTCCAGCCTGATGTATTTATTGGTTTATTATTTGTCCAAAATTCTGAATCCAATAAAAGTTTAAGAAACTACCAGGATTAAGTGAGACTATAGGAGATAAAATGAACACAACATAGTCAGGTTCTTGTTGCTGCTAAAGATATTATTGGAGTTTCCGAAATGAAAAGAATAAAATTATTTAAACTGACCTTATTAGACAAGGAATTTCATAGTGCATTTGCATAAAAAAAAACTTTGGTATATTTGACTCATTTAATAACCTGACTTGAGATAAGAATACATTTCTGCTTCCAGCGGTTAACAATTTATTTTGGACCTATATCATCCATACTTTCATCACCTATAACAGCCATACACACATGGTAGAGTTTTGATATTTATTTACTCATTTGATGGACCTAATTTGTGACCTGTATTGTTTTATGATAGGCAAAGTGGATTGACTATCAGAGATGATGAGATCCTGGGACCATTTACTTCATACTTTCCTGAAGAGGGACTAGATCTGAGTGAGGTACCTTTTTTGTTGAAGAATCATGATTCAGAATTTCGTGCCATTTTCTTTCTGTTTGCTTACATTTTTATAATATTGTTTGTAACTAACTATCATTATTGTTGTTGAATGATGTCTTGATGCCAATGTACTATTGTGAGTTAAATAAATGTTGAACCTGTTGGTATACTATAGACATGCATTTTTCAGCATATGCTTATGTTTTCTCTCTGCCAGCACATGAATTTTGGGGGAATATCTCATTAGATGTATCCACTCCTTTATACTATTTGCTTCATTTTACAGGTGAACTATTGTTACTTTGAAGCTGGAGAAAACAAAGAAGCCTTGGTTAAATTGGTAACATGTGAGAGGTGACCCAATATTTAACAAAATACTAGTTTTTTTTATTAATTAAGCCATTGTTTTCATCCATACTCGATGTTAGTATTTATGCCATTATGGGCTGTTACTTTTTTCTCATTGAAGGTTGTAGCAAAATCAAATTTTTGCTTAATTTTTGTCTTGGTTATTTTTAAATAGATGTGCATTCAAACTCAACTACAAAAGGCATAAAGATAAAGAGCAATTACAAGAAAGACAACAAGAACAAGATAGGCGAAAAAAGGTGAGAGCATTGCTGCCCCACTATTATCTTTTTCCACTTATTAACTAGAACATATGGACATTGAATCATTCCATTTTTAGGAATCTTTGACAAAGTGATGATGATCTACATGACTTCCTAGAAAGCAAAGAGAGAAGGCAGAAAGGTTTGAATTTCCTCTACCTTTATAACATAATGGCCAATTTTACAACATTTATGGCAATCTCTGTATTTTTAGTTTATGATCATTTGTTTATGTTGCATGATGACACCAACACACTCTCTACTTCACTTGCTTCTTAATAGCTCATGCCCTAATGTTTTGATATTTTTTAGATGCTTCAAAAATCTTTTCCTTAAATTTAATATTGTCACAAGCTTAAACTTTCTTCACCTATGCTTATAGGGAAAAGGGCTTTGACTTCAGCTAGTGATCATAAAATTGATGATGATGATGATAACTTAGATGAGTTTCTATAGGGGATCATAGCTTAGATGGTTGTGGCCTTCGCTGTTTGATTGCCATACCTAAAAGTGCTTCTCAGCACCAAAGCTGGGCAAATAAAAAAGGTTAGGCAGTGGTTGAGACAAGTATATGATCTGCAATACATGCCTAAAATATAGGAACATAATGGCCATGAATGCTTTTTGACAAAATTTCAGCCTGTTGTACCTTTCAAAATTGTTTCCATTTATGTAGACTATAAACTATTTAACATGCTACTTGAGTTTTGTTTTTTGTAGAAATTGTCTAGTCTTTTCATCTAGCAATAATGAAAATTGCAAAGTAGAATGAGGTGCTTGATGACCCTCAATTTGTTTTACCACATATTGGGCGTAAAATCATATGGAATTTTTTTTAGGTCATAAATAATGTTGTCTAGCTATCACATTATGGTAATTTGTGTCATATTGGAAAAAACTTACCTTGGTTTTCTGTATTTTTGATGAAAAACACATGTGATAGCTATTTCACTAGTTATATTCTTCATTAATGAATTGTTGTAGCCATTTTCTGAGATTTGATGTTACATTTCATGGAAACATTATTTGTAAAAGATTTAGTCTTAAACGACGTATTTCAATTTTCATGATTCAATGATCTGAATTATTGTAAAATAGTTGGAAATGAAAAAAAAAAAACCATCCTACAACAGTTATGTTGCAAAATCATCTTAGAATGTACCACATTCTAAGATGATTTTTGGGGCATAACCATCTTAGAATGTCCAACATTCTAGGACGATTTTTGGGACATAATCGTCTTAGAATGTTCCACTTTCTAAGATGGTTACAGAATCGTTGTCGTAGAGTCTTTGACATTTTACGACATATGCATCGAAGACGGGTCAAAACTGACTTAGAAAGTTGAATTTAATCGTCATGGATACGGGGTTTGTAGACATAAACCATCTTAGAAGGTGATACATTTTAAGATGGTTATGTCTCCAAACCCATCTTGGAATGTCCAACATTCTAAAAAAATAAAAAAAAATACTTTTTTGCCCCTCCCTTGGCATCTTTTTGTTTTCTTGATCAAAACACTGAGTGATTCCTTGCTTCGCACTGTAACTGGTGCCAAATACCATAATTTGACTAGCAAGAATCAACATATCATATCAAACAATATTCCTCGGACAAAATTAGGGCATGACAAAGGTTTTGCTCTTGCTCCTACGTCTCCTCAGGTGCCATGAGGAAATCAGACCTACGTAGTTCTTTAAGTCTAAATGTATGTGTGCTAAATTGATATTATGTTTTTGAACGATTTATTTTAATTGTGAACAAAGATTCATTAAGGCGTTGAACCTTGAAACGACGTTTTAAATTATGAATAGCGGATGGAGTTGTTAAGGTGTTAGACCTTGAACGATCTCAAGTGATATCTAATAAAAAGAAGTTTGGTTTTGTGAATTGATTTCCTTTTCCTTTTCAGTTGTGTTTATTAGTTTCTAGTCTCACAAAAGAAAACAATCTCACAACACATGTGATCACCTAGAATTAAGCCTTACAAATGAAATCACTAACGATAAGAGGGGAGAAGATGAATACATACACATGTCAGAGAGGACCCATAAGGGTATATGAATTATATTTGACTCTTAAGAAAAAAAAAAGAAAAAAAACTAACTGGTTGTTACACAGGGTACAAGACTAGCAAGAGATGTGATGTAGGGAATGATCCTTGGTTGTGATTTGATAGCGCCTTGGCTTGTTTTTAAAATTTATTTCAATCATTTTTCAAAAATAACCTAGAAAAAATTATCATTTTTTATAATAAATTCCATTATAAATTTTAAATTTGACTTAATAAAATCTCATCAAATAAATACTTATTAATATGCCTTATCTAGACATCCTTATTTTTTTACTATTATGTTGGTACGAAGTTACTTCCGTCGAAAATAGTGACTAATCTTTGTTTGGGTTCGTAAACACACATAGGATAAATATTTCCTCCTTCTTATACGATTTATTTCATATCTAAAGATCAATTAGGATCCAAACTCTGGACAAATTGATTAAGGGACACAAACTGTTATCATTTCTACCATCCATACTTGGTTCCTTATTCATTCTCAAAGAAGATTATCAACTATAATTGGATTAATAATGAAACACAATCACTGAGGCCATTTCAGAATAAAATAATACGGGACCACCGATGAAACACACTCAAGAGTTTAATTGACATTTTTTACGTCAATATACCAAAAAAAAAACCCAACTAAACTATTCTACTAATTATTTACCTAACTAACCTTAAACACCATCTCAAAGTTAGGCTATTTAAAAAATGATGACTAATCTTTGTCAGGAACTCTGAGCACACACAAGGTGTGGACATTCCTCTCTTTTAACACGATTTATTTTATAACTACAAGTCGATCAATATTCGAATCTTGTACTACTTGATTAAGAGACACAAATTATTATTATTATATCAATCATTTGTTAATTCTTAAAGAAGATTATCAACTTTAATTGGATTATTAATGAAACACAATCAGTGAGGTGGGTCATTTCATAATAAAATAATACGGGGTCACAAATGAAACAAAATCAAGAGTTTATAAGTCAATATACCAAAAAACAAAAATAAATACCCAACTAACCCATTCTAGAAATTATTTATCTAACTAACCTAAAACACTATTGACATTAAAAAATGAGGGCTCCCCAAATCGAGCACGCCTAACAGATTCCCCTTTGTTTTTCTTGTTTTATAGTGAGAAATTGGTTCTGCAGTCACTGATTTCTCATCATGCACCCTCCCCTTTTATTTTGTGTAATTTTGGTTATACTTTTTTTCTTTATTTTTTATATAGTTTTATTGTTATTTTTTTATACAGTTTTATTTTTTATTTTTTTATTTAATCTTAATTAAAATAGCTTTTATTATTTTTTATTTTAAAAATGATTAATTCAAATTAAATGTCATGTCTTTGTTAATTAATTTGTATTAAAAATGTTAATTGATACATTTTTCTTTGAAATTTTAAATTTTTTTGTGAATAGTTTTTAGAAAATTAGTGATGCTAAGAATTAATATTTTTCCTGATTGTTTTTTTAAAATATTTGTTATGTTGGGGTGAAATAGAACTTTGAAGGTGTTTAAAGTTTTTCACTACGGTAAGTTTTTGTGGTTTTTAAGTTTTTTATTATTATTCCAACAATACAACTTTGATGACTTGGATCGCTTAAAATTAGGTTGAAAATTGTGGTTGAAAATGAATAGAGAAAATTCATAGTAGTGGAGAAAATTAAACTAAGAGAAGGCCGATTTGTTGGAACTTCTACAATCAGGTTGGATGAACAGTGGTGTGATTACAATAAATTCCAAAAATACGCATGCATTGTTTTCATGTCATTATTGCTTGTAATTGTGCTTACCATGAGTATAGGGCCTAACTAGTCTTGTGTACAAGTTGGAAAGTGTCTCAAACATGTACAATGGATTGTTTGGAGAATTGTGAAACAAAGCGTACATTAATAAAAAAAAGTGTATTTTACGACACGTATTTAAAGTCAGATGTTGCAAAATAGTCATTGTTTGGGGGCGATGACAATTTTATAAATACTACAAACATTTCAAAGATGATTTTCGCAAAACCATCTTTGAGTAGTGTAAAACAAAGACGGTTTCACGAAAATCGTCTTTGTTTTACACTATTCAAAGATGGTTTCACAAAAACCTTCTTTGAATTTGGACAAATTTAAATTTAAAGTGCGGTCATTCCTCTCTTTTCACTCTCTTCACTCGCTCTCCTCTCTACTCTTCCCAATGCCCTCTCTCCTCTTCCCAATTCCTTCTCTCATCTTCCCAAAGCTCTGGAGAAGATGCGTCTAGAGATGGATGAGGAGTGGGTCCCTTCCACCACCTTACGTGAGGTGCCTCTCCTTCAGCTTCTCTCCCAATCCATCTACATCTGACACAGTCATATTTTTCGATGATTCTCGTTCTCTCGTAGTTTCAGACACAAGAGTGGTGGATCCATTTACCGCACCAAACACTCTTCTGAGTTCTGAGCTAGCGAGTTTGCAATGGCGATTATCTCTGATTTCAACAAAGAGTAGCAGAAACCCACTCACTCTTCACCACCGCAACCCTAATCTTCTTCCTCTTCATCTTCGTTCAGTGCTACTTTTGACCGGTCACAACGACTTTCTGGAGAGATTCTTTGAGTTTGTCTACAAACACAATGACTTTTTGGCGACGGAGAGCACCGAGAAGGAGATAGTGTCGCTGGTGCACGTCGTCGAGAAGAAGAGGGAGTTTCTCAAGGGGGAGAGAGAAAAGGCCAAGAAGAAGAAGAAGAGAGAGGACCTCAAGGCCTCGGAGGAGAGGGAAAAATCCAACAAGCGGTTGAAGGAAGAGAAGGAACCTAAAGTCGAAGACACCAACAAAGACGAAAGCGCCTCTAGAGGTATACCCACGAAAGCGATTTCAACCTTTTTTTTCAGCACATGATGTCCTTCAATGTGCATTAGACCCTCATATATGTTTTGGGGGCTGATATTCTTTTAATACTTGGACAGTTCAAAACAAAGGTAATGGCTTGGATTTGGAGAAATACTCTTGGACTCAATCACTTCAAGAGGTTAATGTTAATGTTCCGGTGCCAAATGGAACCAAATCAAGATTTGTTACGGTCAAGATAAAGAACCATCTAAAAGTTGGATTCAAAGGCCTGCCTCCAATTGTTGAGGTCAGTTTGTCCTTTAATATCATTCATTATCGAAAGATGTATTCTATGATGTTAGTTATTTTTTCTTGATTGATGATATGATGACTCAATTAATATTTATGATCTTTATGTTATGTGATGACTATGCTTATAAAGTGGAAGAATAAAAATAGAAAGAGAGAAGAGATGTAAAATGAATATCGGACTATAAGAGAAAGTGAGTGTGAAAATTTTATGAATATGGTGACAAGCCTTTATTAATGCTTCAGTTTCTTATCAGAATTGGTTAAATTTTGTTTACTATTGATTCTAATGTGTTATATATGGGAATCATTTTTTAATGTAAAATTTCATTAGTAAGGTTCATGGTTTTTATTTCTTCCTTTTAAGAGGTTAATACTGCTCTAGTTTCTATTCGGGAAGTTAAAACAAGTGATGGGGCTTGTTATCTGGTGTATCCAAATCCAAGATGCAAAATGGTTTTTGGAGATTCTTAGAAAAATATGGTTATCACTATGAGACTGATCACACTTGAGCCTTTCTTCCTTAAGCTTGCAAGGTTTAGTTTCTACTAACCCCTCTTGTCACTTTACTTTTCAATTGTTTAGCAGTCACTTAGCACACACAGTGACATTTCGTTGTCAAAGTGAAATAGAAATAACATATTTTAGTGACTACTATGAAGCACTTAAAATGCCTTATAGTTAACTGATTCTGACTTGGTGAGTTTTCTCTCTATTATATGCTAGTTTTGTTCATTTTTTGGCTTATGTGTTATTGTTTGGTACCTGTTCAGTTGGCAGATGTATGGTCCTGCGGAGTAATACTTTATACAATGCTGGTAGGAGAATTGCTATTTGTGGACAAAGAGGATACCGAAAATCTCCACAAAAACATAAAAGTAATTTGCTTTATTTTTTTAGTTTAATTTTTATATACTATCAGTATAAAAGTTTTTAGACCGTCAAGTGTCAATCAATTAAAAATTATCTTAAGTATAACTTAGAATCATTATAGAAGTCAATAAACTTACGTGAAACCTCTAATCTCTTTACACTATGTAGTACATATGCTATTTTACTTTTATTTTTGAACTAGCTCTATTGATAGATTCATCAATCATCATGTCTTATATCTACTCTTTCTAACTCCCTATGTGTGTATATATATTATCAAGACAGTAATGGCTGTTCAATACAAGTTCCCTGACAAAGTTTGCATATCTCAAGGCAGTAAAAATCTGATATCACGCATTTTTGTTGCAAATCCAGCAATGCTATGTATATGAACATAGTCATTTAATTATTTTTTGGAGGGAACATTATAAAATATAACACTTAAAATTGTAGCATGATATTACTTGGTGTATGCTATCATACACTACAAACCAGAACCATAGAGTTGTAGTTTTGTGTTTTTGAAAATCTTTCCTATTTTGGTAGGTGTGCTGATAGTAATTATTAAGGTACAAAATAAGTGTTTGTTGTATGTTCTTATTTCTACTACTGTCACTGCAGATTCATGGTGTAGATTTGATTAGGTTCCATCACATTTCACCTTATTTTAAAAATTCCAAACAATGGCAACTAATGTCATTGCATTCATTTCCCCTCTATGTGCTGTCTCCTATAACTTATTACTCATTATATAGGTTTTGAATCTTGATTTGGTTGGATTGTCATAGGGACTTTCTATTAACTATTCTGATTATTGGGGCATCTTTTGTCTTCTAATTTCAGCATATAGTATAAAGCATGATATGAATAAAAATACCTCTTATCTTAATTCTCATGATTATAATTAGGAAAAAAGATTTGTATCAAACCAAACTAAGGAGCATGTTACTGGTAGTAAGTACACATTGCATGATATAGATTATAGAAGGTCAAACTATGAGAATCAATACATTGCAAATGAACTACTAATTTCAGAGATGCACTGCCATTGTACTTCAACCCCCCAATTATGTTTATCACCTGTCTTCTTTATGTGATTGATGGTCATTGCCAGTGTCATCATATTCAACTTGCTTATGAAATTGTTTTAATTACAAATGTGTACTTTTAAAGAGTAGGAGCGACTCAACGTCTTGGTGAAAATGGTCTGCTTACTGCTGATGCAACCAACAAAGTTGTTTTAATTGCCAATATTTATCTCTTGAAGTATCATGAAGACATACCAAGCTTAATTGAGGAACTACTCTTATTGCCATGAGTAGGTCCTAAAATTGTTCATCTAGTACGTACAAAATGCTTATGAGATTCAAAAATCATTTTTTTCTTTTTTTTAAGAAAATAATTATTTGGTATGACACACATTAGGAATTAGTCCCTGGATGAAAAAACTAAGTTTTAGTCCTTATAAGGCATGTAAGGACTAAAGTTTAAGTAAGGGTATGATTTCAGATTGTGATGTGGTCACTGGTAATTATAGTGACCATTGCAATTGAGTTGTTACACCCGCATCATGTGATGTGGTCTACAATTTAAAAAAAGATTTGTAAGGGTATGACTTCATATTGTAATTAATCAAGTTTGTTCTGATAAACTGGTTGTCATAAGATAACTGATTTTTCATTGGTCAATGATTTTTTTTTCTATCATATTATATCACCTATTATTTTTTATATTTTTCTCTTTTTTTATGCATTCTCTAGGTGTTAACTAGCATTTGGGGGTATAGATATTTTTCCTAATATAATTTTTTTTTTCAAATTAAACTAATGGATTCACAAACAAACACAAAAATGTGAGAAGTGTTTGTCTCCCTTTGTGGTTGATTCCCCAACATTTCATCCAGGGGATATGTCCTAGTATTACAGCTTATTGCATATGGTTCTCAGGTGTTGCTATTCTTTTTTATTTAATAATTTGGATGTTTGACCACCAACCCTACCCCTTAAATTTTGCCCTAGACTTCATGCTGCTTTAATCAACTCAAAGTTTTTGTCTGTGATCATTTTATGCATGCACATATATACAATTGTGTTTAATTATATATATATATATATATATATATATATATATATATATATATATTATTGTGTTTCAAATTTACATTATATGCACCATATATTTACTAAATGACATCTTGTGTGCATCTAAATATACAGGTCAAAGGTACAAAAGTCAAAAAAACTATCAGATGAATTTTATAACGAATTAATTTTGGTTAATCCTGCAAAGTTCAAAGTCATGTGTTTACACTTTATGTTAGCAGCAGCAAGCGCAGAGATGAAGATTCATCACCTTCATCACCTGTTGCGTACAAAGGACGACCATAAAGAAGCACCACGCGACCCAGGTACTTGGAAGACTACGCATGAGAACCAAACACGTGATTGCATGCATGGTTACGAGTTCGTTAGTTAGTTAGCATAAGTAGTTGCAAACCGTTGAGGCCGTTAGTATTGTTAGCTCCTTGTAACCAACATAAACACGTTGTATAAAAGCTTGACTATATGAGAATAAACTCAGAGAAGTATTCCAGAGAAATCTAGTTAGTAAGGAGGCCCTTGACCTTGAATCAAAGAATCATAGCTCGTTAGTTACTGTGTTTCCGTCCATTTCCCTTCTCCTTCGACCAATGCATATCAACTGGTCCGACCTGTCACCCATGGCGGAACACGGAACCCGCCGCACCACCACCGACCGCCTGGAAGAAGCCATTGCTGCCCTCTCCGAGAGACATTCTGACCTTGCCAACAAAGTCGAGGCCATGTGCGAACGTCTCTCACACGTCTCCCACCCCACCCGGCCATCAACTCAACCTTCGTTTTCCTCCAGACCACCTGTCAAGCTGGATGTCCCCCGATTTGACGGCCATCATCCACTAGGTTGGATCTTCAAAATCTCGCAGTTCTTTGAGTATCAAGGAACCCCGGAGGAAGAACGCATTACAGTGGCCTTTTTTTACCTTGATGGGCCAGCACTCAGCTGGTTCCAATGGATGTTCAAGAATGGATTCATCACATCGTGGCCGGCGATACTCCAGGCAATCGAGGCCCGCTTTGCTCCTTCATTCTACGATGACCCACGAGGAAATTTGTTCAAGTTGATCCAAAAGGGCTCAGTGACGGAGTACCTCACTGAATTCGAGAGGTTAGCTAACCGAATCACCGGCCTTTCCCCTTCAGTGTTGCTTAGTTGCTTCATCTCCGGCTTAAGCCCGGAGATCAGACACGAAGTACAAGCTTTTCAACCCATCTCGTTACCCCAAGCCACCTCGTTAGCTCGTCTTCAAGAAGACAAAATAAATGATCGTAAGAAACACTATTACTGGCCTTCCTCTTCATTTCCACCACCACAACCACCCTCCTCACATCCAAACAGCAACCACCAACCTAAACCCAAGACCCCTTTCATCCAGAGAACTCAAGAGGACATGGCCTACAGGCGTGAAAAGGGCCTATGTTATAATTGCGATGAGAAATGGAGCTCCTCGCACAGGTGTAAGGGACGCGTCTTGCTTCTCATCGCTGATTCTGACGAGTCCTCGCCGACGGAATCATCCTTCGATGTACAGGCGCCCACAATACCACTCGAACCTAACCTAGACCCACTTGAACCTCACTCAACCTTTGACCCAACCACGTATCAACCTCATAATAGCCTCCATGCCATGGCAAGAGTTCCTGCTACGGACACCTTTCGTCTCTACGGTTCCATTAACAGCACATGCGTCACTATCTTAATCGATAGCGGGAGTATGCATAACTTCATTCAACCACGACTCGCCAAGTTCTTCAACCTACCCCTCAAAGACACTGTCCCTCTCAGGGTAATGGTAGGGAATGGCTCAGTCATGGATTACAGGCAATTGTGTGCCGATACGAAGCTTCTAGTCCAGGAACATGCGCTCACGGTCACCTTGCGTGTACTTCCGGTAAGTGGAGTTGAGGTGGTCCACGCATCGAATGGCTTCGCACCTTGGGCCCTATCATCACCAACTACTCTTCCTTCACCATGCAATTCTCGTACGAAGGCAAGCCTATCAATCTTCACGCAGATGTTCAGACGGACTCTAGCCCCGCCTCAACAAACCAAGTCAGACGAATGCTTTCCACCAGTTCAACTTCAGGTCTCTTCCACCTCGCTCTTCTACCCATCCCTTCAGTAGACCAACCCTCACACCCTTTCCACACCATTCCCGCCATTAACCACATATTTCTTAAATACCCGTTGTTGTTTTAGCAACCTTCATCTCCACCTCCTTCCCGACAACACGACCACCATATTAATATCCTTCCTACAGCTAACCCCATCAACGTGCGCCCGTATAGGTATCCCCATTTCCAGAAGACGGAGATCGAGCGTCAAGTCACAGCTCTGTTGGACTCCGGTCTCATCCGGCCAAGCCGCGGTCCATTTTCTTCTCCAGTATTGTTGGTGAAGAAGAAAGATGGTGTGTAGCGGATGTGTGTCGATTATAGAGCACTCAACACGATCACGGTTCGAGACCGTTTTCCTCTACCAACGATCAACGAGTTGCTCGACAAACTAGGTAAGGCTTCATGGTTCTCAAAACTTGATCTGTGGCAAGGGTTTCATCAAATCCTCATGGCAGAAGAGGACATAGAGAAAACTGCCTTCCGAACCCACCACGGTCACTACGAGTACTGGGTGATGTCGTTCAGTCTCTGCAACGCGCCATCTACATTCCAGTCCGCCATGAACGCTTTACTCAGCCCCTTCCTGAGGAAATTTGCAGCAGTCTTCTTTGATGACATTCTCATATATAGCGCAACTCTCGACGATCATCTTCAACATCTGGAATGCGTCTTTAACTCATTGTTACAGGATCATTATTATCTCAAGCAGTCCAAATGTTTGTTTGGCCAACGCCAACTTGATTACCTGGGCCACGTCGTCTCCGGCAGCGGCATCAGACCAGACCCAGCAAAGATCAAGGCCATCGTGGAATGGAGCACCCCACGATCTACAAGGGACCTTCGAGCCTTCTTAGGCCTCACAGGATTCTACCGGAAATTCATGAAGGGATACGCTGCCATCGCTGCACCATTGACAAAGCTTCTCTGCAAGAATTTGTTCCACTGGACATTGGAATCTCAAGCTGCTTTCGATACTTTGAAGGAAGTTATGACAGCTGCGCCGGTATTAGCCCTACTAGACTTCACTATTCCCTTCATCGTAGAAACAAATGCATCAAACACGGCCATAGGAGTTGTGCTTCATCAACACGGCCACCCCATAGCTTACTTTAGCAAACCCTTCTGCCAACGTCTTCAACATGCATCAGCGTACGTTAGGGAATTGCACGCCATCGTCGCCGCGGTCTGCAAATGGCGGTAGTATCTACTTGGTCATAAGTTCACCATCTTCACCGATCACCGGAGTCTTCGTGAACTCATGTCACAGGTAGTCCAGACGTCGGAACAGCAATTCTACTTGGCCAAGCTACTTGGGTATGACTATGATATCCAATATAAAGCGGGTACTTCCAACATTGTTGCTGATTCGCTATCTCGTAGGGATGAACCTTCTTCAGGCCAGTACTTGGTTCTCTCTATACCTCACCCAGAGTTTATTACTCAGTTAAAGGCAACCCTCATGACTAGCACTGAATTCCAGAAGCAACGCGAGGCCATTCGTTCTCAGCCTGAAGCATACCCTGAATTCTCCATTTTAGATGACTTTATCATCTTCAAAGGTGCCATATGGCTGGACTCCCAGAATCCGTTCATTCCCTCCTTGCTCCATGATTATCATGCGACCCCTGTGGGTGGTCATTTTGGGATTAAGAAGACCCTGCACCGCCTTTAGTCCAACTTTCAATGGCCCAACATGCTCAAGGACGTCAAAACTTTTGTTCATGAGTGTGCAGTATGCCAACAGATCAAACACATCACAAGCAAAAGTGCTGGCTTGCTACAACCAATCCCGATACCGGCCGGAGTTTGGGAGGACCTCTCCATGAATTTCGTAACCCACTTTCCCTCCTCTCAAGGATTCATGGTGATAATGGTTGTAGTGGATAGGTTCTCTAAAGGCGTCCACTTCGGTGCTCTACCTATGCAGTTCACAGCTTTCAAAGTGGCCACATTGTTCATGGATACTGTACGCAGCATCATCTCGAATCGTGACCCAATATTCATCAGTTCATTTTGGAAGGAGCTCTTCAAGATGAGCGGCACCACGTTGCGCATGAGCACTGCCTACCATCCTCAAACGGATGGTCAGACAGAAGTAATGAATCGTACACTCGAGCAATATTTACATTCCTTCGTGCATCACCAACCCGCATCTTGGTTCCGATTCCTCGCGCTAGCAGAGTGGTCATACAACACCTCACAACATGCAAGTACTGGATTAACCCCTTACAAAGTGGTATATGGCAAGCCCCCTCCAACCTTCTCCAGTTACCTCCGAGGTTCGTCTCGCAATGACGCAATGGATTCAGTGCTGGGTACACGAGAGGAAGTCCATGCACTACTCAAACGCAAACTCCTAAAGGCTCAGGAAACTATGAAGACCTTCGCAGATCAGTCACGCCGTGAAGTAGTTTACAAAGTGGATCAAATGGTTTACGTCAAGTTGAGACCCCATCGCCAGTCCTCACTTCGCTCACAACCTTCAACAAAGCTCACCAAGCGTTATTTCGGTGCCTTTCGAATTTTGGAACGTATTGGCAAGGCCGCTTATCGTTTGCAGCTGCCTGAGGGGTCTAAGATACACCTCGTATTCCATTGTTGACTACTCCGACCTCACTATGGTCCCTTGGAACTACCGCAAGCCCCTCTTCCCCCAAATGTGTCCCATAATCGTCCTATATTGGAACCTCTCGCTATTCTAGATTCGCGCGTTGACTCTTCAAATCAACCCCCCACACGCATCGTCCTAGTGCAATGGATGGGGGTAGCCCCAGAGGACTCAACCTGGGAACGTTGGGACGATGTTCGTAGCGCCCACCACCTTGAGGACAAGGTGGTTTTCCCAGGGATGGATAGTGTTAGCAGCAACAAGCGCAAAGATAAAGATTCATCACCTGCAGTGTACGAAGGACGACCACAAAGAAGCACCACGCGACCCAGGTACTTGGAAGACTACGCATGAGGACCAAACACGTGACTGCATGCATGGTTACGGGTTCGTTAGTTAGTTAGCATAAGTAGTTGCAAACCGTTGAGGCCGTTAGTATTGTTAGCTCCTTGTAACCAACATAAACACATTGTATAAAAGCTTGACTATATGAGAATAAACTCAGAGAAGTATTCCAGAGAAATCTAGTCAGTAAGGAGGCCCTTGACCTCGAATCAAGGGATCATAGCTTGTTAGTTACTGCGTTTCCGTCCATTTCCCTTCTCCTTCGACCAGCGCATATCACTTTACACGTCTCTGTTCTTCAAATTAAGATAGGACTTTATTTCATTAAGCTAAAAAATTAGTTTAATTTATGAAAAAAGCATTGTCACTTCACCTTATATAGTGGTTTCCCAGATATAGCTAGGATCTTATTCCACTGCTTTGTAGCATTCCAGTAAGCAATTCAATTTTTTTTTGGAACTAAACAAGCGCATGTGTGATGATGCTATTGTTATATTCACCTGGATAAGTTTTATCACATTCACTTAGTCAATAATATTTCTACCGTAGAATGTAAAGAACTCTTAAATAATAATTATTGTAGTCATCTCACTCTTACACCACCTCAGTGCACATGGCCTACTAGTTTTGGCTTTACTGAGCCTACTAGTTTTTGCTTTCAATTGTTAGAAAAATCTTTACCTTTTATTAAATCGTTTTTCCCTTTTCATCTTTTGATCCTTGAGGCAAGCATGCCGACCTCTCACACTTAATTTCTATCTTTTAGTGTAAGTAATTCATGAGACAGAGTACAGTTGAAACCTGAAGCATTATGATTAAGTTGATGAGCGCGCGCCTAATCATTGTTTAGTCGTGCCATTCCGACAAAAAGAATTCCATCCCTCGTCAACATCCAATAACCCCAACACATAGAACTACGGTACTAGTTACCTTTAAACACCATGCATGATTAGGTGCTTAAGATTACTTTGCTTTGTTGCAGGTATGCATATATATATATATATAACATAACCCATCAACTGCTAAACCACCAGAAGATGGCTGTCGTAATTAGATATCTTTCATTAGGAGGAGCCAACTTTCACGCAGAGGTAGGCGTTGTGAGAATGGAATATGGAAACTTTCTTAATTGTAGAATTTGTTTGATATATGAAATAGCATTCATGATGCATGACATCATGAGTTTACCCGGTTACGTATTTAGTATATATTAGATATACTTTATGTTTATTTACTGAATACAAATCATTGTGTAAAACACTATAAAGCTAGCTAGGTAATGTACGTTAAGTAGTTCAGTTTGGTTTTGGTACTGAATGCATGGGAAAAAACAGGTATCACCTTTAAAACATGTGCAGCCTTGATATATTTCTTATTATGTTTTTTATATTTTTTTTATATATTTAATATATATCATGTTGTACTCGTATCCTAGTTTTTGAGACAACTTCCCCTACTTGGGCATTTAGATTTTAAGGTAGCTTCCTTATACTATATAGATAGTAAGTACTAGATGTAAAATTCATATAAATCCAACTTGATTTTATTTTGGACTTACTTCTTGTATATGTGTAGGTGGCAAACTTCTTTTGGAGCTCAATAGAGTACTTGATAGAAGGTATACGAACATTTTCCTCACCTTGCTAAGGGTGGCCACCAATTAATTTTATCTACTTTAGAATGAGTTGCACAGTATTGCATGTACGAAATTTATCATATACTTTCCAAAATGCTTATTTGTGTAATAAATTTATATATTTAATTATAACTTTATAAATATCCTGAAATTTTAAATATTTCGTCTTACCACTTATATTCATTATTTTATTTTATTTTACTTTTTTTAAAAGTACATTCTAAGAAGGTTCTTTAAAAAACCTTCTTAGAAAGTATAATTGCTAAGACGGTTTTTGAGAAAACCATCTTAAAATTCAACCCTTTTATAATTTTGTTTTAAAAAAAAGACATTCTAACGCGGTTCTCAGAAAAATTATTTTAGAAAATCTATTTTCTAAGACGGTTTTTACTAAACCCGTCTTAGAATCGTCAATTTATTTTATTTAAAAAAACATTGAGACAGTTCATTGAAAAATCGTCTTAAAATTCTTAATTTTTTAAAAAAAATACATTCTAAGACGGTTTCGAGTGAGAACCGTCTTAAGATGATTATTTGTCTACAAATTGTCTTAGAAAGATAGTTTTTCTAAGATGGTTTTTTAAGAATTGTCGTGAAAAGTTTTGACTTTCCACGATGTTGGCTACAAAATCGTCTTTGAATGTATTAAAGAATCGTCGTCAAAAGCTTTTTTTTTTTGTAGTCACTGTCCTCCGACCTGAAAAAGCTAAGAAACAAAAAAGGGCATCCAAGATCCTCTTGAATACGCACTAAAATGGATATGAGGAAACTTTATCAGTCGAAAACATGTTCCTTGTGTCATTCTCTGGGTTATGCTGAAAATTAATTTTCTAATCATGGTGGAAACACAAGTTCAAGCCAACAACATTAACTTCAAAGGCAAAAAATATTGTTTGTAATTTTTATTGTATTGCTTCTAATTTATTTTTATTAAAGTTAATATTAACATAATGTTGTGTTGTTTATTACTTTTCAATGTATTATTTTTTTTCTTTTTAAAAAAAAATGCTAACAACAAATACATACATTCAATTAACCATCTTTAATACAAATCAGTTAACATCTTCATAAAAAATAGTCAAAAATATTTTAATGAATAATATAAAAAAAAGTTAAATGAATAAACTGTTTAAAAAAATTAGAAAGAAAACCAAAATTACAAAAAATAAAAGGGAGAGGGGGGAGGTGCATGTTGAGAACTCAATGTCAGGACAACCTATTTCGCATCACATGTATGTTGAAAAAAAGAGTGGGTAAATTACAATTTTGATTCCCTTATAATTTTAAACCTACGATTTTGATCTTCTTATTTCTAAATCAAGACTTTTAGTCTCCTTATCTTTTTTAGAAAAAAAGAATAAGTTTAGTTCTTGTGTTAATCGTCTAAAGTCAAATATTAACTTTGATGTGTTATGTTGGTGTTGACATGATACTTATATAGGATGTTGACATGACACTTACGTGACAAAGGATTAAATAAAGTGAAAAATTAAAAAAATATTGGAGTTCAACTAATGAACTTTTATTTTAAAGTCCAAGCAATAAATCACTACGACACTTGCTTTATTTAGTTAATTTTATAAATAATATTTTACATGTATCATTAGTCAAAAGTTATTAATTTTATTTGAATTACAAAAATTTATAAATTAAAATAAAATATTTAACATTTAAATAATATCAAAATAAAAAAATTTATTACTTATTATAATTCAAATAAAAATTTGTATTATTTATATATAAACATAAATTTAGATAATGTTTATAAATTACATAAAATAATTTATGTAAATAATTTACATATTAATTACTTAATTTTCCTAATTTAGGTTATTGATATTAAAAAAACTCACTACAAGAAAAAACGTTATTACGTATCGACAAAATTTTTCCTGCGGAATTGATTCTTTCGGCAATATCTGAATTTTCTGACAGAATTTTTTTCACGGAATTCATTCCGTCAGAAGTATAAATTACCAACAAAAGGTTATCCATGGATATAGGTCCGTCGAAAATTTGATACCTTTCTAGCGAATTATTTCAATGGAATATGCATCCGTTGGAATTTAAAAATTTTCCCAAACATAACGACCCCAACCCTAATTGTCTCTCACTCACTTTTCAATCTTATATCATTTCTTCCTCCCACGACGTTGTCGCTCGCTCCCATCATGTCACTGACGTTGTCGCGCCACACCACCGTGCCCACACCCCGACATCGTTCCACACTCTCGTGCCTACACCTCTCACAATTCAGGATTTGTGCATTTCCAGTATATTTTTCATTCTTTTTTCGATTGTGCTCACTCGTGTATTTTCGTTTTCTTTTTTCTAATTTGGGTTTTCTGAACAACACATCCTAGGGTTCGTGGTCCCATTCTCTTTGTCCTTTGCCTTTGTATTCCCTGACAACAATGGTCGTTTGAAAGTTGAAGAGGTAAATGAATTTGGTCTCTTTCTTTTGTATCTCTGCTTTTGAACTTGTGGCATTATGAACCTGTGTGTTTCGTTTGAATATGTTATGAAGTGTGATTGTAAACCTATGGAAAAACCATAATAATTGAAATATTTCCGCACATAAAAGAATAAGATAGTGAAAAAGCATAATAATTTATTTCTGCAATTTTGTTATGCTTATTATCATCTTGTCCAAATTATAAGACAATGAGTAACACCATTATTCTAGAAAAACCATTTTCGTTCATTGCTTTCTTTCTGCAAATGAAATGGATGATAATTAGAACAACACTCACTAGACTACCAGATCCTTAATCAATTATCGAATAAGAAGATAAAAGAGAAAAAATAAATATTTGGTTAGATATCCTAATTTTGACTTTCATATGCTACATGGTTTTCATTTTGGTTGGTCCTTATAAAGGTAGAAAGGTAGCAGAATAAGATGAAATCAGAGTTATTTAGCTTTTTTAAGAGAAAATTCATTAAATCAATAGAACCAACATAATACAGTTGCAAGACACGGTGCAAAACAAGTTAACAAGATTAGTAGCTTGACCATTGATTTTGAAGTTGGATGTTTCTTGTAAACTCTATTTTCCTTAATCATTAGGCTTCACCATTGATTTTGATGGTAGTTGTGTTATGTGCACTCTATTTTCCTTAAATCAATAGCTTGACCATTGATTTTGCTTGATAAATTTTGGTTAAAGTCTTTTATATATATATATATATATATATATATATATGTATGTATGATTGGTTGAGGTTTGGCAGTCTGGATGTATGTAGTTTGTCTGACATAGGATCATATAGATTGTATTTTGAAATCTGGATGTATTGTTGTAATTATATAATTATTATTATATCAATTCTATTTAAATGACAATTCTTAAAGAATGTTTTTGCTTCAAAGGTCAGATTTCAGAACTTATTAAGAGATGTTTGCCTTGGTGTGATACTAGTTAATTTATTATTTCAATGTGGTGTAGGGTTTGTGTTTATACAAAATGCATGTTGTAACTCATATTTTATTGGATGTCATTAGTGAAATACGGAAATTATTGATATAGAAGAATATCAGCATGTATTTAAGTGTATCGAGGAAGCTAGTCATACTTAAAATTGACCAAAGGTAAATGAATAATTAAATAAAAGATGCTACAACACGTATTTAACGGTAAATATAAACTATACATGACAATGAAATGACTAATTACCTACTAATACATCCAAGCAAGCATGTCTTGATAAAATATCTTTGGAAGTAGTGAAATGATAAGAGATAAAATACCAGTGTGCTCAGGACATGGAGTGGGGAACAGAATAGTAGTACTACTTGATAATAACAATAGGTAATAAAAAAAAAGTGAGATATATATGCAATGCAGCAGAATAAAAACATTTGGGGTCAATAATGGTTCATTGTATAGTTTATAATTAGATATACTAATAACAAACAAAATTGGACAATATTGTATTCAATTTTGCTTAGCAGAATTTGTAGCCTGGGCAAAGTTATGAGGTCTTGCTTGGTCGGTCTGCTACTATAATGCATTTGTGCTAGTATGTATGGTCGGTAAATTAAGCATCTCTTTATTGTGTCTAAAAATGATATGAGGTAAATTAAGATTCATCCATCTTTGACGCTTCAAACTCCACATTAAGCTGATGAATAAAAGTTTTTTTCTCTGACAACTTATCATCCTAATCCTTTGCCTTTTCAAGTTCTTCCTTGAGAGCTTCTATCTCTGTTTTCAGTTTAAATATAACCTGATTTTCACTGGCCTCTTGTGGAGAAAACTCAACCAGTTGACGATGCATTGATCGGGATGCAAGAATTCGAGACTTGTAGTTATTAAAAGCTCTAATAAACCATCAGTTTAATCTCTAAAGTATTGTCTATACTCTGTTATGTAGTCTCTAAAAGAATAAAATTGTATAAGTACTTAGATTTTACTAACCTTTAGAGTATGTTTGGATGGAGAAATTTAATAGGGTAATTCAATTTTTTAAAGGATTTTAATTACTTTTCAATTAAATAAGATGTTTGGATAAAAATTTGAAAAGAAATTAAAATTTGAGTATTTTGATTTGAGATTTTAGTTAACTTAAATATTAGCATTTCAAATTTTTTCATTTTATGAAAGAATTTGAAATTCTTTTGTGCTGTAAGTGGCGTCGAACGGCGGTGGCGTCAATCCCTCCCAACTCCCTCACTCTCTTCACCGCGGTGGCATCGAACAGCACCCGGTACCCTTCAAGGATGTGGGACCCGACGGTCAACGGCATGTCGGCGGTGCAAATGTTGTACTTGACAAGGTCGGCGGTGCAAATGCGGGTGTCGAGACGGCGCGCGTGGGCGAGGAGGGCGTCATCGTCGGGGAGGTGGAGGAAGGAGCAGAGGCGGGGCTCGGCGAGGCGGAGGCGCACGAGTTGGGAGAGGACAAGGTCGGCGGCGGAGGCGTGGCGGGAGAGGAGGGCGTGGCGGATGGAGAGGATTTCGGACTGCGACGGAGGGGAAGGGGAGGAGGGGGTGAGCGTTTGGGTTTGGTGGGTGAGGGAGGCGCGTGAGGTGAAGGAGTGAGGGTGGCGCGTGAGGCGAGAGAGGGAGCGAGGGGTTTGAAGTGTGGATAATAGCATTTTTGTTTGAGGGAGAGAAGAAGAAAGGGAAATGGGAATGAAGGATTGAATTTTGAATATGGGAAGTGAGCTAAGACTAAGTCACTAACACCAACCACTATCAGTCATGCTGGAAGGGAAGCACACATAGGGATGGATAGGTTAATGTTTCGGATATTGTTATGCTAAAGACTTTAATGGGAAAAGCCTTCAAAAATCAAAATACAAACAAAGGCTAAATTACTTTATTTATACATATTTAACTAAAACAATTTATTACTATATTATATATGTTTTCAAATGAAAAATTATTTTATTAAAAAATTGTTTTATTAAAATATAAATTTTTAAAAGAGAATGCATTTGATTATTTTATCAAAATAAGAAATTTTAAAAATGAAGAAATTCAATTTCCTTATCCAAACACAAAATTTTGAAAATGAAGAAATGTAATTTCTTTATCCAAACACAAAATTTTAAAAATGAAGAAATCTATTTTTTTATCCAAACACAAAATTTTAGAAATGAAAGAATTTAAATTGAAGCATTTGAAATTCTTAGAATTTTAAATTTCCTCATCCAAACACACTCTTAGAGACTAACTTGATTTTGGTACTTAGAATAATACTAATTATTATAATTTCTAATATTTGGAATACTTTAGGGATGAAATTGAAAGTTTACATTCAGTTAATGACAATCCTAACAAAATAACCTGTAAGTTGTCCTATTAAAAATTGCAAAATGAGTTGATAAAAACAAGTTATTTTGGAGTACTAAACCGGAACTAGTAAAGTTTAAAATCATCTAACAAAATAGGTCCTAAAATATTGTTACTAAATTAGCTCAAAATTCTGTCCAAGCCAAATTGTTAAATGCCCAATATTTATTTGTGTAATAAAATAAATAAGGTCAAACTTGCTTTTACACTGAATTTTATAAATGAACTTATTTCAAATTAGAAACTTCGGAATACCACTAGTTTCTTTATGCAATAAAAAAGTTAATTTTGGCTAAAACAAATACGATATAATTAGTAAATTACAGTATTATCTAAACAATTCTCATAACCTAATTTTAATTTGAATTTTTTTTTAATTTTATTATTTCATACCTTTATTCTTTTTTTTTTTTATCAAATTATGAGTTAATAAACTTAAAAGTGAATGAAGATATCTATGACTATCGAGATACGCTTAACATGCTTTCCATATGTTTTTTACTCTTTTACTCTTGCTCTCCCTCCCAATACTTGCACGTGCAACTTAAATGATGGTGGTGACAAGGGTTTCTATACAACATCAATGAATTTTTTCCTATATTTTCTCTTTTTTCTACTTATCTTTTGGTTGCTTTGTTGACTATATATTCTTCTCTTTTCCATTGTTTTTACTGGACATACTATTTATATATTTATTCTTCTCTTGGTTACAGGTTTTTTAGTCATACCACAAAACAACTAATTCTGGATTATGATAAATATGATGAGTTCAAGTCACTCTCAACCTAATTAAACACAAACTTTTATGCTATGCATCCCTGTTGTAAGATATATTTTGTTAATGGGAGAAGGGAACTAAATAATAGTTAGATTGGGCCTTTTTTTATGGGCTTTAATACAGTATTTCGGTTCAACTTTGGAAAATAGTGATACAAAGGTAAAAAAAGAGAGTACAAAAACAAGATCTATAAATAAAGATAGAAATACCAATCATTAATATTTATTTATTTTCTTATATACATCTTTTTTTTTTCTTTTGATCTATTCTATTGTTTGAATTTATGCTTGCAAACAATATTACTGAACATATTACAATTTATAAATTAGGGGTTCTATTTAGTTGATCATCTAGTCAATTTTTTTTAAGGAAATACTTTAATTGGTAAAACCATTTTTTATAAATTATTATTATATTATTTTTAATTTAAATTAAGGAATTTATAATTAAATTTTAAATTAAGGGAATGATTTAGTTAGATTTATGCACTATTAGTGCAATTTTTTTATCACTACCAACAAATAAAAAAAGCAATTAATATAATTTTTAAGGTAGTTATTATAAAAATTAATAAAATTATTATAAAATTAATTAAGCATGTAGAACCTTGTAAATTATTCCCCTAAAAACTACCATGACACTGTCACCTATAACATGATAAAAATTGTTTCTACACATTTAATGTAATTTCCCATGATAAGCATTGTTAGATAGAAAAATTTCTAACCATTTTAAAACATTTTTGTTTCACTCTTACTCTCAACTTCATAGTTGAGATTGTGTTGGGTGATCGCTTCATTACTCACATGTATGCTAGTTGAGGTTTTTTTATTCTAGTTGCTTGAAATTTTGTATTCTGAATGTGTTAAGTACATTTCTGATTGTGATTATGTTATTTATATTCCATGCTTTGTTCATTTAAAAACTCAAACATTATATGTATGCCATTTTATTTCCACCTAAAGTATGATCATAATTCTTGCTACTAATATATAATAGAGATCACTCTAAGAGTATGCATGATGAAACATCAAGGTTCCTAATTTTTTTATTAAATATACAGAATATGAATAATATTCTTTGGAATTGTCGTTGGATGTACGATAGATGCTATAGTGGTAGAAGCTAGTTGAAAGAGTCTTTTGCCGAAGAGGTTGAAGAGTTTGTAAGAAAAGTTAGTCAGCAAGATTGTTATGAGAATGATGGGGGGGGGGGGATCAAATGTCCTTGTGTTAAATGCGATTGCACTAGGATTTTTGGAGGATAGGGTTGTGAAGGTTCGCCTTTATAAAAATGGGTTCAAGCCTAATTATTGGATTTGGACTGATCATGGTGAAGACTTAAATGAGGGCAACAATTACATGGATGCTTCTACTAGTGTAGAATATGTGACTCAACATGAACAATTTATGTTAATGCAAGACATGGTGTGTGATGCTCTGAGACAACCTCAAACATTTGAAGCTCCAAACTCAAATAATATGGAAGAACCTCCAAATGAAGATACTCAAAGATTTTACAATTTATTGGTAGAGGCAAATGAACCATTGTACGAAGGGGTAACAGACTCAAAATTATCAATATCCGTGAGGCTTTTAGCTTGCAAGTCCAATTGGAATGTTCCTGACCAGTGATTGGAATTTATTTCAAAAATGCTTTTGGATGCAACACCTATAAAAGATGGCTTACCAAAAAAAATTTATGATGCGAAGAGGTTAATATCGAAGTTGGAATTGGAGGCTAAGAGGATTGACTGTTTTGTGGATGGCTGCATGTTGTATTATGACAATGATGTAGCATTAACCGAATGCAAATTCTGTAACAAGCCTAGGTATCGTGCCAAGACTCTTGGAACAAGAAACAAAAAACCAGTTCCAGTAAAGGCGATGTTTTATTTGCCTATAATACCAAGGTTGCAGAGACTGTTTGCATCAATACAAACTGCAAGCCAAATGTCATGGCACTATGATAATAGAAGATCTTCAGGCATGTTACGTCATCCATCTGATGGTGAAGCGTGGAAGCACTTTGATCGGGTACATGCAGATTTTGCTATTGATCCACAAAATGTGCGACTCACTTTATGCAAAGTTGGATTTAACTCATATATTCAATCATCCTCTTCACCTTATTCTTGTTGGCCAATCATTGTTATCCCATACAATCTTCCTCCAGAAATGTGTATGACTAAACCTTATATCTTTTTGACTTGTGTTATACCAGGTCCATTTAATCCAATGGTTGGTATTGATGTTTATTTACAACCTTTGATTGATGATTTGAAAAAATTATGGAGGGGTGTTATGACTTACGATGTTTCAACACTATTAGAAAATACACTTTCAACATCGGTTATTTAGAACATTCTACATCGGTTCTAAAACCGATGTTGAATGTATGAATGTTAACATCGGTTTTGGAGAACCGATGTTAACATACATATGACAACATCGGTTCTCCAAATACCCGATGTTAAACACAATGAACAACAGCAAAAAAAGTGTAGGCATGATGAACGTTGACATCGATTTTCCAGTAAAACCGATGTTAATATGTTAGTTTAACATCGGTTTTCTAGAATAACTGATGTTAATGTATGCCCTTAACATCCATTTTTCTAGAAAACCGATGTCAACGTTGATGATGCTTACACTTATTTGGTCTAGTTCTTTGTGTATAACATCGGTTAATTATAAATAACCGATGTTACTATTCAAATATTCACATCGGTTATTTATAATTAACCGATGTTAATGTACAATAGTTGACATCGGTTATCCACAGATAACCGATGTTAAAATACAAACGCTGACATCGGTTATACACAAAAAACCGATGTTAATATACAAACGTTAACATCGGTTTTATATTATAATCGATGTTGGTTATAATATTAACATCGGTTTTTGTTAATAACCGATGTTGTTTTCTAATATTTTTTTTATATATACTTTCTGTTTTTACAGTAAACCCAAAATTGTACCTGTCAAATGCAATTTCAGGAGGCCCAATTCACAGCAAATAAACATTTTATTCTGCTTTCAAGCAGTTTTAATGATAATAAACATCAAATAATTGATTTATATATTATAAAGAACAATCAACAAATGAATTCAATGTTCGTGTTACATAGAAAATGTAAAAAATGTCAAAAATGTTAAAAAATGTCCCTAAATCCTAGGCCTGATCTCTAACTCGGAGATAAAACTGTGCCCACTAAATCCGCAATGCTTTTAATCTCTCGGGCTCCAATGGTCTAGGGTCGTTAAAATACTGCATGATTAAATAAATCATATTAAGTTAATAATGTAATACAAATTATAAATAAATCGATTTTCTTTGAAATAAACTTACCGCTTCCCAATTATTTCTAAAACTTCCTAAAATGATGGTGGACATCCAGTGCATGACATAGTAGCCGCACTCAGTAGTTCCTTTTTGTCTATTACACTAAATACATAATGAAATTTGGATATTAATTAAACAACTAGTGTACAGACACATAAAGAAATATATATAAGTGGAAGTTTTATGTAAATGACATACCTTGACGACAATCCACCTAGCAGGAGCCTTTGATTTAGGCTGTGGAGCATCATCAAGACCCTTGATAGCACTGTTCCATATGAGTAACAATTAAAAACTGGTGTTGTACGTTGAGGTATTACAATGCAAATGTATTGAAAAGAACACTAACCTATTAATAATCCCCTTAAGGTAGTTGTCTGGCCTGTTATGCAATGAACAAAACCAGACAACTAAGTGTTCCTTGGGCAGGATGACCACCATCTGCCAATGTTCGCTGCAGTGGAACTTAAAATGGGTTAATACATTAGTAAACATTAATTAAATTTTGTTATTTTGTGACTTACCCATTTAGGTAGGCTCCAAGATACACATAGCGTTGTGAACTCTGCATCCAACTCTTTATGTAACTTTCAGATTCAAACTGCGATTGCCCAGACCTCTGAATGGACTGAGGCTCGAGGAATCCATAGATATCAGAATTCCCCGCTCGCATACATGTTTCAGTGAGATGCCTGTTTATGTTAAGTTAAAGTTAAATATTTATGAATTGAAAGCCATAACTTAGGTAAATAAAAGCCTTTTATATAAAGACTTACATAATCCACAACTGTAACACTGATAAGCTGAGACATTGACCACTGTGTGTGATTTCGAAGAGGTCTTCGTGCTTTATGTACAGGGGGAAATATGGATTAACGACCCCGAACACGGTGGCATCCCATCTAACCTGATAAGGCCTCAAGAAAAGCTCTGGGATGGTCAATGTCATCAGATAAAGCGGATCATCGACCTCCGGATCGGGCTTCGGAGGTGGTTTTGGCGGAGACACAGCTACCTGTTCATGAAACAAAGTTAAATAGCCTAATTTGAAAAGAAGAAACATATAGTAAGGACAATAAGTACCTGCTGTTATAAAGACTTGACCAGATGTGTCGGCCAAGCAAGGAAGGTGTGAAGTGCCTGCCCCACTAAGGAAACCTCATCAGTGGGTACAGGAACTGGAGCATCTGCATCTCTAACCTCCTCCACACTCACCTTTACTTGGCCAAGCTACAAAGGAGTGTTATGAACAACAGTGGATCCCTCATAAACTCTCCCGATGGCAACCAGGCAGGCAGGATCTGCTTCTATGTACAAGTCGCACCTGTCAGAGTCACCGGTCTCAGGATCGTTTCCTGAGGGATCAACACAACTCCCCTTTGTACTCACTCGAGGACCGGAGGGACCAGGACCAACCAGAGGCTCAGGAGGCAATGCAAGTCCCTGAAATTGCATCTGCGACTGAAGGTGGCTGAAGGATGCCATGACCTGCCTCGTCACTTTCTCTGTGATGGACTCCTCTAGTTGGTCCCTGATCTGCTGAGTCAGCTAGTGTAATTCGTTAGGAGGCAGGGAGGAAGCGCTGCGGGACGTCCGTGGAGCCGATCCAAAGTATTGCTTGATGGTGACACCGGCTCCAATACCACGGACACGTCCAGGGTGCTCTGGACGTCCAATAGCAGCGGCCAGAACATCCTGACGTCCATGGGGGACGAACGATCCCTGTGCGGCCTGCTCCTCAAACGAATCCTGCACAGAAAACACATAGTGGTACATGGCATTCTCAAAATATTCAAACATAATTGTAATGGTTAGTTGAACATGACTTACAATCTTCTCAGCGATTTCCTTTGCGGCCTCAGTCGTCATCTCCCCTGTCTTCTTCGTGCGGGCCATCTTCCACTTCACGTGGCGTCTGACCGGGGATGGAGGGTCGATGACGCCATCAACGCTTCCTGACTGTGCAGCTTCCTGCATCTTCTTCTTGGTCTTCTCAGCCAGGAGCTTCTGTTCCAAATAATCATAACCCCCACGAGACAAAACGTGGGGGGCAGTATTCTGCTTCTGGATGGCCTGTGCCTTCATGCGCACATCCTGAAAAAATTAAACAATAATGTTTGAAATGGGTAGAATGAAGTATAACAACATCATGTTTAATATGAAAAACAACTTAAATGGCAAAGGAACATACCTCCCAAGAAGGGTCTCTGCAAGTCTGGCAAAACTGGACCCACTTTTCCTTGCTGATGCCGTATTTGTCACAGACAGTGTCCTCGACACCGTCCTGATCGGCTGCAAGGGCCCATTTCCTCGTGAGGTCTGATTTAAACTGCCTCCATCTCTCCCCCACGGTCTATAGTAACTTCCTTTTCGTCCTACTGTCAGAAGCCTCTGGGATATCAAATTCCGCCTGAAACATTAAACAAAGTTTATTTGTTACAATAATGAAATTTTTTGGCTATTAATTACACACAATCAAATAAGAAAAGAGAAATACCTGAATATCCTCCCAAATCAGGTCCTTCTGAGCAGTAGGGACCTCCTTCCAGTTCTCGTAGGTGATGTCCACCTTATCATGTGCCACAATCCCCAAATATGTTCTTAATTTCTTCTTGTGGGGACCGTCGGCCTTCCCTGTAGCAGGATCAACATGCACCACTAGTCTCTCAACACCAGGTGGTCTAGTGGACAACGATCGTAGGCGTGAGGCTTTGCGTGTCCGCTTCATGGCAGATGTCGAAGCCGATGCGTCCGAAGTAGGAGGAGGAGGAGGAGGAGAAGGAGGAGGAGGAGGAGGAGGAGGAGGAGGAGTAGTGGAGGCAGGTGGAGAACCCATGATCTTTTATACAATAACATACAAAATTGGATTAATGAAAAGAGGATTAGTGATAAGTTTTTTTTGGAAGGCAAAAGTATAAGATTATTAAACAAAACCCCACCACATAAGGAGACAAGACAAATTAACCAAAGGACTCTGAAAGATAGGTAGTTGTGCTTTTTAATTGTGATTTCATCCATGTTTTCTTTGATATTGATTTTCTTAGGACTTCATCCATGTTTTGACAGCATTTGATTTTCTTTTTTGTAGAAAAGAAAGAGGGGAACGAGCAACAATTTGAAGGTTGTACATTCAGGAACTAAAGAATTCAAAATAGCTAGTAATAAGAGGGATTTGTTTTTGGGATTTTCTGAGCACCAAGAGCGGCTACGCAAGAAGCTTGCACTTGAGGAGGGAAGGATATTTGCAGCTAATGAACAACTTTCTTAACTATTTGTCCTTCAGATTTTACTGTTTTTTTTCTTATATGTAAATATAAATAATATAAGGTTATGCCATAGGGACATGGTCATTTTTACCCCTAACAATCTTAGAAGTAAATATAGACCATGTTTTTACGCCATACCCTTATACCATTTATATTTACATATTAGCAAAAAGAAACAGTAAAATCTTAAGGACAAATAGTTAAGAAACTTATTCATTAGCTGCAAATATCCTTCCCTCCTCAAGTGCAAACTTCTTGCGTAGCCGCTCTTGGTGCTCAGAAAATCCCAAAAACAAATCCCTCTTATTACTAGCTATTTTGACTTCTTTAGTTCCTGAATATACAACCTTCAAATTGTTGCTCGTTCCCCTCTTTGAGAATGAGGAGGATCTTCATAGGACTTCATCCAACTGATGTTTGTCGGCAGTTTCATCATCCACCACCATTTTCTTCTGTGCCTTCTCACGTTCATTGTTGTTAAACCCATATTTATGCCTTCTTCCCTTCATGTCTTGTTTGATCACAAGTTTAGCTGAATCTCCCATCTTCAGCATAGTTGAATCTCCTGTCTTATTGTCCAATGCCACATTTTGATAGCCTGTATCTCTTTTGTTCGTATGTTCTACTGCTTCAGCTTCACAATGCATAGAGCAATCAGAATTTTCCAGTCATCAGCAAAGGCTTCTGCATCAGCGTTGACACTCTCCACCCTCTTTGGTTTATGCTTCTGTGTTTTCTTCCATGCTTCCTCCTTATAATTCTCAGATTTATTGGAGGTCCCACTAGAAGGATCAGCACCAATCCGTGCCTATTCCTCCTCTACTAGCTTAATATCTTTCGTTTCAGCTTTGCTTTTGAAAACTACACTGTAATTTACAAAACAAAAGTTGAAAGGAAAGATATTGACCTGATAGACGAGGAAGAAGCACAGATTGGTGGTGATCATTCTAGTGCAACCTCGAATAAAGCTGAGATTTATAACGAGGAGGCACGGAAGAAAACACAGAAGCATAAACCAAAGATGGTGGAGAGTGTCAATGCTGATGCAGAAGCCTTTGGTGATCACTCGGAAATTCTGATTGCTTTATGCATTCTGAAGCTGAAGCACTAGAACATACGAAGAAAAGAGATACAGGCCATCAAAGTGTGGCATTGGACAATGAGACAGGAGTTTCAACTATGCTGAAGATGGGAGATTCAGCTAAAGTTGTGATAAAACAAGACATGAAGGGAAGAGAGCATAAATATGGGTGTAACAACAATGAACGTGAGAAGCCAGAGAAGAAAAGGGTGGTGGATGATGAAACTGGCGACAAACATGAGCTGGATGAAGTCCTAAGGAGGCAAATTGAAACAAAAAACCGATGCCTCAATAAGAGAAAAATGTAGTTGTCACTTACTACGTTTGGTGACCTCTGTCTTTGCAGAAAATTACATTAGCCGATGTTAATCAATTCTCTTTCATCATGATCATTACGATTTGCATGAACGTCATCAGCTTCTTCTTCTCCAACAACGTTACCAGTGATTTGAGCGGTCAAAGGACTAACATAGGTGTCCATGTATGAATCATCATCTTCTACAATAACACCAACTGTTTTGCCCTGCAGAACCACGCACCACCTTTCATCACAAGGGTCTTGCACGTAAAATACTTGTCTAGCTTGTTCTGCCATGATGAAAGGGCCATTGTGGTAACCAAGTTTCTTTAGATCTACCAGGGTAAATCCTATATCATCGGTGCACACACCGGTGTTGCTGTCAACCCATTTACATTTGAAAACACGTACTGTAAATTTCACATAATTAAGCTCCCAAATTTCATCAATGAACCCAAAGTAAGGGATGGAAGCTACACAGGGATAGGCGTCATTGACACTTGCAAAGTGTTGAGATTCAGCCCTTAGGGTGACCCCGCTGTTCTGCATTGTACTTTTGTCATCTTGTGCTTTTGTGTAAAATGAATACCTGTTTATGTCGTATCCTTGCCAGGTTATAACATTTCTTTTAGGCCCATCTGCTAGTTTTCTTAATGTTTCTGAAGCATTCTCATATGCAAAGATTGTATCTTTAAACCAATCACAGAAAGTTTTGTTATGCTTTTTCAACGCCCAATTCTTTGACATTTTCGGATTATTATGTTTGACTAAAGCTTCATGCTTAACTATGTATGGAAAAACTTCATTACTGTTGTTCAAGACATACAAGTGAGCTTGTAACAAATCTTCTACACTTGGAGTGATCACCTGCAGTCCTCTTGAACCCTTACCACCCACTCTGTCATCATGTCGACACTCAGGAAGCCCAACAGCTTTAGCCTTCTCTAAGTATTCTGAACAAAATTCAATGGCTTCTTCTGCAATGTACCTCTCAATAATAGATGCTTCCGGACGATATAGATTCTTTGTATACCCTTTTAAGATCTTCATGTATCGCTCAACCGGGTACATCCACCGTAGATAAACAGGACCACATCATTTGATTTCTCTGACCAGATGCACAATCAAGCGAATCATGATGTCAAAGAAAGCATGGGGAAAATAGATCTCCAACTGGCACAGTATAATTGCGGCCTCATTTTCCAACTCATCAAACATTAATGGATCAATCACTTTGCTACATATAGCATGGAAGAAAAAGCACAGGCGAGTTATCGTGAACCTGACTTTGTTTGGCAAGATGTCTCGTATAGCCACGGCTAACAATTGTTGCATGAGCACGTGACAATCGTGAGACTTTAACCCTACAAGCTTAAGCTCCTTCAACTGCACAAGGCTCTTAATATTTGAAGAGTATCCTTGTGGAACCTTCACCCGACGAAGATACTGACAAAAACTTATCTTCTCCTTCTTGGACAAAGTATGGCAGGCTGGGGGCAAGTAAATTTTCTTCCCATCAGACCTTGGATGCAACTGTGCTCTTATACCCATATCAGCTAGATCTTGACGGGTATTCAAGCCATCCTTCATCTTGCCTTGAATGTTAAGGAGTGTCCCAATCACACTGTCACAAACATTTTTCTCCACATGCATAACATCAATACAATGTCTAACATCAAGATCACACCAGTACGGAAGATCAAAGAAAATGGACCTCTTCTTCCATATGCAACTTTGACTTTTATCCTTCTTTTGGGTCTTCCCAAATACAGTGTTCAGGTGTTGAACCCGCTGATATACCTGTTCACCAGTGAACGGTATCGGTGCAATATCATGCTCTTGACTTCCATTAAAAGCTTTTCTCAGTCGTCTATAAGGATGATTGGGTGTTAGAAAGCGGCGATGCCTACTGTAGACTATTTTTCTCCCATGTTTCAGTTGTGTGTAACTTGTATTTTCTTCACAGATGGGGCATGCATGATGACCCTTAACATTGTAACCGCTGAGATTCCCATATGCTGGGAAGTCATTAATGGTACAAAAAAGCATTGCACACATTTCAAACGTCTCCTTGCGAAACGCATCAAACACTACAACCCCCTCGTCCCACAACTTTCTCAGATCTTCAACCAACGGACTTAGATAAACATCAATGTCATTTCCTGGCTGTCTTGGGCCCGATATCATCATAGACAACATCATGTATTTTCGCTTCATGCACAACCAAGGAGGCAAATTGTAAATTACTAGCAGAACTGGCCATGAACTATGTTGAGTGCTTAAGGTGCCATATGGATTCATTCCATCACTGGCTAGTCCAAGTCTAAGATTTCTTGGCTCATTCCCAAAGTTCGGATACAAACCATCAATCTTCTTCCACTGGGAGCAATCAGTCGGATGACGGACCATTCCATCATAAATCCTTCCATTTGCATGCCATGTAAGGTCTTTTGCGTCGTCCTCATTAGCAAACAGACGCTTAAACCTTGGAATGATTGGAAGATACCACAAAACCTTCGCTGGGGGGCCCTTGTTGGAGTTTTCATCAGAATTGCTTTCCTCTTCATCCTTCACTTTGTACCATGAAGTCCCACAGACAGGGCATTTGGACATTTCTTGGAATTCATGCCTGTAGAGTATGCAATCATTGGGGCAAGCATGAATCTTCTGATACTTCATACCCATGAGACATAATATCTTCTTCGCCTTATAGTAACTTTTAGGCAGCGTGTTGTCCTCTGGAAGCAGATTGTGCACTACCTCAAGCAGTGAGGTGAAACTTTTGTCACTCCACCCATACCTGGCCTTCACATTAACCAGACTTAACACCGCAGACAACAGGGTTAAGGAATTCTTGCACCCTGTATACAAAGGCTTCTTTGAATCACTCTGCAATCCTTCATACACAGGGGCGTGTGCTTGTTGAAAACACTCTTGTCCAAGGTCACGAATCATGTCTTCCAAGCGATCTCCCATTTCTACATCAAACGGTTCAGATTGGGACCCAGTATGCATGTCAGTCACTTCACCATGCCATATCCACGGCGTGTAATTCTTCTTCATCCCATCACACAATAGATGGTCCCGTATGTCGTCAAGTAGTTGTCGTCTTCCATTCAAACAATTGATGCAAGGACAATAATATTTTCCTTCTTCATTCGGTCGACCTCTTTCTAAAGCAAATTGCAAAAACTGCTCGACGCCATCCTCATATTCTGGGCTCATGCGACTTTGATTGATCCAACTTCGATCCATCTAAGCAAATCCATGCATGCAAATCTCACTTTTTTATTTATAGGTGGGGCCCTATCCCATTTAGGAAGACTGTCTTTTATGTTAGCCTCAAACGTCATGGTTAGCATTATTTTGAACAATTTGAGTAAATTTCGGCAGCATTTCACATTGGTCTCCAAGTACACGACATGACATCGGTGAAACGAATTTCACGATAATCAAGTATGCACTCAGAGAACAACTTGAAATGCATTCAACCGAAATTTCATCAAATTAATCAAAATAATAATAACCTGACCGAATGAGTCTAACATAAAAATACAAGTCTCCCCAAACTGTTCAAACGGACAATTCAAGACTAAATACAATGACTAATGCAAACTATCCGCAAGAATCATTGCATTCAGTCTCAAACGGGAATCTACGGTTCACTCAGCATGAACAACAGTTATTTATATAGCAAATTACATTCAGCACGTATAACAACATTCATGGCATACAAGAACATTCATGACGTACAAGAACATACAAGGACATCAACAGTTGTGTGTGTGTGTGTGTGTGTGTTTTGTGTTTGTCTCTTTATGTGTGTGTGTGTGTGTGTGTCTGTCTATATGTGTGAGTGTGTTTGTGTATGTGTGTGTCTGTGACTCAGTGTGTGTGTCTTTGTGTGTGTGTCTGTGGCTCAGTGTGTTTGTGTGTTTGTCTGTCTCTTTATGTGTGTGTGACTGTGTGTGTGTGTGTGTGTTTGTCTCTTTATCTGTGTGTGTGTGGGTGGGTGTGTTTGTGGTTGTCTCTTTATCTCTGTGTGTGTGTGTTTGTCTCTTTATGTGTGTGTGTGTCTATCCATGTGTGTGAGTGTGTTTGTGTATGTGTGTGTTTATGACTCAGTGTGTGTGTCTTTGTGTGTGGGTCTCTGTGTGTGTCTGTGGCTCATTGTGTTTGTGTCTCTGTCTGTGTCTTTATGTGTGCGTGACTCTGTGTGTGTGTGTGTGTGTATCTTTACGTGTGTGTGTGTGTTTGTGTTTGTGTCTGCGTGTTTTTGTCTCTATGTGTGTGTGTTTGTGTATCTGTGTGTGTCTCATTGCAGGGTAGCAAAGGATCATTAAATTGTAAACATCATGAGCCACATGATGAGGGAAGCAGTATCAAATCAATGCTTTACAAGCTTTTGGTCAATCTAAGGAGTGGTGTCTTCATGCTGCAAATTGATGGTTTCTGAGTGGAAAATCCTAATTTGGTTAAGCCTGAAATTCTGCAGCATTTGCAAAGCAGATTCAAATTAATTGAAGTTATGTACGAGCACTGTAGCTTTTACAAAAATAAGCACTGCAGCTTATTTAAGGCACAAATTCTGCAGCATCTGCAGTATGTGGGTGTGTTTCAGTGTGTGTGTGTGTGTTTCAGTGTGTGTGCGTGTGTGTGTGTGTTTCTGTCAGTGTGTGTGTTTCTGTGTGTGTGTGTGTGTGTGTGTGTGTGTTTCTGTGTGTGTGTGTGTGTGTGTTTCTGTCAGTGTGTGTGTGTTTTTGTCAGTGTGTGTGTTTCTGTGTGTGTGTGTGTGTGTGTGTGTGTGTGTGTTTCTGTCTTTTATGTGTGTGTGTGTGTTTCTGTCTTTTATGTGTGTGTGTGTGTGTGTGTGTGTGTGTGTGTGTGTGTGTGTAGGTGTGTGGCTGTGCATGTGTGTGTGTGTGTTGAAGATGCACACAAAGCGATGCAGTGTTAAAAGGGTCCAGAAGTTAGAAGCAAAGCTGAACTATCGGGTCTGAAAATCAATTTTGCTAAGAGTAGATTCGGAGCTTTCGGGATTTCTGATCAATGGAAGCATGATACAGCAAAGTACTTGAACTGCAGCTGCTTAACTCTTCTTTTTGTGTATCTTGGCATACCTATAGGGGCTATTAATGCAACAAAATGGTGAGCTGTGGACCAGAGTTTTGAATTCCAAATATGGTGGATGGAGGAACCTTGAAGAAACAGGAAATTCAGCAAAACAATGTGTTTGGTGGAGGGATGTAAAACAAGCTTTCAATCAATCTCAACAGGGACTAGTTATTCAAAATAACATGAGGTGGAAGGTGGGGGATAGAGAGAAAGTTAGATTCTGGACAGATAAGTGGATTAATCAAGAGGAGTCGCTAGCAGAAAGGTACCCCAGGCTGTTTATTATATCCTCACAGCAGAATCACACCATTAGGCAGATGGGAACTCAAAATGACATGGGCTGGGAATGGAATTTTTCATGGAGAAGACTGCTTTTTGACAATGAAATTGATACTGCCATCAGTTTCCTTAGGGAGGTACAAGGAGAAAGCATATAGCAACAGCAAATTGACATTTGGGCTATATGGAAGCTCAGAAACATAATTTTGTTTGCAAATGCAGAATTTGATACTAATCGGCTTTTTGAAGATGCTATCTTTATAATTTGGACTTGGCTTAGACAATTTGAGAAGGACTTCACAGTCCACTATAATCAGTGGTCAAGTAATATTAGACAAGGCTTTTTGTTTTTGTAGAGGGAGTGCACATAGTTTCAAAAATACTTGAACACTACACAAGTAGACCTATTAGACTACTTATGTACTACATATAATAGTCCATACCTTTGTAATTAGTACCTCTGGTACTTTATTTCAATATAATATATTTATCTTTGCTGATAAAAAAAACATTTGCTTGCCAATTGATCAAAGATAGAATCCCAACTAAAGGGAATTTACGGAGAAGACAGCTGGAGAAAGGCTTTGCCCAGCCCTACAACTATTGGTCTAGTAATTTATCAACAACATTTTTTGATTAGGGTAGCAGTGCAGGGTTATTGTATTCTATTTAGATTGGCACCTGATTCGTAGGACCTATGGTTCTGCTAGTCTGCTGGTTTCTAACTTGTATATTTAGTACCTTTGGTACTCACAGTTATTAATACAAATTATAATTTTGCTGATAAAAAAAACCATAATAGAAGACAGAGAGAACGACAATGGCAGTCACAACATATATATACAGAAGGCATGAACATATCAGTCCAATGAAAGAAAGGTCATGTAGACAGGCATAGCATAAGTTACAAATATACCAGTAATGCATACAACAACAATTTCAAATTAGTTTTCGAATCAAACATATAAATACCTGAGTTCGAGGCTTCAAAGATATAATCAAAGCGCTTCCACAGCAACGCCAATTAGCAGTAGTAAATGATAACCCTAAAAAAACCATACAGAAATTAGCCACAGTGTATTTAAAGCCTTTTATCAACAATATGAGGGCTGTCCAGGATTCAAATAGAGAAGAACCATAATAATGATAATGGGTTTAGCTTTTTCTGTGAGTAATGGAGAAGGAAACTTGTCTACAATAGTACTAGTAGTTGTTTTGTTTGCACACTGCACAATTCATAAATGATAAGGGGATCCACAAAATTCAGAAGAAGCTCAATGAAGTGGAGGATTTAGCATCTAATAGAAGCCTATCTGATGATGAGATAAAGGCTAAGAGAGAATTACAACAAGAATTGTGGGAGGCCTCAATAGCTTATGAATCTTTATTAAGGCAGAAATCTAGAGGGAGACAAGTGGAGACATCAACTCAGATAAAAAACAGGAGACAAATGCAGGCTTTATTCAGACCCAGGAAGCTCTTAAAATGTGGAAAATGATCCAACAATTGGGAGTGACCACTGGAAACAATCAGGATGTCCACCACAGGGAAATTCTACAAAAATTAAGTAGTATGGAAACCAGAGATAGATTGGAAGCTGAGAGGTTGGGAGATAATGATAGGGACCCATGAATATAGCCTCTTACAATGTTAGAGGTTTGGGGAAGGGAGTAAAATGGGCTGCCATAAGGAGATTAATCAACAAAGAAAATATTCAAATGCTATGTCTGCAGGAGACTAAGAAAGATAGCATTGATAGAACATTATGCCAGGCTATATGGGGTAGTGATGAAGTTAAGTGGGAGATGCAACCTGCAATCAATTCAGCTGGTGGCATCTTATGCATTGTGACAATATACTCTCCCTGTGATATAAATAACAAGAGACTATTGTGGGATTCTGTGAAACAGCTGAAACAAGCCTCTCAAGTATGACTATGGTGTGTTTGCAACAGAGAAGACATGAAACAAACTCCTTGGAAGGAGTTTGCAACAGAGAAGACATGAAAATCTGCATTGTGACAGTATACTCTCCCTGTGATATAAATAACAAGAGACTATTGTGGGATTCTGTGAAACAGCTGAAACAAGCCTCTCAAGTATGACTATGGTGTGTTTTTTTTTTGAACGGCCAAAAATATCATATATTATATAAGAATAGTACCAGAGGTACTACAAAGATACAAAAGAAAGCCATAGGCTTAGGCTAAAAAATAAAGCCTACAAAATCCTCCCCAGCAAGAAACATTACAAGATCCAGCCACCCTTCCCTTACTAGGTGAAGGCAAAAGACATGGATGAGGACCATTGTTGAAACGGAACAGCAAAGCCCTTTTCCCATCCCCTCAACCAAGACCAAGTTCTAAAAATAGCATTATCCACCAGCTTTGAAATAGAAAACTGTTGATTATTAAAAATCATGTCGTTCCTATAATACCAAATAGAAACTATTGCTATTATCCACCAAATCTTCCACTTTTTGTTAGTAGCCTTAGAAGCAGCCATAGAGAAATGCTGAGTGAAGTTGTCCACAGGCCTACAGTGCAAGACTCTTGCTTCCTTGACCCAAGAGTTAAATTCCCACCATAGTGGCATAATTTTTATGCATGTGAAGAAGAGATGAGAAGCCGATTCCACTTGGTTTTGACAGAAGGTGCAGAGATCATTATCAAGAGGAACTTGCCTTCTAAGCAGATTTTCCTTAGTCGGTAACCTATCCCAAAGAAGTCTCCAGACCAAGGTCAAGGCCCTCGGAGGAGCTTTTACATCCCATGGCTGATTAAAGTCATGATTTGAGAATGGTGATGGTTGCTCACCTTTAATACAAAGATACGCAGTGGATGTGGTGAAGGTTCCTTTTGGGTCTGTACCCTACACCCAGTAGTCCTTCGTATCTGCAGTAGGGCTTAGAGCTAAAACCTGATCAATAAACTCTGATGCGCTTCCCAATTCATTGTCAAACAAGTTCCTCCTCCAAGAGAATTGACACTGCCAACCTTCTTCTCCAAAGAAGCCCATATTTCCCACTATCTGAGACTTGTTAGAAGTTATTTGGTAAAGGTTTGGATATTTGTCTCGAAGGGTTCTTCCATCACTTAACCAAGAATCTTCCCAAAATAGAATTTGGTCACCCCTGCCCAATCTCCACTGGAATTGGTTTAGGACCCCAGCCATGCTATTGTGAAGCATAACATATTTCAAATCAGACCACCAAAAGGAGTGGTGTTGTTTGTGAGAAGCCTCTTCCAGTCCTCTCCACCCTTTATACTTGGAAAGGAGAATCCTATTCCAGAATTGGTCTGTTTGCTGAAACAATTGCCACTTCCATTTGATGAGGAGTGCTCTGTTAAAGTCCTTGATAGCTTTAATGTCCAATCCTCCTTTATCTCTAGGAACACAAACTTGATCCCATGCCACCCAAGCGATTTTTTTCCCCTCTGCTCCTCTTCCCCACAGGAAGTTTCTTTGAATGGAAGTTAGTCTTTTTATCACTGCTGAAGGGGCCCTGAAAAATGACAAGTAAAACAGAGGCAAGACTGTCAAGACAGAATTTATTAAAGTGATTCTGCCTGCCATAGAGACTATCCTCTGATTCCAAATGTTCAGTTTGGCCTTAAACTTTCTAAAAATAGGCTCCCACATAGAGCTCCTTCTCGGGTTAGCACCTATGGGCATCCCCAAATAGGTGAAAGGAAGCTATAAATATCCACAATTCAGGAGAGTTGCTGCAGACCTGCACCAATTCCGAGATTGGCCAATAGCACCAAAAAGACTTTTAGCAAAGTTAATTCTAAGGCCAGATACCATCTCATAACTTCTGAGCATAGCCTTAATAAGAGTGACGTTGTCCATAGAAGGTTCCCCAAAGAAGATAGTGTCATCCGCAAATTGAAGCATGTTAACTGGAATCTTTTCCTTCCCCACCAAGAAGCTGTGATAGAGGTTTTTGGCTACAGCTTCTCTCATCATACTCGACAACCCTTCAGCTACTAGATTAAAGAGGAAAGGTGCCAAGGGGTCTCCTTGTCTCAAACCTCTTTGAGGTTTAAATTCATCAGTAGGACTTCCATTCACTAAGATGGAAATGGAAGCTGATGATAAACACTCCTTAATCCAACTTATCCACTTTTCTTGAAAACCCATTCTTTACAGCATATAAAAAAGGAAGCCCCAAGACACAGAGTCATATGCTTTTTCGAAATCAGCTTTAAACAACAAGCAAGGTCTCTTGCCTCTCCTAGCCTCCTCCACAACCTCATTGGCAATTAGAACTGAATGAAGTAGCTGTCTGCCCTTAACAAAGGCTGATTGCCTTTCATCTATAAGGTGATTCATAACCTTGCTAAGCCTATTAGCTAGGACTTTAGCAATGATTTTGTAGACACATCCTATTAAGGATATAGGTCTAAAATCTGTAATGAGTTGAGGGTCTTTGGTCTTAGGAATGAGGGCGATGAATGATGAATTGAGGCCCTTGGGAATAGCTGCGTTAACATAGAATTCTGAAAAAAAAAACCTGAGAAAGTCAGGTTTCAGATCCTTCCAGAAATGTTTGATAAAGCAGAAATTTAGCCCATCGAGCCCTGGGCTTTTATCGCTACCACAGGCCCACACTGCTTTAGTAATCTCCTCCTCCTTAAAAGGTTCCACCAGCCTCTCGCTTTGGAGAATAGTCAAAGCCTTGAAAGATACTCCATCTAAATTGGGGCCAGACAAACACGGATCTGCAAATCTGCTTTTAAAATGCTGAAGAATAGCTTCCTTAATAGCTAGAGGGTTGTCAACCCAACCCCCATTAATTTGCATCCCCCTTAAAGTATTCCTTCTTCTACTTGAGTTGATGATTTTATGGAAATAAGCAGAATTACTATCTCCCTCCTTAAGCCATTTACACCTGGATTTTTGACGCAGCATAGATTCTTGAAGAAAAGTTTGCTCCCATAGATCAGATTGGAGCTGCTTAAGTTCTTGGGCTTGCTGTACAGTAGGTTGAGTTGTGATAGAATTCTCCAATTCATTCAGCTTCTGCTGGGTGATCTTCACCTTGTTGGCATGAACCCCACACTTTTCTTTGCTCTAGGATTTTAGCCTTTTTTTAAGTTTCTGCAGCTTACACTTCAAGGCATATCCCCCCAACCCATAGGCTGGTTAGTAGTCCAACAGTCCTTCACCACCTTATATGGTGTGTGCTTGGGGATTTTAATTGCATAAGGAACCCGAATGAAAGAATTGGAAAATCAGACAGATTAGTGGGTGATAATAGTATGCAAGAATTCAATGAATGGATTGAAGATATGGAGTTATTGGAGGTTCCTAATGTGGGCAGACAATACACTTGGTTTAGGCCAAATGGTGAATCTAAAAGCAGATTAGACAGGGCATTAATATCCCCTGAATGGAGGGACACGTGGCCAGAAAGTGTGCAGTTCACTTTAGCAAGAAATTTTTCAGATCATTGCCCTATTCTTATTAAAGCTAATAATGTGGATTGGGGTCCTAAACCTTTTAGGATTCTAAATTGCTGGCTAACAGATAAGTCTTTCAAAGATGTAGTCAATCATTGCTGGAATTCTGTCCAAGTTGTAGGATGGGGAGCTTATGTATTAAAAGAAAAAATCAAAAGGCTGAAGGGCAGATTAAAGATATGGAACAAGGAAGAATATGGGGATACTTTTAAAAAATTTCAGCAACTGGAAGTAGAGCTTAATAAACTAGAGTAGGACACCTTGCATTGACAAATGACTGATCTGGAAATTTCAAGAAGGAAGAAGCTGCAGGAAGATTTGTGGGTGGCTGCCTAAGCCCATGAAACATTACTAAGGCAGAAATCAAGAACAAGATGGCTAAAGGAAGGAGACTGCAACACAAGATTTTTCCATGTCAGGGTGAATGCAAATAGAAATAGAAATAGCATCAAAGGACTTCTCATTGAAGGTGTTTGGACATATGAACCTAATAAGGTGAAGGAAGAAATCAGAACCTTTTTCTCCAATAGATTTCATGAAGCAGATTTTCAGAGACCTCGAATTGATGGCATCAGCTTCAAATCCTTAGACCATCAGCAGAATTCCATGCTTGTGGCACCATTTCAGGAATCTGAAATTCAGAATGCTGTCTGGGATTGTGGCAATGACAAGAGCCCAGGTTCTGATGGTATTAATTTCAGATTCATAAAGTAGTTTTGGGATACTTTGAAGCATGATATATTTCGATATATTCATGAGTTCCATGCTAATGGTGCTATTCCCCGAGGCTGTAATGCTTCTTTTATAGCTCTCATTCCCAAGATTTCAAACCCACAACATTTGGGAGAATATAGACCCATATCCTTAATTGGGTGCATGTACAAGATAGTGGCCAAGGTGCTTGCAAACAGAATTAGAAGAGTGCTGCCAGCAATAATTGAGGAAACTCAATTTGCTTTCATTGAAGGATCCCAAAAACAGTGGAGGAAAGGCTCAAAAGGATACAGCGCAAATTTTTGTGGGGTGGAGGACTAGAGCAAAAAAGAATAGCATGGATTAAATGGGACCAAGTTTGTATGCCAAAGGACAAAGGTGGGCTGGGGATTAAAGATATTGATAGCTTTAATCTTGCTTTGCTAGCCAAATGGAAATGGAATTATATGCAAGAGAAGGGAGAAATCTGGTCTAGGGTGTTGGAGTCAAAGTATGGGGGCTGGAGGAGCTTGTATGAAGAAGGAAGGGAAGGGCATCAATCTATATGGTGGAAAGATTTAAAACAAACTATTAATTCAGCACAGCATGGAGACATAGTTCACAACAACATGAGGTGGAAAATTATAGGAGGTGATAAGGTCAGGCTTTGGGAAGATAAATGGAATCAGCAGCAGCAACCTCTAGCTGAGAGGTATCCTAGATTGTACCAAATATCTACACAGCAAAACCAAATCATCAGACACATGGGACAGCACATGCAGTCAGGCTGGGAATGGCAATTTCTATGGAGAAGATCGCTGTTTGAAAATGAAATTGAGTCAGCAGTCAATTTTTTAAAGGATATTGAAGGTATACACATTCAACAGCAAGCATCGGATGAATGCGAATGGTTAGGTGATCAAACAAGGAAATATTCCACCCGTAGTGCATACAATCTGATTTTGGAAGCTTCTAAAGGGGGTCAGCATCAGGACTGGTGTAAGGAACTATGGAGGATTAAAATTCCTAGCAAAATTTCTGTTTTTGCTTGGAGGCTAATAGAAGACAGACTACCAACAAGGATGAATCTACATAGGAGACAAGTGCAATTGCAGGATCTGCGATGTCCTTTCTGCAGAGAAGCTGTAGAGGAGGCATCTCACTTGTTCTTCCACTGTGTCTTTATCCAACCAATTTGGTGGGAATCGATGTCGTGGCTGAACTTACAAACTGCCTTTCCTCTTGGGCCAAAACAGAATTTTCTACAGCATATATCTATCCAGGAAACAGGATTAAGGAGTAACAGATGGCGATATTGGTGGATGGCGGTAACTTGGGCTATTTGGAAAACCAGAAACAGAGTTCTATTTTCAAATGCAGAATTTGATGCTAACGGATTGTTTGATGAAGCTGTTTTTTGGACTTGGACTTGGCTAAGACATTTTGAGAAACATTTCTCAACTCATCTTAATCAATGGGCAAGCAATATTAGTCAGGGTTTTATCATGTAATGGGTGTTACATTTAGAACAAAAGATATGTTCTCCTAATATCTAGAATACCTTAGTCTTAGTATCTAGATATCAGGATGTATATCCCTATGTACTAGTACCACTGGTACTTTTGATCACTAATATATATATAATATAACACCTTACTAAAAATCATGCAACATTACTTATTACTACCCAGAAAAAATAAAATAGGTCAAATGAAGTATAGAAGTTAGTGTTACCTTGATGAAGAGAACCCAGCAACACACGCACGTTAGCGGAGCCTGTACAATCGCAAACAAAATGTTATCCGATGCACTCCCAATTCGGGTCAAACCACTCACAACGAAACTTAGCATACACGAATTTGACCTACGTACCTCGCGGAGAAAGCTTTGACCTTTGAGCACCGACGACTGTTTCAGCACCCTAGTAGCATCTCTGTATCTAGGGTTTTCTTCGACCCAGGACAATGTGGGTTCTGTGGGGTTCGAGCGACGACAATATGGGTTTTCCGGCAGCGTAGGGGGTTCTGTGGGTTCCAGCGACGACAATGTGGGTTTTCCGGCAGTGTAGGGGGTTCTGTGGGTTCGACCAATGACAATGTGGGTGTCGACGGAGCGGTTTCCGGCAGATTTCGGGCGGGAGGAGAAAGAGAACAGCAATTTCAGGCAGGAGGATGACAAAGAGAATAGGTAGGGCAAGGTTTTCGAACGCGCGTGGCTTCTGAAATCTCTATTTTTTTTTAACTTATAAACACAATAACATTGGTTTTTTATGGATAACCGATGTTAACTAAATATACTTAACATCGGTTTTGTAAAAACCGATGTTAACATCAAATACATTACATCAGTTTTTTAACAAACCGATGTTAAAATCAACTCCTTAACATCGGCTCCCTCAAAACCGATGTTAACTCTATGAAGTTAACATCGGTTTTGCCCAAACCGATGTTACCATATTCATCTTAACATCATGTTAACATCGGTTTTTTAAATAACCGATGTTAACATGAAGTAGTTAACATCGGTTTTGCTAAAACCGATGTTAAGTAATTCCATTTAATTACAAAAATGCCACCGCGCTTTCGTTAACATCGATTTTAGCTATAACCGATGTTAATTGGGCGATGTAGAAAGCTTTTTTTTAGTAGTGCAAGAAAGCAAAATTTCATGATGAGGGAAGCTTTGATGTGGACTATTAATGATTTTCCTACTTATGGGATGTTGTCTGGTTGGAGGACACATGGTAGACTAGCATGTCCGTATTGCATGGAGGACACAAAGGCCTTTCAGTTGGCAAATGGGGGAAAAATATCTTGGTTTGACTGTCATCATAGGTTCTTACCTACTGATCATGCATTTAGGAGGAACAAAAATGCCTTCAGAAAAGGAGAAGTAGAAAGGGATGAGCCACCACGTATGTTGACATCTACACAAGTATGGCGTAGGGTTAGGGATTTGCCAAATGTCACAGAAATTGGTCTGCCACCACCATATATACATGGATATGGGGAGTGGCACCATTGGACAAAAAAGTATCTTTTGGGATCTTTATTGGAAAGATAATTTATTGCGACACAATCTTGATGTTATGCACATAGAGAAAAATTTCTTTGACAACATATTCAACACTGTGATGAATGTCAACGGTAAGAAAAAAGACAACGACAAGGCTAGGATGGACTTAGCTATTTATTGTAGGCGTAAAGACTTGGAGTTGAAGTCGGAGGCTAACGGGAAGTAATTAAAGCCAAAAGCAAATTACACCCTAACTGCAGACCAAACAAAGTTAGTCTGTCAATGGATAAACGAACTACGAATGCCAGATGGTTATTCTTCTAACTTAGCCAAATGTGCCAATGTTGATAAGGGAACCATGCATGGGATGAAAAGACATGATTGTCATGTGTTCATGGAGTGTTTACTTCCTATTGCTTTTAGCTCATTGTCGCCACATGTCTTAAATCCACTTATTGAAATAAGTCATTTCTTTAAAGACTTGTGTTCTACAACTTTGATGGAGGATGACTTGAGTAGAATGGAAAAAAATATTCCATTAATTATGTGCAAGTTGGAGAGAATATTTCCCCCTGCATTTTTTGATTCAATGGAGCATCTACCTATTCACTTGGCATATGAAGCTAGACTTGGTGGACCAGTTCAATACAGATGGATGTATCCATTTGAAAGGTAGTAAAATGATAATTGTATTTTCTTTAAAATTCATTTTTTAATGCTCATGACAATGACTTTGTTTTCTTTAAAATTTGTAGATTCATGGGCGATTCTAAACGAGCAGTGAAAAATAAGGCTTGGGTGGAAGGATCCATTTGCGCGTCTTACATACATCGTGAGACAACTTATTTTTGTTCTCATGATTTCAAAAAATTTATGATGTCACCGTGTAATGTTAGGAATCAAATTCCAATTGAAGCTGAAAGGCGTCCACCGATGTTATCAGTGTTTGACCAGCAAGGTCGTCCTTCTGGGAAAGAGTTAAGCCACTGGTTAACTGATGATGAGAAAGACTCAGCCTATGTTCATGTGTTGATTAACTGTTATGAAGTTAAACCATACCTCAAGTAAGTTTCACAATGTATGCTGTTTGGGATTCAATAATTATGGTTTTATCTTCGCATTATCCCCCGCCCCCTAATTTACTCATACAACTTTATATTTGGACAGTTCATTCTTGCAATCCCAGTCAAATGCCTCTACTCATAATCTACATGCGGATTTTCCTACTTGGTTCCAGCAAAAAGTAAGTATGTTATTGTATATTTTATTTTTCTACTTTATGGTAAAAAAATATAATTGTTCATACTCTTTATATTCGTAGGTTACAAATGTGAGAAACCAACACTTAAAGGATTTATCGTATGGTCCCATGAGTTATGTTAAAGAATGACACACATACTTTGTCAATGGGTACAAATTCCATACTCAAGCATGGAGTGAAGGGAAAAAATGATAAATAGTGGGGTTCACGTAAAGGGCCTTACAGAAGGAGCTGCAGATGATTTTTATGGGGTCATTCAACACATATATGAGCTAAAGTATAATACTACAACCTATCCTAAGCGAGTAGTATTATTTTATTGTCACTGGTTTGATCCAACGAGTAGAGGAACAAGGGTAGATCCTAAATATGCACAGTGGAAATTCGAATGGATAAAAGATATAATTTGTTTGACCCATTCATTAGTGCACATAATGTAAGGCAAGTGTATTAAGTTCCATATCCAGCAACAAGAAGGGACAAACGTGGTTGGTGTGTAGCAATTAAAATGAAGCCAATGTTGGATCAAGTGGCCTCGGAATAATTAAGAAGGGAGGGTTGAATTAATTATTATTGAACCTTTACTAATTAACAATCTACCCTTCTAAGGCTTTTACTATGTTGTTAAGAAAATAAAGAATACAAATAAAAACTTAACCAAAAGTAAAAGCGATAATTAAAGTGCAAAGCGGAAAATAAAGAGTGTAGGGAAGAAAAAAAAAACATAAGAGTTTTATAATGGTTCGGCAACAACCAGTGCCTACATCCAGTCCCCAAGAGACCTGTGGTCCTTGAGATTTCTTTTCAACCTTGTAAAATCCTTTACAAGCAAAGATCCACAAGGGATGTACCCTCCCTTGTTCTCTTTGAACAACCTAGTGGATGTACCCTCCACTAGAACTGATCCACAAGAGATGTATCCTCTCTTGTTCTCAGTCACAACAACCCAAGTAGATGTACCCTCTACTTGTACCACAAAACATGTACCCTCCAATGTGTTAAGACAAAGTTCTTAGGCGGTTAGTCCTTCGAAACTTTGTGAAGGGGGAAACAAAAGAATTCTTAGGCAGTTAGTCCTTTGAAATATTTTGTTTATGGGAAAGGGAAGAATCAAAAGAATTCTCAGACTGTGTCGTTTAGAATTCTTTGACAAGGGAGAAGGGAGACATAAAAGAATTCAGGCGGTTAGTCCTTCGTTCTTTTGGAAAAGGGAGAAGAGAGACACAAAAAGAATTCAGGCGGTTAGTCCTTGGCCAATTCTTTTTGGCAAAGGGAGAAGAGAATGAAAAGATGAATAGCACAAGTTTTTGAACAAAGAACTTTTCTTGGAAGAGAAAGTTTTGAACAAAAACTTTTAGAAAGATGAAGAGAAGATGAAACCAGAAAGTTCTGAAAGAAATGAAATAAGATGTTGAAAGATAGATTGAAAGATAGAATGAATGAAAGAGACGATGGATATATATGCTTCATGCCAAGGTCACATATTTATAGTTTCTTGATGACTCAAGTCAAAACTTGTAACTCTTGGCAATTCCTTTAAAACTAATTACTTAAAAAGTTATGACTTTTGAAAGAATCTTCAGAAACAAGTCACTTGAAGAAATGTGACTTTTGGAAATGAATTTTTCGAAAACAGTCACTGTTAATCAATTACCATAAAGGTGTAATCGATTACACATCAACAGATGTGACTCTTCATTTTGAATTTTGAAAATCTTAACGTTTTAAAACACTGGTAATCGATTACTACAATCTGGTAGTCGATTACCAGAGAGTAAAACTCTTTGGTAATGATTTTGTAAAAAAGTTCTTGTGCTACTCAATGTTTTGAAAAACTTTTTAATACTTATCTTGATTAAGTCTTCTCTTGATTCTTGAATCTTTGAGTCTTGAATCTTGATCTTGATTATTCTTGAATCTTGAATCTTCTTGATGAAACTTTCTCTTGAATCTTGAATTGTTCACTCAATCTTGAAATAATTCTCTTGGGCTTTTTGTCATCATCTTTGTTATCATCAAAACACCTTCAATCAATCTTGATTCATCATCATGAAGCAATAAAGTTTGCTTCTACAATCTCCCCCTTTTTGATGATGACAACTCTGAAATCAAGAAACACATACACACACTTTTTCCTAGTCGATCACTCACTTAAATTTTCCCTCTTTGTTTTTGAGTTTATGCTTTACTTGAAATTAAGTTGATTACTTATGTGAGTTCTTGATTTAATTCCTATTTCTCTCCCCCTTTGGCATCAACAAAAACACAAAGTGCGTAACAAGTATAAGACAAGCATATACTATTAATCATTCACAAGACATACATTGAAGAATATAAACCAATCATGAAGCAGGAAACATGAATAGATCAAATATATAAAAACCACATAGTCATATATCATAATTCATAATTGTTCAATCAAACCATGCAAATAAAGAAATACTAAATTATCCAAATGTCATAATATAGCCAAATACACGGCTAGAAAACAAAGTACTAGTAATATTAAATAATAGAGAACTAAGATGATGGTGGCGGCGGCGGCGGTAGATCAAAGCTTGTACGAATATAAGAAACATCTTCTTTGACCTTGGTGATTCTTGACTCCATTTCATTAAAACGCATGTCTATTTGTAACTCCAAAGTATCAAACCTTTCACCAACAAAGGTTTGAAGACCATCGAACCTATCCAAAATCTTTTGAAGAAGAGAGGAATCTTCTCCACCATGTCCTTCTTCATCAACAGGTCGAGTACCCTTTTTCACCCAAGAGCCATCATGCTCTTTTTGATAACCAAAGGATGCAATGACAGCATCACCTATTAGAAAGGATCTCTTGATTGGAACATAAGGTTTAGAATCAAGAGGGACGTTAAAGTGTTGAAGGAACAGTGTGACTAGAGGTGGATATGGCAATGGAGCATTTAATCGCAATGCCTTATGCATGTGATATCAGACTAAGTGTGCCCAATCAATTTGTCAGCCTTTATGAAAAGCCCACATAACAATAAGATCTTCTTCAGAAACCTGTGCCAAGTTTGAAGATCTTGGAAGCAAGATACGAACAATAAGGTAATGAAGGATGCGAATTTCAAAAGCCAATGAACCAGCAAGAAGCCTTCCGGTCATATCCGCTTGGTTGGTGCAAACCAACCGGCGGGCATCATGTACAAAAAATTCATATTTCCAATCATCAATCAGTGTACCTTCAAATGGTACACCTTCACTGGATAATTGGGTTAACTCATAGAATAGGGATTGGTCAATGACCATTTTAATCCCATAAACTTCAGAAATTAAAGTGCCTTCTTGGATGTCTAGGTTTGAATAAAAGGCTTTAACTAAATCAGAGTAAACATGCAATTTTAAGGACATGAATGGAATAAGATTGGAGTTTTCAAATGCCTGAATGCATTCAAAACTCTCATTTGAAAAGAAATTCATATCAATGAATTTTGGATCAATAATGGAACGGGAAGAAAATATATTTGTGTACTGTATCCGCTGTTCTTTGGATGAAAACAATGAGGCAGAGGGAATAGAGGAAGGAATCGGTGTTTCCTGAGTCTCGGAATGTCATTGACTCCGACTTGAAGAACCCTTTCGCTTCTTTGATGGTTTCACCATTAGAAGAGATTTTTTGAAATTTCAATCTGTTCAAATGAAAGAGAATAAAAAAAGATGAAGTTTGGGCTTTGTGGGGGAGTGATTTGGACAAAGAATGAGTGAGATATGGCAGAAGAGAGAATTGGGAACGAGGGTTTTCAAAAATAAGAGAGGTTGCAGATTTCTGATTTTGAAATTTGTATATATAGGTGTAGGGACGCGTGGTAATCGATTACACTAATATGGTAATCGATTACCAGAGAGCATATTAGCCAAAAATAACTGCCTGTAATCGATTACACTAATATGGTAATCGATTACCAGAGAGCATTTTAGCCAAAAAATAAAAGCTGATTGATTTTTAAGAAAAAAATTGAGTGAGTATCAAAATACTTTCTTAAAGAAAATATATATATTTCAAAAAATACTTTATGAAAGAATCTTAATCAAGTAATACATATTCAAAATCATGCATAATTAAAAAATCATGTAGACATGAAATTATATCAAAAACACTTAACACAAGTATTGAAGAATAATAATCATAGACATTATCAAAATACTTAAAAGTAGACTTCATGCTTTTAAAAAAATAACTCAAACAAGAACATTTAACCATATACTCACAATTTCAATTAATCAAGTCAAACAAATAAAAATTTGTTAGTCATCATAATCAAATTAATTGAAAGAGAAATATCAACCTAAATAAAATTTCAAAAGAGAATGGTTTTGATGTTACCTTTTTCATGATTAAAGGTGTCTAGATCATTGAAGATGAAAGTCATACTTTTGCTTTTTGTTTAAACTTCTTGAGAGAAATTATCATCACTCTCATAATCCTTGGTTAGAAGATTGATCTCCTTTTATGAACCATCAGATGAATCATTGTCGTCCCATGCAATGTATGCTTTCTTGGTTCTTCTTTCATCATACCTTTTCTTATCACTTTTCTCAGGCCATTCTTCATTTGAAGGACAATTAGCTTTGATGTGACCTAGTTGTTTGCATTTGTAACATCTAAGAACTTGAGAGTCTTCTTGTGATCTTCTTCCATTGTTAAAGTTCTGACGCTTCTCTATTCTTCTTCTCTTGACAAATTTTTGGAACTTCTTCACAAAGAGTGAAAAGTCTTCTTCATCATCTGAATCTTCTTCTTCATTTTCTTCTTGTATTGATGATGAAGCTTTAAGTGCTATACTTCTCTTCTTTTTGTCGGTTTCTTCATTTTGATTAAGATGTTGGAGTTCAATTTCATGTTCCTGCAATTTTCCAAACAAAGTAGCAAGAGACATAGAAAAGAAATCTTTACTTTCAGAAATAGCAGTTACCTTGGGCTGCCATTCCCTACTTAAGCATCTTAAAACTTTATTAATTAAATCTTCATTAGGGAAGATTTTTCCTAAAGAGGCAAGATGGTTAACTATATGTGTAAATCTTTTCTGCATGCTATGGATGTTTTCATTAGGGTTCATCCTAAGCAATTCATACTCATGTGTCAAGTGTAGAAGGAGATTGTAGAAGATCTTTGATGTTTTGATGATGATCAAAAAGCTTAGAAATCAAGTGATAAAAGTTAGAGATCAAGTGATCATCAATTCCAAAACATAGGGGGAGTAAACGCAAATTTTATATATATACATTGTTTGCTTGAATCTTGATTTCAGGACTTATATTGTCATCATCAAAAAAGGGGAGATTGTAGAAGCAAATGACTTTGATGTTTTGATGATGATCATGATGATTTGATGCAAATGATGCAAATGCGCTTTTCAAGATTAAATTCAAGACAATGATTCAAGAATACAAGACACAAACATTAAGATGATCACTAGTACATTAGGAAGGAAATTCCTAATTGATATAGCAAAAGGTTTGGCCAAGTAATGCATGTTTAAAAGTGTTTTTCAAGAGATTTACTCTCTGGTAATCGATTACCAGAGGATGTAATCGATTACCAGTGGCCAAAAATGGTTTACAACAGCTACTAAATATTTGAATTCAAATTTTTAGACTGTGTAATCGATTACACCATATTGGTAATCGATTACCAGCAGTTAATAAACGTTTTAATTCAAATATTAAAGCCTGTAATCGATTACACAATTATTGTAATCGATTACCAGAGGAGATTTTCAGAAAATAACTTTCAAGAGTCACATCTATTCAAATGGTTTATGAATGGCCATCAAAGGTCTATTTATATGTGACTTGGAAACACGAATTAAAAACAAAGATTTTTTGATTGCCCAAAATGTTCTATCCTCTCAAAAGATTAAGAGAGTTTTTCTAAATTGAAATGTCTTATCCTCTCAAAGAATTCCTTGGTCAAACACTTGCATATTCAAATAAGGAATTGTGATTGATCTTCATTGTACAATCTGTCTCTTTCAAGAGAGATTTCTTCTTCTTTTCTTTTTACTTCTGAAAAAGAGTTAAGAGACTGAGGGTCTCTTGTTGTAAAGGATTCCTGAACACAAGGGAAGGGTTGTCCCTGTGTGATTCAGACTTTGTAAAAGGATTTTACAAAGAGAGTGGAAAATCTCAAGTGGGTTGCTTGAGGACTGGACGTAGGCACAGGAAGTGACCGAACCAGTATAAATCAAGTTTGCATTTCTCTCTTCCCTTAAACTTCTTTTATTTATTTCTATTTATCTTTTGCCTTTAAAGAAGTTTATTCTGAATTATCTTTTGAGTAATTCATGTTAAGGGTGCATTGTTAATCTAAAAAGAGAGAGCGGAATTTTAAATTGGGGAATAGTTCTTGTTATCTTAATTCAACCCCCCCCCCCTTCTTAAGATAAATGAGGCCATTTGTCTAACATCAGGATATTGACTCTAGATCTTTTTACATCAGTGGTTCCTTCATGTGTAAGTTGGAGAGTATCCCACATCTCCTTGGCATTTGTGCAATTTGACACTCTAAAATATTAATCTATTCCTAGGGCTGAAGTAATAATGTTTTTGGCTTTAAGATCATACTGGATTCTTCTTTTATCTTCTTCTGTCCACTTATCTCTAGGTTTTTGTGTTGTGCTGCTTGTGCTTACATCTACTACAGTAGGTATGTATGGTCCTATTTCTATTGCTTCCCAAATGTTTAAATCTATGGCTTCAATGAAAATCTGCATACGGGTTTTCCAATAATGGTAACCCTCACCATTGAAAATGGGTGGTCTATGAATGGAATTTCCTTCAGGAAACAAAGGATTTGAAGAGGCCATGAATCTTGAAGTGGTTAAACTTTCAACAAGATACCTACTCTGATACCACTTGTTGGATCAAGTGGCCTCGGAATAATTAAGAAGGGGGGGTTCAATTAATTATTAACGAACCTTTACTAATTAAAAATCTATCCTTCTTAATGTTACCAAAAGTAAAAGCAATAATTAAAGAGTGTAGGGAAGAAGAAGACAAACACAAGAGTTTTATACTGGTTCGACAACAACCTATGCCTACATCCAGTCCCCAAGCGACCTGCGGTCCTTAAGATTTCTTTTCAACCTTGTAAAATCCTTTACAAGCAAAGATCCACAAGGGATGTACCCTCCCTTGTTCTCTTTGAACAACCTAATGGATGTACCCTCCACTAGAACTGATCCACAAGAGATGTACCATCTCTTGTTCTCAATCACAACAACCCAAGTAGATGTACCCTCTACTTGTACCACAAAGGATGTACCCTCCAATGTGTTAAGACAAAGTTCTTAGGCGGTTAGTCCTTCGAAACTTTGTGAAGGGGGAAACAAAAGAATTCTCAGGCGGTTAGTCCTTTGAAATCTTTTGTTTATGGGAAAGGGAAGAATCAAAAGAATTCTCAGACTGTGTCATTTAGAATTCTTTGACAAGGGAGAAGGGAGACATAAAAGAATTCAGGCGGTTAGTCCTTCGTTCTTTTGGAAAAGGGAGAAGAGAGACACAAAAAGAATTCAGGCGGTTAGTCCTTGGCCAATTCTTTTTGGCAAAGGGAGAAGAGAATGAAAAGATGAATAGCACAAGTTTTTGAACAAAGAACTTTTCTTGGAAGACAAAGTTTTGAACAAAAACTTATAGAAAGATGAAGAGAAGATGAAACTAGAAAGTTCTGAAAGAAATGAAAGAAAATGTTGAAAGATAGAATGAATGAAAGAGATGATGGATATATATGTTTCATGCCAAGGTCACATATTTATAGTTTCTTGATGACTCAAGTCAAAACTTGTAACTCTTGGCAATTCCTTTAAAACTAATTACTTAAAAAGTTATGACTTTTGAAAGAATCTTCAGAAACAAGTCACTTGAAGAAATGTGACTTTCGGAAATGAATTTTTTGAAAACAGTCACTGGTAATCGATTACCATAAAGGTGTAATCGATTACACATCAACAGATGTGACTCTTCATTTTGAATTTTGAAAATCTTAACGTTTTAAAACACTGGTAATCGATTACTACAATCGGGTAATCGATCACCAGAGAGTAAAACTCTTTGGTAATGACTTTGTAAAAAACTTCTTGTGCTACTCAATGTTTTGAAAAACTTTTTAATACTTATCTTGATTAAGTCTTCTCTTGATTCTTGAATCTTTGAGTCTTGAATCTTGATCTTGATTATTCTTGAATCTTGAATCTTCTTGATGAAACTTTCTCTTGAATCTTGAATTGTTCACTCAATCTTGAAATCATTCTCTTAGGCTTTTTGTCATCATCTTTGTTATCATCAAAACACCTTGAATCAATCTTGATTCATCATCATGAATCATCTTGATTCATCATCATGAAGCAATGAAGTTTGCTTCTACAGCCAAGGGGTTACATAGAATCTGATAATGTACAAGATGATGTGCCTTACCAAGTTGAGGAAATGTCACATGTCAACGAAGTCATTGAAGTTGAAAGTATTTTTGGATTGCAAGATTTGAAAGGTGGTGTTGAAGAAGTAAACCTTGCTAATTTGTTGACAAATAATGAAGAATCAACTAGTTTGAATGGAGAATCAAACAATATTGAACAAGACAATGAAGGGGAATTATAAGATGACTTTGAATTTTACAATTCTGAAGAGGATTTGACGTTGATCTTTGTTAGTCAGTTATAATGTTTGTTATTAGTGACATGTTTGTTTTCTTCTAATACTTCAAAACTTTGTTAGTGTATTTTATTTTTGTTGTCATATGGAAGTTCGTTAGTTATCTAATTTCCATCCACCCCAATATTTTATTAGAGTATTTATGTTATAATATTATTTTTCTATATATAGATATGACATCAGGTGGCGTTGACCCTCCTCGACCCCTGTCACATGACTCAAGTGGGAAAGGGACAATTGCAAAGAAAAGATGATGCATGGTTAGACTATTACCACCTCGAGATAGTCTGACATCATCTATTCCATTCCCATCTTCTATGTCTGTCCCAGTTACGCCTCCCAATGTTGCACCTACACCATCTCCACCTCCTACTAAAGCTAGACCATCTTCATCTCATGTTAATGCACATGGACCATCTCTGGTACCTATATCCACACCATCTCCATCCTCTGGTGATGCACGTGGACCGTCCCCAATACCTACATCCACACCTTCCCCATCTCTTCCTGTGGGCAACATGCCTGTAGATGAAAATGCTGTAAATTTGGCAATGAAAGACCTCCCTCTTAATAATCATCCTATGGTTATGTTAATTAATGGAGCGTAAGTATATCAAAATTCATATAATTATCAGTATATATGATACATGACATGATATTTTACTATTTTGATTAATTATTTTTTATATTTAGGTTTCATCCATCTAAGGTTGCAGCAAAGACTGTCACTTTGTCCATTAGGCAACAATTTGGTCAGCCTAGGCCTACAAGGGGAGTGATTCCAAAAGAACATCAGGAACTTTTTTCCAGTGTTTTAAGGTAAATTATTCTTTTGTTAATGAATTAGTTCAAAGGTTGAAATGGATGGTAATGCTATTTTTTTAATTTTAACTGAAATTGTAAAATTCATATTTTTATAATTGTGTACAATTTCATTACTTTGTTATACTTTAGAGAAAATTGGTCTGGAGACCCGAGGAAGAGAATGAAATAAAAAAAGTTTTTAACTCGAAAGCTTCTCATAGATTTTCTGAGATGTTTAGGGATGCCAAAAATGAAAATAAAAGGCCATATTGGATTGAAGATCATGTTTGGAATGATTTATTATCACATTGGAATGCACCTGAGTATTATTCCAAGTGTGCACAGGCAAAAAACAATTAGGCATCTGAAAAGGGTGGGTGTATGCACACAGGTGGTTTTATCAGCTTGTAGGATCATACCATTCGCTTGGTATGTACATGAAAATTATACTAAATAATTGTTTATACTTGTTTAATTTACCACTTAATGTGTATTTTTAAATGTTTGTTAATAGTCAGAGGAGCTTGGTCGATTTGTATATGTAGATGAGGTCTTTCAACAAACTCATTTACAAAAGGATACCGATCAATTTGTTGATGATAGATCTAGACGGACACATGTGAGAGCATTATCTTGCATATTTTTTTTCTTTAAATTTTTTATTATATTTATGGAATAATAATTGTTTATGAATTATAGGAAGATTTTGAGGCTGGATTATCTCAAGCTAGGTCTGATGCTGCATCAAGTGTTGGTGAATTCTAACTCACTCCCTTAGACCCTGCTGAAGAACAAAGACTTAGGAGTCGGTGTTGGGTTGCAGCTGCAGGACCAAAGTGTAAGGGACACCTTTATAGTACTGGAGACCTTGCTTATACTTACAAATGCGGAAATGACAGTTTCATCCAGCATACTCAAGGATCTTCCCGTCGCACTGAAGATGCTGCAGAGATTAACCGCCTGAGGGAAGAGCTGCGTTAATCAAAAGAGGAGATGCGCATTTTTCAGTCAGTAGTCCTTCAGTTCCTACCTCCAGAGGTGTGGAACATTATTCATCAACAACAACAACCTCACCAACAGCATCAGGACCAACAGCAGGACCAGGCAGATGAGCAGCAGACAGATGACCAATAGAGGCACTCTTTTGATGACTATTTTGACTACTGACTTAGCAGCACAAAATTACTATTGACAGTCGGCATTGACATTTGACATTGTGTTTTTTTTCTTACATTTGTTTTTAATTTAACTTAATGACTTATTTTACTCAATGTTTTGGATGTATCAATTTCATTATTTCCTAATTTATAAGTATGCCTTAATTCAAATATTCATGGTAAATAATATAAAATGCATAAAATAATTGCTAAATTATTAATGATAAAAAAACTGCAAATAATAAATTATTTATAAAAAAAATTTTCCGACGGAAATTTGTGATGAAATAATCCGTTGGAAATGGTTCATGAGAAATTTGCGACCAACAAGTCCGTCGGAAATGATCCATGGGAGATTTTCGACGGAAATGCCATCGGAAATGATCCGCCAGAACTTTGCGATGCAAATATCCGTCTATAACAAGCCATTGGAAATTTCCAACAGAATTTCCAACGGAAAGGATCCTTGGGAAATTTCGGACGGAAAATATCAGTCTAAAATTTTCGACGGACGGTGGCCATCGGAAATTTTCCAAGGATCCTTTCTGACGGAAATTGTGTTGGAAATTTCCAATGGACTACAAAAATCCGTCAGTTAATATTTCTGATGACCATTTTTCCGACGGATTTGTGTCCATCGGAAACTTCCAATTAGCGACTGAATTTTAGTGTTACCGACGGATTATTGCAGTCGAAAAAATGCTTTTTTTTGTAGTGACTTATTTACTATATAAGTTTTATAGTTAAATAAAAAATATTAGCGTGTAAGTTTTCTAAAAAATTGAATATTAAAATTTTATTAATTTATATAATTAGAATAAAAGTAATCTACATATTAAAACAAATCAGTGTAATTTGTATATTTTACATATTAATTGATGAAATTATATCGATTTATATAATTAAATTAAAAATAATTTGTATATCAAAATCAATTTAAAAATAATTTATGGAATTATTTATATATTAATGTATGATATTTAATTATAATTTGATAAAATAAAAATAAAAATATGTAAACTATTAAAAATAAAAAGTATATAAAATAAAATTAAAAATATTTCTGTATTAAAAAGTTTTAATTTATAATTTTTTATAACAAGAAAAAAAATCAACAACCTTGTATTAATGATACTTACACTATAGTGTTTATAAAGTTAACCAAACAAAGCAAATGTCTTGGTGCTTTATTACCTTATCTTTGAATAAAAAGGTTTGAATTCAATTCATGTAAACACTATTTTTATTTTCACTTTATTTAACTCTTTACTATATAAATGTCATGTCAGTAGTCTACATAAACGTCACGTCAATACCAATATGTCACATCAACATCAATATGTTATATCAAAGTTAATATTTGACTTTGGATGGTTAACTGATGGTAGGATAAAAAATTTCTTATTTTGAAAAATAAGAGGACTTAATGTCTTGATTTAGAAATCAAAGAACCGAAATTGTAGATTTAAAATTATAGAGAAACCAAAATTCTAATTTAGCAAAAAAATAAAAGAATGAAGAAGAAAAATCAGTTAGGGGTGCCCCGATTTTAACATCAACAATATTTTAGGTAAATAATTTGAAGGATGAGTTTATTGGGTATTTGTTTTTTGTTTTTGTAATATTGAGGTAAAAGAAAGTCGAGTTTAATATTGTATGCTTTTGGTGTTTTGCTTATAGTTTGTATAGTGGGAGGATGTCATGTGGAGACGTGACAAGAATGCAAGAAGAACATCTCTAATAAGGGTTCCTTAGGGGTTTCTTGGCACGAGTTTTAATAAATTTTGTGGTCCTCCCAATATCATATCATTATTAATAAATTCATACACAATTTTGCTCTAATAGTAAGAAACTTCAAGAAATTTCAAGAAACTCATTTTATATTTTTTATTTTCACGTAATTATGGTTCAAATAAAATAATTAATTTATTTTTTTAATTCTTGCATATAAAAATATTAATTATTGATGAAAATTTGCTCTATTCAATTTTTATAATAAGTTAAAAATAACGAAATATAAACAATACAACATAATTTTCAATTAAAAAACAATGAGAATGACAACTTTGAAAAGAAATACTTAAGATAAAAATACATTATACATAATAGTAGATAAGTAAACACAATGACCTTAAAAAAATTATATATGTATATATATATATATATATATATATATATATATATATATATATATATATATATATATATACACACACACACACACACACACTACTAAAAAAAGGCTTTCTACATCGCTCCATTAACATTGATTATTGCAAAAACCGATGTTAACGAAAGCGCGGTGGCATTTTGTAATTAAATGAAGTTACTTAACATCGATTTTAGCAAAACTGATGTTAACTACTTCATGTTAACATCGGTTATTTAAAAAATTGATGTTAACATGATGTTAAGATGAATATGGTAACATCGGTTTTGGCAAAACCGATGTTAACTTGATAGAGTTAACATCGGTTATGAGAAAACCGATGTTAAAGAGTTGATCTTAACATCGGTTTTTTAAAAAACCGATGTAACCTATTTGATGTTAACATCGGTTTTTCCAAAACCGATGTTAACTATATTCAGTTAACATCGGTTATCCTTAAAAAACTGATGTTGTTATGTTTATAAGTTCAAACATTGACATTTCACAACCTGCGCGCTCGAAAACCTTGCACTCGCTCTTCTCTTTCTCCTCCCGCCTGAAATCTGTCGGAAACCGCTCCCTTGACACCCACATTGTCCCACATTGTTTTCAATACTGCTGGAAACCTGTCGCTCGAACCCACAAAACCCCCTACACTGCTCTTGGAACTGTGGCTCGAAGAAAACCCTACATACACTCCTCCGCTAGGTACTAGGGTGCTGAAACACTCGTGGGTGCTTAAAGCTTTCTCCGCGAGGTACGTAGGTTAACTTCGTGTATGCTAAGTTTGAGTGGGTGTTCATGTTTTATTGATGATTATAATAATAATACGTCTTCAGTTGCAGTATTGCTGATTGAGGTACGAGGAAAGCTTCAAGTTTCGTGCCATTTTGTTAGATCTCACTGCCATTGTCACTGTTTGGGTTCGAGGTAAGCTTGGTCTCTTTTTCATTTGTAGTTTAGTTAGGAAAGATGTTGAAGTTTGTCTGCGTTGCTTGATCTCACTGTATGATGTGACTGATTGGGTTAGTGAAAATTGATTGGGCAAGGTCTGAGCAGAAAGTTGGTACATATATTATCTGCGTTGCTTTTTCTAGTTTGTTGGGCAATTTTCAGGTATCCCATTTCTTCAATTTTTTAATCTTTGATACTAGTTTACGTGTGTGAACTGCAATACATTGATTGCTGGTGTTGCTGCAATGTTTGAATGTTTTGATGTAATTGCTAGGATAACAATAACTCCTGTAAGGCTACCTACTTTGCTGCTTTTGTTCCTCTGGTCAATTGCTCGAGTCTTTTGGTCAATTATGTATATTAGAGTTGTAGTCAATTGATGAATACTAAAGAAATGCAGAGAAAAAGCTTGACTCTTTCTCATCATGCTGACTAACTAGTTTGTAGGCTTGGTTGTTGTTGTTTTATCAGTCACTGAATAGAGTTGGTTTTACTAATTAGGGTCCTGAAGAAATTGATCTAAGAGGAAATGAATAAAAAATAATGAATACTAAGATTGATGGGTTAGTGAAAATCTTACACTAACACTTGTCATAACAAAGAGAAAAAATAATGAATAAAAAAATGGAATGTTTGTTTAATTACATGAAAGCATAAGGATTGTTGCTTTAATTTGCTCTTATAAAAAGAATGCATGGTTAAATGTTACTCACAGTCTCCAAATAATATTATTACTCAAATAGATGATGACAAGCTGCCAAAGAACTTTGACTTGAGAGTTGAGAGTGAATCGTAGATTCATATGAGGTACTTCATTCATTTTCTGCTTCTATAAATCATTAAAACTCGATTTAAGGAAGATGACAAACTGACAGAGGACTTCGATTCAAGCAGGGAATTGTATGTTGATGTCTAATTTACTTTACTCATTTTCTATTTTATAACTCACTAAAACTCAAGATTGAAAAGTGATTGACATCATTTGAATTCATGAACAAGATTTTCATGGTAGACAAACAAAATTAGATAATCCAATAATGGTACCCATTGTATATAGAAATCACACCTTAAAAGAAAAAAGGAGGGAACAATTAATGTTGTTTTAAGATGGGCAAGAATGAAAAACTCATGTGATAGGACTAGAGTGCAAACACAATGTCCGTCATGTACCCTATTATTTAGTAAGAAACTGGGTCTACATCTAATGCAATTTGTATATTGCTGGTAGTTTGTATAAGACAGGGCAGTTTATAAAAGATACCACAAACATTTCTAGACCCCCTTCGCCTGCTGGCAGATACTGTGGATTCTGTTGGCCATCACAAGCATTTGAGAGAATATATGCTTGCTATTCCTTGCCTGCCAAGTTTGGACAAAAAAAATTCAAGTTATCAGCGTCACATCACTTTGGCATGATTTGCTCTATGATGATATCTGCACCTTAATCTGTGTCCCTGTATTTGTCCGGGAAGATACATAAGTAATGGTTCATCTTACGACCACTAGCTAACAAAAGTGGAATGTGGTTTAGGGTTTAGTTTTCAATCAGTAATTTAGGGCTCAAAGTGTGGTTTCGATCAAAGCTTTAGAGTTCAATATGTAGTTTCAATCTGTAGTTTCAATTGGAATCCAACTTTCTTCCAAGATTTTATAGACTCAATTTGTTGAATAGTATGAAATTAACCCATGGGCTGTTTAATAATGTCTTAACCTTTAAAGAAACAACTTAAGCAAAACCACATAAAGCCATGCCAAATAATGAGGTGGCTAAGGTACAAATGTCAAATTACTATTGAACCACATAAGAAGGATATTGAAACCCTTAGGGTAAAGAGAATTTACTATATTGAAGTTAAAAAATATATATTTGATGATAGCTATGCTGCACCGGATAATTCAAGCAAAGAAAAAAAAAAGAAGCCATAGGAGTACACTTTGTGTTATTTGAAACCAAAAAGAAAATGATGTGAAGGGATGCTATAGAGCATTAGGCAACTAAGGGAAATCAATTCTTATGTTGCATCCTCCCACTCTCTGAACCAGCATAGGGATCGATCACAATATTTACTACAGCTGGTTTCCTAGCAGAGAAGGATTCTGAAAAGGCGAACTTGAGTTCATCACGCGTCCCAACAAGATAGCCCTTTCCACCAAAAGCTTGTATCAAAGCATGATACCCTGCATTTGGGACAAAATCTGTGGGGCCAGGATCATCTTTATGAAGTCCATCTATCTCCTCTGGGTGTCTACGGACACCACCATTGTTGAAAACAATGACGACCATAGGCAGCTGGTACCGAACTAATGTCTGGATAAAAGATGAAGTGTCACAAACATGCTTGAAACCAAAAAATTAATTGCAGCAGTAGCAACAAATGAAAGCAAAAACATATGGAACCATATGGTCATATTAATGGAGAGAGAATTTACATACACATATAGTAATAAAAGTATTTTATAAACTAAAAAAAATGGTTCTAACAAAATTGAATTTCTCAAAGTTATTTAAACAAGAAATCCATTTAGATCAACTAAAATCCACAAGCACTGCCATTTCAAACTCAAAGAAACATATTTTCCCAGTTCAAGCTAGAACAAGAGATATAAAAAAAATTTCAAGTCTTTGGGAAAAGATAAGACCGAAAACAGCAAAACTCAGCGGCTATGTGCCCCACAGTGCCTCTCACTGATGTTGTCACATGTGAATCCTTGTGGTCTAATAGCTTTGCCAACCCAAAATCTCCCACCACAGCCTCACAATAATCATCAAGCAAGATATTTGCTGCCCTCACATCCCTATGAATAATCTTTGGATCATACTGTTTGTGCAAATATAGCAAGCCTCTTGCAGCTCCTAAAGCTATTCTTTTCCTTGTTGGCCAGTCCAAAGCTAGCTTGGCTGTATCATCAAAAGATAAATGAATGCCACTTCTTCATAAACTAAAGGCTTTATTGGGAAACTCAAAACATTTCTTTTACTTAGGTTTTATGGAAATTCGAAGTGCATCCAAGTTTGGGATATGTATTAAAAAGTTTCATGTGTATGACAACAGACCCAAGATGGATACATATACAAGCTAACATGCAATTTGTGTAGAAGCAAAGCTTCATGGTGAATCAAGAATAATTCAAAGATGTTTTGATGATAACAATGATGATAACAAAAGATGATGAAAAAGGTGATGATGAAAAGCTCAAAGGTCAATCAAAGAATGAGTTCAAAATGTTCAAGATGGAATCAAGAACAATTCAAGACTCAAGAGGAAAAGTTGAAGAACACTTCAAGATTCAAGAGGAAAGTTGAATTCAAGAATCAAGAATCAAGATTCAAGAGATCAAGATTCAAGACTCAAGATTCAAGAATCAAGAGAAGGCTTAATCAAGATAAGTATGAAAAGGTTTCCTCAAAAATTGGGTAGCACATGGTTTTTCTCGAAACATGTTTACCAAAGATTTTTTACTCTCTGGTAATCGATTACCAGATTGTTGTAATTGATTACCAGTAGCAAAATGGATTTGAAAAAGTTTTCAAACTGAATTTACAACGTTCCAATTAATTTCAAAAAGCTATAATTGATTACAATGTTTTGGTAATCGATTACCAGTGCCTTTGAACGTTGAAATTCAAATTCAAATATGAAGAGTCACATCCTTTCACATAAAAGCCTTGTGTAATCGATTACACTGATTTGGTAATCGATTACCAGTGATTGTTTCTGAATAAATCAAAAGATGTAACTCTTCAAAAGGTTTTTGACTTTTTCAAATCGGTTTTAAGTTTTTCTAAAAGTTATAACTCTTCTAAATGGTCCTCTTGGCCAGACATGAAGAGTCTATAAAAGCAAGGCTTTGATTTGCTTTTTAATACACTTATTCAATCAATCTTTTACAAGCCCTGAATCTCTTTGAACTTCTTCTTCTTCTTTGTGCCAAAGGCTTTCCAAATTTTTCTGGTTTTCTAAGCCTTGAAAACTTGTGCTATTCATCTTTTCATTCTCTTCTCCCTTTGCCAAAAAGAATTCGCCAAGGACTAACCACCTGAATTCTTTTTGTGTCTCTCTTCTCCCTTTTCCAAAAGAACAAAGGACTAACTGCCTGAATTCTTTTGTGTCTCCCTTCTCCCTTGTCAAAGAATTCAAAATGACACACTCTAAGAATTCTTTTGATTCTTCCCTTTCCCATATACAAAAGTGTTCAAAGGACTAACCGCCTGAGAATTCTTTTGTATCCCCATTCACAAAGTATCAAAGATTTAACCGCCTGAGATCTTTGTCTTAACACATTGGAGGGTACATCCTTTGTGGTACAAGTAGAGGGTACATCTACTTGGGTTGTTGACTGAGAACAAGAGAGGGTACATCTCTTGTGGATCAGTTCTAGTGGAGGGTACATCCACTAGGTTCAAAGAGAACAAGGGAGGGTACATCCCTTGTGGATCTTTGCTTGTAAAAGGATTTTTACAAGGTTGAAAGAAATCTCAAGGACCGCAGGTCGCTTGGGGACTGGATGTAGGCACGGGTTGTTGCCGAACCAGTATAAAAACTCTTGTGTGTTTGTCTCCTTCTTCCCTACTCTTTTACTTTCCGCTGTGCATTTTAATTTCCGCTTTTACTTTCTGTTAAGTTTCTCTTCTACTCCTTATTCTCTTAACAACTTAGTAAAAGCCTTAGAAGAGTAAATTTTTAATTAGTAAAGGTTTAGGAATAATTAATTCAACCCCACCTTCTTAATTATTCTGAGGCCACTTGATCCAACAATTTGGTCCTAGAAAGTGACTGTTTTTGGTCCCTAAAAGATTTTGTTTAGATAAATTAGCCCTCTGAGAGATAAAATTGTTTTGTTCACACAGACACACACATACACACACACACACACACACACACACACACAATTTACTTTCAAGGTTTTTGTACAACTCTCCTTGTTTGAATTTTTAAAACAAAATTTTAGGTTGAAATATGTTGATAAGATGTTTACTTTTCTGAAACTTGGTCAGGTGTGACAGTATTTTGTTACTTGTCACAAGATCCAACAAGTTCTTCTGACAGTATTTTGTTAGTTTTCCTGTGAAGTTTCAGAAGATCCAGCAAGTTCTTGCCTCCCATTAAAATCTTCAATAGGTATGTCTCTTTGTTCAAAATTAACTTGCTTCATGTTATCCATATTTAGTCCACTGTTTATATCTTCAAGAGGAAGCTGGATTCATAGAACTTTGTTGCCTAGCTGCATGTTATGCATGCTCAAAAATTCATCATATACTTCAAATGGAAACAAGTTGCATGGAATGAGCACAACTAAACAATTCCCAAGCATGCTATAGTTGGTATCAAACAAAATAAACTACAATTATACTGATCCTCAAAGTACAGGCTCTTTAACAGGTCACAAGATTAACACCTTTGTGGATGTGCTGTATTTAAGCTGCTTGAACATCTCACAATAACATAAAACATATCCAAGAAGTAAAGCTTATTCTATGTTTTCCCATATCTAAGAAGCTTTAGGATATGTAATTTATATTTTAGGATATCTAAGTTATTTGTTTTTTTCTCTTTTATTGCCTTAGTACCATCCTTTTGCATTATCTCATATTGTTTTTTTTTTTGTTTCTTCATTCTGTATCAGATTTGACAGTGACTGGAAAAAGGTTGAAACATTTGTTGTATCAAAGACAGTCATCCAGGTAATTTCAAATGCAAGTTGTGACTGGATATTTACATTAGCTTTTGTTTCTGGGTTGTTATCCATATATGTTGTGGATTGAATTAGGCATGTTATAGTTTTTGAAGTGTGTATGATTATGTTACATTAAGTATTTTGGCACTTTCCAAATAAAGAATTGGTTATTGGCATGAAATGCCAAAAAAAAAGAACATTTCAGGACATGAAGTGCTTCCATTTGTCAATTCACCTATTTTGGTGTCCCTAGGTGGCTTGGTGAATTCAATTCTATAATATAGAGCAGTTTTCACCCCCTTTAATATATTTCTACAAAGAAAAATGAGCATGAGCAGAAAGACTGTCACCTAGAGCAACAATAAGCACATTTACTAGAACTATAGAAATAAATGATTGTAGATAAAAAGATTTACACTTCTAATCCAAAAGTTAATTTTAAAACTCAAAATTGTCCTATAGACTGTATATTAGAAACAAAATAATAGACTCAAGTAAAATAGCTAAAACAAGTTAAAAAAGTAGAGTTACTTTGAAATAGTTGAAACGTTCTAGGAATCAAGTTATTTAATAAACATTAGTAATATAAAGAATCAATATAAAGATAGAATGAAATAGAGCATAAGCTAACCTTATGGCACAAGGGCTCACGTATGATGGCAGCTAGAGGTATGAGTGAATCCAAAACCTTGCTTCCACTCCTGCAGGGACAGAATCTAAGCAAGTGATAAAAATTAGAAGGATCATAGCCATCATATATTCACATTTCAGGTTGCCTTTTTCTTTTCTGTTTACACTTGAGGAGGGGCAAAGTAGGGTGAATGAGTCAGAGGTTAGTAATTCGTACTTGTTTATGGCAGACATCTTTTCCTCTTGTTGCTCCAGCAAAGAAAGACCCTCTTCAAATTTTCCTAGGTGAATGTATGCTTTAAGCATCATTGAGCATCGCCATATTTTGAAGTAGAAACCTTTTGAGAGTTGTGAATTATCCAGATCCGTGACTTGCAACCAGCATCCAAAGGACAGGCATTCTTCTCAGTAGAATCAAGGGTCTTGCCACACAACTGAATCACCTCCTCATACCTACAAAGCTGATATGTGGAGCAAAAGTTATCCAACACAGACATAATTGGTATAAATTATTGCACAAATAGACTAATGCTTAATTTTGAGATAGCCATAATTCATAATTTAAGCTTTAGTAAAATTCCAACATATTATAAGAAAGAGGCACTAACCATTAGGAGAGCCTTTGTTTTCATTTCAAGCAATGTTTCAAAGTATGAACTTATTATTAACGCCTTATTAATATGTTGTAATGCTCTCTCTGCATTAGAGGTTGTTCTTCTTTGCAAAAGCTGAACAGAATGATTGACGAGATCTGATACTTTCTGTCATATCCATTAAAAAAACTAATCAATTCAGAAAGTGGGGCGGAAGACCTTCACATCAACCCACTTATAAAATTCAAAAAATTTTGAAAAAACTAATCAGTTCAGAAAGTGCGGGGGGGGGGGGGGGAGAGCTTTATTATTATGCTCAGCACTTAGGTTTCAACCAATTCTTCCCTTTAAGCAAACTTTGCTCCAAGCAATTTGCAAAACTCTTCCTTCCTTTTCCAAATTCTTCCCTTCAAAACTTAAACAAACTTCAATTACTCTCCTTTTGTTGTTGCCACAAGATCTGCACTAGAATTTATAGGACATGCACAGGATCTAACAATTCCCCTAGTGTTTATTAAATGCCTAAATAGAAACTCAAGCCTTTCTTCAAGATCTTGAGTAAGAGACTCCACTTTCTCCAATTGGTTTTGCAGCTTATTCATGCTTTCAAATTTACCTGTCTCCGCAAATACACACCCTCATGACACACCGTCATGACGAAAAAAAGCATACCTCTCTTCAATCCTAAGTATCTTTGTTTTCCAAATGTCCTTATATTTCACAACATTCTTATTAAGCTGAAGATACATAAACAATATAAGAATTCACAAAAACATTTCCACTCCTTATGATATAGTAATGAGACAATAGAGAAGCCTTTGGCATGGTTATAACTTATATGGCATATTGCTAAGAATTCTGCAGAAGAGAATTCCCATGAGTGGATTACAACTTACATCATCCAGAAATTTCTTGTCTTTCTTACATCTGTCAATCTAAGACTGAATCTTCTGGTGTTTAAGACTGATAGCCTTCTGAACAGCTTTATGCATATAATGTGTGAAAAATATAATATGTGAAAAATTAAAACTCCTCATAAACATAGATAAATCTAACAATTGAGCAAACTACTAAATTAATCTTGCAACATTACAACTTCAAGTTTACTATTAAGTATAGCCTCATTCATGGCATTATCTTCACTATTGCAACTTCCACATCCATTGTCTGCATGTGCACACTGAGTGTTCAGCTCAACCAACTTCCCATTAGTTTTGGACTGAATAAGTCTATGAACATAGTTGTCTCCCACATAATCCCAAACTCGTTTGGTTTCCACTTCTAGGGAATAGCAATGCTGCATTTCTTTCCAGTGTATTATAGCATGTCCTCCCTTGTATCTAAATCAAGATTTTCCATATGGTTGTAATCAAATACATAAAGGAAAGAAAGAAAGAGAAACAAAATAAAACATGAGAAAACAAGGGTTGGTGGACAAAAATGTGAGTCTCACCTTCCACAGCCAACATACCCACATATAACACATATCCACAGGTTGTCAGTGGTTTGACAAACAAAACAAAGAGATTTTTGAGTTTGCTGCTGGCAATAGCAAAATACTTCAAATAAAAGTAAACGTTAAGAAATCCAAGGTGAAATGAAGTATAAATTACAAAGCATAGAGTTGGGTTGATTCACAACTACAGGACAAGAAGAATCTGCCCATTTAGAAATATAGGACGTCTAATGTGAAAAGAACACGGACGAAAATCAACCTCGAGAGAAGACAAGCGACGGCCATTTAGAAATACAGGACTCCATATTCCTTCCGCCTAAATCAATATTTATCTTTCAAACCAAAAACTTAACATTAACACTTTTCAGTTTCTTCATACCAAAAACTTAACACACACACCCTCATGACACACACACACACACACCCTAATCTGACACACACACACACACATAAAGAGACAGACATACACACACACACACACAGAGACACACACACAGATAACTGTTGATGTCCTTGTATGTTCTTGTATGTCATGAATGTTATATGCTATACAAACAACTGTTGATGTCGATATTTGTCTGTAATTGAAATTTAGATTTTGTATATTCATGTACGTCATGCATGTAATTTGCTATATAAACAACTGTTGTTCATGCTGAGTGAACCTTAGATTCTCGTTTGAGACTGAATGCAATGATTCTTGCGGACAGTTTACATTAGTCATTGTATTTAGTCTTGAATTGTCCGTTTGGACAGTTTGGGGAGACTAGTATTTTTATGTTAGATTCATTTGTTAAGGTTATTATTATTTTGATTAATTTAATTAAATTTTGGTTCAATGCATTTCAAGTTGTTCTTTGAGTGCATACATGATTATCGGGAAATTCATTTCACCGATGTCATGTCGTGTACTTGGAGACCAATGCAAAATGTTGCTGAAATTTAGTCAAAATTTTCAAAATAATGCTAACCCTGACATTTGAAGTTAACATAAAAGAGAATCTTCCTAAATGGGATAGGGCCACACCTATAAATAAAAAGTGAGATTTTCATGCATGTAATTGCTTAGATGGATCGAAGTTGGATGAATGAAAGTTGCATGAGCCCAGAATATGAGGATGGCGTCGAGCAGTTCTTGCAATTTGCTTCAGAAAGAGGTTGACCGAATGAAGAAGGAAAATATTATTGTCTTTGCATCAACTATTTGAATGGAAGACGACAACTACAAGACGACATATGAGACCATCTATTGTGTGATGGGATTAAGAAGAATTACATGACGTGGATATGGCATGGTGAAGTGACAGACATGCAGAGTGGGTCCCAATCTAAACCGTTTGATGTAGAAATGGGAGATCGCTTGGAGGACATGATTCATAACCTTGGAAAAGAGTCTTTCCAGCAAGCACACGCCCCTGTGTATGAAGGATTGCAGAGCGATTCAAAGAAGCCTTTGTATACGGGGTGCAAGAATTCCTTAACCCTGTTGTCTGTGGTGTTAAGTTTGGTTAATGTGAAGGCCATGTATGGGTGGAGTGACAAAAGTTTCACCTCACTGCTTGAGGTAGTGCACAATTTGCTTCCAGAGGACAACACGTTGCCTAAAAGTTACTATGCAGCGAAAAAGATATTGTGTCTGATGGGTATGGAGTATCAAAAGATTCATGCTTGCCCCAATGATTGCATACTGTACAGGCATGAATTCCAAGAAATGTTGAAATGCCCTATCTGTGGGACTTCGCGGTATAAAGTGCAGGATGAAGGGGAAAGTAGTTATGATGAAAACTCAAAGAAGGGCCCTCCAGTGAAGGTTGTGTGGTATCTTCCAATCATTCCAAGGTTTAAGCGTCTTTTTGCTAACGAGGATGACGCAAAAGACCTTACATGACATGCAAATGGAAGGATTTATGATGGAATGGTCCGTCATCCGGCTGATTGCTCGCAGTGGAAGAAGATTGATGGTTTGTATCCAAATTTCAGGAAAGAGCCATGAAATCTTAGACTTGGACTAGCCAGTGATGGAATGAATCCATATGGCACCTTAAGCACTCTACACAGTTCATGGTCAGTTCTGCTAGTAATTTACAATTTGCCTCCTTGGTTGTGCATGAAGCGAAAATACATGATGTTGTCTATGATGATATTAGGCCCAAGACAGCCAGGAAATGAAATTGATGTTTATCTAAGTCCGTTGGTTGAAGACTTGAGAAAGTTGTGGGACGAGGGGGTTGTATTGTTTGATGCGTTTCGCAAGGAGACGTTTGAAATGCATGCAATGCTTTTTTGTACCATTAATGACTTTCCAGCATATGGGAATCTCAGCGGTTATAGTGTTAAGGGTCATCATGCATGCCACATCTGTGAAGAAAACACAAGCTACATACAACTAAAAAATGGAAGAAAAATAGTCTACAGTAGGCATCACCGTTTTCTAACACCCAATCATCCTTACAAACGACTGAAAAAAGCTTTTAATGGAAGTCAAGAGCACGATATTGCGCCGATACCGTTGACTGGTGAGCAGGTATATCAGCGGGTTCAACACCTGAATACTATATTTGGAAAGACCCAAAAGAAGGATAAAAGTAATAGTTGCATATGGAAGAAGAGTTCCATTTTCTTTGATCTTTTGTACTGGTCTGATCTAGACGTTAGACATTGTATTGATGTTATGAATGTGGAGAAATTTTTTTGTGACAGTGTGATTGGAACGCTCCTTAACATTCAAGGCAAGACGAAGGATGACTTGAATACCCATCAAGATCTAGCTGATATGGGGATATGATCATAGTTGCATCCAAGGTCTGATGGGAAGAAAATTTACTTGCCCCTGCTTGCCATACCTTGTCCAAAAAGAAGAAGATAAGTTTTTGTCAGTGTCTTCGTCGGGTGAATGTTCCACAAGGATACTTTTCAAATATTAAGATCCTTGTGCAGTTGAAGGAGCTTAAGCTTGTAGGGTTAAAGTCTCACGATTTTCACGTGCTCATGCAACAATTGTTAGTCGTGGCTATACAAGACATTATGCCAAACAAAGTCAGGTTAGCCATAACTCGCCTGTGCTTTTTCTTCCATGCTATGTGTAGCAAAGTCATTGATCCTGTCAAGTTTGATGAGTTGGAAAATGAGGCCGCAATTATACTGTGCCAGTTGGAGATGTTTTTCCCCCTGCTTTCTTTGACATCATGATTCACTTGATTGTGCATTTGGTCAGAGAAATCAAATGTTGTGATCCTGTTTATCTACGGTGGATGTACCCGGTTGAGCGATACATAAAGATCTTAAAAGGGTATACAAAGAATCTATATCGTCCAGAAGCATCTATTGTTGAGAGGTACATTACAGAAGAAGCCATTGATTTTTGTTCAGAATACATTGAGAAGGCTAAACCTGTTGGCCTTCCTGAGTCTCAGCATGATGACAGAGTGGGTGGTAAGGGTTCAAGAGGACTGCATGTGATCACTCCAAGTGTAGAAGATTTGTTACAAGCTCACTTGTATGTCTTGAACAACAATACTGAAGTTTTGCCATACATACTTAAGCATGAAGCTTTAGTCAAACAGAATAATCCAAAAATGTCAAAGAATTGGGTGTTGAAAAAGCATAACAGGACTTTCTGTGATTGGTTTAAAGATACAATCTTTGCAGATGAGAATGCTTTAGAAATATTAAGAAAGCTAGCAGATGGGCCTAAAAGAAATGTTATAACTTGGCAAGGATACGACATAAACAAGTATTCATTTTACACAAAAGCGCAAGATGACAAAAGTACAATGCAGAACAGCGGGGTGACCCTAAGGGCTGAATCTCAATACTTCACAAGTGTGAGTGATGCCAATCCTTGTGTAGCTTTCATCCATTACTTTGGGTTCATTGATGAAATTTGGGAGCTTAACTATCTGAAATTTACTGTATGTGTTTTCAAATGTAAATGGGTTGACAACAACACCGGTGTGCGCACCGATGATATAGGATTTACGTTGGTAAACCTAAAGAAACTTAGTTACCACAATGATCCTTTCATCATGGCAGAATAAGCTAGACAAGTATTTTATGTGCAAGATCCTTGTGATGAAAGGTGGTTCATGGTTGTACAGGGCAAAAAAATTAGTGTTAATGTAGAAGATGGTGATGCATACATGGACACCTATGTTAGTCCTTTGTCCACACAAATGACTCCTAACATTGTCGGAGAAGAAGAAGCTGACGACGTTCATGCTAACCGTAATGATCACAATGAAGGAGAATTAATTAACATCGTCTAATGTAATTTTCTATTTATATATTTGTTTTTGCTACATTCATTTACATAAGTCATACAATTGTTTTTTCTAATGTTTAATAAATTGAGTATACTCAAACCAATCATATATGATTAGTTATTATATGATTGGTTTACTAATTGCATTAATGAAAACATGCATATATTTGATGAAAGCTTTGAAAAAGGAACTTATGCCATTTCATGTTTTTGTATTCAATGGATCTCATCAATTGTTTTCTAGAGAGAGAGAGCTCACGAAAGCAAGTAAGTGACAACTACACTTTTTTCTGATTGTTTAAAATTATATCTTGACCTGTTGCAAAAGTTATTTATAACTTTTTCTTGTTATTTATGGGTGGTTTACTCAAGAGGGAGTGAAATTAGGCATAATTCATCAGTCTTATAATAAAATATGAAAATTTTAGTCATATCTGTATGTTGGAAGTTTCCCAATTTGCCTTTAATCTATATTCTAGTGGGCAGGGATAATCAAATTATTTAGTGTATTTAACATGCATTGGATTTGGTGTCTAGTAGAGTTTGAAAACAATGTTTATAATATCCCTTCAGCCCTCATTGGATTTCAATTATTGTATGTTAAGATTAAAGGATATTAACAAGGAAAACTTAATAAATTTGGCACCCATTCGCACCCAATGATGTAGGACACCTCTTGATTCATGATAAATTTGCCATACCTTAAAATTCATTTAGCAATTTGCTAACACAATTATAACAATTCTAACTTTTAATTATAAGAATTCTAACTTTGTAACTAATTATCAACTAATTAAAAAACACTCTAAATATATTTTTGACCTAATTATCATAAAAGTTAATTTTTAATTATAACAATTCTTGCTTTTTTGTTTTAGTACAATAGTTCAATTCGTTTCATTGATAATAAATTGTGCCGCCTTTGCTAAAGGATGAACAATATAATTAGGTTTCCTCCTAACGAAACTTATTTCAATGTTTGGACAAAAATATCACCTGTGTTTGCACGACCTGTTAATGGCCCCTAATTCAATGTTTGCTATACAATTTTCTAGGATTCCTTCTATCATATCTTGACAATCAGCCTCTAAAATAGCTTTGTCATACCCCATTTCAGTCAGCCAATTAATAGCTTCAAGAAAAGTCATTGCTTCTGCCTCTACTGGTTTTAGAGAACTTAGGAAAAGTGTTGACTTTGCACTAATAAAACAACTAGAATCAGAACCTCAAGTAAAGGCCTGCTACAAACTTACCTCAGCAAACGAAAGGCCACAAACACCATTCTATGTTATGACCGAGCCTGCAATTTACACTTTCTGCTCTATGTAGCATCCAAGCCCAACAATCTACACTAATGTTTGATAGAGCATCCTAACACATGATTACAATCAAGGATGCTTGGACCTGGACAAACTATTAAGAAGTGAAAAATTATTAGATAGCATATGGTGGTTATTCACATGAACAGTACCTGCATTAGTTGGACAGAAAATAGAAACTTGATTTCATCCATTAAATGTAATCAATATATTCTTTATTCCCACAAACATTTTTTTTTTAGAAAGAACTTCATGTGCAATGGCTTTATGCAAATATTTGCGAAGCACTATTTCACATGTCAAGGACCAAGAAATGAGAATTTTGATGATTTACTGCTCATAAGTTCCATGTCATTTCAAGGAACATTTTCAGATTAAGATACCATGCTTGTTAACAATCACCATGTGCAACTCCTTCAAAGACTTCCCAATCCTGCCTAAAATAGTGATACTGACTCTACAAAACTATAGCTTCTAGGAGTTCATCATAATTAAAGTCTTTTGTCGATGCATTGTTCGGACGCCTACTTTTGCATATAGAGCATGCATAGGACTTTGAATTCTCCAAAATGATTTCACCTTGACGCCCATCCAGTAAATCATTATGGCATCTTCGTTGTGTTTGTGTTTTATCCTGGACCAGCTGATCTTCTTTTGTTTGATCTATCATTCCACTAATAGGTTCTAGTATTAAGCCTATTTTCACATATCATGTGGTTGACACTAATTTTTTGTGTTGTGATGCCTTCACTATGGAAGGTGCTTGGCATCTATTCTTCAAACTCACTCAGCTGATTAACTACTATCTGATCCATCATGCAGTCATTGATTATCAACTTTCCTGAGCTCTTCTCCTCCCCTTGGGGCCTTCTCTGCATCTGTTCTTCAATCTGGCCAAGTTTCTCAAAGTAAAAGTGATTATTTTCAATTATTAGTCTTAACTTCTTTTCCTCCCCATGGAATCTGTTCTTGATTTTCTCCTCTTCCTGACTTTGCTCATCAGCTTTTGTTGTTGTTGGACCTACATTTGATTATTGTTAAACCCTCTTATCAAAAAGAAATATCATTATGTGAATTGAGTCAAACATAGTGTGGAATCAAAATTGTGTGGATATTAAATTATTTCCAGTAGTGGTTTTGATTATTATATATACAAGGGATTTGGTTTAGACTCTAGATTTAAGTCTCTGCATTCGTAGGTCCTCAAGTATAAGGCGAGTCTCACTACGTGACTCACTAGAACATTGCCTATAAGCAGCTACCATTTGCTTGGTCTCTACACTGCAGAAACCTTGATCTCTGCTACAGAACCATCAAATCCAAGTTCTATCAGGAATCAAATTGCATCAAGATTCAAACTTTTATGTGTAAATTAAAACCAAAACGTACAATCCAAGATGTTAATTTTAATGTTAAAATAAAGCTAATCAAGAAAATAAAAAATGACCCCAGATGCCCGTTTTCTTTAATTAGACCATAAGTGATCCAAGATATGTTAAATTTTAGCATAAGATAATGATATTAATGTTTAATTAAGAAATGATGTGTAGGTAGAGAGTCTTGGGAGTTTGGTTATACCTGTACAAGTAAATATCTTTGTCTGGACATAGTTGCTTATTGCATAGATTGTAAGTTTTAAGGAAGCATAAGTCTTGAGGGATGGATTGTTGGTTTGCCTTTCTCACTGCAGATTTCAAGAGGACATTTGATGTGCTATTTGAGCTTGTAATTTGAGGGAGAAGTCTCAAACCAACATCCATGTTGGTACTCTTAAATGATCTCACATGCTTTCTTCTCTTGTTCACATGCTTCCCTTCTTGGGATTCCACCCTGAAGGGGCTAATGATGAACTTTGGAAGCATGGTGATGAGAGGGGAAACACAGAGAGAAATTGAAATTGAATAGAGTAGAAAAAAAATAGAATTAGGAATGGGATGAATTCTGTGAAAGGAAGAAATGGTAGATATTTAAAGGAAGCATGCCCCCACAAAAAAGGGCATCACATCATCACTCATGTTTTACTCTTTGTAATTGTTATGCACCTAATAGCACATGTTAGATTACAAATATTTTTTTTATCTGGATTGTTGTAGCCTTTTAGAGCATTTGCATCATGCTTTTCCATGGGTCAAAAAAATAAGAGGGAGAAAAAAAAATAACAGAGTAGGTGGTGAAATTATGACTTTGTGTGTCTACTTGTGATGTTTGAATTATTATTGCTTTATTTGGCCCACTCAGACACGGTGGAGTAACGCGGACAGAGATTTATTTTTATAATAGTTTTCAAAATACACACATGAAAGCTGTGGTACCGAAGGAGACATGACATAAAGTATAATTAAGCAAAGATTCCACACGTGGCACTTTGGTTCTTCTAGTGAACATCCTACATCAGCTTTAACGAATCCAAAAAGAAATATCAAAATCTAAAACAAAATTTTTAGAAGGGGTATGTTCACTATGTTGCAAAACAAAAATATATAACTGTTAAGAGCCTTTATTCACCACAAGCTTTGAAGATACAAACTCCCTCCATACACCCAAGATGGTTAGAGTTAAGCCATTTTTAGCAGGGAGTTAGAATTTCTAATCCAACTAATTACTAAGTGCTTGTTTAGCGTGTGTTTGTTTTTCCGATAAACTTGCAGCAACATGAAGTCCGAGACTACTTCAGTATAGAAAGATAGGTGTTGTTGCTTCTCCAACTTTCCCAAGGGAGAATTAGGAATTTTTTAAAAGGGAATCAAAATGATATTCAGATAGTTTTACCGGTGATCCAAACACACTTAGTTAGCATTCAAAATTAAGTTTAGAGCATCTGGAACTAATTTTACAACAACATTTATCTTAACAGGAGACTTGTGACTAAAGTTAATTTAATATCCACACAATTTAATATCCACACAAAATTGTGTGGATATCATTATGTGAATTGAGTCAAACAATATAATTATGTGGCACTTGGACCTACATTTGATTGTTGTTGCAACATAGTGAACATCCTTGAATCTTTTCAATATTAGTTGTTTGGATATTAAATTGTGCATCTTTTCAAAAAATGGAGTTATTCTATCAACCTAATTGGCTAAAATAACATCATGTGAATTGAGTCAAACATACTGGATTTTGGGAAAATTCAATGTGAAAAATGATAGAGGAAGTACTTGTGTATATGTGTGTGTGTGTGTGTGTGTAGTTTTTGGTTAGTTGAAGCCCATATTTGGAAATAAAAGCACATAGAGAATCATTTTCAGAATCCATGAAAAACAATTAAACCTTGAGCTTGAGTACATAACACAACATCAAACCATCTTCTTAAAATGAGTGGAAATTGAACCTATGATTTATTATATATGAGATTTTATTTGTGTATCTAGAATAGTCATACAAAATTAGTTTATGAAATTATAAACATTGATCACATTTTATTTAAAGAACTGTTGATGTCGATATTTGTCTGTAATCGAAATTTACATTTTCATGATGTATACAGGATCATGGCTTCTCTACCTGCCTTGCCTTCTCCTCCTCCTCCTCCTCCTGCCCGACGCATCGGCTTCGCTGTCTGCCATGAAGCGGACACGCAAAGCCTCACGTCTATGATCGTTGTCTACTAGACCACCTGGTGTTGAGATACCAGTGGTCCATGTTGATCCTGCTACCGATAAGGTCGACGGTCCTCACTGGAAGAAATTAAGAACATATTTGGGGATTGTGGCACGTGATAAGGTGGACGTCACCTACGAGAACTGGAAGGAGGTCCCTACTGCTCAGAAGGACTTGATTTGGGAGGATATTCAGGTATTTTTCTTTTCTTATTTGATGTTGTTTAATTGATAGCCAAAAAATACATTATTGTAACAAATAAATCTTATTTGATGTTGTCAGGCAAAATTTGAAATCCCAGAGGCTTCTGACAGTAGGATGAAAAGGAAGTTACTTCAGACTGTGGGCGAGAGATAGAGGCAGTTTAAATCAAACCTCACGAGGAAATGGGCCCTTCCAGCCGATCAGGATGGTGTGGGCAACATTGTCTATGAGAAATACGGCATAAGCAAGGAAAAATGGGCCCAGTTTTGCCAGACTCGCAAAGACCCTTCTTGGGAGGTATGTTCCTTGCCATTTAAGTTGTTTTTCAAAAAACATTAACTTGTTATACTTCATTCTAGCAATTTGAAAGATTATTGTTTTATTTTTGCGGGATGTGCGCAAAAAGGCACAGGCCATCCAGAAACAGAACACTAGCCCCCACGTTTTGTCTCGTGCGGGTTATGAATATTTAGAGCAGAAGCTCCTGGCTGAGAAGACGAAGAAGAAGCTGGAGGAAACTGCACAGTCCGGAAGCAGCGTTGATGGCATCATCGACCCTCCATCCCTGGTCAGACGCCACGTAAAGTGGAAGATAGCTTGCACGAAGAAAACAGGGGAGATGACGACTAAGGCCGCAAAGGAAATCATTGAGAAGATCGTAATCATTTTCAACTAACCATTAGAATTATATTTCAATATTTTGTGAATGCCATGTACAACTGTGTGTTTTCTGTGCAGGATTCCTTTGAGGAGCAGGCGACACAGGGATCCTTCGTCTTCCATGGACGTCAGGATGTTCTCACCGCTACTATTGGATGTCCAGAGCACCCTGAACGTGTCACCATCAAGCAATACTTTGGATCGGTTCCACGGACGTCTCGCAGCTCTTCCTCCCTGCCTCCTGAAGAATTGCAACAGCTGACCCAACAAATTAGGGACCAGCTAGAGGAGTCCATCTCAAAAAAAGTGACGCGACAGCTCATGGCATCGTTCAGCCAGATGCAGTCCCAGATGCAATCTCAGGGACTTGCACTTCCTCCCAAGCCCCTGGTTGGTTCCTCAGGTCCTCGAGTAAGCACAAAAGGGAGTTGTGTTGATCCCTCAGGAAACGATCCTGAGACGGGTGACTCAAATAGGTTCGGCCTGTACATCGAAGCAGATCCTACCCGCCTGGTTGCCCTGGGGAGAGTTTATGAGGGATCCACTATTGTTCATAACACTCCTTTGTTGCTTGGCCAAGTAAAGGTGGGTGTGGAGGAGGTTACAGATGCAGATGCTCCAGTTCCTGTACCCACTGATGAGGTTTCCTTAGTGCGGCAAACAATTCACACCTTCCTTGCTTGGCCGACACATCTAGTCAAGTCTTTATCATATCAGGTACTTTACTCTTACTATATGTTTCTTCTTTTTGAATTAATTCATTTAGTGTGCCTCAATTTAGACCATTTAACTTTGTTTCATGAATAGACAGCTGTGTCTCCGGCAAAACCACCTCCAAAGCTCGATCTAGAGGTCGATGATCCGCTTTATTGATGACATTGGCCATCCCAGAGCTTTTCTTGAGGCCTTATCAGGTTACATGGGATGCCACCGTGTTCGGGGTCTTTAATCCAGATTTCCCGCTCTACATAAAGCACGAAGACCTCTCCAAAATCGCACATGATGGTCAATGTCTCAGCATATGAGTGTTACAGTTGTGGATTCTATAAGTCATTTTAGATTACTTTTAATTACCTAAGTTATTGCTTTCAATTCATAAATATTTAACTTTGACTTAACATAAACAGGCATCACACTGAAACAAGTATGCGAGCGGGGAATTCTGATATCTATGGATTCCTCGAGCCACGATCCATTCAGAGGTCTGGGCAATCGCAGTTTGCGTCTGAAAGTTACATAAAGACTTGGATGCAGAGTTCAAAACGCGATGTGTATCTTGGAGCCTACCTTAATGGGTAAGTCACACAAAATAACTAAATTTAATTAATGTTTACTAATATACTAACCCATATTCGCCTCCATTGCAGCGGACACTGGCAGATAGTGGTCATCCTGCCCAAGGAACACCTAGTTGTCTGGTTTTGTTCATTGCATAACAGGCCAGACAACTACCTTAAGGGGATTATTAACATGTTAGTATTCTTTTCAATACATTTGCATTGAAATACCTCAACAACACCAATTTTTAATTGTTACTCATCTGGAACAGTGCTTTAAAAGGTCTTGATGATGCTCCACAGCCTAAATCAAAGGCTCCTGCTAGGTGGATTGTCGTCAAGGTACGTCATTTACATAAAACTTCCACTTATATATATTTCTTATGTGTCTGTACACTAATTGTTTAATTAATAGCCAAATTTCATTATGTATTTAGTGTAATAGACAAAAAGGAAGTACTAAGTGCGGCTACTATGTCATGCACTCGATGTCCACCATCATTTTAGGAAGTTTTAGGAATAACTGGGAAGCGATACGTTTATTTCAAACAAATTCTATTTTTTTATAATTTGTATTACATTATTAACTTATTATCATTTATTTCATCATGCAGTATTTTAACGATCCTAAACCATTGGAGCCAAAGAGATTAAAGGCGTTGCGGATCCAGTGGGCACAGTATTATCTTCGAGTTAGAGATCAGACCTAGGATTTAGGGACATTAAGTTTAGCTTAGTTTACTTTGGTTTAACATTTTTGACATTTCCTATGTAATTTGAACATTGAATTCATTTGTTGATCGTTGTTTATGATAAATCAATTATTCAATGTTTATTATGATTAAAATTACTTCAAAGCAGAATAAAATATTTATTTGCTGTGAATTGGGTCTGAAATTGCATTTTACAGGTACAATTATGGGTTTATTCTAAAAACAGAAAGTTTATATAAAAAAAACTTCAAAACAACATCAGTTATTAACAAAAACTGATGTTAATATAGTAAACAACATTGGTTATTTACAAAAACTGATGTCAACATGAACCTTAACATCAGTTATGTAAATAACCGATGTTAATATACGAACGTTAACATCGGTTATTTACAAATAACAGATGTTAACGTTTGTATATTAACATCGATTATTTACAAATAACCAATGTTAAAGTACAAAGTTTAACATCGGATTTTTATAAATAACCGATGTTATATACAAAGAACTACAACAAAATAAGTGTATGCATATGAACGTTGACATCGGTTTTCTAGTGAAACCGATGTTAATGTAATATATTAACATCAGTTTTGCTAGAAAACCGATGTCAAGGTTCATCATGCATACACTTATTTTGTTGTAGTTCTGTGTGTATAACATCGGTTATTTAGAAAACCGATGTTATCGTTTTTATGTTAACATCGGCTTTGGATAACCGATGTTAACAATAATTCATTCAACATCGGTACTTTCAACATCGGTTTTAAAACCGATGTAGAATGTCGTAAATAACCGATGTTGAAAGTGTATTTTCTAATAGTGATATATATATATATATATATATATATATATATATATATATATATATATATATATATAACAATGGAAAATATGTAACATTATATAAAATTATTTTTCATTATTTTGTTTTCAGAAACGATGCCTTTACATTTGAAAACTTCTTTAGAACTGAGTCTTTGTGTATACAGGATTTTTAGAGAAATAGTCATTCAACTATTGATCATGTCTTTCCTGGTGATTCCGCATACCACCTTTCTTCTCATTTTGTGCTTACGAGTGTTACCGACTTGTTGTTGGCTCTCAAGTATCAACCTAATGACTTCTTGTTCGGTGTTGTCTTCAAGTTCCTCATCTACCATTTGATCCAAAAGTGCATCTAAATCAATTTTTGGATCCATTATGTGGATGATTGAAGTGTTGGAAATTAGAGAAGAATAGTGCATGATTTTTTTTTGAAAAGATGTGAGAATGAGAAAAGATTGCATAATTTATATAGCATGATTCATAACAGTTAGTTTTGCAACAACTAGTTTTGTAATGACTTGTATTTCAACGACTAGTTTTGCAACATGTAGTTTTTCTTAATGAGACTAATAAGGTCAATGAAAAATGCTACATGATAGTTAAATTTAAAATAAAAATACAACAATGGCCTACACAACTAAAATTAAATAACATACACAACATTATCCTAGACAACTAAATTAAATGACAAACATGACATTGACCTATTCATTTAAAATCCTCATTTCTACCTAATATAGCCACTTTCGTGGTCTTGGAGTTGTTTCTCAAACATGTCAAATGTGTCCTTCATGAAAATTTCATACTCCAAATGCTTCTCCTATTCTTGCAAACCCCTTTCCTACAACTCCTTTAACTTAATAAGTTTTGCGATGTTGGGATTTTTATCCTTCACTACACTTTTTGTGCCTGACAAATCGAGACTATTAGAAGCACTTACATGTCCTTTTCCTTTGCTCTTCCTTTTCTTCGCTTTTTGTCTTATTGGGCAAGACATTGGTGATGTCGTGTCATATTCTTCAACTTCAATAGGTGTCCCTGGGTTAGAAGACAATGAGTAACCAACTAAAGCATAAACTTTAGTTCTTTTAGGAAGATTTTTCCATAAATTCTACATTGAATTTTTGTTCATCTTTCAACAACAACTAGGCAAGCTTAACTTCAGATTTTTTACCTGTATCCTGTGAGTAAATCATATGTGCATCAGCCGTGACGCCTTTCTCTGAACTCGCACTTCTCTTATGAGTAACTTCGTATTTGTAGCAATTGTTAAAATTTTGAACTGGAGGGTGAATTTGGTTCCATCGATATTTCAATTGAGTGACTTCCCTTCCTGTAAACTCCCCACACTCTTTATCATTGTTGTATGCTTCCTTGATTCTTTCCCAGTATTGAATTAATGATTGATCGACTCCTATAATTGAATCCTTTGACACATTGAGCCACAACTAGATGAGAATCACGTCTTCTTTCAATGAGAATGCTTTATGGTTTTTTTTCTTACTAGAAATTTCTTCTCCTTCAAAATAATTCTCCACTCCCAACACATATCCCTCCTTATATGCCTATATTCTCTCTGAGCACATGCACCCCCTCTAACTTTCTGCCAGCTTGGCATTTAGTTTCACTTTTTCCCCCACTAATTTGACTTAGGTTACATGCATCACACCTCATTTTGTTTCCTTACACCTGTACTCTGCTTTCCAATTTCATAATCTTTGGTGGTCTTCGGCCTTGGGTTTGTATCAAATTTTTAATCAATGGTTGTTGTGTGGACTTTTGGAGTCCATCAATTGTTTGCTCATGACTGACCTTATTTTGTTCTACTTGCTAATTACAACTTCCCCCCATGCAATGTTTGTTAACTTTACTACTCAAGCTGTAGTCTTCCTAGAATTCACCCCCTTTTCCTTGATAATGTTTCATCCCTCTTCCAAACTTCTTGACATAATGATTTTAAGATCATCTCCGACAGCCCATCCAATTGCATTTGCAGGCATGTTTTTTGTTTTCAACATATTAGTTTAGAGGATATCTCCCACCTTGGCCCTTGATATGTCCTTGATTGTTTGATCTGAACCAAATTTGTCTCTACCTCCACCTCGCTTTCATCTTCCTTTTGAATCTCTTCCTCCCTACTATTGTTGTTGCCATTGCAGTTGTATCCCCTATCGTTCTCAATTTCCATTGCTTATGTGTCCACTGCCTCAATTTTTTTGATTTCTAGTTTCCGCACTATTGGGTCAATGTTTGACTATGCTTTGAATCTTTTCCGTCTCCATTGTTTCAGTTTCTGTACCTTTGTCTTGGCTTCTATTTTATAGCCACCTAGGTTTTAGTTCCTCATCCTGGACTAAAATTGGTTGATTCAGATCACCCTCTGGCTGGAATAATTTGATTACTTCCTTAAGAGTGTTCACAAAGTAGTATTTGGATTGTTGAGCAAATCACTATTGATATACTTGATCATTAGAGCTACTTTTTCCCATACTAATTTCCTTAGCCAACAACTTTTGTTGAACAAAGTGGTAGTCAAATTCTATGTGTTTGGTTCTATCATGGAATATTGGATTAAGAGCAATATGAAGTTCTGCCTGATTATCACAATGTAGTTGCATATGCTGAATTTCATAAAATTTAAGTTCTTTGAGGAGTTTTTTGACCCACATCAGTTCCCAAGTGGCTAAAGCCATGACCCTATATTGAGCTTCTGCACTACATTTTGTTTCTCTTCAAAGAGATCAGATTTCCTCCTATGAATACATAGTATCTAGTAGTAGAGCGCCAGTTTGTAGGATAGCTTACCTAGTCAGCATCACAATAAATATGTCTTTCATTTCTTGCTTCTATGATTTCAATTGAAACATTGTCCTCAAGTTGAATGGTTACTAAAACTGTAGCATATAATGAACAAGATATATGTAGGGCAATTTGCACTGAGCTGAAATCTATTGTACCCTCTTGAGGTGCCTCTTGACAGTAATGGGATAATAGGTCCCTCCCTTAACCTGTTTATATATAGCAGTGGCTCATAAGTTGATGATAGCATGGGTCATTGACAACAACATAAGCCTTGGCAATTAGGCAAATTGCGCTTTCAGCATAAATTATACAGTCAAGGGCAAACTTAATTCAATAGCCAAGGGCAACATAAATTATACAATTATGCCCTGCCTAAGTAGTCATTTCTACACATAGACCATTGGTGCTTGAAAACATTGCAAAATCTGATGATAAGGGTATTCCTCATCGAACTTTTCCTGTGATGCATATGAAATACTCTTCCTTTGAGCCTCAGCTGCTGCTAGTTTTGCTCCAAAACACTAATTTTCTTTTGTTATTAATAACATATTTTATAGATCAGATAAATGATTAAAGATGTAATTTTGATATCAAGTTGGTTAAAAAATAAACTCGTAACTTAAGTCGCATAGCATCTCAAATTAAAGAAAAAGATAATGAAAATGGAAAACACACACATACACACACACACACACACACACACACACACACACACACACACACACACACACACACACACACACACACTGTTCTTCAACAAGCCTCAGTTCACCCTCAACTTCAACCTTTGTAGAATCTGCCATCTTTGCATTCCTTAGAGCCATATCAGTTATAGCTTTTATTTCCTCAATTGCTTTAAGGTTTGCCTCCACCTTTCTGTCCACTTCATTCCTTCTTTTGTTGATTGGTTGAACCTGAACCATTGTCGTTGTTTCTGTTCTGTCAATCATGTCTTCATCTTCATCTCCTTAATGGCTCTTTGTTCTGATGCTTTTGCACCATCATCTTGCTTTAGGTAAAGCTCTAGTTTCTTCTTTCTTCTCTAGTTCTTCTGCCACTGCTTTGGATTTTTCAGCTTCTTGCTTCAGCTCTTGTGTTTTGGATCTCATTTCTTCCTCTTCCCTTCTTGCAGTTTCTGTCTCAAATGAAAGTTGCTTGATCTTCAATTCTATATCAATAATTTTATCATATTCTTTTACTGAAGTGTTTTTGTGGCTTTTTTTATCTCCAAAGTTATTCGTCTCATTGAATCCATCTCAGAAGCATGTGCTTCTTTCATTTGCTCTTGGAGAACCTGAATATCTTCACTTGCTGCTTTCCCAAACTCAAGAGCTCTTAGGCCAGATATCAGTTCAAGAAGATGAATTCCAAACCCAAACACATCTATTTTCTTAGAAGATTGGCCCGTAGAGAGATACTCAGGGGCTATGTGCCCCACAATGTCTCTCACTGTTGTTGTCACATGTGAATCCCTATGGTCTAATAGCTTTGCCAACCCAAAATCTCCCACCACGGCCTCACAATAATCATCAAGCAAGATATTTGCTGCCTTCACATCCCTATGAATAATCTTTGGATCTCACTGTTCGTGCAAATATAGCAAGCCTCTTCCAGCTCCTAAAGCTATTCTTTTCCTTGTTGGCCAGTCCAAAGCTGGCTTGGCTGTATCATCAAAAGATAAATGAATACCCTTTCTTCATAAACTAAAGGCTTTATTGGGAAACTCAAAATATTTCTTTTACTTAGGTTTTATGGAAATTGGAAGTGCATCCAAGTTTGGAATGTGTATTAAAAAGTTTCATGTGTATGACAACAGACCCAAGATGGATACATATATAAGCTAACATGCAATTTGGTCCTAGAAAGTGACTGTTTTTGGTCCCTGAAAGATTTTTTCTAGATAAATTAGCCCTCTGAGAGATAAAATTGTTTAGTTCACAAACACACACACACACACACACACACACACACACACACACACACACACACGCACACACACACACACACACACACACACACACACACACACACAGAACTTTACTTTAAGTTTAACTTAGTTTACTTTGGTTTAACATTTTTGACATTTCCTATGTAATTTGAACATTGAATTCATTTGTTGATAGTTGTTAATAATAAATCAATTATTCAATGTTTATTGTGATTAAAATTGCTTGAAAGCATAATAAAATGTTTATTTGTTGTGAATTGGGTCTAAAATTGCATTTTACAGGTACAATTTTGGGTTTATTGTAAAAACAGAAAGTTTATATAAAAAAAACTTGAAAATAACATCGGTTATTAACAAAAATCAATGTTAATATAGTAAACAATATCAATTATTTAGAAAAACCGATGTCAACATGCACCTTAACATCGATTTTTCAAAAAACTGATGTTGGTTATTTCTAATAACATCGGTTATTTATACATAACCGATGTTAATAACATCGGTTATTTATACATGACCGATGTTAATAACATTGATTATTTATAAATAATCGATGTTAATATACAAACTTTAACATCGATTATTTTTAAATAACTGATGTTATATATAACTAACTACAACAAAATAAGTGTATAGATAATGGACCTTCACATCGGTTATACATGAAAAACCGATGTTAATATATTAGTTAACATTGGTTTTCTATAGAAAACCGATGTTAATATATTACATTAACATCGGTTTTTCTAGAAACCGATGTTAATATATTACATTAACATCGATTTTTATAGAAAACCGATGTCAACGTTCATCATGCATACACTTATTTTGTTGTAGTTCTTTTTATATAACATCGGTTTTTCAAAACCGATGTTAACAATAATACATTCAACATCAGTTTTAAAACCGATATAGAATACCGTAAATAACCGATGTTGAAAGTGTATTTTCTAATAGTGTAAGACTGAAAAAATATATATTTACAGGGACTAAAATAAATATATGTATATATAAATATATATATATATATATATATATATATATATATATATATATATATATATATATATGTCGCAACATGCCCTTTTGCGGGCGTGCGAGGCGAGGCTCACGGGTGAGTTTTCCAAAGGAGGAAAGATGCACGGAGTTGCCACCAACGTTTATTTGTGAAAAACGTCGGAAAAACTGAAGGAAACCGGTCAAAACCAAAATTCTAAGTTCGGGAGTTGTATTTACGTTTGAGGAAGGTATTAACACCTTTCACGTTTGTCTCAAAGGACAACAACCTATTTTTTAGAATTGTGAAATTGTGTTATTTTACCTTTTGATTTCTTTTTATTTTTGAGATCGACAAAAGCGGGGCTCTTGCCCCTACGTACCCTCCATCGAAGAGGAAATCAGACCTACGTAGTTCTTTTTTAAGAGTGAATTTTTTACTTGAAGAGTGATCATTTTAAGGCGTTGGACCTTAAAAATGATTCATTTACTTGATAAGGAAAACTGAGATGATAAACTTTCAAACCCTTTTTAGTGACTTTTTTGTGGACGAGCTTGACTAGGCTGGTTGATTTTAGCCTTAGTTTCACTTTAGTTTTTAGTCAATTCAATTAAGAATGAGAAATCCCAAAGAGAAAACGTCCGATTGATTTTTCGCTTCATTTTACTAAAAGGTATTTTTTGATTATTATATTATTTATTTTACCTCTTTTTTGATTTCCAACGTGGTTACGGCACGATCGAATAGTCGGAATTCATTTTAACAGAAATTAACGGATATTACAAATCAAATGATCGGTGGAAATTTATTTTATTTTTTGATTAGGCGAGAAATGACTTAAATAAATGACTGAAGCACGTCAAAAGGGGGTACGGAAAGTAAATAAAAACGAGAATAAAAGTACATGAAACAAATGGGGACCACCACGGGTACATAGAATGAATTGAAAAGCTCAGTTTGGGGTACTTACCAGTTGAAGATCGAAGAAAACGAAGAACGAACGATGAATGTTGAAGAACGGTTGAAAATCTTCGCATAATTACCCACAGAAACATTACGGAAGCGCCTCGGCTTGGATTTTCTTCACGGAAATAATTTTCCTCAGCAACTTTAAGAGAATACGAAGTGCCAAGAAGGCTGAACCCCTTTCCTCCTCACTCCTCCCCCTATTTATAGCAAAATAGGGGAGGAGCTTACCACCCAGCTCGCCTAGGCGACCAAGGTTGCTTCCTTCAGAAGCAACCGCCTTCTGGAGGAAGAATCTGGAAGGCCCAAGTGGGCCTGATTGCTATTTGTACCCTTTTTTTTACTAAATGCACCCCCATTTATTTTTTTGGTGATTCTTTTTCCGTAACGTTACAAAACTTTACGAATTTCGTAACGATACTTATTTTCTTTCTGTAAGGTTACGAATCCTTACGGATCATGTATTTACTCTTTTTTAGCTTTCAAAGAAGTTACGGAAACTCACGGATTGCGCAAAAACACCTCCTTTTGGTTTTCACCACATTACGAAATTTCACAGATCGCGTAACCCTGCTTCCTTTTGATTTCCGGCGCGTCTCGGGACTTACATATTGTGCAACAAAGGGTGCCAAGTATCTTGAAGCGGCCAATCAAAGGTTGCATGTTATCATGTAATAATCCCCGGACGAAATTAGGGTATGACAGTTGCCCCTCTTTACTTACCTTTTATTGGAGATAAGAGGAAAGCAAAGATAAGACACTGATTTCGTCCGTCTTGCCCTTTCCGTGATTAATCTATGACGACTCTCGTCTCTACTCCTTCTTTTTTCTGCACAACACAAAACAAAATACAAACAACAACAAAAACAACAATGATATAATATACATATATACATGTTTGGTGAAGGAATCAATCGGGAAAATAACAAAGACCACATTTCCCAGTCAAGAGGATCCGCACTTGACAGTGGAGGACACATGAACAGCGCTAGGCAATCAATTCATGGGGCTCCGAATAAAAGGCGAGAATGGAGAATTGCACTAGGCAATCACTACGCATGGCTCCAAACTCGTTGGTGGAGGAATCAATCGGGAAAATAACAAAGACAACATTTCCCAGTCAAGAGGGTCCGCACTTGACGGTAAAAACCACATTGGAGAATGGAGGATTGCACTAGGCAATCACTACGCATGGCTCCAAACTCGTTGGTGGAGGATGCATGAACGACAAATCAATTCATGGGGCTTCGAATAAAAGGAGAGGATGGAGAATTGCACTAGGCAATCACTACGCATGGCTCCAAACTCGTTGGTGGAGGAATCAAACGGGAAAATAACAAAGACCACATATCCCAGTCAAGAGGATCCGCACTTGACGGTGGAGGACACATGAACAGTGCTAGGGAATCAATTCATTGGGCTCCAAATAAAAGGCGAGAATGGAGAATTGCACTAGGCAATCACTATGCATGGCTCCAAACTCGTTGGTGGAGGAATAAAATGGGAAAATAACAAAGACCACATTTCCCAGTCAAGAGGGTCCGCACTTGACGGTGGAGGACACATTAACAGCACTAGGCAATCAATTCATGGGGCTCCGAAAAAGGTAGTTGGCAGGACCGAATGGTCCACCGATTTTTTTCCACCTAAAAAGGCAAACATGCTTTTTGCAAAGAAAAATAAATCATTCGCGAGAGCACCATATCTTAGAGAAACAACATACTCATGCCAAGGATAATCTTCCTTGTACCCGAAAATGAAGGGCAGGATGTCAACATTTAGCTTTTAAATGAACATTCAGGGGAAACATCGGGTTAAGCTGGAACTAGGAATGACTCACTCATAGTGTATAAGAACTCACACAGGCAAGTGTTTCACCTTATTCCCAAACCATAACTGCACCATGACTTTATTTTGCACACAATTTTCTATCGAGGGTAGTGTTTTTGGAGAGGAAGCTAAGTGTTTCGGTCTTTTCCTTTTATGTGGGGCGGGATATCGCCAATCGAGAATGACCTTGAATGGCAATTTGAAAGGAAGAGACACCAAAAAAAGGGTTTTCCTTCGCCGGTAGTCACTTACCTTGCCGAAAATTTATTTGGTCCGAAGATTTTCCGTTCCCTTTCTTTCATTGATCGAGAATTACTCTGTTTTCCTCTGATCTTTTTCCTTTTTACTTCCTTTCGATCTTCGATCGAGAATCCTTCTTTTTCTTTCTTTTTTATTGTTCTTTTCTTTGTTTTCATCTTTTTCTTTTTCTTTCTTCTCCATTCCTTTCTTTGGGAAATCGGGTTTTAGCATTCTATTCACTCTCCCTTGAGGGGATTCTGCTGTCCTTTGCTTCGAGGGAGAGGATGAGGGTTCTTTTGATAGGCCAAGGTCCAAAATAGTCTAAGGTTGTGTCTCAATGGGGGCTTTTATCGTGGGAGCCCGATCTTGATATCCGGGGCAAAACAAATTTGGGTGTCAAGGTGTTGGTCTTGGGCCGAACTTCCATATTATTCCACAAGGCACGCGCGACAATGATGATTTGGAAACAACGTGCAAAATTAGTCACGGCCACAGCCAGGTGGGTACTCAAGCATCCCGTTTATGGCATTGTGATACTACGGTTGGGAATTTACACAAACAGACCCAATGTTTCCAAATTATGTTCTTTCATTAGTTCAATGGATTCACCCGCTCTTATCTCGGTTATTCAGGAAAATAAACTCTTAGCGTCAGTCCCTTGTTTCCAGAAGATATGTTTGCTCTCTACGAATGATTTATGCTTCCTAACTATAACATGTCGACCTTCGATGTCTTCCTTTCTTTTTTTTTTGTTTCATTTTTATATTCACAAAACTATACACCCATGGCCCTCTATGAGGAAAACTTTTCTTTGTACATCTACATTCTTATACATGACAAAACTTTTTCTGTACACGCATTGGAACTCTTTCTCTTTACGTCACACGGTCTATATACAAACCCTATTTACGTTCAAAGATTTTTTCGTTTTTCCCAACACACACTTATGGTTCATACAAAAGTTTCTTTATATACACTCGTTGCTCACAAACACAAGGATTTCTTTTCACACATTATTTACACACGCAAAAATCCTTCTATACATATTTTCCTTCTACATTCATATATGAGAAACATTTTTCTTTTTCTTTATATACGTAGGCATTTATTCACAACGCTTCTTTCTTTTTATCATGATTTTGGTTCATATTTTTTTATTTTGGACGACGTTCCTAAATGAAAAATTCTACGCGATTTCGGAACTTCAACAAACACTATTGACAACAACGAAGTAAATACTAACGTAACAGTTCAAACGACATGTATGCACAAAACAAAAGTCAATCAAAACGAAACAAACGTTAGTCCCTTAGTTAAACAAAAATAAAATGATACGTAATAGGAAAAAGAGGAAACATAAACATAACATAAAAAAGAAATACGGATCTAGGGATCTCCCAATCATGTGGCTCCGCTCCCTCCCAAGAAATCAAGCAAATCGGTCATCTCCTCGTCCTCGTGGGCCTCATCTGCCTCGCTGGGAGCCTCTCCGGGTGCCTCCCCTGCCTGGGCCTCAGGCCAATCTCCGGGCCATGCGACCTCTGCCCTGAACTGATCCGGAGTAGGGCATGGAAAAGAAGTAAAACCCTGGCTCTACAAGCTGAGGCTCAGCTGGTAAAGACAGTCATGGGTCTGCACGTGCGCCCGGTGGTTGGCCGCCTTCTGGCGAACCACATGCCATAAATATTGCTCCGAATCAAATGACCCAGCTGGACCAGCCTGATGAGGTGGCGGCGCGTCTGCGGCCTGTGGTGCATCACCCTGGGCCGGTCTCTGCGTGCAATACTTCTCAATAAAAGCCCAGGTGATGGGTGGCCGAATCACCTTGCTAGGTGCGATGGGGACTCCGAACGACTGCCAAAGTCCTGTGATCAATGCGGGAAATCCCAGGGCCCTGTTGGACTTATCCGGGTCCAAAGGGTGCATGGTCAGCACCATACCTGCAAATAGATAAATGGCATCAGCGATCAACTGAGCCACGTGAATGCTCATCCGTGTCAGGATGGCGTACACCAGCTGACACTTCGGCAGGGGGAGGTCGGAATTATGATCGCTTGGCTGGATGTTGCTGAGCAGCAATGTCATCCATATCTGGGTCAGGGTGGTCATGTTGGTGCACATGATCCGCACCCGTCTCCCAGCAGCAGTCCAGGCAAAATCCTGCCCCGGTATACACAGCAACTGAGCGATGGCCTCCTCATCAAACCCATCGGCCAGGTTCCTCCTCTGGCCATACTCGCACTCCTGGCCCTCCTCCAGCACTAAAGGGTATCCCAGGAACTGGCTGAAGGCATCCGCATCGAAAGGGATCCACTGACCCCTCACCCAAGATCGCATATCTCGCACACCCTCCTCTGTAGGCCAAGCATTGGCATAAAACTCGAGAACTATGTCTGGGTCGAACTTGGCCATGGGGGTAACCAGCGATGCCCACCGCCGGTGAGCTATCTCTTCCTGGAAGTCGGTATACTCGTCGTCCCTGAGCTGGACGTGTCTCTCCTGGAGGAATGACCATCCTTGGATGGCCTCGAAGCGCTGCTGGTGCTCAGCGCTCCTAAAACGATGGCTGTCATATTCGGGAGTGGAACTGGTTCCTTCAGCCACTTTGTCTTTCCTGGATCTCTTTGAGGCAAGCTTCCTTGGGGCCATTTCCTAAAAAGACAAACATTTTGGGAAGTTAGTTTCACAAGATAAGCTTATCTTAACACAAAAATGACATGCTAATCCCTCCGATTTAGAACAAACTCATGCACACGTTTAATGTAACACATTTATGCACAGGGGTATGTGTAAAATATCCTACTATTTATGTCAATGTACAAGGACATCCAACACATTCTAGTTACCATACATATATATGTATTTTTTTAAAAGAACACACATTCTCATGCTCAAGGCACTGCGTCAAAATTCACACCTAATCACATCCTAAATATTTTGCTTTCACAAACTACCTACACATATTTGAAGCACATATCATAAGACTTTCATTGTTTCACTCACATTTATTTATATGCATATTGGAAAGCTAATTACGTCATGCACATACTTGCATTTAAAAAGGGAATTCCATGCCATCATACATTCATTTAGGAAGCGACCTCAATATTCATTTAGGAAGATACTCATTCACACTTTGCAAGGAATTTCATGCCATATGTTCACATATATACACACCATTGAAAGGTGTTTTCCATGCCACCTATATTTACACACATATTTACATACCATTGAAAAGTATTTTCCACGCTACCTAGGTGCAAAGTACCCCTCATGGGGCAGCCCAAATTCGAGTAAAAACTCTCACAAGAAAGTCCTAATTTTCATGCCTTCCTACTTCCAAAACCAAAATTTAGGTTCTTAGCCATAAGCATGTTTCCTTGCATTGAAGCTAAGAGCTTGGGTTCCTAAGCTTGGAATTGCATTTGAGCACCCATTTCGAATCCTCTATGCTGTCCCTATATATATAAAACAGTCCCACAATCCCAATTTTCCAAAATCACATTCCTATGTCATTGGGGCATTTCACCGAGCACTTGGTGGGCGCATGTTTAGACATAAATTGCAAGAGAACGGGGGCAATGTGGCATGCCCCATTGCTTCAAAATGCAACATAGGCCTAGGGCCATCTCACACAAACCCTTAACTCAACAAAACAAGCATGGATTCAGATGTGAATTGCTTCATGAATTTTGCAAAAAATGAGCAACTAACGCACCAAAACACATCAATGGAGAGCCAAATAACCAAGGGAAATTGCACTTACTTGTGGGGAGTGAATTAAAGCGTAAAAGGGGAAGCAAAAACTCAACAATGGAAACTTGGGGGCTGCTGTTCTTGTAGTTCCCGTGAGCTTTGGGGTTTTTGAAGTGAGGGGGAAGAGTTTCGGGTGAAGAAAACGTTCCCCCTCCACCCCTTTATATTTTCGTATAGGGGTTGCTCTCCTAGGCGAGCTAACCTGTACTTTTGTTTTTTTAGGGGAAACACTAACCATGCCTCCCCCTCCCCTTATGGGTTAGCGTTTGCCTACTCGAACCTACTTAAGTTAGAATCAGGCGTCGATTACTTATTTAAAATAAACAATAGTAATAAATACTGTGAATTCAAAGGATACTGGGCTGCCATGCAGCGACGTTCTCTGCTTGTCTAGCGCTGGGAAGGGACAACGATTGGTCGGTTGTGACCCTATCCCTCATTTGCATCCATCCGTAAGTACCTGCAAGTAGGAACAAACAATGTGCGGCCAATCGCGATCGGGTCATCGTCTTACCTTGGTTGATATCCAGCCGTTAACTTGTCTCGACTTCTGATCGTGGCCTAAGACGATTCTGCCCCGGTTACCACAAGATATGCATGTGTATGTGCATGCATGAATGTTTCTAATGCGATGATTTTCTTAGTGAAGGCTGGTTAGAATCAATTTTAATTAAGCGTTTGGGGCACCCCATGAACCGAGCGAAGAGGGCTCAGGTTAATACAAACTAACACAAGGTTTAAAACTAAAGTGAGGACTGAAGCCTCACCCATCTTCTCTTTCTTTAAAGAAACGAGACAATTACAGTGAATGGGAATCCCTGGAGGAAACCAAGAAGAACAAAAAACTCTGAAATAAAAGAACATACAACGGTCCTCTCAATTGCCCCAGACTTCAAGCGTAATATCGCTTAATGACATCGAAGTTCACGGGCGAGGGTAGCTCCTCGCCATCCATGTTGGTGAGTATCAGAGCAACCCCAGAAAAAGCTCTTTTCACAACGAAAGGTCCTTCATAATTCAGGGCCCACTTGCCTCGATTATCCTTAACAACGTGGGACATCTTCTTCAGTACAAGGTCCCCCTCGTTGAACTTGCGTGGGCATACCTTTTTGTCGAACACGTTCTTTATCCTTTGTTGATACAGATGCCCATGGCTCATGGCCGTCAAACGCTTACCTTCAATAAGGTTGAGTTGGTCGTAGCGTGCTTGAGCCCATTCTGACTCTTCTAGGCCTGATTCTGCTATTATCCTCTAAGAAGGAACCTCTACCTCAAATGGGAGTACTGCTTCCATCCCATAAACTAAGGAATACGGAGTTGCCCCAGTAGAAGTTCGTACCGAGGTTCTATATCCGTGCAGGGCGAAAGGCAACATCTCATGCCAATCTTTGTATGACATCATCATCTTCTGAACAATCTTCTTAATATTCTTATTCGCGGCCTCTACAGCCCCATTCATCTTTGGCAGATAAGCGGTGAAATTATGATGCTGGATCTTGAAATCCTCACACATTTCTTGCATCATTTTGTTGTTCAGATTGGTGCCATTGTCAGTAATGATCTTCCTAGGGAGTCTGTATCGACAAATCAGCTCCCTCTTTATGAATTTGACCACCACACTTCTCGTGACATTAGTATAAGAAGCCGCTTAGACCCATTTGGTGAAGTAATCTATCGCCACAAGAATGAAGCGGTGACCATTTGACGCTTTGGGTTCGATGGCCCCAATGACATCTATTTCCCACATGGAAAAGGGCCAAGGGGCGGACATAACATTCAAAGGATGTGGCGGAACATTGACATTGTCCGCATATGCCTGACATTTATGACACTTCCTTACATGGGTGCAACAATCGCTCTCCATGGTGAGCCAGTAATAACCGGCCCTAAGGATCTTCCTGGCCATAGCATGCCCATTGGCATGTGTCCCAAATGAACCCTCGTGGATCTCCTCAATCATGAAGTTCGCCTCTTTGGCATCTACGCATCGTAGGAGGGTCATGTCGTGGTTGCGTTTGTACAAGACGGTACCACTTACAAAGAAACCAGTAGCCAATCTCCTCAACATTCTTTTGTCATTGTCAGAAATCCCTGGTTGATATTCTTTGTTCTCAACATATTGCTTGATATCGAAGTACCAATGTTTCCCATCCCGCTCTTCCACTATCGCACAACAATACGCTGGCCTACCCTGAGATCTAAATTCGATGTACGGCAGATCCCCATGTGGGGCAAGTTGAAACATGGATGCCAGGGTGGCTAATGCATCAGCCATTTGATTCTCTTCCCGAGGTATGTGGTGGAAAGAAATGTCGTCAAAGAACTCGGCTAACTTCAAGATGTGAGTTTGATAGGGTATCAGCTTCGGATCCCTAGTTTCCCATTCTCCTTTCAACTGGCATATCACCAAAGCCGAGTCTCCATACACTTTGAGCAGCTTTACATCAAAATCAATAGTCGCTTGAACCCCAAGAGCGCATGCTTCATATTTGGCCATATTGTTGGTACAATCGAAACCTAGCCTGGCTGTGAAAGGAATACACTGATCATCGGGGGATACAAGGACTGCCCCTACCCAATGACCCAAAGCATTAGATGCCCCATCAAAGCAAACAATCCATTTGTCTATGTCCTTGTGCGTCCGCTTCTCTTCGAACAGGGCCATGATATCTTCATCTGGAAACTCAGGGTGCATCGGCCGATAATCCTGGAGGGGTTGCTGGGCCAAATAATCTGCCAAGGCACTTCCCTTTACCGCCTTTTGGGTGACGTACACGATATCAAATTCAGATAGTAGTACCTGCCACCTAGCAATTCGTCCCATGAGGGTCGGTTTCTCAAAGATGTATTTCACGGGATCCATTTTGGAAATAAACCATATGGTATGGCTGAGCATGTACTGCCTAAGCCGATGTGATGCCCATACCAGAGCACAACACGTCCTTTCCTCGATTGAGTAATTCATCTCACATGCGGTAAACTTCTTGCTTAGATAGTAAATGGCTTATTCTTTTTTCCCAGAATCATCGTGCTGACCCAACACGCACCCGATAGACTCGTCCAACACGGTCATGTACAGGAAAAGAGGTCTTCCTGTTACAGGTGGCATCAGCACCGGGGGGTTTGCGAGACTCTGTTTGATCTTCTCGAAGGCCTCTTGGCAGTCGCTGTTCCACAGGACCGCCTGGTTCTTACGTAAAAGCTTGAAAATGGGATCACATGTAGGGGTGAGTTGCGAGATAAATCTCGCGATATAATTCAACCTGCCCAAGAAACCTCGAACCTGCTTCTCCGTGCATGGTTCCGGCATTTCAAGAATGGCCTTCACTTTCTCGGGATCTATCTCTATCCCTTTTTGACTTACGATAAACCCCAGCAACTTCCCCGACTTGACCCCGAAGGTGCATTTGGTTGGGTTTAGCTTTAGTTGGTATTTCCGCAACCTTCCAAACAGCTTATGCAGATTGACGAGGAGTTCGTCCTCAATCCGAGACTTGGCAATCATGTCATCTACGTAGACCTCTATCTCCTTATGCATCATGTCATGGAACAATGCCACCATGGCACGCTGATAGGTTGCCCCAACATTTTTGAGCCCAAAGGCCATCACTTTATAGCACAATGTTCCCCATAGGGTGACGAAAGTGGTCTTCTCTACATCTTCGGGTGCCATCTTTATTTGATTATACCCCGAGAAACCGTACATAAACGAGAAAAGGGAAAACTTAGTTGTATTATCTACCAATATATCAATGTGTGGCAGAGGAAAATTGTCTTTAGGACTGGCTCGGTTTAAGTCCTGATAGTCTACACACATTCGCACCTTGCCGTCCTTTTTCGGGACCGGGACAATGTTGGCCACCCACTCTGGGTATCGCGCCACAACTAAGAAACCCACATCGAACTGCTTTCTTACTTCTTCTTTGATCTTCAAAGACATCTCGGGTCTCATCCTTCGTAGCTTTTGTTTAACTGGAGAAGACCCAAGATTCAACGGCAACTTATGTTGCACAATGTCGGAGTCCAGACCAGGCATGTCTTGGTATGACCACGCAAAGACGTCTTGATATTCTTCAAGAAGGGTTATCAAGCCTTGGCGGATAGGTGCGGTCATACTGGTTCCCACTTTTACTTCTTTCTTTTCCTCTCCGGTCCCTAAGTTCACCAGTTCGGTTTCTTCTTGGTGAGGCTTCATTTCGCGTTCTTCCTGAGCGATCAACCTCTCCAACTCTGGTGAAAGGACGTCCTCTTCCTCTTCTTCATTCATCATTTGGCTTACATCTCGGTTGAAATCGATCGTCAAACCCTCGTCGTTAGGATCCTCAAAGAATCGATCCTCATATCTATACCAATCAAGACAAAAGAAACAAAAACATGCAAAATGATATGAGAAAAGGTGGGACTGCAAGAACATATGAAACAAGATCTCTTTGTTTATTTAATAGGGTAGGTTTCACAAAAACAAGAGAGAAAGGAAACTATAGCCTCTAATTACATTGAATCAGCGGTATAGACCTCTGATTGGCTTATCACGCGCCAGTTCCCTACTTGGGAATCGGGATGGCATGGCCGCACGAAACTTGGCGGGTCTTGAGGGCACTCCTCTCCGATTGCTGCCACCTCTTCGTCGAATATGATTCCGGCACTGGTGAAACATTGGCTAACACGGCCGGGCCATGTCCTATCCGCCCGGAATCTCGACGGCGCATTCCTCCTTCCCGGCATGCTGGGTTCATACCCCAATCCATACTTGTATGGATTTCCCCTAATATCGACTACGTCGGCATTCCCGAGGCCATCTTTGCCTAGACCCATTCCGGGCTCATATCCGTGCTTGAGCATTACCCGTGCCACCATTATGGCCGCGTTGGAGAGAGAAGGTAGCAACGGACTTGGTTCCACAGAGGCGCAGCTCACCACCTCGAAGGATTGGAAAGCTGTTTCCAATGATTCTTCCGCCGCTTCTACGTATGGTGCGGAGGAGGGGCAGCTCACCAACATGTCCTCTTCACCCGATACTATCACTAAAAGTCCACCAACTGCGAACTTTAATTTCTGGTGAAGCGTTGAAGGGAGCACTCCCAACGCATGAATCCAAGGTCTTCCCAAGAGGCAGCTATAGGCGGGATTTATGTCCATCACTTGAAACACCACATTGCAAGTGTGGGGGCCTATCTGAATGGGAATGTCGATTTCCCCCATCACTTCTTGCCGAGTACCATCAAAGGCTCGTACCACCATCGAGCTTGGTTTTAAACATGACACACTAAAAGGCAGGTTTTCCAAGGTGGTCTTCAGCATCACATTTAAACTCGATCCATTGTCGATGAGTACCTTTGCGACGACATGGTCCATACATCTTATCGACACATGTAAAGCCTTGTTGTGTCCTCTCCCCTCAACGGGAATCTCTTCTTCCGCAAACGCGATATAATTATTGGTGGTTATATGATTAACGATGCCTTCAAAACCCTCTACTGAGATATCGTGTGCTACATGGGCATCGTTGAGGACTTTTATCAATAGCGCACGATAAGGCTCGGAGTTTATGAGCAATTCAAGCAAAGAGATCCTTGCTGGAGTTTTATTCAGTTGCTCGACTACCTTAAACTCGCTTTGTTGGATGAGGCGAAGGAACTCATGAGCCTCTTCCAAAGTCACCGTCTTCCCTTGAAGACCCTCTTTCTTTTCAGCCCCTTTTACCACCGGAGGATCCACTTCTTTTGAGGGGGTGGCTACGTCTGTGGGCTCTTGGACCATGGGCGCTTTCCCCTTGGAGGGAAACTTTGCCGAGTAAGGGGAAGCGAACACCCAGTCACTGCGGGTTATGCCACTGAGGCCGGTGATGTTGGTCACCTTGGCTGACAGGGAGTCAACTTCGGTTACAACTCTTTCTCCAAATGCGGGAGGGGTATACTTCCACGGAACGACCTTATTGCTTTGATATGCAAACGACGTCGGCTTGGGCGCTGTCCGGGGGTATATGGGCGTGGAGCCGGTCCATTTCCTAGTAAAACATATTACTAGGGCTTTGGGGAACCTTCTTTTCTTCCGACTGCATGCAAATTTGTGGTTCTTCCTTCCCTCCTTTGGACACTTCAAGCTGCCCCCAGTCCATGAGCCGCTGAAGCAATTCTTCCACCACGGGACAGGTTTCCATGTCGTGTGACTCCCCGAGGTGAAACAAACATTCGTCCCTTTCGTCTCCGCCACGGGAGACCATGCACGCCGCTAACAGCGATTGGTAGATGAAGCGTCTAGAAGTAGCCACCTCTCCTAATCTCTTTGCCCGCGATGGCCCATCCTCTTTGATGGCGTTCACGCTAGCCCCTCCATGACTAGCTAGTGGGTTGGTTTTAACATTTGGGCCCTCCTCTTGAAACGATAGCCAGCCGGCATTAATTAGGTGCTGCACCTTATACTTGAACGGGATGCAGGAGTCAATGTTGTGTCCGGGAGCTCCACTATGGTACACACACTTGGCACCCGGGTCATACCACTTGGGGTATGGTGGCTGGATGACCCTCTCGGGTATGACCACCACCAAATGATTCTCCAATAATGAAGGCCCGGAGTATGCCATGGGAACAGGAGAGAAGTTATCTTTCGGGGGTGGGCGCTGTGCATTATTATAGCTCGCGCCGGGGGCTGTATTATTGACTGGCCGGGGAGTGGCTGGAGCTGTGCGTTGGGCCGGCGTTCTTTCTGCTGCAGGTGGTCCTTTTACTTTAGTCGGGAGGGAACTCCCAGCTCGAATTGAAAAGTTCGGGGGGGTTAGGCTGGTATGAGCTTTGGATATTTTGGGGTGCTTTCAGCCATGTTGGGGCGGAGGTGACCGCGTGGGTATCTCCTTCCTTTTTCCTCGCGCCCACCACTGGGGCTCTTCTGTTGTTGTTGGGGGCCGTGTTGGAGGCATATTCGAACTTGCCTTTTCTTAGTCCAGATTCAATTCTTTCTCCGGCGAAGACGAGATCTACAAAGTTAGCTGGCATATAGCCTATCAGCTTTTCATAGTAGAACGTGGGCAACGTATCTACCATAATTGTGATCATCTCCCTTTCCGTCATGGGCGGGACGACTTGGGTTGCGAGATCTCTCCACCTTTGGGCATATTCTTTAATGGACTCATGTTCTTGCTTGGTCATACTCTGAAGCTGATTCTGATCGGGAGCCATATCCGTATTGTATTGGTACTGCCTAATGAAGGCAGTTGCCAAGTGCTTCCATGATCGGATCTAGGAAGCTTCCAGATTGGTATACCATGCCACAGCCGCTCCGGCCAAGCTATCTTGAAAGAAATGCACCAATAGCTTTTCGTCCACAGAATACGCCCCCATCTTTCAGCAATACATCCGAAGATGCCCTTTCGGACATGTCGTCCCTTTGTACTTATCAAAATCCGGTGCTTTGAACTTGGGAGGGATGACGATGTCAGGCACCAAACATAGGTCCGCTAAATCCGAGAACGGGTAATTGCCAAGGCCTTCTACCGCTCTTAGCCTCTCTTCAAGTGAATCAATCTTTCCCTTATCTTTTGCAAAGGGAACAAACTCTTTTACTGGTGCGGGTGAAGACGGGACATGGCAGACTATGCTTGGTTGGGGTAATTCATGGGGGGCCAGATCCTTGAGGGGAAGCAGAGGGCCTAGATGGGCATCTCCTTCATCATCTTCTTGCAGGGGGTAGTCGGCATAAGGGGGAAGTTGCCCCTCGAAGGTAGGGGCTTGGCTCAACTCTTTCGGAGCGGCACGGGGAGTGAAGTCCGGAGGCAAACCATAAGTGTAAGCTTGTGGACTATACCTCCGACCGAACACTGTTCTGTTTCTATCTCGACCCAAGTTTATTGCGGGCTGTAGCACCAGTTCCACTTCCCTAACTGCATTGGAGGCAGTCGCCGTGGCATTATCCTCTATAGTTTTCTGGAGTTTTAGCATGACCTCCGTGATAGAAGCCATTTGAACTTTTAAGGCCGATAGGTCAGCCTTCATCTGTTCTTGCATGCCCTCTTCATTGTCCATTTTTCTGGATTGAGTGTTATAGGGGTGCCTTTGTGCTTTCTTAGTTATGATGAATTCCCTAAAGAAACAAACAACGGTGAGTACGCCACCAAAACATGAATATGCCAATGAATGATCGGAGCACTTGGATCCACCTTAAGGTTTTTTAGATAATGTGATGAGTTCAAAACTTCTCGTTTTATAAAAAGAACAAAGCTTTCATCTAGCCAAGATTATACAAAAGTGTTACAACAGAACCTAACGGTTTCTAATTATATGGGCCATCAAATCTATCATGTGTTGATAGTAATTGATTAGCCCATGAATTTCCTCGGGGGCTGTACACACTTCGGCGATGACTTTTGCTTTGGCTAGTAGTCGCGGGAGGTCTTGACTTCCATTCAAGGTCAAGGCGAACCTATCCATCCACATAGTCGCTTCTTGATGCAATGCGTCAATCACCCTCCCTCTTGCTTCCTTTTCGGCGTACACTTGTGCGAAATCCTCTACTAGCTTTTGTTCATGGGTCACAGACTGGTTTAACTCTTCCTTGTACTGCCCTATGATAGCTAGCATGCTTTGCTCCGTGGCTTCCAAGTGTTGAGCCAAACTCCTCTTGGATCTTGCGCAAGCAGCTAACTCTTCTTTTAAGATCATGCCATGCACCCGTGACTGGTCTCTTTCCTCTCTCCGGAGCTTGAACTCATTGTTGCTACCCCACAAAGATCCTCGGAATTTATCTCGGCCATGTTCCTCCTTGCGGGCCCTTTTGGTTTCTTGTTCAAGGGCTCTTGCAGTGGCCGCGTTTTCCTCTCGTAACTCGGTGCACTCTTTCCGGATGTTGGTAGCGGCTGACTTGAACTTTTCTTTGGTGAGTCTTGCCTTCCATAGCTCTAATTTTAGAGCTTGGACTTCTTCATCTTCCTCCGGAGCTTCGAAGTTCTCCTCATTGATAACTTTCAACTTGGGGAGCCAATCTAACCCTCGCGTATGAACTCTTAGCCATCCATGATAACCACCGATGACGCCATTACGGATGCCCCTAGGCTCTTTGTCTTTCCTCAACGGACTTCTCCATGCCTGGTGGACTCTTTGTATCACCTTGAGACCTTGCACGCCGAAATCTCTCACAAGGAAAGGTGAGAGGCTCTCTTCCATTGGCGCTCCTCTCATGGGGTACCCTAGCTGTCTTATGGCAAGTGCGGGATTATAGTTAATACAACCCCTCGTCCCTATCAACGGAACATTAGGGTAGTCCCCACATGAGAAAAGAACTCCCTCCTTTCCTTTCTTCCATGGAGGAAACCAATTGATCATGCTGCCTCCTACCCCAGCCAAGTGTTGGTCCCAATCGACTCTTCTTTTTTCGACGCACGAGCGATAACTTTGAAGCGGACACGGATGTCTTATGTCTTGTTGGAATAGGTGCGAAACCAACCACACACAGAGAGCGGGTAAGCAACAGACAATCCGTGCGTTGTTCTTCTCGCACCTTCGGTCAAAGGCATCGAATAAGTCCGTCAAGATAGCCACCACTGGGCTCTCCTTGCTATGGTGATATGTAAGGAAAGCATCAATCGCGGCTAAGTCCACCAAGTCGTCCACGTTCGGAAAGAGGACAACCCCAAAAATCAACAAAGCTAGTATATCCGCAAATGGGACCCACTTCTCTTGGCTTGCCATATCCCTTGCCTTGCCTTCCAAGTATTTCCGTGGCAGGACCACTACGCCGTTCCGAGTTTGCTTCATGCGGTCCAACTCTTTTGTCGAATCTTTGACCACAGCTGCAATCTTACTCAAGGAGGGAAGAAATCCGGAGAAAAGGTACGGTTTTCTTCCCCCAAGAGGGCATCCTAATATTTCCTCAAACTCTTCAACAGTCGATACCATTTGGAAGTCCCCAAACATGAACCACCTCAACGACTAATCATAGTATTGGGTGAGGGATACGACAGCTTCCGTAAATACCTCCGTTGCGGTCAAATCTAGAATCTTTCCGTACACTTTGCAGAAGGCTTGCCTTTGGAGAGGTCCCATCAATCGTCCCAATTCCTTGAGGCTGGTGACATCTAGACCTTTGACCTTGACTTGACAAAATCTTTTGCCGTTTTGATTTGTCCCCATCATTTACCTAAAAAAGGGGTGGATCAAGACTCCGACATGAATGATGCAATGTGTATGCATGAAACAGAAAGAAAACAAAACAAAGAGGTAATTCACATGTACGAGACCGCAAAGATCCATCTTTTTTAATGCTACGTTTTAGGCATCATGACACCTCAACGTAGTATTAAAAAGTTACGTATTACTCTAAAGAAACAAAATATCACTAGCAAAACTATAAACTAGTGCTATTTACCAAAAAAACGCATGAGAACAAAATGGCACGGAGCGTGTTTGCTCTTTGCCCCTATTTGGGAACCTATAGGACAATATTTAGGGGTCTCTAATAACTACTCCCAACAATTCATAACTCACATGGCTGTTTTCTAGAGGTATCATCACTCAAAATAATAATATTGTGGCGGTATGGAATACCAACGACAACACATTATAAAGAGAGAAAGCTCTAGATGAGGTTTCACTATTATCAAGCAAGTCGGAGATCTAGCATGATGATAAATTCACCTCCACTCCTTAAATTCCCATGAACCCGGGTATAGGGCCCCTTTTATACTCAAACCCGTGGGTGCTTAGAATGTAGTGTAAAGAATGTGAAATAGACAACAATTATTTACATTTTACATAGTTCAACAAATGCACACACAAAGTTTCACAATTCCACAATTCCTTAAAATAGGCCTAACTCACAAAAAGGTCCCCAGTGGAGTCGCCAACTATCGCAACATGCCCTTTTGCGGGCGTGCGAGGCGAGGCTCACGGGTGCGCTTTCCAAAGGAGGAAAGATGCGCGGAGTCGCCACCAACGTTTATTTATGGAAAACGTCAAAAAAACCGAAGGAAACCGGTCAAAACGAAAATTCTAAGTTCGGGAGTTGTATTTACGTTTGAGGAATGTATTAGCACCTCTCACGTTTGTCTCAAAGGACAACAACCTATTTTTTAGAATTGTGAAACTGTGTTATTTTACCTTTTGATTTCTTTTTATTTTTGAGGTTGACAAAAGCGGGGCTCTTGCTCCTACGTACCCTCCATCGAAGAGGAAATCAGACCTACGTAGTTCTTTTTTAAGAGTGAATTAAGCGATTCTTTTTACTTGAAGAGTGATCATTTTAAGGCGTTGGACCTTAAAAATGATCCATTTACTTGATAAGGAAAACTGAGATGATAAACTTTCAAACCCTTTTTAGTGACTTTTTTGTGGACGAGCTTGACTAGGCAGGTTGATTTTAGCCTTAGTTTCACTTTAGTTTTTAGTCAATTCAATTAAGAATGAGAAATCCCAAAGAGAAAACGTCCGATTGATTTTTCGCTTCATTTTACTAAAAGGTATTTTTTGATTATTATATTATTTATTTTACCTCTTTTTTGATTTCTAACGTGGTTACGGCACAACCGAATGGTCGAAGATTACGAAGAACGAACGATGAATGTCGAAGAACGGTTGAAAATCTTTGCGTAATTGCCCATGAAAACGTTACAGAAGCGCCTCGGCTTGGATTTTCTTCACGAAAACAATTTTTCTCAACAATCTTAAGAGAATACGAAGTGCCAAGAAGGCTGAACCCCTTTCTTCCTCACTCCTCCCCCTATTTATAGCAAAATAGGGGAGGAGCTTGCCACCCAGCTCGCCTAGGCGAGCAAGGTTGCTTCCTTTAGAAGCAACCGCCTTCTGGAGGAAGAATCTGGAAGGCCCAAGTGGGCCTGATTTCTATTTGTACCCCCCTTTTTACTAAATGCACCCCCTTTACTTTTTTGGTGATTCTTTTTCCGTAACGTTATGAAACTTTACGAATTTCGTAACGATACTTATTTTCTTTCCGTAAGGTTACGAATCCTTACGGATCATGTATTTACTCTTTTTTAGCTTTCGATGAAGTTACGGAAACTCACGGATTGCGCAACAACACCTCCTTTTGGTTTCCGCCACATTACGGAATTTCACGGATTGCGTAACCCTGCTTCCTTTTGATTTCCGGCGCGTCTCGGGACTTACATATTATGCAACAAAGGGTGCCAAGTATCTTGAAGCGGCCAATCAAAGGTTGCATGTGATCAAGTAATAATCCCTAGACGAAATTAGGGTATGACAATATATATATATATATATATATATATATATATACCAAAATGGAAAAAAAAATATAAACTTATAAGAACTAAAAATAAGTAAAAAGTTTTTAGAGACCAAAATTTAAAATACGTGAACTTACATGAACAAAAACTTATTTAAGAAATATATTTCCTAATTCCTTGTTGAATTTATCAGAAGTTGCATGTCTTGATCTTTAATTAGATATTTTTCTTCACTCTTCTTTATTCCTTTTTACCTCGCTTAGTCTTTTCTATACTCCAAGTCTTTTTAAATTTATCAGAAGTTGTCTTGATCTTTAATTAGATATTTTTCTTCACTCTTCTTTATTCCTTTTTACCTCCCTCAATCTTTACTATACTCCAAGTCTCCACATCCATCTGCTTATTAGTCTATAGTAGGGTTTACCCCTACACAACAACCTCTCCATCACTTACATTACATCTCCTCTCCTGACGACTCCTCTACCTCCATCTTTGTTTTGCCATCACCCGCAACATATTTTATGAATAATAATTAAAAATAATAAATTTTTAATAATGTTGTAAATATAAAATAATTCATAATATTTTATTTTAATTAATAGTTAAAGATAGAAACTAAAATAAATAAAATTTAAGTGATTAATGTACAAGAAAAATGAAAAAATTGAATTAACAATATAAAATATTAAAGTTTATGTTGACTAAATAATTTCGTATTAATATTGTTTGGTTCAGGCAGAAGAAATCCAGTTCAGGAAAGGATCCTAATCTAGAACTGGATTGCAATGACGATTTCGGTGGTGGAGCATGACAACGATGAAGAGATCACACAGAGGCGTTGGGGTGACTGCATAGTCTTCGACACTCAAGTTGGAGTAATGGGATTATAGTTCATTATCATACCAATGTTTGTTGTTTTATACCATGCTTTTGACGGAAGAATTAGTTATATCTAGCTGTAATCACTTGAGACAAATACCTCAAAGGGGGTGCCACACGTCCAATATTAGTACCTTCTCAGTTCAATTGTGAAGCTTAATGTTCTAGATCAGGTTATAACGTCCTCAAAAGTGATCAGTTAGGATGGGGGTGAACACCCCAGTTTTCATAGTTGATTTATATGAATATCTTGGTTCACATGATACTAAGATTACACTTCTAGAACAAATACTATGGTCAACAAAAAAATATTGAATAAATAACTTCGATAAATTGTGATTTGTATATCATTCCATAGGCTTATACGCTTTAATAGTTTATGCATTAATAATGTAAAAAGTTTTTTACATTATCATTGAATTATAAATTGTCATATAATAAATTTGTTGAGTTTGACAATAATTATCTTAAAGATCATACTTATCAATTATCATCATGATTTATGGTTAGTTGATAGTGTAAATTTTTTTGACACCATCAATGTGTAGAAACAAACTCTTATGCCGAAGACCTTCAACATTAAATTGTTGAATATAATCATTTATGGAATTAAAGGTTTTGGTTATGAAATATAATCTATAATGTATTTTCTTTACTTTTAATAGCTTATAACTCTAAAGATACAAACTATTTTTGACAAAGAAAATTGTTTAATGCTATTTTTTTCTCAATTTTATATAAAATTAATTGAATTTAACTATATGTTGTATAATCAAAGTAGCATAGCTTTAATTTTAAACCAAGTCAACATTTGTAATTTTATAATTTTTTAAAATTATCATTTATTCATTGAGAATATATTTCTTCATTTTATTGTTTTTTTTATATTAAACCATTCATGGACAAAAAATAAAATAGAAATGTTTGATCATGCATGCTTTTTATTTTTCTTACTTCACATTGACTACATGTGTTTGAAATCATATAAGTGTGAAATCACTCATGATATTATTATGATTATATACTATAAAACTACACTCATATCCTTAATAATTATAGAGTTAGGTTATTTATTTTATGTTTTTTTAAATATTAATAAATATGAAATATATAGTCTATAATAAAATATTCGATAAGTTACTTTAATAAAAAATAATATGTATATGTTTTATTTTAGGCATAGATAACCTCTGGATCCATGTAAAATAGGAGTTTTTGATTTCATTGTTTTTATATATCTTTATTTTCATTTTAGTCATTTAAATTTTTATTTTTTTAGTCTATGCTTTCATGAATAGCGTTGATGACATAAGGATTGTTTTGAAAATACCAGAAGTTAACCTCTTAACTAATAGGCCACGCTAAAATAAAATATAGATTTAACATTATCAACTTAACATCATTTACAAAATCGATATGAACATAAATGTGTTGGCATATCAGTTTTCTGAAAATCCGATGTTAAGGAATGTTAGCCTAATTTCGTTAACATCCAACAATGCTTCAACTACAATCTTTTCCGAGAAGATGTCAATATTTGGGCCATTCAGAACTCTGTACCTCCTTTGTCAAATGATGCAAGTGCCCAATATTAATCCACCCATTTGTAGGTTTGTATATAATTTTATGTACTGATTTTTAAAAATGAATGTGATTGATCTAGTTTACAATTTGAAACTAGATTATGTGTTATTATTATGTTTGATTGGATATATGGCTGCTCTCCATCACCTCATCCTATAATAACCAATGGTATCTTGAGACAATGGTTGAATGAGTTAATGTACACCAAGGGAGAGAAAAGTTCTCAATAATACCTAGACTCTTAATTAAATTTCCAAAACCAACATAGAAGTGATACTTCTTATCTCTATATGACAATATATATATATATACCTCTTACTCATTGTTTAGGGGAGACACGAATCGTTCTTGCATCATATTGTTTCAAACTGGATTTAAAGGTTCATTGCATTTGGGAAAGAAAAATATTTCATGGACATCCATTATGCTATAAGACATTTATAGAGAGAAATATAAGTATTATAAGATTTATGATATAATAGGCCGAAAAAGATAAAAAGAAATTAGAGGTGTTGGCAGATGTTTGTGTGTCATTGCTTGAAAAGAAAATACACTGCTTACCTTGGTGATATATATAGCATGCATGAAGTTACTGGTGGTAATCTTGGCCTAAAGTTCAACAGGGAGATGAATATTTATAGCTTTTATGCTCAAAGCGGTTTGGTACGAGGAAGCTAGGCAGGTACAAGTGGACTAGAGATGGAGAAACAGAATCTCTCCCTACCTTTGGGGACTTTTACTGTGTGCACAGTTAGATTATATGAATCAATTTAGGGTTTAAATATTATATACATACTTAATAGGTCCATAGTGATTTTGAAAGATCTATATCACCATTTTTTCAATTACAGTGATCTTTATTTTACCTCTAATCCATGCTCCATCCTTCTCAAGAAAAACAAAACTAAGAGGAAGAAAGTGATCCTTGGCATTACATAACCTGGGTTTGTCACTCATCCAATGCTAAGGGAGATTTCATCACTAAAGTTCTATCTTTTCATTCTTTCTTTCTCTGATCACCGAACCAATAGTTATCAGATTCATACTTGAGTCAAGACACATGTAATCAGAAATATGTCTAATGGTCATTAAAACCTTCTACATAGATATATTTCTAGGGCAAATAAGGTGTACTAAGTTTTCCTTTAAGGTTAATTAAGGTTACATCATGGCCTTATGTGAATTTTCATTCTTAGGATTCTAGAAGTATGACAAATCCTGAAATCTGTATTATATGGTGTGGAGTGTTGACAACATATTTTTGTCTAAATTGCAAATATTTCACTTTGCTTGTTATTGCATTTCACTTTTGGACCTAAATTTTAGGATTAACTAATCACCAAAAAACAAAAACACAAATTAAGAGTTTTTACTACATTCAAGTATGTGCTTCATATACCATTAGCTGACTGGAACTCAAAGATCTTTGCTGCTATATTAATTTGTGTGCGAGCTAAGAATCTTTTTGGAAGGTTAAGTGAGGACAAGTTTAATTGTTCAAATACCTTCACAAAAAAGAGAGATGGGATCAACACACAACGACCCGAATGTCTTCCACTCTAGTTCTCTATCACCACTACTCACTTTAATCACTAGCTACATATGAAAAGAGGTTAAATTAAGAGAAATAAACTAAAATTAAAATGCACGTTACTTACTTTGGTAAAGCTTTTTATTGATACATGGGGCTTGGCATTGGAATTGTACCATATAGCCCTCTTGGTCGAGGCTTTTTTGGTGGCAAAGGAGTTCTGGAATGTGTCAATAGTTAACTCCCTGGTATAATATTTAATTAGTAAATAATAAAATAATATTGATCAACTCTGATCATTTGCTGCAATATCAGAAAGGAATGTTCTAAAAGAAGGATCTGGTTGTTTAATAAATATTTATTTCTCATATCAGATTACACATCCCCAACAATTCATAACTCACACGGCTGTTTTCTAGAGGTATCATCACTGAAGATAATAATATTGTGGCGGTATGGAATACCAGCGACAACACATTATAAAGAGAGAAAGCTCTAGACGAGGTTTCGCTATTATCAAGCAAGTCGGAGACCTAGCATGATGATAGATTCACCTCCACTCCTTAAATTCCCATGAACCCGGGTATAGGGCCCCTTTTTTACTCAAACCCGTGGGTGCTTAGAATGCAGTGTAAAGAATGCGAAATAGACAACAGTTATTTACATTTTACACAGTTCAACAAATGCACACACGAAGTTTCACAAATCCACAATTCCTTAAAATAGGCCTAACTCACAAAAAGGTCCCCAGTGGAGTCGCCAACTGTTGCAACGTGCCCTTCGCGGGCGAGCGAAGGCGAGGCTCACGGGTGCGCTTTCCAAAGGAGGAAAGATGCGCGGAGTCGCCACCAACGTTTATTTGTGGAAAACGTCGGAAGAACCGAAGGAAACCGGTCAAAATGAAAATTCTAAGTTCGGGAGTTGTATTTACGCTTGGGGAAGGTATTAACACTTCTCACGTTTGTCTCAAAGGACAACAGCCTATTTTTTAGAATTGTGGAAATTGTGTTACCTTAACTTTATTTCTTTTTATTTTTTGAGGTCGACAAAAGCGGGGCTCTTGCTCCTACGTACCCTCCATCAAAGAGGAAATCAGACCTACGTAGTTCTTCCTTATGCGTGAATCAAGTGATTCTTTTTACTTGAAAGGTGATCATTTTAAGGCGTTGGACCTTAAAAATGATCCATTTTACTTGGTAAGAAACTGAAATGATAAACTTTCCAAACCCTATTTTTTTGTGGACGAGCTTGACTAGGCGAGTTGATTTTAGCCTTAGTTTCACTTTAGTTATTAGTCAATTCAATTAAGAATGAGAAATCCCAAAGAGAAAACGTCCGATTGATTTTATTATTATATTACCTCTTTTTGATTTCCAACGTAGTTACGGCACGACCGAACGGTCGAAATTCTTTTGAACATAAATTAACGGATGATACAATTCAAATGATCGGTGGAAATTTATTTTATTTTTAGATTAGGCGAGAAACAACTTAAATAAATGACTGAAGCACGTCAAAAGGGGGTATAGAAAGCGAATGACAACGAGAATAAAAATACATGAAACAAAATGTGGACCACCACGGGTACATAGAATGAATTGAAAAGCTCGGTTTAAGGTACTTACCCGTTGAAGACTGAAGAAAATGAAGAACGAACGATGAATGTTGAAGAACGGTCGATAATCTTCGCGTAATTACTCACGGAAACATTACAGAAGCGCATCGGCTTGGATTTTCTTCACGGAAATAATTTTCCTCAACAATTTCGAGAGAATAAGAAGTGCCAAGAAGGCTGAACCCCTTCTCCCTTCACTCCTCCCCCTATTTATAGCAAAATAGGGGAGGAGCTTGCCACCCAGCTCGCCCAGGCGAGCAAGGTTGATTCCTCCATAAGCAACAACCTTCTGGAAGGCCCAAGTGGGCCTGATTGCTATTTGTACCCCCCTTTTTACCAAATGCACCCCCTTTACCTTTTTTGGTAATTCTTTTTCCGTAACGTTACGAAACTTTACGAATTTCGTAACGATACTTATTTCCCTTCCGCAAGGTTACGAATCTTCACGGATTATGTATTTACTCTTTTTTAGCTTTCGAAGAAGTTACGAAAACTCACGAATTGCGAAAAACACCTCCTTTCGATTTCCGTCACATTACGGAATTTTCACGGATCGCGTAAGCCTGCTTCCTTTTGATTTTCGTCACGTCTCGGGACTTCACATATTGTGCAACAAAGGGTGCCAAGTATCTCGAAGCGGCCAATCAAAGGTTGTATATCATTAAATAATAATCCCCGGACGAAATTAGGGTATGACAGTTGCCCCTCTTTACTTACCTCTCATCGGAGATAAGAGGAAAGCAAAGATAAGACACTGATTTCATCCGTCCTGCCCTTTCCGTGATGATGATTCTCGTCTCTACTCCTTCTTTTTTGTTGTACAACACAAAACAAAATACAAACAACAACAAGAATAACGAATATAATATACATATACACATATACACATGTTTGGCGAAGGAACCGATCCGAAAAATAACAGAAAAACATATTTCCCAGTCACCAGAGGCTCCGCGCTTGATGACGGAGGACACATTAACAGTGCTAGGCAATGACATTCATGGGGCTCCAAATAAAAGTGGAGAATGGAGAATTGGTGAACAGCGCTAGGCAGTGACATTCGCGGGGCTCTAGACTCGAAGGTGGAGGACACATGAACTGCGCTAGGCAACGACATTCATGGGGCTCCGAAAAAAGTGGAGAATGGAGGATTGCACTAGAGGGTCCACACTTAGGAAATCATCAAGCATAGCTCCAAACTCGAAGGTGGAGAACACATGTACAACGCTAGCCAATGACATTCATGGGGCTCCGAATAAAAGTGGAGAATTGAGAATTGGCGAACAGTGCTAGGCAATGACATTCGCGGGGCTCCAGACTCGAAGGTGGAGAACACATGAACAGCGCTAGGCAATGACATTCATGGGGCTCCGAAAAAAATGGAGAATGGAGGATTGCACTAGAGGGTCCACACTTAGGAAATCATGAAGCATAGCTCCAAACTCTTTGGGTGGAGGATGCATGAACAGCGCTAGGCAATGACATTCATGGGGCTCCGAAAAAAAGTGGAGAATGGAGAATTGGCGAACAGCGCTAGGCAATGACATTCGCAGGGCTCCAGACTCGAAGGTGGAGAACACATGAACAGCGCTAGGCAATGACATTCATGGGGCTCCGAAAAAGTGGAGAATGGAGAATTGCACTAGAAGGTCCACACTTAGGAAATCATGAAGCATAGCTCCAAACTCTTTGGGTGGAGGATGCATGAACAGCGCTAGGCAATGACATTCATGGGGTTCCGAAAAAAAGTGGAGAATGGAGAATTGGCGAACAGCGCTAGGCAATGACATCCGCGGGGCTCCAGACTCGAAGGTGGAGAACACATGAACAGCGCTAGGCAATGACATTCATGGGGCTCCGAAAAAGTGGAGAATGGAGAATTGCACTAGAAGGTCCACACTTAGGAAATCATGAAGCATAGCTCCAAACTCTTTGGGTGGAGGATGCATGAACAGCGCTAGGCAATGACATTCATGGGGCTCCGAAAAAAAGTGGAGAATGGAGAATTGGCGAACAACGCTAGGCAATGACATTCGCGGGACTCCAGACTCGAAGGTGGAGGACACATGAACAGCGCTAGGCAATGACATTCACGGGGCTCCGAAAAAAATGGAGAATGGAGGATTGCACTAGAGGGTCCACACTTAGGCAATCATGAAGCATAGCTCCAAACTCTTTGGGTGGAGGATGCATGAACAGCGCTAGGCAATGACATTCATGGGGCCCCAAAAAAAAAGGGGAGAATGGAGGATTGCACTAGAGGGTCCACACTTAGGCAATTATGAAGCATAGCTCCAAACTCTTTGGGTGGAGGATGCATGAACAGTGCTAGGCAATGACATTCATGGGGCTCCGAAAAAAGTGGGGAGAATGGAGGATTGCACTAGAGGGTCCACACTTAGGCAATCATGAAGCATAGCTCCAAACTCTTTGGGTGGAGGATGCATGAACAGCGCTAGGCAATGACATTCATGGGGCTCCGAAAAAAAAGGGGAGAATGGAGGATTGCACTAGAGGGTCCACACTTAGGCAATTATGAAGCATAGCTCCAAACTCTTTGGGTTGAGGATGCATGAACAACGCTAAGCAATGACATTCATGGGGCTCTGAAAAAAGTGGTTGGCAGGACCGAACGGTCCACCGGGTTTTTCCACCTGAAATGCAAACATGCTTTTTGTAAAGAAAAATAAATCATTCGCGAGAGCACCATATCTTAGAGAAACAATATACTTTTGCCAAGGGTAATCTTCCTTGTAACCGAGAATGAAGGGCAGGATGTCAACTTTTAGCTTTTAAATGAACATGCAGGGGAAACATCGGGCTAAGCTGAAAATAAATCACTCATAGTGTATAAAACTCACACAGGCAAGTGTTTTATCCTATTCCCAAACCATAACTGCACCATGACTCTATTTTGCACATGACTTCCTATCGAATCAAAGATCAAACGTACGATCACGGACCAATAGGATTTTCTCGAGGGTAGTGTTTTTGGAGAGGAAGCTGGGTGTTTCGGTCTTTTCCTCTTTGTTCAGGTGGGTTGGGATATCGCCAGTCGAGAATGACCTTGAATGGCAATCTGAAGGGAAGAGACACCAAAAATGGGTTTTCCTTTGCCGGCAGTCCCTTACCTTGCTGAAAATTTATCTGGTCTGAAGATCTTCCGTTCTCTTTCTTTCATTGATTGAGAATTGCCTCTTTTCCCTTTTTACTTCCTTTCGATCTTTGATCGGGAATCCTTCTTTCCTTTCTTTTGTTCTTTTCTTTATTTTCATCTTTTTCTTTTTCTTTCTTTCCATTTCTTCCTTTTCTTTCTTTTCACTTCTCCTTCCCCATCCATTTCTTTGGGAAATCGGGTTTTAGCATTCTATTCACTCTCCCATGAGGAGATTCCGCTGTCCTTTGCTTCGGGGAAGGAATGAGGATTCTTTTTTATAGGCCAATGTTCAAAAAGGTCTAAGGTTGTATTTCAATTGGGTTTTTTATCGTGGGAACCCAATCTTGATATCTGGGGCGAATCAAATTTGGGTGTCAAGGTGTCGATTTCGAGCTGAACTTCCATATTATTCCATAAGGCACGCGTGACAATGATGATTTGAAAACAACGTGCAAAATTAGTCATGGCTACAGCCAGGTGGGCACTCAAGCATCCCGTTTATGGCATGGTGATACTACGGTCGGGAATTTACACAAACAGACCCAACGTTTCCCAATTATGTTCTTTTATCAGTTCAATGAATTCATCCATTCTTATCTCGGTTATTCCGGAAAATAAACTCTTAGCATCAGTCCCTTGTTTCCAGAAGATACGTTTGCTCTTTACGAATGATTTATACTTCTTAACTATAACATGTCGACCTTCGCGGTCTTTCTTTCTTTTTCCTTTTTGTTTCATCTTTATATATTTATACACCTGTGGTCCTTTATGAAGAAATTTTATTTTGTATATCTATACTCTTACTTTTTCTATATACGCATTGGAACTCTCTTTCTTTACGTCACACGGTCAAACCCTATTTACATTCAAAGATCTTTTTCGTTTTTCTCCAACACACACTTATGGTTCATACAAAAGTTTCTTTATATATACTCGTTCACACACACAAGAATCCCTCTACACGTATTTTTTATAAAAACCCTTCTATGCACATTTTCCTTTTTCTTTATATACGCAAAAATTTATTCACTACACTTCTCTCCTTTTTTATCATGATTTTGGTTCATTTTATTTTTAGGATGACGTTCCTAAAATAAAAAATTCTACGCGATTTCGGAATTTCTACAAACATTATTGACAACAACGAAACAAGTACCGACGTATCAACTCAAACGATATGTATGTACAAAACAAAAGTCAATCAACATGAAACAAACGTTAGTCCCTTAGTCAAACAAAAATAAGATGATATATAACAGGAAAAATGGAAACAAAAAGAAATATGGATCAAGGGATCTCCCAATCATGTGGCCCCGCTCCCTCCTAAGAAATCAAGTAAATCGGTCATCTCCTCGTCCTCGCGGGCCTCATCTGCCTCATCGGGAGCCTCTGCTGGTGCCTCTCCTGCCCGGGCCTCAGGCCAATCTCCAGACCATGCGACCTCTGCCCTGAACTGGTCCGGAGTAGGGCACGAAAAAGAAGTAAAACCCTGGCTCTGCAGGCTGAGGCTCAACTGGTAAAGACAATCATGGGTCTGTACATGCGCCCGGTGGTTGGCCGCCTGCTGGCGAACCAAATGTCGCAAATACTGCTCCGTATCAAACGATCCAGCTGGGCCAGCCTGATGAGGTGGCGGCGCGTCTGCGGCCTACGGAGCATCTCCCTGGGCCTGTCTCTGTGTGCAATACTTCTCAATGAAAGCTCGGGTGATGGGCGGCCGAATCACCTTGCTAGGTGCGACGGGGACTTCGAACGACTGGCAGAGTCTTGTGATCAAAGCGGGAAATCCCAGGGCCCTATTGGACTTATCTGGGTCCAGAGGGTGCCTGGTAGGTGCCATACCTGCAAATAGATAGATGACATCAGTGATTAACTGAGCCACGTGAATGCTCATCCGTGTCAGTATGGCGTACACCAGCTGACACTTCGGCAAGGGGAGGTTGGAATTATGATCGCTGGGCTGGATGCTACTGAGCAGCAAAGTCATCCAGATCTGAGTCAGGGTGGTCATGTTGGTGCGCATGATCCGCACCTGTCTTCCAGCAGCAGTCCGGGCAAAATCCTGCCCCGGTATACATAGCAATTGGGCGATGTCCTCCTCATCAAACCCATCGGACCGGTTCCTCCTCTGGCCATACTCGCATTCCTGGCCCTCTTCCAGCACTAAAGGGTATCCCAGGAACTGGCTGAGAGCATCCGCATCGAACGGGATCCACTGACCCCTCACCCAGGATCGCATATCTCGCACGCCCTCCTCTGTAGGCCAAGCATTAGCATAAAATTCGAGGACTATGTCTGGGTCGAACTTGGCCATGGGGGTAACCAGTGATGCCCACCGCCGGCGAACTATCTCCTCCTGGAAGTCGGTATACTCGTCGTCCCTGAGCTGGACGCGTCGCTCCCAGAGAAATGACCATCCCTTGATGGCCTCGAAGCGCTGCTGGTGCTCAGCCCTCCTAAAACGGTGGCTGTCATATTCGGGAGCGGAACTGGTTCCTTCAGCCGCTTTATCCTTCCTAGATCTCTTTGAGGCAAGCTTCCTCAGGCCATTTCCTGCGAGAACAAACATTTAGAAGTTAGTTTTACAAGATAATGCTTATCTTAACGCAAAAAATGTCATGCTAATCCCTCCAGTTTAGAAAGAACTCATGCGCACGTTTAAAGTAACACATTTATGCACATGTGTATGTGTAGAATATCCTACTATTTCTATCAACATAGAGGCCATCCAACACATTCTAATTGTCATACATATATATGCATTTGAAAAGAACACACATTCTCACGCTCAAGGCATTGCGTCAAAATTTACACTTAACTATGTCCTAAACATTTGCTATCACAAACTACCTACACACACTCGAAATATATATACCATACAAACTTTCATTGTTTCACTCACACTTATGCATATTGGCAAACTATTTACATTATGCACATACTTGCATTCAAAAGGGAATCTCGTGCTATCATACATTCATTTAGGAAGCAACCTCAATATTCATTCACCCTTTGCAAAGAATTTCATGCCCCTTATATTTACTTATGTATACACACTATTGCAAGGTGTTTTCCATGCTACCTCTATGCAAAGTATCAAACATGGGGCAGCCCAAATTTGAGCAAAAACTCTCACAAGCAAGTCCTAATTTTCATGCTTTTCTAATTCTAAAACCAAATTTTGGATTCCTAGCCATAAGCATGTTTCCTTGCATTGAAGCTACAAGTTTGGGTTCCTAAGCTTGGAATTGCATTTGGGCACCTATTTTGAATCTCCTATGTTGTACCTACATATAAGAAACAGTCCCACTCTCCCAATTTTACAAAATCATATTCATAAATCATTGGGGCATTTCACCGAGCACTAGGTTGGCGCATGTTTGGACATAAATTGCAAGAGAATGGGGGCAATGTGGCATGCCTCATTGCTTCAGAAAACAACACAGGCCTAAGGCCTTCTCACACAAATCCTCAACTCAAAAAATCAAGCATCAAAGCAACCCAAAACTGCCTCACAAATATAAGCACATTCTCACAATTTAGAGCACCAAAAGATGAAGAAAACACATCAATGGGAAGCTAAAAACTCAAGGATTGAATACTTACTTGTTGGAGTGAGTATAAACACCAAAAATGAAAGCAAAATGCAACCAAAAGTGGCTTAGGGGAGCAAAAACCGCAAGCCTTCGTGAGTCCTCTCTTTTGAATGAGGGGGGGGGGGAGTTTTTGGATGCAAAAAACGTTCCCCTCCCTCGTTTTTATATTTTGAATGCAGGGGTTGCTCGCCCAGGCGAGCTAACCTGCCAAATTTTTTTTTTTTGGTGGTGGCATTAACCATGCCTCCCCCCCTCTTATGGGTTAGCGTTTTGCCTACTTGAACCTACTTAAGTTAGAATTAGGTGTCGATTACTTATTTAAAAACAAACAATAGTAGTGAAATACTACGAATTCAAAGGATACTGGGCTGCCTTGCAGCGACGTTCTCCGCTGGCCCAACGCCGGGAAGGGGTGACGATTGGTCGGTCGCGACCCTATCCTCCATTTGCCCCCATCCCTAAGTACCTGCAAGCAGGAGACAAACAATATGCAGCCAATCGTGACCGGTCATCGTCTTACCTTGGTTGATTTCTGCCATCGACTTGTCTTGACTTCTGACCGTGGCCTGAGATGATTCTGCTCCTTGCTATCACATGAGTGCATGTGCATGTGCTTGTATGAATGTTTCTAATGCGATGTTTTTCTTAGTGAAGGCTGGTTAAACTCAATTTTAAATAAGCGTTTGGGGCACCCCATGAACCAAGCGAAGAGGGCTCAGGTTATAACAAACTAAAACACAAGGTTTGAAACCAAAGGGAGGACTGAAACCTCGCCCATCTTTTCTTTTCAAAGAAACGAGACAAATACAGTGAATGGGAATCCCTAGAGGAAACCAAGAAGAATGAGAAAAACTCAGAAATAAAAACATGCAACGGTCCTCTCGATTGCCTCAGACTTCAAGCGTAATATCGTTTAATTACATCGGAGTTCACGGGCGAGGGCAGCTCCTCGCCATCCATGTGGGTGAGTATCAGAGCACCCCCAGAAAAAGCTCTTTTCACCACGAAAGGTCCTTCATAATTCGGAGCCCACTTGCCTCGACTATCTTTAACAGCGTGGGACATTTTCTTCAGCACGAGGTCCCCCTCGTTGAACTTGCGCGGGCGTACCTTCTTGTCGAATGCGTTCTTTATCCTTCGTTGATACAGACACCCATGGCTCATGGCTGCCAAACGCTTACCTTCAATAAGGTTAAGTTGGTCGTAGCGTGCTTGAGCCCATTCTGACTCTTCTAGGCCTGACTCCGCTATTATCCTCTGAGAAGGAACCTCTACCTCAAATGGGAGCACTGCTTCCATCCCATAAACCAAGGAATATGGCGTTGCCCTAGTAGAAGTTCGTACCAAGGTTCTATATCCGTGCAGGGCGAAAGGCAACATCTCATGCCAATCTTTGTATGACACTGTCATCTTCTGAACAATCTTCTTAATATTTTTATTCACAGCCTCTATAGCCCCATTCATCTTTGGCCGATAAGGGGTGGAGTTGTGATGCTGGATCTTGAAATCCTCGCACATTTCTTGCATCATCTTGTTGTTCAGATTAGTGCCATTGTCAGTAATGATCTTCCTAGGGAGTCTGTATCGACAAATCAACTCCCTCTTGATGAATCTGACTACCACACTCCTCGTGACATTAGTATAAGAAGCTGCTTCTACCCATTTGGTGAAGTAATTTATCGCCACAAGAATGAAGCGGTGAACATTCGACGCTTTGGGTTCGATGGCCCTAATGACATCTATTCCCCACATGGAAAAAGGCCAAGGAGCGGACATAACATTCAGAGTATGTGGCAGAACATTGACATTGTCCGCGTATGCCTGACATTTATGACACTTCCTTACATGAGCGCAACAATCGCTTTCCATAGTGAGCCAGTAATAACCGTCCCTAAGGATTTTTCTGGCCATAGCATGCCCATTGGCATGTGTCCCAAAGGAACCCTCGTGGATCACCTCAATCATGAAGTTCGCCTCTTTGGCATCTACGCATCGTAGGAGGGTCATGTCGTGGTTCCGTTTGTACAGGATGGTACCACTTACAAAGAAACCAGTAGCCAATCTCCTCAACGTCCTTTTGTCATTGTCAGAAATCCCTGGTGGGTATTCTTTGTTCTCGACATACTGTTTGATGTCGAAATACCACGGTTTCCCATCCCGCTCTTCCTCTATTGCATAACAATATGCCGGCCTGCCTTGAGATTTAAATTCGATGTACGGCAGATCCCCGTGTGGGGCAAGTTGAAACATGGATGCTAGGGTGGCTAATGCATCAGCCATTTGATTCTCTTCCCGAGGTATGTGGTGGAAAGAAATGTCGTCAAAGTACTTGGCTAACCTCAAGATATGATTTTGATAGGGTATCAACTTCGGATCCCTAGTTTCCCATTCTCCTTTCAACTGGCGTATCACCAAAGCTGAGTCTCCATACACCTTGAGTAGTTTTACATCAAAATCAATGGTCGCCTGAACCCCGAGGGCGCATGCTTCGTACTCGGCCATATTGTTGGTACAATCAAAACCTAGCCTAGCCGTGAAAGGAATACACTGATCATCCGGGGATACAAGGACTGCCCCTACTCCGTGGCCCAAAGCGTTAGATGCCCCATCGAAGCAAACAATCCATTTGTCTATGTCCTCGTGCATCCGCTTCTCTTCAAACAGGGCCATGATATCTTCATTTGGGAACTCAGGGTGCATCGGTCGATAATCCTGGAGGGGTTGCTGGGCCAAATAATTCGCTAAGGCACTTCCCTTTACCGCCTTTTGGGTGACGTAAACGATATCGAATTCAGATAATAGTACCTTCCACCTAGCGATTCGTCCCGTGAGGGCCGGTTTCTCAAAGATGTATTTCACAGGATCCATCTTGGAAATAAGCCACGTGGTATGGCTGAGCATGTACTGCCTAAGCCGATGTGATGCCCATACCAGAGCACAACACGTCCTTTCTAGCATTGAGTAATTCATCTCACATGCAGTAAACTTCTTGCTTAGATAGTAGATGGCTTGCTCCTTTTTCCCAGAATCATCGTGTGGACCCAACACGCACCCCATAGACTCGTCCAACACAGTCATGTACAGGAAAAGAGGTCTTTCTGTTACAGGTGGCATGAGCACCAGGGGGTTTGTGAGACTCTGTTTGATCTTCTCGAAGGCTTCTTGGTAGTCATTGTTCCACAGGACCGCCTGGTTCTTACGTAATAGCTTGAAAATGGGCTCACAGGTAGGGGCGAGTCGCGAGATAAATCTCGTGATATAATTTAACCTGCCCAAGAACCCCCGAACCTGCTTCTCCGTGCATGGTTCCGGCATTTCAAGGATGGACTTCACTTTCTCGGGATCTATCTCTATCCCTTTCTGACTTACGATAAATCCTAGCAACTTCCCCGACTTTACCCCGAAGGTGCATTTGGTTGGGTTTAGTTTTAGTTGGTATTTCCGCAACCTTCCAAACAGCTTACGCAGATTGACAAGGTGTCCGTCCTCAATCCGAGACTTGGCAATCATGTCATCTACGTAGACCTCTATTTCCTTATGCATCATATCATGGAACAACGCCACCATGGCACGCTGATAGGTTGCCCCAGCATTTTTCAGCCTGAAGGCCATCACTTTATAGCAGAATGTCCCCCATAGGGTGACGAAAGTGGTCTTCTCTACATCTTCGGGTGCCATCTTTATTTGATTATACCCCGAGAAACCATCCATAAATGAGAAAAGGGCGAATTTGGCTGTATTATCTACCAATATATCAATGTGTGGCAAGGGAAAATTGTCTTTAGGACTGGCTCGGTTCAAGTCCCGGTAGTCTACACACATTCAAACCTTGCCGTCCTTTTTCGGGACTGGGACAATGTTGGCCACCCACTCCGGGTACCGCGCCACAGCTAAGAAACCTGCATCAAACTGCTTCCTTACTTCTTCTTTAATTTTTAAAGACATCTCGGGTCTCATTCTTCATAACTTTTGCTTAACCGGGGAAGACCCAGGATTCAAAGGCAACTTATGCTGCACAATGTCGGAATCCAGACCGAGCATGTCTTGATATGACCACGCAAAGACATCTTGATACTCTTCAAGAAGGGTTATTAAGCCTTGGCGGATAGGCGCGGTCATACCGGTTCCTACCTTTACTTCTTTCTTTTCCTCCGTGGTCCCCAAGTTTACAAATTCGGTTTCTTCTTAGTGAGGCTTCATTTCACGTTCTTCCTGAGCGACCAACCTCTCCAACTCTGGTGACAGGACGTCCTCTTCCTCTTCCTCGTTTATCGTTTGGCTTATATCTTGATTGAAATCGATTGTCAAACCCTCGTTGTTAGGATCCTCAAAGAATTGACCCTCATATCTATACCAAACAAGACAAAAGAAACAAAAACATGCAAAATGATATGAGAAAAGGTGGAATTGCAAGAACAGATGAAACAAGATCTCTTTGTTTATTTAATAAGGTAGGTTTCACAAAACAAAAGAGAAAGGAAATCTATAGGCTCTAATTACATTGAATCAGCGGTATAGACTTCTGACTAGCTTATCACGCGCCAGTTCCCCACTTGGGAATCGGGGTGGCACGGTTGCACAAAATTTGGTGGGTCTTGAGGGAACTCCTCTTCTATTGCGGCCACCTCCTCTTCGGACACCATTCCAGCGCTGGTGAAACACTGGCTAATACGGCCGGGCCATACCCTATCCGCCCGAAGTCTTGACGGCACATTCCTCCTCCCCAGCATCCCGGGTTCATACCCTAATCCATATTTGTATGGATTTCCCTTGATATCGACCACGTCGGCATTCCCGAGGCCGTCCTTGCCTAGACCCATTCTGGGCTCAAATCCATTCCTGAGCATAACACGCGCCACCATTATGGCCGCGTTGGAGAGAGAAGGTAGCAACGGACTTGGTTCCATAGAGGCGCAGGTTACCACCTCGAATGATTGGAAAGTCGTTTCCAATGATTCTTCTGCCGCTTCTACGTATGGGGCAGAAGAGGGGCAGCTCACTAACATATCTTCTTCACCCGACACTATCACTAAAAGTCCACCCACTGCGAACTTCAATTTCCGGTGAAGCGTTGAAGGGACCACTCCCAGCGCATGAATCCAAGGTCTTCCCAAGAGGCAGCTATAGGCGGGATTTATATCCATTACTTGAAACACCACATTGCAAGTGTGGGGGCCTATCTGAATGGGAATGTCGATTTCCCCCATCACTTCCCGCCGAGTACCATCAAAGGCTCGCACCACCATCGAGCTTGGTTTTAAACGTGACGCACTAAAAGGAAGCTTTTCCAAAGTGGTCTTCGGCATTACATTCAAACTTGATCCATTGTCGATAAGCACCTTTGCGACAACATGGTCCATACACTTTACCAACACATGAAGAGCCTTGTTGTGTCCTCTCCCCTCTACGGGAATCTCTTCTTCCGCAAACGCGATATAATTGTTGGTGATTATATGATTAACGATGCCTTTGAAACCCTCCACTGAGATATCATGGGCTACATGGGCATCATTGAGGACTTTTATCAATAGCGTACGATGAGGCTCGGAGTTTATGAGCAGTTCAAGCAACGAGATCCTTGCTGGAGTTTTATTCAGTTGCTTGACTACCTTAAACTCGCTTTGTTGGATGAGGCGAAGGAACTCATGGACCTCTTCCAAAGTCACCGTCTTACCTTGAAGACCTTCTTTCTTTTCAACCCCTCTTACCACTGGAGGATCTACTTCTTTCGAGGGGGTTGCTACGTCTGTGGGCTCTTGGACCATGGGCATTTTTCCCTTGGAGGGCAACTCCGGCGGGTGAGGGGAAGCGAACACCCGACCACTGCGGGTTATGCCACTGAGGCCGGTGATGTTGGTCACCTTAGCTGACAGGGAGTCAACTTCGGTCGCAACTCTTTCACTGAACGCGGGAGGGGTATACTTCCACGGAACGGCCTTATTACTTCGATATGCAAATGGCGTTGGCTTGGGCACTGTCCGGGGATCCATGGGTGTGGAGCCGGTCCCTTTCCTAGTAAAACATATCACTAGGGCCTTGGGGGTTAGAGGAACCTTCTTCTCTTCCGACTGCATGCAAATTTGTGGTTCTTCCCTCCCTCCTATGGACACTTTAAGCTGCCCGCAATCCATGAACCGCTGAAGCAATTCTTCTACCGCGGGACAGGTTTCCATGTCGTGCGACTCCCCGAGGTGAAACAAACACTCGTCCCTTTCGCCTCCGCCACGGGAGACCATACACGCCGCTTGCAGCGATTGGTAGATGAAGCGTTTGGAAGTAGCTACCTCTCCTAAACTCTTTGCCCGCGATGGCCCATCCTCTTAGTTGGCGTTCACGCTAGCCCCTCCATGACTAGCTAGCAGATTAGTTTTAACATTTGGGCCTTCCTCTTGAAACGATAGCCAACCGGCACTGATTAGGTGCTGTACCTTATATTTGAACGGGCGGCAGGAGTCAATGTTGTGTCCGGGAACTCCACTATGGTACGCACACTTGGCACCCGGGTCATACCACTTGGGGTAGGGTGGCTGGAGGACCTTCCCGGGTATGGCCACCACCAAATGATTCTCCAATAATGAAGGCCATAACTCGGAGTATGCCATGGGAATAGGAGAGAAGTTATCTTTCGGGGGTGGGTGCTGTGCATATTTATAGCTCGCGCCGAGGGCTGTATTATTAACTGGCCGGGGAGCGGCTGGAGCTGTGCGTTGGGCCGACGCTCTTTCTGCTGCAGGTGGTCCTTTTACTTGAGTCGAGAGGGAATTCCCGGCTCGGATTAAAAAATTTGGGGCATTGGGCTGGTATGAGCTTTGGATATTTTAGGGTGCTTTCATCCACGTCGGGGCGGTGGTGACCGCGTGGGCGTCTCCTTCCTTTTTCCTCGCGCCCACTACTGGGGCTCTTCTGTTGTTGTTTGGGGCCACATTGGAAGCATATTCGAACTTGCCTTTTTGTAGTCTGGATTCAATCCATTCTCCGGCGAAGACGAGATCCGCAAAGTTAGCTGGCCTGTAGCCTATCAGCTTTTCATAGTAGAACGTGGGTAACGTATCTACCATAATTGTGATCATTTCCCTTTCCGCCATGGGCGGTACGACTTGGGCTGCGAGATCTCTCCATCTTTGGGCATATTCCTTAATGGACTCATGCTCTCGCTTAGTCATACTCTGAAGCTGGTTCTGATCAGGAGCCATATTCGTATTGTACTGGTACTGCCTAATGAAGGCAGTTGCCAAGTCCTTCCATGATCGGATCTGGGAAGCTTCCATATTGGTATACCATGCTACAACTGCTCCGGCCAAGTTGTCTTGAAAGAAATGGACCAACAACTTTTCGTCCGCAGAATATGCCCCCATTTTTCGGCAATACATCCGAAGATGCCCTTTCGAACATGTCGTCCCTTTGTACTTATCAAAGTCCGTTACTTTGAACTTGGGAGGAATGACGATATTGGGTACGAGACATAAGTCCGCTAGATCCGAGAATGGGTAATTGCCAAGGCCCTCGACTGCTCTCAACCTCTCTTCAAGCGCCTTAATCTTTCCCTTATCTTCCACGAAGGGAACAGATTCTTTTACGGGTGTGGGTGAAATCGGGATATGGCGGACTATGTTTGGTTGGGGTAGTTCATGGGGGGACGGATCTTTGAGGTGGATCAGGGGACCGAGATGGGTATCTCCTTCCTCATCGTCTTGCCCGGGATAGTCGTCATAAGGTGGGAGTTGCCCCTCGAAAGTAGGGGCTTGGCTTAAATCTTCCGGGGTGGCACGGGGAGTGAAGTCCGGAGGCAAGCCATAAGGATAAGCTTGCGGGCTATACCTTCGACCAAACACTGCCGTGTTTCTGTCTCGGCCTGGATTTAAGGTGGGTTGCAGCACCGGCTCCGCTTCCCTAATTGTACTGGAGGCGGTTGCCGTGGCTTTATCCTCTATAGTTTTCTGGTGTTTTAACATGACCTCCGAGATGGAAGCCATTTGATCTTTTAAAGCCGATAGATCGGCCTTCATCTGTTCCTGCACGCCCTCTTCATGGGTCACAGACTGGTTCAACTCTTCCTTGTATTGCCCTATGATAGCTAGCATGCTTTGCTCCGTGGTTTCCAAGTGTTTAGCCAAACTCCTCTTGGACCTTGCGCACGCAGCTAACTCTTCTTTTAAGATCATGCCATGCACCCGTGACCGGTCTCTTTCCTCTCTTCGAAGCTTGAGCTCATTGTTGCTACCCCACAATGCTCCTCAGAATTTCTCTCGGCCATATTCCTCCTTGCGGGCCCTTTTAGTTTCTTGTTCAAGGGCTCTTGCAGTGGCCGCGTTTTCCTCTTGTAACTCGGTGCACTCTTTCCGGATGTGTGTAGCGGCTGATTTGAACTTCTCCTTGGCGAGTCTCGCCTTCCCTAGCTCTAATTTTAAAGCTTGGACTTCTTCATCTTCCTCCGGAGCTTCTAAGTTCTCCTCATTGATAACTTTCAATTTGGAGAGCCAATCTAACCCTCGCGTGTGAACTCTTAGCCATCCATGATAACCACCGATGATGCCATTTCGGATGCCTCTAAGCTCCTTGTCTTTCTTCAACGGACTTCTCCACGCCTTGTGGACTCTTTGTATCACCTTGAGACTTTGCGCGCCTAGATCCCTCACAAGGAAAGGCGAGAGACTTTCTTCGGTTGGCGCTCCCCTCATGGGGTACCCTAGCTGTCTTATGGCGAGTGTGGGATTATAATTAATACAACCCGTAGTCCCTATCAATGGAACATTAGGGTAGTCCCCACACGAGAAGAGAACTCCTTCCTTGCCTTCCTTCCAACGTGGAAACCAATTGATTGCGTTGCCTCCTATTCCAGCCAAATGTTGGTCCCAATCGACTCTTCCTTTTTCGGCGCATGAGCGATAGCTTTGAAGCGGACACGGGTGTCTTGTGTCTTGTTGGAATAGGTGTGAAACTAACCACACACAGAGAGCGGGTAAACAACAGACAATCCGTGCACTGTTTTTCTCACATCTCCGATCAAAGGTATCAAACAAATCTGCCAAGATAGCCACAACTGGACTCTCCTTGCTATGGTGATATGCGAGGAAAGCGTCAATGGCGGCTAAGTCCACCAAACCGTCCACGTTCGGAAAGAGGACAAACCCAAAAATCAACAAAGCTAGTATATCCGCAAACGGGCCCCACTTCTCTTGGCTCGCCATATCCCTTGCCTTGCCTTCCAAGTATTTCCGTGGTAGGCCCACTACACCGTTGCGAGTTTGCTTCATGCGATCCAACTCTCTTGCCGAATCCCTGACCACAGCTGCAATCTTGCTCAAGGAGGGAAGAAACCCGGAGAAAAGATACGGTCTTCTCCCCCCAAGAGGGCATCCTAGTATCTCCTCAAACTCTTCAATAGTCGGTACCATTTGGAAGTCCCCAAACGTGAAGCACCTCAACGGCTGGTCATAGTATTGGGCAAGGGATACGACAGCTTCCGTAAATACCTCTGCCACGGTCAAATCTAGAATCTTTCCGTACACTTTGCGAAAGGCTTGCCTTTGGAGAGGTCCCATCAATCGTCCCAATTCCTTGAGGCTGGTGACATCTAGACTTTTAACCTTGACTTGATAAAACCTTTTGCCGTTTTGATTTGTCCCCATCATTTACCTAAAAAAGGGGTGGATCAAGACTCCGGCATGAATGATGCAATGCGTATGCATGAAACGGAAAGAAAACAACACAAAGGGGTAATTCACACATACGAGACCGCAGGGATCCAATTTTAATGCTACGTTTTGGGCATGATGGCGCCTCAACGTAGTATTAAAAAGGCCACGTATTACTCTAAAGAAACCAAACATCACTAGCAAAACTATGAACTAGTGCCATTTACCAAAAAATGCATGAGAACGAATGGCACGGAGTGTGTTTGCTCTTTGCCCCTATTTGGGAACCTATAGGACAATATCTAGGGGTCTCTAATAACTACTCCCCAACAATTCATAACTCACACGACTGTTTTCTAGAGGTATCATCACTCAAGATAATAATATTGTGGCGGTATGGAATACCAGTGACAACACATTATAAAGAGAGAAAGCTCTAGACGAGGTTTCACTATTATCAAGCAAGTCGGAGACTTAGCATGATGATAGATTCACCTCCACTCCTTAAATTCCCATGAACCCGGGTATAGGGCCCCTTTTTTACTCAAACCCGTGGGTGCTTAGAATGCAGTGTAAAGAATGCGAAATAGACAATAGCTATTTACATTTTACACAATTCAACAAATGCACACACGAAGTTTCACAAATCCACAATTCCTTAAAATAGGCCTAACTCACAAAAAGGTCCCCAATGGAGTCGCCAACTGTCGCAATGTGCCCTTCGCGGGCGAGCGAAGGCGAGGCTCACGGGTGCGCTTTCCAAAGGAGGAAAGATGCGCGGAGTCGCCACCAACGTTTATTTGTGGAAAACGTTGGAAAAATCGAAGGAAACCGGTCAAAATGAAAATTCTAAGTTCGGGAGTTGTATTTACGCTTGAGGAAGGTATTAGCACCTCTCACGTTTGTCTCAAAGGACAACAACCTATTTTTTAGAATTGTGGAAATTGTGTTACCTTAACTTTATTTCTTTTTATTTTTTGAGGTCGACAAAAGCGGGGCTCTTGCTCCTACGTACCCTCCATCAAAGAGGAAATCAGACCTACGTAGTTCTTCCTTATGCGTGAATCAAGTGATTCTTTTTACTTGAAAGGTGATCATTTTAAGGCGTTGGACCTTAAAAAAAAACCATTTTACTTGGTAAGAAACTGAAATGATAAACTTTCAAAACCCTATTTTTTTGTGGACGAGCTTGACTAGGCGAGTTGATTTTAGCCTTAGTTTCACTTTAGTTATTAGTCAATTCAATTAAGAATGAGAAATCCCAAAGAGAAAACGTCCGATTGATTTTTCGCTTTATTTTACTAAAAGGTATTTTTTTATTATTATATTATTATTTTACCTCTTTTTGATTTCCAACGTGGTTACGGCACGACCGAACGGTCGGAATTCTTTTTAACAGAAATTAACGGATGATACAATTCAAATGATCGGTGGAAATTTATTTTATTTTTAGATTAGGCGAGAAAGAACTTAAATAAATGACTGAAGCACGTCAAAAGGGGTATAGAAAGCGAATGAAAACGAGAATAAAAATACATGAAACAAAATGTGGACCACCACGGGTACATAGAATGAATTGAAAAGCTCGGTTTGAGGTGCTTACCCGTTGAAGACTGAAGAAAACGAAGAACGAACGATGAATGTTGAAGAACGGTCGAGAATCTTCGCGTAATTACTCACGGAAACGTTACGGAAACGTTACGGAAGCGCCTCGGCTTGGATTTTCTTCACGGAAATAATTTTCCTCATCAATTTCGAGAGAATAAGAAGTGCCAAGAAGGCTGAACCCCTTCTCCCTTCACTCCTCCCCCTATTTATAGCAAAATAAGGGAGGAGTTTGCCACCCAGCTCGCCCAGGCGAGCAAGGTTGCTTCCTCCAGAAGCAACAACCTTCTGGAGGAAGAATCTGGAAGGCCCAAGTGGGCCTGATTGCTATTTATACCCCCCTTTTTACTAAATACACCCCCTTTACCTTTTTTGGTAATTCTTTTTCCGTAACGTTACGAAACTTTACGAATTTCGTAACGATACTTATTTTCCTTCCGGAAGGTTACGAATCTTCATGGATTATGTATTTAATCTTTTTTAGCTTTCGAAGAAGTTACGAAAACTCACGGATTGCGAAAAACACCTCCTTTCGATTTCCATCACATTACGGAATTTTCACGAATCGCGTAAGCCTTCTTCCTTTTGATTTTCGGCACGTCTCGGGACTTCACATATTGTGCAACAAAGGGTGCCAAGTATCTCGAAGCGGCCAATCAAAGGTTGTATATCATCAAATAATAATCCCCGGACGAAATTAGGGTATGACAAGTATGTTCCTATATCTTCTCATATTTATGTACTATGATATATAATATATAATATATAGAAATCCTTCCTTATTTTGTCTCAATTTATCACTCTGGTCATTGATTGTTATTATGAATGTGTTAATGTACAACACATGCCATAGTATTGTTTTTTTTATCAGCACATGACATAGTATTGTTGTTTCTGGCTGGTTCAAAATTTGAACTATATGTACATTTTATATATACTTATTTAACTCAATATATTCTACATTCTAATTTGTACTTCAGGATGAAAACTCTACACCAGCTAGTAATTCTATCTGGTTTTAATCCTATAATTTCTTTTCATGAATATAAGCCCCTATATTTTTTCTTATGGTTAATTATGTTTCTAGGTTTGAACATTTTGTACCAATCATTACTAATACAATGGATTTTTGTTGATGTCCAGGGATAAATCGTGAGAATGTCTTTTGGCTTATGTGGGGACTACTTTTTTTTTTAATGAGGCTTTTTCAAACTATATTGATGTTTTAGGTTGTATTCTGGAATCAGTAATATTCAAATTATTATTATTTTTATATTTTTAATGACACTGATGATGATAAAATGTAAAGGTACTTTATATATGCTTTCTTTTGTTTTAGTTTTTCTTGTTGGAATATATATTTTTTATGCTTTAGTTCTAAATTTGTATTTTTAAAATATAATTGGACAAGAATATATATATAAATTTTCAAAGCAATTATTATAAAAATAATTTTTTTATTTATATGAAAATTTATATTTTTAAAATATAATTGGAGAAAAATAAAAAAAAATGAAATATAATAAATTAAAGTTATTAATTCAAACAAAGAATTAAAAAATATAAGGAATTTAAATTGGTTTATCCAAACAAGAAATTTGAAATTTGAGAAATTTAAATTGGTTTATCCAAACAAAGAATTTTAATTGATGCATTTTAATTTCCCTGAATTTTAAACTCCGTGAAGTTTTAAAATACTCCATCCAAACATACACTTAATATATGCCTGGTAAGGAATTAGTTTTGCTTCTCGAGTTTCCCATTCACCCTTTATTTGGTAAATGACCAAGGCCGAGTCATCATAGACCTCGAGCTTTCTTACTTTAGATTCTACAGGTGCTTGTAACCCCAAGATGCATGTTTCATACTCTACCACATTATTTGTATAGTCAAAGCATAACCTCACCATGAATGAAGCAATGCCATTATGTTTTCATCAAAGAATTCACATTGCATTGATCGATAATCATTCACAGGTTGGTGTGCTAAGTAATCTACAAGAGCACTACCTTTGACTGCATTTTTAGTCACATACACAATGTCATACTCCGATAAGAGAACTTGCCAATGAGAAATTCTTCCTATAAGAGCAAGCTTTTCAAAAATATACTTAATTAGGTCCATTTTAGACACCAACCAAGTTGTATGGCTGATCATATATTGTCTTTAATGATGGGCTACCCATTCTAGAGCACAACAAGTTTGCTCTAAGAGTGAGTATCTAGTTTCATAATCAATAAAATTCTTGCTCGTGTAGTAAATAACACACTATTTTCTTCTAGAATCATCATGTTGCCCTAGCACAACCTATAGATCCATCCAACACTGTTAGATACATAACAAGGGGTCTTCCAGGGACCAGTGGCACTAAAATTAGGGGGCTTTGCAAGTATTGCTTTATTTTCTCAAAAGGCTTCTTGACAATCATCATTCCCCTACATTGGTTGATTTTTGCGTGACAACTTGAAGATGGGCTCACACGTAGCTGTTAACTGGGATATGAAGCGATCAATATAATCCAACCTCCTTAAGAACCTCTTTTATGGTGGAAGGAGGTGGCATTTCAAGAATTACCTGAACCTTGTCAGGATCCACCTCAATTCCCCTTTGGCTAACTATAAATCCCAACAATTTGCTAGACTTCACACCAAAAGTACATTTAGATGGATTAAACCACAACTTGAACTTCTTTAATTGCTCAAACAACTTCTGCATGTGAATTACATGATCCTCTTCATTTATAGATTTGACAATCATGTCATCAACATAAACTTCAATCTCCTTATATGTATCATGTCATTGAACAAAGTCACCATCACCCTTTGGTATGTTGTCCCAACATTCTTTAGTCCAAACGGTATGACCTTGTAGCAAAAAATGCCCCATGGTGTGATGAATGTGGTTTTCTCCTTATCTTCTTCAACCATCTCGATCTAATTGTATCCATAGTAGCCATCCATGAAGGAAAAGAATGAATGATGGGTTGTATTGTTTATCAGCATGTCAATATGAGGTAGTGGGAAATCATCCTTTGGGCTAGCACTATTTAGATCTCGTTAATCAACATACATTTGAACTTTCCCATCTTTCTTTGGAAATGGGACTACGTTAGCAACCCATTGCGAGTACTTGGCAATGACAAGTAAGCCTACGTCCAACTGCTTTTTAATCTCTTCTCTAATCCTTAAAGATAGCTGAAGTTTCATCTGCCATAACTTTTGTTTGACTGGAGTCCACTCTGGCTTTAGTGGCAACTTTTGTAGTCATTCAGAGCTTACTTTTTTCATGAGTGTGCCAATTTTGACCTTCTTCTCATCTTTAGACCCAAAATTAATCACTTCAGTCAATTCTTCATGAGGTTGAATCTCTTTAGTTTGTTGCTCCACTAACCTCAACAACTTGGGATAAAGTCCCAGATAATCCTCAATCTCCTCGTTAACTTAATTGTCAAGACAATCAAAACTACTTGATGTGATACTAGCATTATCACTTTTAAGTACATTATTTTCAAATCTGCATTATTTAAAAAAAAATGAAATGGAAACAAACAAAAGCATAGAATGAGATAAAGAATTTTGAGAAGAGAAAAGAATGGAAATATTTATTGGAACATGAGCCCTTATTTGACAAAGGAAAATATCCTAAAGCCTTGGAGAGAGCAATAGGATTAGCATTAAAAAATTACTTTAAATTTGAATTGAAAATCACGGGAAGCTCAATAATCTCCTAATTATTAAGCTCAACATTGGGTGGGCAAGCACGAACCCAATTGATGTGCTCATCCTTGAAAATCTCTTGTTCAACAGTAGCTACTGAGCTTGGAAACTCAAACCCAACACTCTAGAAGTCTGTAGATCACACATAGGGACCCTTTCAACCCTCATTCTGTTTGACTTTGAAGGTTCGTAACCCAAACCCAAACGATCTTGATTTTCTATCAAGTTATACAATTAGCTCAAGCCCTGTGCATTTCTTCCTGGTCCACGTTCGTATTGATACCCATTTTCCAGCATGACTTTCACTAGCATCATGGAAGTGTAACAACCTTCCTCATCGCTATGATATCACTTACTATAAAATGTGACATTTCAATTTTTAAGTGAAAGCTCCATTAATTTGATTGTGAAAATGATGGTAAATTTTTCACGATGTACATTCATCAAACAACTCACAAACACATGAACAAATACATACTTATATATATATATATATATATATATATATATATATATATATATATATATTATACTCCACTACACATCTTTCAAATGTCAGAACATAATTCAGATTTTTTTACATATATCTAAACTTGGGACTTACATGCCTAATCAAAAAGATTCAAGGAACCAACTAAGAAAGAGTTCATAACAAAACACAACTCTCCCCCAAAATAAATTCCAACGTTATCACGTCGACTTGGCGGCTCCAACAAAAGACTTCCCTCCAAGTCACCTATTGTTGCTTATCTGCTCCCACGGACGAAAGTTCAAGATCATCATAGGCACCATCACACGGTACAAAAATTGCAAAGGTGAGTTTATTATAAAAGATCAACAACCACCAAAAGACAATGATTAACAAGAAAACAATAACAATGACCACAATCATTCTTAATAACCCATTGGTTCAACGCACAGTTAACAAACTAGTCATCAACTTTTCCATAATTCAAATCATATATGCTCAGAATGATGTATGTACCTGACTCAACTCTAAAATGCAATGTGGTACCATTTATCTAGAAATATCCTAAGTGTGTCCACATGAAACTCTCACTTAGGAAAACTAGGCAGCAAGTGTCGAGGTCACCTTATCGTGCACAAGCAACTCCCCCCCCCCCATGGTGATCAACCTGAGTCTTAAGGAAGTTCCAAACCGAGTGACATGCCCCCATGTACAAGTATTTTTCCTCATGAAAAACTACGAGTACTTACTGACAAAGTTTGTACTATTTCCATGCAATATGAAGTATGAAATATGAGCATCATCAATGCACTTGCCATGGATAATTAAAGATTCTAAGTCATCCCCTGCTCTCTCCAGGAATGCTTAAAACTCTTTAAAACACTCTATTTCCCCCTCTAGGGATATCCAACATGGTCACCACACCCCCCATGTACATACACAACATACATCATCACAATAACATCAACATCATCTCATCTCAACATCATTATCAACATCACAAGCAATCACATTCCATATGCATACATATAAATTCATGCCCAGGATTCACATTCCTCAGGTCTTCAGGCAACATAAATCTCACACAACAACAATCTATAATACCACGAGAAACATATTTTTAAGGAAAATTCTAAATTAAAAAGGAAAACTATGGTATTCAAAATAAACTCTTATGCCTATTAAAAATTTAATAAAGAAGTAAATAGAAGAACAAATATAAAATTTTGGGCAGAGTCTCCTCTACAATTAAGACTTTTCCCAAAAATTTGAATCAATACAACAACAACATCATTGACAATTTCAATCATCAATAACAAACCTATCACATCCCATTAGTTAAAAACACAGTTTTTCTTGAAAACCAACATGTACATCAATAACAAATATATTACATCCCATTAGTCAAAAACACAGTTTTTCTTGAAAACCAGCATGCACAGGGACAAACATACATCTCCATAATTGGGTTCCCTGACCCCAACTATGGTATCAAAAGTTGTAAACAAACAATAAACTTCCCTCACCTATCTATATCTCTCTGTTAGTTCCTTGTGGCATTGTTCTAAGATCTCTTAGGTTCACGTCCATTCATCCAAATGCATATCTCTATATACCCAATCAAAGATAATTCAATATAGATTTCAAAGACAAGGTTAACATTAACTTTTGGGGTCAAATACCCATTCAATTTAAAAAAAGGGCTAAAGGGGTGTTTTGAGATTCCTATCAAAGAGAGGTCATTTTGAAATTATGATCATGCCACTGTGACTAGGGTTCAACAAATGTTACAAAAAAAAGTCTATTTTATAAAAAGGAAACTTTTACAATGTCTCTTTTCCCAGGGTTTTTCAAAGGAAGTGTAAAAACATCCAATAATGGTTCCTAAGTCAGAAGAGATGCAAAGATAGGCTAAAAAATAACAAGGAAAAGGCTTAGAAATCACGATTACCTCAAAGAAACTGCAAAGGAAGGATTGGAGCCTTCATTCTCTACCGAATCCTAGAGTTGAGTTTTGAAGATTCCGCTCTGATTAAATTGTTCTTCTCCGTGCGGTGGTCTAACGGCAAGCAAAGGCAGCACGTGGAGATCACCAGTGGTCAGTGGTGGTGGAGGAGGAGGTTGGGGGTGTTGTGGGAGGTTTTAGGGGAAGAGAAGGAGAAAGAAATGACTCTTTTACGTTGCTGGATGCATTTGTAGCCTGCAACACTCGCCTGGGAAAAATTTGGCTTGCTTGGGCAAGCTGATCCAGGTTATATTTTACTTCTTCGGTTAAAATATCATATCTCATACTCAAGATGTTATATTGCACATCCCAATGGTAAGAATGTGAAAAGATCGGTTCTAAGCCTACAGTCCAAATTTGAAACCAATCCAATGGTTAATGAATCGAGGATTTCGGTTTTAGTGGAACAGGTTTAAGCAAAACTTGAAATCTTGTAATTTCAACCTAAGTCAATAAAAGTCCACATAACTCAACATCCACATCAAGTAGATTGCACATGGCTAATTCACACAATACCTTAAATCATCCAAACTATTCAGGTAATAAAATAACACAAGAAAAACATCAAACATATATTTTCAATTATTGAAATTTCAGGGCGTTACATGAAGTACTTAATGGTTGGGATTTGGCAATTGCCTTTTCCTCTTTTGCTCAGCAACTTCAATATAAGGAGTAGACAAGGGCTTACTAACAAATAAGTTCTCCTTTGTTGAGACGTTGACCAGCTTGTCATCAACAATAAATTTCATCTTTGGTTGAAGTGTGGAAGGCACAACCCTTGCACAATGAATCCAAGGTCTTCCAAGACAGAAAATATAATCTGGTATAATGTCCATCACATGAAACACTACCTTAAAAGTAACAGGGCCAATATGAATAGGTAGACTTATTTCCCCAATTATCTTTCTACGCGACCCATCAAAAGCTCTAACCACCATAGCACTTGGTTTCATGTGCGATTCATCGGAGGGTAACTTGTCAAGTGTCATCCTTAGCATCACATTCATTGAGGAACCATCATCGACAGAAACTCTTGACAATATATGATCCATGCACTTCACTGATATGTGCAAGGCTTTATTATGCCCTACTCCCTAAACTGACATTTCATCGTTAGTAAAAGTAAGGTGATTATTAGCAGTAATGTTGCCAATAACCCCTTCAAATTTCTCTTCTAGGATGTCATGAATGACATGACCTTATTCAATATTTTGAATAGTAACTTCCTAGGAGGCTCTAAATTCAGCATAAGTGACAAATGAGATATTTTAGCCGAGGTACGATTTACCTTGTCTATCATGGCATACTCACTTTGTCTTATGAGCGTTAAGAATTCACAAGCTTCTTCATCAAATACTTTTTCCTCTTTTTTCTTATTGTTTCTCATCAACCACTTCTAGTTCAGTTGTCACTAGTTTTACTATCATCTCATCTTTCCTTTGTTTAGTCATTAACTTGTTTGATGTGTATATTAGACCACTTCGAGTCATACCATCTTACAATGTTTGTAACACCAGGAGCTACTTCCTTGGTATTCTTTGATTGGTTTCCATCAAATCCTTCCGCACTTACGCCATACTTTCATGGAACCGCCTTGTTATCTTTATAAGGGGAAGCCTTTGGTACTCGTATAGTAACAAATTTTGGCCCACTAGGAGTCTAGTAAGTAGCACCCCTAGTGTAATGGACAACTAAGGGCTTCGGGAAGGTCATTGATGAACCAATTGTCGATACATCATTTTCAAAGTATCCTACCTATATGTTAGGGTTTTATTTCACATTAAATTCCACTTATTGGTCAAGTGTAACCCAATCATGATGTAGTAACTGAACTGTCATCCACGTCATCTCCTAAAGGAATAAAGGAGGGATTTCAAGTAATTATTTAACTAAGAACTAGGTTTATGTATTTTTGTTTTATGATTGTCACGAGATCAACAACATTAAATAAATTTCAATAAAATTTAAATGACAATAAAATAATTAAGTAAAGATAGAAATACTAGACTTTGATGGTGACGTCGATCTTGATGAATGAATGTCTAGGTTTGGACTTGGAATTCTCTCGATCCACTATAACTTCACAATTCTCTACTCATCATTATTACTCATCTCCAATTCATTTATGTATTACACCCCAGCTCTTGCATGGTCATAGATTCTAAACTACTTGTCTGATACCCAATCTCTTGGACATACCGACACAAACAATCAACATTAATAGTCGAGAATTAGCGAGGCTTAACCAAAATTATTCTATCCCTGGAGATAATTCCAATTAAGTACTTGGTACATGTTCAAGTTTCAACAAGGCTCGCGAAAGCATAAGTCAATTCTTGAGTTCATCTATAAGATTGTCAATCAAATAAAAGCATTAAGTATGGAAAAAAAACAAAGAACTCAAGTTGAATTATTAAATTGATAGAATTAAGGCAAAACAAGGTTCATCTTTTCCTCTCCTAGGTGTAATGAATTGCATTTATAAAAATAATACAATGAAATATAGAGTGTCTAATGGAATAATGCAAGCGTCTAGTAAGTGAAAGTCTAAAATATAATTCTAAGAACTACTCGGGACTTCTACACCGTTACAATGCATGCCTAGCCTCTTATTTATAGAATTGTTGTTGGGTTTCATTAAGGAGATAATCACAAGAAATTACAAACAAATAATATCTCTAATTAATTCAAGTAATTATCTTCTTCTTCGGCTGATTTATCCTTAAAAAATATCTTGCTCTTGATTTTCCTAACTTTTATCTTCAATTTTCATAATTTCTCCTTCTAGAACATTATGTTGATTAAGTGAGAGGGAGATTTCTGAAAAACCATTAAAAAAATCATTAAAAATAACTAAAACATAAAATTCTAGCTAGGACAAAGTAAAAACTGAATTTAAAGCTGATTCAAAACAAGACCTAAAGTTATCTAAAATGTAAATAAACGTCACAAAATGCATATGAAAATCCGGTAAATTTGACATTTATCAACCTATACCAATTTCTTATCCATCAAGTCTTTCAAAATCATCTTTAATTTATCACATTCCTCTATTATATGATTTTCCCCAGGGTGTAACCCACACCCCATATCTCCTTTAAAGCTTCCTTTAAACATTCCAAATTTGTGCATTTCTCCAAAAAAATGATCTTCAATGGGGTTTCACATCCCCTAGCCTCAATCTCATGGGTTGTGCTACACCTTCTTCAATAGCATTAACGGATGAACCTCGATGACCTAGTAAAGGATTACTCCAAATGTTAGGATTGTCCTCCTTGAAGTTTAGCCATCCTGCCTTAATCAAATTCATCACAACTTTTTGTGAAATGACCAATAATCCTTGCCTGATAATCATAATTGGCATTAGCATCATATCCCCTGGGACAAGGTGGTTCTACGGGTTTCATTGGGCTAGGTGTTACCAATCCATTTTGAAGTAAGGGAGGCAACAACTTAGTATAAGACATGGGAATGAGGTCAAATTGGACTGTCTTATGGTCTAGAGTGTTTTATGGTCTATTTTTGTTCCATGATTGATAGGAATAAGGAGGTCTCGGGGAAGACGTTGTCGGCGAAGTCTGAGTCATGGGTGAAGCGGGTGAGGCTGGGTGGAAAGATTGTGAGATAATGATGATGTGTAGGTATGTCATCGAATGGAATGACTATTGAGAGGGTCTGTAGCTAGGTGTCCCAGGGGAGTTAAATGTCACCATATTCACATCTCTATCCTTTTTCTTCCCTGGCCAACCAGAGGGTTTATTTGTGCCTATTGTTCTAGAAGAATCAAGAGTGATCTTCCCACTCCTCATGCCATTCTTCACCCTTTCCCTAATGACAACTACATCCGAGAAATTAGAGGAAATGCTTCCAATCATCTTATCATTGAACAGTGCTCACAAAGTATCAATAAATATGAGCATTGTTTCTCTATCGGACAAGGGAGGCTCCACCTGAGCTAGAACTTCTTACCATCTTTGTGCATATTCTTTAAACGTCTGAGTATCCCTCTTCGACATGCTATGTAAGTCAAACCTATCTAGGGTCATGTCAATGTTATACTTATACTGCTAAAGGAAAGAATAAGCTAAATCTTTCCAAGTGAAATTATGGGCCCACTTAAGATGCATGCACCAATTTAAAGTTGCCCCGATTAAGCAGTCTTAGAAGCAATGAATGAGTAACTTATCATCATGTTCATGTGTTGCCATATTGATACAATACATAGTTAGATGTCTCTTTAGGAAACTAGTTTCTTTGTTCTTATGAAACTCTAGACCTTTAAATTCGGGGGCAATTACTTTATCTGGAACCAAGCAGAGATCAACAACATCTCTGATGTCATAACTTCTACCTTCAATAGCCTTTAGCCTCTCTTCCAACATTTGTAATTTTTCTTTGAACTAAACCTGCTCACTAGAAGGTGCTGGTTGAAACCCCCCTACCCTACCACTTGATGGGTGTTTGTAGTGTCTTGATAGTTCAAAGAATTTCCTTGAGAAGCAAGGTTATTATTTTGGGGCTGAGACATGTTCTGAACAAGATCTGCGGTTGAGCCTATTGTTGCACCACTACCTGCTGAGTCATTAGTGGGTCACTTTCTGAAAAATTTGCCATGGTTGGAGGTGTATAGTTGGGTGGAAGGTCATATGGTGGCCATTGGACTTTTGGAGGATCAATATGTTATGCAATTTTGTTGAAATGTAAGGTCAAGGGCACCATTGATGCTTATGGTTGTGGCTGACTTAGGGTGATAGTCTGTTCTTCTTTACTCATTGAAGGGGTCCTTTCAAAGCTTTTCTTTTCCAAAGCTTGTAATGCCTCTAGAATGGCCGCCATCTGTTCATTTATCTGATTGGTGCATTCCTTAACTCCTTGTTACGTTATTCCAACTCATCCATGATATTTTCCTGGGAACGTGTCCTATAAGGATGTCAAGGGAACAATTTTCCTTATTGATTTATCGTCCTCTTCTCTGTAAAAGAAAAAAACAATGTGAGGATAAAGGAGTGAATAGGCAATTTAGTCCCTGAGATTGTACCCATTTTGCATATTAGTCCCTAACTTAATATTAAATTTAAAATAGTCCCTATCTTTGCATAAGTGTTGCAAAATAGTCCTTCCGTTAAATTTTAAAGTAACGTTGTTAGTGAGGTCAATTTTAGTGCCACGTGGACTATCCAACGTGGCACTAAAGGATGACGTGGCATGACAAGTGAACGTGCCTCTTAAAAGATGCTACATCATTTGATGATAACAAAACGAGTAAATAGGCAATTTAGTCCCTGACTTTGTACCCCTGTTGCATATTAGTCCTTAACTTAATGAAAAATTCAAAATAGTCCCTATCTTTTGCATAAGTGTTGCAAAATAGTCCTTCCGTTAAATTTTAAAGTACCACTGTTAGTGAGGTCAATTTTGGTGCCACATCATTTGATGATGATAGAATGAGTGGCTTCTTCAAATCTGATTGTTCTGAACCAATTGAGGCATATATACAAAAAAGAATCCACACACACTTGCACAAATAAAAAGAACCAAAAATCCATAGCAACAACCTTATCTCTGTAGCCGTCAACACCAATGGGCGAGACCTGCATAACCATTCTCTTTTCCTCTTTTGTTTTCTTCAATTACCATCAATGTATCATTCCGAGTTCTAATTTTTTTTGTGTTCTGAATAGGAAGAGAAAAAATCAGAGGAAAACAAAGTGGAGGAGAAAAAAGCATAGGAAGAAGAAAAGAAAGAAGAAGAGAAAAAACCAGAGGAATCAAAAGATGACAAGGAATCCAAGGAGGAATCTGCACCGCCAGAAATCATGCAAGACACAACCTTCGCAATGCATGGACACTTTAAGCACGATTTCTAGCATCTTTTAAGTTAGGGACTATTTTGCAACACTTATCCAAAAGATAGGGACTATTTTGAATTTTTCATTAAGTTAGGGACTAATATGCAACAGGGGTACAAAGCCAGGGACTAAATTGCCTATTTACTCGTTTTGTTATTATCAAATGACATGACATCTTTTAGGAGCCACGTCCACGTGCCATGCCACGTCATCCTTTAGTGCCACGTTGGATAGTCAACGTGGCATTAAAATTGACCTCACTAATAGCGTTACTTTAAAATTTAACGGAAGGACTATTTTGCAACACTTATGCAAAGATAGGGACTATTTTGAATTTAACATTAAGTTAGGGTCTAATATGCAAAATGGGTAGAATCTCAGGGACTAAATTGCCTATTCACTCAAGGATAAAGAAAGAAAAGGCAGCAATTTTCTAGTAAAAGAAGCCAATTAGTGTTCAATATTTGAAGGAGATTCCCCACATCTTGGCACTAAAGGTATGCTTCTTCTTAGGTTGCCATGTGGTTAACACTTATTCCAAGGGAGTATTTGCTCCAAAATAGGTGAAGTTTTTTCTACTAGCAATGCAAGGTAAACCCCACATTTCAAAGCAAGGCCAATTATCTCAGGATAGAAATGTGATTGACAATTACCCAAGGAAGGATTTTCTCCTCAATGGGTTAATGTCTACAACAAAATCAGTATTGAGTAGAGCACAAAATTTGACCTTATTTTATTTCATATCAACTTTGAAATATAGTATTTGCTTAGAATGCATCTGAAAAAGTACATGACATTGTATCTCAGTCTACATGAGGCTCCTACTTAGATTTTGGCAATATTTCTCTAGCTTGAAAACCTTCCAAGGAAGCTTTATTTCATGATTCAAGTTGATCTCCTTGTTTACTTCATGGATTTGTGTTTCCAAGCTCACAACATAGCTTTGAAAAAAATCTTTCATATCTTCGCAGGATTTCGTCCATTCCTTTTTCTTTTCACAATGGTGTTTAACAACCAAATGTAATCCATCAACATCAGACTTCAATTTGTCACGCTTTATTGTCAACTTTTTTAATTTATAAGTAAATAGCTGCTCATTCTTATTAGCTTGCATGAGTGCTTCAAAATAGTCTTTGTTTAGATTCCACAACCTTTTAGCTTCAATTTGCATCGTAGTTAGATCTTCATTTAGACTTTATACCATTTTTCTTGTTCTCGACTATTGGACTCAAGCTCTTTTTTTATTTTTGAACCTTAGCTATTTCCCTTCCCATTGCTTCAATGTTTTCTTCCATTTCTTTCATTCTAGATAGAGCAATTTCTTCCTCCTTCTCTTTCCTCATCTTTTTTGCATGAACAAAATTTTCATAGGCATCAGTGCCATCCTCTTTTTGGTTTCCCAATCTCCATGTCTTTCTTTTGGCATTGCCTCTTGAGGATTTCTATTTATGTTTTCAAATGTTCCTCTCTTTCTTCCATCAACCTCATTTGAGCTTTCAAAATTTCCAATTAAGAACTCAAAGAAACCAATGCTCGGCTAGATTCATGAGATGAACTATCTCCATGTGAGACTTCTTTACAAATAGGGATTCCTCTAGCCTTTCTCTATTCCTTATACTCTAGCAATGCAGCCACACAAGACTTTCCAAGCTCTTTCCCCCATTTCTTTTTAACATCTCCTAAGCTGTTTTAACTTCTGCTTGTTGCCTATTACCATCACCTAGAACATATTGGACAATTAGACCTCCTAACTCTTCTGTCCTGGGCACACCTTGAGTCTATTTGAGTTATCTTAGAGCTATTGTTAGGGTGTATGATACACATCCTCTTGGCCCTATCAAGGGCACACTTGAAAAATTCCCACAAATAAAGATCGTATTCATGGAATGATACCAAGGATATACCCATGGAAAAAACTCTGCATCAAATCTAGAGAAATCCTTCTTCCACTCAGAAGCTTTTTGTTTATTAATTGGAGTGTGATGAAAACTTTGTAAAGGATCTGGCATGGGACCCATGAGATTGGATGCATACAAATGGGTTACAATTCAAATGTACAACAAATGATTACAACATCGTAGCATCCAACTCTTCTTTTGATGGCATACCTCCATGTAAGGGAAATTATCCACTAAAATAGCTAGAATTGCATTTGTTCCTTGTGTTTCATAAGCAAAGAACACATCCATAGTTGCCTGATTGACCATGCCTAATGTGAATAGGAATAAAATCAACACATATAGAAGTAATGCTAAAGTTGTATTAAAGTGTTTCTAATCTGTCTTTTAGGCTAGAATCTCCAAGTGGTCTTCTAGGAAGGTTTCCTCACACTGATCCCTTACTTTTAAACTCCACTCGATCCATTGACAACCCAATCAACTCGATAACCTTCTTGTTGTAGCTTCCCTTATAAAGATAAACCCTTGCCTTTTCTTTGGCAAGCAACTGCAACATGATGTCATAGTCTTCTATTGTTGGTACAGGGTCCAAGGTTAGTAGTTCAAAGCATCTCATATTTAAACTCCAAAATTAAGCTAGAGCACTCAGTGTTGGGGGCTTCAACAAAGATAAACAATAGGTCTAGAATCCATTCGTACTTCTTCTTGAAATTCAAACATGCTTCCTTTGTCATCTTTTGACGAATCTAATTTATTCTTAGAAGGTCTTTTTTAGTACATCAATCCTCATGCTTTTAGGAGGCCTTGTTCCATTGCTAGTATGACTTTGAATCTCCACCATTTTGAACACTATCAAGTTTGTCTATTCCTAACAAAAATAATTAGTGAGATGAGATATACATAAACGGGTGCAATATACATGCTTCTAGTTTGCATGTATGCATGAATGTACCTTTTCTTCTCTTTTTTTTTATGAATTTATTTTGTTGTAAATATTTTCCTTTTTATTTGTTAATTTTAAATTGAGGTAGATCACTTAGTATTGAGGCTTCAACGGAGATCAACAATAGGTCTAGAATTTGCCTATACTTCTCAAAATTCAAACATGCTTCTTTTGTCATATTTTGATGAATATGATTTATTCTTAGAAGGTCATTTTTCAGTACACCAATCATCATGGTTTTAGGAGGCCTTGTTGCATTGCTAGTATGACTTTGAATCTCCTCCATTTGAACACTATCAAGTTTGTCTATTCTTATTAAAAATATTTAGTAAAACGAGATATACATAAACGGATGTAATCTAGATGCTCATGGTAAGCATGTATGCATGAATGTACCTTTTCCTTTTTTTTTTTTTGAATTGCATGAATTTATTCTTAGAAAACTTAAAGACTAGAAAGACTAACATTAGATGTAGAAGGAAATGCATGTTATGCATGAAAATATTAACATATTAACAATTTATTCCTAGGGTAGGATATTCCTTAAAGGTTATGGCCATAATCTTGGGAGGTCACTAAGTCCACCTATTAGTGCAAAGTTTCATGGGTGGTTCTAGATTCCTAAAGATTTATTGGCTCCTAGATTACCCTTATCACACACACAAAGATCCAGCCAATGAATCAACCATAAGAAGGGAAAATGCCATTTCAATATGAGAGACACATGATATCGGTAACAATCTGAGTAGTAACTCAACCACTATTAAGTGGGCATCAAGCCCCTCATTAACAATCCCCGAGGTTCCTTCTAATCCTATGCTCACATAGGCTTTGGTATAGAGCCCCAAAAAGTGTGTGAGGCAAGTTACTATGGCATGTGTGTGGGGAACATACAAACATGTGACCCTAACAATTACCCCAATCTGCACAAAGAACATAACAAAATACAGATATATACAAAAATAATAATCTTCTAGTCTAAGGTTAACACAAACCATATTTACACAAAAAAATATAAATAATATAAAGGACAATATTTTCAACAAAATGAATTCAAAAGAAAGAAAGGGATAAATTTTTTTATATAAAATTATAGTTTTTTGCAATTAATTATTTAAGGCCCGACTCTTAAAGTCCCCAATGGAATCACCATCTATCGAAACTGGGAGTATGCTAGGAGCAACATAAAAATCATTAAAACACGGAGTCGCCACTAATATTTTTATCTTAAGGGGAAAAAATTTGGAAAACCCTTCAAAAAATGAATGGCCTTTGAAACCAAAAATAGGTTTGGGATTCAATAACGTGTAGGAAAGATATTAGCACCCTACAACACCCGATAAAAAATAGTACCTATAATTAATTACACAAAATTACGTAAGTTTATAATTATAAATATTTACTTTACCCCAATAAAATGTTTTATTTTTATTATTTTATAAAAAGAACACTTTTATTTATTTTTATCAAAAAATAAATCCATGCACAAAGTTTAAGATAGCAAATGACTATTCTGTGAACTTTTATAGTTTAAGTAACATTAAAGGTAAAATTTCTACTCAATTAATGTCACAAACCATTGCATGGGTTAAAAGAGTTATTTTTATTTGAAACCTCAATATGAATGAATTAAACTTGGAAACAAATATTTTTTCAACCTTTGGCATTATCATTTTTATTTTATATTCAAAACTAAAAAGATAAAATAAACAAAAAAAACTTAGTGATTATGAGAAAGCCACAACGAATTTATTTAAACAAAAGCCACAATTTTTTTATCCAATAAAACCATAACCTTTTTCCTCTTCTTTTTTTATCCACATAAATATTACCTTTTGTACTTACCAAAATCCGGAACTAGGACACGTTAGGGTGGACATGACCAAAGTGGGCTCCTGGACTTCACACTTCGGCTTTGAGAGTGACCTTTATCAAGAGGACAGGAGGGGGGACCTGCAAAACAAAGGATTGTGACGCTCAAGTAAGTATATGAGTAAGGAGAATAAAGCAAGTATATGCATATATTTAAGCTCGAGTGAGCAATAGAGAGAGAGACTGATGCGCACAAGCGTGTTGCTCGTGTGTTGGAGTGTGTAAGATGTGTTGAAGTTTCGATGGAACTTGGTATTTATAGGAGTGAAGCGTAGCTATGGTTCCTTGTTTGTAGGGGTTGTTATAGCTTTTACAGATAATTCCCAACTTATAGATAATTAATAGTTTAGAGATAAACTACCAATTAGGGAGCCCGACTGCTAAGGATCAAGCGTCCGTGCTCCTGTTCTAGGGCTGACGTGGATGGTCAACACATGTCTCAGAGTGTCATGTAAGGTGTCACATGTATTTTATGGACCCTGGATAGTACATAAGCCCCCCAAGCTCTGAGCCAGCTTGTGGGTGAAAGAGATTGTCTAGTGGCGAAGGAGATTGTCCCATGTCGAGGGAAAGTATCTAATGTTCAGGGTAGTAGTCTTAACAAGTAGAGGGTGATGAGTTTGTCGAGCCCCTAGGTGTGGACGAGTGTTTTCCGATGTCCGATGTGGTAACTTCAATAGGTGAGAGAATTGCAGGTTGATGTGGCTTGTCAAACCCCCGAGCCTAGACAAGTATTGTTCGTGTTGTTTCTGTCAAGTTGTCTGGGATAGACATGTCTTTGGCATTTCAAGTGAGGGAAATATATAGATTTGACAACTATACCATTTTCTGACCACTGGAGAGTGCATTGAAGACAGATGTTACATTCTGTCTGCTGCTACAGGCATGTGCAGCGCACGCATAGTATTCTTGAAAATGTGTCACTTGCTGAGTGAACACATACCGGAGATGTGGTTCGTGCATGGCGGAGTGGGGTGCATCATGGTGCAAAATTTTAAATAGAGTGGATGTTTGCTCTTGGTTCACTGTTACTTCAATTTCTTGCTTCCTTACTTGCTTTTTGTGATTCTCCTTTTTCCTCCGTTCATTTTCTTTGCTTCTTCAAGGTATTTCGTCTTCCATAATGTCTTCATTCTTATCTAACTCTACCATTGACATGGGAGGTAGTGATTCTGGGGACATGATTGAGCAACCCATGATGAACCGGGAGGTCATTTCTATTGGCGCTTCCTCATCGGAGGATACTCATCATGGTGCCTCCGACAGCAAGTCCTTTTCTTCGGAGAGGGTAAGGGCATCACACCATTCTGGTGGGGACATTTCTCACCCTCACGGGAAGATGTGACCTTCCATTGCTTCCAGGGAGCTTGTCCTGGTTACTATAATCGTCCCCCCTTCTGCTTCTGGGGGTGTGAGGAGAGGTAGTGGTGGTGGAGATGTTAGGGTGTCCACCTGCGTGCAATATAGCCATAGCGTTGGGTCGCTATCATCCCAACCTGCCATTGCTAGCTGTGAGTGGGTGAGGGATGATGTTCTGAAATATAAGTCCTCTCTCACCTCTGTGGCGAGTGTTGTTGCTCTTCAACGTCAGGTGAAGCTAGCAAGCCTTGAGGACTCCTGCACGTTAGCCGTTTAGGCTTGCAGGATTGATGACTTTCCCTTCTTGAGGGCGGCATCGGGCAGTTGCCTAGCAAGATTGGTTGGGTATCCTTCAACAGCGTGTCCAAGAAGTTATTTGAGTTTGACTCAAACGTCTTTCGCTGCTTTAAGGACCATTTCTTTAAGGTCCTGACTACTGATGTCATGGTTGATGGTTTGCCACTAATGTTTTATAGGGATAGGAAGCTCTGCTTCCTGTTCTACTAGCAGTTTAATCCTACTTGGTTTAAGTCGTTTGACGAGGATCTATTGACCCTTGTGGAAAAGGTCGACAACGCTATTTTAGAGCAGTTGCCTGCCTTGCTGGACGCGCCAACCATTCTATCTCTTCCCTTGGTGAGCAATCCCCTCATTGCCTTGGATGGTAAAGTGCATAACCTTGTCCTCTTTTGTGTCTGAGGTCGGTGTTGGCCGAAACTAACACTTGTTTGTGCGGTTGTTGCTTGTTTTGTAGGTATTGTGGGTGACTTCACCTTGAGGCCACTCATGAAGTAGGTTAGACTTGCGGGTGGGACTCTACCTCTGTTTGCTGCTACTCTTGTTGTTTGACAAAGGGGTCAACTTACTGGTGAGGTTAGCTCTATTGTTATTGTTGTTGAGGTCACCTCTAGCACTCCTTCCTCTATTTTGGCAAAGAGGAATGAGATGAAGGTATTGGGTCGTCTGGCTGTAAAAAGTCAAAGACCCCTATGAGCCTTCATGCCCTGAGGCAGGCTGCAAGGTTAACGCTCGGTGCGGGTTGCCCTTCGATCGTGCAGGATGTGCCTCTAGCTCCACCGGTCGTCGAGGCTCTTGCTGCTGATACTACTACTCTTGTTCCTTCACATTCTCCTACTATTGTTGCTTAGTAGGCCACTTCTGTTGTTGTTGTTATTGTGCCAACCACTTTGGTTGGTCCTATAGTGGTTTCATCGTCCACCGTCACTACACCCTTGTTGAGTGCTGTTGTGGCGACTATTAGTGCTCCTGTAGTTCCGCCTCCTTCTTCTTCAACTCCACCGGTTCCACCCTCTACTGTATGGTGATGGCGTCACCTTCCTCGTCTTCTTGCCCTTGTGTCTCATTAGATCACCTGTACACCTCCAACGATGTTGACTCATTATCGCGTGCAAGTTACAGGCTAGATCAAAAGACCCCGACTGGCTTTGTGTTGGCCTTCGACAAAAGTTTGATTGGGTTGGCTGGGGTGCAAAACACTATGGATTCCACCATCTCCTTTGCTGAGGTCGTAAGGTCAAACTTCAAAAGTTGCGCGGTGTGTTGGCCAAGTTTTTGTGCACCAAGTTGGATGGTGATGAATTGTTCAAATGCTACAAGGACTTGTGGATAGAGAAAAAGAACCTGTCTAGCAAGGTGGAGGGCATTGCGGCGAAGAAGGACGAGCTTGAAAAAGTGGTTGCTGATTTAAAGGCCATGCTTAAGGAGTTGGAGTTCAGACTTGAGAATTACAAGTTGTAGGCTACTAAGGAGAGGGAGGCCAACAAAGAGCTTGAGGAGGAGCTGCTCATTTACAAGAAGGAGGCTATGGAGAAGTACGAAAAGGGCTTCAGCAAGGCCATTAGGCATGCTGGGTTCTTTGCCAAGGACCTTGACTTGGGTCTCTTTACCCTTTCAAGGATGTGAAGGACAGTGTTCTGCTTGACCAGGAGGAAATTGCTGTGGAGAAGGAGGTTGTTGATGAGGAGCGGGGTGCTGAGGAGTAAGACGATGATGCCCATATTTAGGCTATCTTTGTCTTTATTTTTCTTATTTTCTTCATTATTGGAATTTTAGTCGTACACGCCTTTTAACTATGACAATTATTTTTATTTTTCTTCATTGCACATGCTTTCCTTCGATGATGAATTTTGCACCATTTATGTAAGTCTTATGTGCATGTGATGCATGTTGCCTTTCTCAATGTAATGCTCCATACTTGTGGTAGTATAAATAGGCCGTCGTGATGATAAGTATGGAATTTTTATGGTGCAGGAAGCAAGACCTTGTCAATGTAGAGGTAGGATCGTGGTGGTCTTGTAAAAAGTAGATGAGATGAAATCATCTCAAGTTTAATTTCAATTTGGTTAAAGATCTTGTCACCCATCTGGTAGGGCTTCCTTCTGCTTTGCAAAGCTTCAACCCTGATGGTTGTGAGGAGTATGTTTGACTTGTCCTTGGTTGAAGGTCTTGCCAACCAGTGTGGGGGTAGGTCGCTTGACATGCTGAGTTTCTCCTTTGATGGTTATGAGGAGTAAGTATGAGCTATATTTGATTGAAGGTCTTATCACTCAATTTGGTGACGGGTTGTTTTGACCTCCAAAGCTTCTCCTCTGATAGTTATGAGGAGGAAGTATTGCTTCCACCTGATTGAAGATCTTGCCAAATAGTCTAGTGTAATTCATGTTGTTAAACTTGGACCTTTGGCAGTGGTCATCATAGTTGTTGCGAGTGAGCAAACCAAGGGGATGCCTTGGGCTTTGTAGGAGTACAAACCGAAGGTAGACCTTGGATTTTGCAAGAATGTGTACCAAGGGTGGACCTTGGGTTTTTTATATACTTGTATTCCTGCATAGATAAAAATTTGGAATAGAGAAGATCATCAAGGGTAGACCTTACATACCTTGAGTTTCTATGGAGATGGAACTTAGTAATAGAAATGACTCACCAAGGGTGAACCTTGGGTTTGTCAAGCCTTGGACTGGAGACGTGTGTTGCCCTGGGTTTTGTCAAGCCTATGAGGCTCAGTCAAGGCTTATAGGAGATGAGCCTTGGATTTTGTGAACCTATGTAGAGCTTGGGTTTGAAGAGTCTTATATGCAGTGCATGTGTTGTGCTTTTGCATACATATCACTCGTCATGGGTGGCATGTATTGGAGACATAATGGTGTGCTCTCGCATACGTGTCACCTACAAAATGGCACGTACTGGAGACATGGTGATGTGCTCTTGCATACATGTCACTCGTCGTGGGTAGCATATACTGGACACTTAATGGCATGTTCTTGTATACGTGTCACTTACGAAGTGGCACGTATTGGAGACATGGTGGTGTGCTCTTGCATACATGTCACTCGCCATGGGTGGCATATACTGGAGACTTAATGGCATGCTCTTCCATACATGTCACTTACGAATTGGTACATACTGGAGACATGGTAGTGTGCTCGTGCGTACATGTCACTCACTGTGGGTGACATGTTTGGAGTCATAGTAGTGTGCTCGTGCGTACATGTAACTCATTGTGAGTGACATGTACTGGAGTCATGGTAGCGTGCTCATGCTTACATGTCACTCATTGTGGGCGACATGTACTGGAGGTGTGGTACTCTTGCAAACATGACACTTATAAAGGGCACGCACTAGAGACATGGTGCTCTTGCATATATGGCACTTATGAAGTGACACGTACTAGGGGCCTGGTGTTGTGTTTTTGCATACATGTCAGCCATTGTGGGTGACATGTACTGAAGACTTGATGGAGTACTCTTGCATACATGTTGTCACAACATAGGGCACGATAGGACAACGAAAGAAAATAATGGAATGCCATTAGTCTTCTATAAATAAAATGAGTGGGAGTCGCCACCAAAACTTATTTGAGAGAAATGTTAGAAAACCCAAAAAGAAGGTCTGCAAATTTTAAAAAGGAGGGGTTTGGGAGTTGTTTACGCATAGGGAAGGTGGTAGCACCCCACACGCCCATCACAAAGAACGACAGTCTTTAATCGAGTGTCCAATAAAAGTAACGTGACTTCAGAATTATTTATTTTTCCAAGAGTGTTAAAATCTTTTGTGTTTTTTTGTTTTCGAATCGACAAGGGTGTTGTCCTTGCTCCTACATATCCCCAAGTGCAATGAGGAAATCAGACCTACGTAGTTCTTTACAAAAAAAATGTTTCTGTGTTAAACAGATTTTATCTTTTTTGAGAGATTTGTCTTAATTACAAAAGAAAAGTCGTTAAGGCATTAGACCTTGAAACGATCTCAAGTGATATTTGACGAGAATAATTTTGGTTGTGAATTGGTATCTTTTTTATTTGGTTTTGTTCATTGGTCAGATATCCTTCGTATCCACCTATTACGAATATGATGAATATCTCTGAGTGAGTCCAAGACCCAGCGTCGGGTGCTACAACAACAAAGTGTTCTAGGAGAATTACCAGGCAAGTCTAAGACTCAGTGTGGCAACTTAAAGTAAAAGAAAGTAAACATAATAGAATCGCGGGAATAACGAAAAATACCAGAAATGACGGAATTTAATGCGTCAGAAATTGTAAATTACGGAAAAAAAAAATAACGAAATTTAGTGGGTCGAAAATACGTAACTAATGGAAATGAATTTAAATTAATTCAAGAAATATAGGATTGGATTTGATTGTTCATACCATATAGAAATCATTCTCTAACATTATTGATGCACACATAGTTATCCCAAGTCGATCCCTCACACTTGGAACCTCAGAATACTTACTGAATATTGATCCCTCGCATATGCAATAAATACTCCAGCATTACAATTTTATTCTCATGCTTTTTGCAATCAAAACGTTATTCTCATGATTTTAAGATTACCTTCCGGTCTCACTTAAAATCCAATTTCATGACACTAGTGATCAACTAGGATCAAGCATTACGGGTAGAATGACATCACCAATAATAAGTAGAAAAGATTAATACATACATAATATCAAAAGGGACCCCCAAGGGTATAAAAGGTTACACAAAGTCTTTAAGAAAAACTAACCAATTGTTGCGCAGAGCACAAGACTAACAACAGGACTGACGAAGGAAACGATCCACGGACACAATTTTGCAGCACCTCCACTCCATTTTTTCTCTTCTCCTTCTTTTTTTGTGTTTTCTCTCTCTTTCTTGGCCTCTTAACCCTTTTCCTTCTTCCCATGCATGGCTATTTATAGAAAAAGCCATTTGGTGCAAGGGAAACTCGCCCAAGCAAGCTGCTTGCTTAAGGTTGAAGGTATTAGCTTGCCCAGGTGAGTGGCTTGCTTAGGGCTCAAGTTTTCTCTTAGCCCAAGCGAGCTAGATGCTAGCCTAGGAGAATTTAGGGTAAAAAATCTTCATGAAAAAACCATTTTTCCCTTCCTTGTGGCTTTGCTTCTGTATCTAACAAACAACCTTCAAAACCCTGAGCGACCCTTTGGCCTTGCACTGTAACCGATGCCAACCACCGTAATTTGATTGGCAATGATAAATACATTATACCCGGATGAAATTAAGGTCTGGCACATGTCACTCTTTGTGGGTGACATGTACTGGAGTCTTAGTGGCGGGCTCTTGCATACATGTCACTCACTATGGGTAACAAGTATTGGAGACTTAGTGGCGTGCTCCTGCATACATGTCACTCGCTATGGGCGACACGTACTGGAGACTTAATGGAGTACTCTTGCATACATGTCACTCACTGTGAGTGACACATATTGGAGACTTCGTACTAGAAAGAGGGCTCACCAAGGGTGTTCCTTGGGTTTTAAAAGCCTTGGAGCTATGGCTATGGATGTTCTTATCTTGATAAGAAAACTTTGAAAAGATCATAGGGTTCTACCCTTATAGTTTCTTCATTTTGTTGTTGCTGGAATAGTAGTCTCCTTGTCGAGGGTTCCCTGACATCCACGGGGATCATGGCATGTGTGCTATATGAGTCGGTAATGTGTTTCATTGGTTGCTGTCTGGGGTTAACAGTGGTAGGTCAAGAGTATATTGGCGAGCTTCTCTTTCCATAGACCCTTAGACATGTCGAGTCTAGCATGCAGGGCCCAACGGATGACTCTGTTAGCTGCCTCTGCCTGACTGTAGGTCTGAGGATGCTCGGCAAATATGACTAGGTGCTTGATTACTAGCCATGTCAGGAAGTCTTCGTAAGTCTAAGCTTTGAATTGAGTGTCGTTATCCATGATAATGGTGTATGGGAGGTTGTACCTGAGGGTGACGTGTTTCCTGGTGAATTTCTCTACCTCGTTGGCCGCAATTTCCCGTACTGGTCTTGCCTCTATCCATTCGGTGAAGTAATCGATGGCTACCAGTACGTTTTTGAATGCTCCTAGGGCCTTTGGCAGTGGTTCCAGTATGTCCATTCCTTACATGGCAAAGGGCCAATAGGAGCTCAGACTGTGGAGATTGTTAGGAGGGGTGTGTGGCACGTCAGTAAACTCTTGGCATCGTCTGCACCTCCTAGTAAATTTAAGGGTGTCTACCTTGAGTGTTGGCTAGTAGTAGCCAGCTCGCACCACTTCGTTGGCAAGCGAGCATCCTCTAGTGTGGACACCGTAGATCCCTTCGTGAAGTTCTCTCATGGCGTAGTCTGCCTATTAACTGTTTAGGAATTTTAACAAGGGTGTTGTCAGCCCTCTTTTGAATAGTTTGTCATCAAGGGTGACGTAGTAGCTGGCCTTCTGTTTGAGGCATTGGGCTTTGTCCTCGTTTGGTGGTAGTTCCCCCCGAATTAGGAAGTTCTTGTAGGCGGTCATCCAGTTTGGTTCCTCCTCTTCTCCGACCATAATTTCCTTAGCATCTATGGTGGGAGTTTGGAATGTCTCCTGGATGATAGTCTTGAGGTGTCTAGCCTTTTTGGTGTTGGCTAGCTTGGAGAGCAGGTTTGCTCTGGTATTGCTCTCCCTGAGAATGTAGTACATTTTGAAAAATTTGAAGTTGTCAATAAAAGTCTTCACGATGTGATAGTACTTAAGCAACGCTATTTCCTTGGTCTGATATATGTTAGCAAGTTGTCCTTAGACAAGATACGAGTCTATGTAACCTCATAGCTTCTTAGCTCTGACTTTTCTTGCTAGCTTCAGACTTACAGTGAGGGCCTCATACTCTGCCTGGTTGTTTGAGGCTCTAAAGTTGAGCTTCAAGGCTTGCTCTAAAGTTGGATGCACCATCAACATAAAGGATCCACCATTCTGGGGTGGTTGTGTCATTTCTAGTGAATTCTGCTAGAAAGTCAGACATAAATTGTGTCTTAATGGGGCCGTGAGGTTTATACTGAATATCAAACTCTAAAAGTTCTATGGACCAAGCCACCATTCTTCCAATGACTTCAAGCTTTCACAAAACCTGCTTAATGGGATAGTTCGTTTTGATGGAAGTAGGGCCTGAGTCGTCAGGCCAAGGTAATGAGTGCTAGCGCCACCTTTTCTATCATTTAGTAGCATTTCTCGATGTTATAGAGTATGCAGCTAGTGAAATAGATAAGGTGATGGTGCTTCCCTTCCTCTTGCATGATGGTTGAGCTAACGACTTCGTCAACTACTAAGAGAGACGGGAGTAGCGGGTACTCTTGGCCTGGGTCGGCTCAAAACTGGTGGTGTGGCTATAGTCTTCTTGAAAGCCAAGAAAGATTCTTTGTAAGTTTCATCCCATTGGAAAGGATCAATTTTCTTGAGTAGTTTGTAAAACGGCTTCGCCTTTTCGGCGAGCTTCAAGAGGAACCTGAAAAGGGATGCTAGCGTATCGTTCAGCTTCTGGACTTCTTGGATGTTGGTCAGGCTGTGCATCTCTAGTATGGTAGGGCATTTGTTAGGGTTGGCTTCAATCCCTTGGTGAGTGATCATGAAGTCGAGGAACTTGCCTCTGCCTACCCCGAAAGTACATTTTTCAGGGTTGAGGCGCATGTCATACTTGTAAAGTTCCTTGAAGACTTCTTGCAGATCTGCCACATGTTGGGCTATGCTTTGAGACTTAATGCCAACGTTGTCCACATATACCTTGATGTTTTGTCTTATTTGTTGTTTAAAGACTCGGTCCATCAGTCGTTGGTATGTAGCGTCTACATTTTTTAGGCTGAAAGGGCATAGCCCTTTAGCAAAAGTTGGTATCTTTAGTGATAAATGTCATTTTCGCCTCCTTTGGAGCTTGCATCCTAATCTAGTTGTATCCGGAGTAAGCATCCAAGAAACTTAGCACTTGGAACCCAAACGCTCCATTGACTAGCCTATCGATGTTGGGTAAAGGGTATGCATCTTTAGGGCATGCCCTATTCAAATCAATGTAGTCAGTGCATATTCACCATTTGTTGTTGGCCTTTTTAACCATGACGACATTGGCGAGTCAAGTGGAGCACCTGGCTTCTCTGATGAGATTTGCATTGAGGAGTTTTTCCACTTCTTCTCTGACAATTTTCTGTCGTTCTCCTCTCATCTTTCTTTTCTTTTATGATATCGGTTTGGCCTATAGGAAGATGGAAAGTTTGTGGTAGATTATGCTGGGATGGATTCCCAGCATGTCAGATGACTATTAAGCAAACAAATATGCATTCCTGTGTAGCACGTCGGCGATGCGCTGGTGCTCATGGCTGGTGAGGTCCCTACTGAGCCGCGTACACTGCCCGAGTTTAGGTCTGAGCTATAGCTTAACGATCTCATCGATGGGTTTTGGGCCTTTGTCAGAGGTGTCATCTCACAAATCTATATTGAATTCATCATTTAGGCTTGCTTGGTAGACAGTCAAGGCTCGAATTGGAGACCATTCACCTACACTCATGACTTGAGTGTCTTCAGCCATGTGGGATAAGGCTTGGCAGGCTCCCTGGTGGAAGGATATGGTGCTACCTTTAGGATATCTGCATAGCACCATCATGTTTGTTTTTGGTATGCCTTGATAGTTACAATCTCCCTAGTCAGGGTAGGGAATTTCATCTTCAAATGGGGCGTGGAGGCTATGGCTCCAAGCTCATTAAGTGTCTTCCTGCCAATCAAAGCAAAATATGATATGTTTGCATCAATTAGTAGATATCTTATGGCAAAGTTCATGGAGAGCTTGCCTTGACAGAAGGTGGTTAATAAGTCCATGTAGCCTCTGGTCTCTATCCTCTCTCATGCAAAGCCAAGGAGTGGACCAGCATAAGGATGGACAATGTCGGGGGAGACCTCAAGTCTCTGGAAAGTTTTCCAATACATGATATCAATGGAACTGCCCTAATCAATGAGGACCTTGGACACCATGAAGTTTGTAATAATGATGGAGACAACCACGGGGTCGTCCTGGTTGACAGGGTTGATAACATGAGGTCCTTATCCGTGAAAGTGATAGAATGGAGACTTCATTGTGATGGTGCATCAACAAAATTGATGTCAGTGTCCCAAATGGCGTGAAGATGGAGCTTCAGGACTGACTGGACTATCCTCCATAGGAAAATCCATCTTCAATGGAGTTGATTACACCTCTGATTTGTTGGGTGGGTTCTTGTGGAGGTTGTTGCTCATGCCATTATTGTTGGTGTCTCTGTCTACCTTGGCCTTCCACTCTATCTTTTCTTCTGTCTGCTTCTTGGTTCCTATGCTGCTCCTCTTTTTGTTCTCCAGGTCTTGCGCCTACTTGGTGGTTGTCCGGCCTTTTAACAAACTGGGCTAAGTACCCAACTTGTATAAGCTCTTCTATCTTGTCCTTTAGGGGCCAATAGTCTTTTGTGTTATGAGCAATACCGCGATGATACCTATAGTATTTGGTTGCATCTAACCCCAGCCTGGAAGGTTTCGTCCTGGGTAGCCTGATGGGTACCTCTAAGTTGAAAGCTTCCTCCAGAATTGTAGTATGATTGGTTGTTAGGGGTGTGTATGTAACGCTCATATATAGGTCCTTTTGGAATAGGCTAGCGCTTGTTTGGCTTGTGCCTCTTGTTTGACTTGTGTAAGTAGGTCTTGGGGCTTCTTTCTCGCTTGTTGCGCTTTTGTCTAACTTGTCTGACTTTGTTCCTGAATCTTGACATTTCTTCCATCTGGATGTAGCCTTTGGCTCATTCACACAACTCGTCCATGCTACTGAGGGGTTTTTTGCATAGACCGTGAACTTTCCTGGTCGTAGGGCAAGGAACATGGAATGCAACACTACCTTTGGGTTAAGATTTCGGATTTGAACTAATGTGTGCCCAAATATATCCATAAATTTTCTAAGAGACTTGTCATATGTTTGTCACAGACTAGCCAAGGCAGCCAAGGTCATGCAATGAGATCTGCTAGTTGCATACTGTGCATTGAAGCATTCAACGAGGGTGTCGAAGCTGTCTATGGACCTATGTGAGAGTCCACCATATACCAGGTCAATGTCGCCCCCTTGAGGGACATTGGGAAGACAAGACATAGAATCATGTCGTCATTAGTGTATAGGTTTGCCTGAGTCAGGAAGGCATCCAACTGCTCATCTGGATTTGTGGTCTCATCATACCGCTCAAAGTTGAGTGGTTTCTACCCCAAGGGTATGTCAGCCTCCATAATGTGGTGGACGAAGTGATGCCGATGAGTAGTTCGCCCTACTGGACAATGCATGTAGGAAAGACTTAAGTCATCTGTGGTGTTGATTGTGCGTTGGTGGTGTGATTTCGCTTGGATGCGCTTAGGCAATGTGTGAGTGGAGTGCTTTTCGCCCTGGGGGCATCTGATATGAGCCTCTAGCTGATCATGGTCAGCCTTTTGCTTTCTCATCTCCTCCTTGTGGCATCACTCCATCTAATACGGTGGGCACCAAATGTATTTACCAAAATCCAGAGCTAGGACACATCAAGGTGCACATGACCAAAGTGGGTTCCTGGACTTCATACATAAGCTTTAAGAGTGGCTGCTAAGGGTTGAGTGTATGTGCTCTTGTTCCAGGACTGACGTGAAGGGTTGACACATGTCTCAAAGTGCCATGTAAGGTGCCACATGTATTTTGTGGACCCTAGACAGTACACCTTTTAATATGTTAATCTCAAAGTAACAAAAAAAACATGTGGGATGCAATATGAAATAATAGCAATCACACTAGAAGGGGGTTGAATAGTGTGTTTATCAAAGATAATAACTTTTTGTAACTTTTAGAACAAATACAGACAAAAATGTATATGTATGGTAAGTCGTCCATTGATGAGTGTCGCAACGTGCCCTTTTGCGGGCGAGCGAGGCGAGGCTCACGGGTGCGCTTTCCAAAGGAGGAAAGATGCGCGGAGTCGCCACCAACGTTTATTTGTGGAAAACGTCGGAAAAACCGAAGGAAACCGGTCAAAATGAAAATTCTAAGTTCGGGAGTTGTATTTACGTTTGAGGAAGGTATTAGCACCTCTCACGTTTGTCTCAAAGGACAACAGAAAATTTTTTAGAATTGTGGAAATTGTGTTACATTAACTTTTATTTCTTTTTATTTTTTGAGGTCGACAAAAGCGGGGCTTTTGCTCCTAAGTACCCTCCATCGAAGAGGAAATCAGACCTACGTAGTTTTTTCTTAAGAGTGAATCAAGCGATTCTTTTTACTTGAATTGTGATCATTTTTAAGGCGTTGGACCTTAAAAATGATCCTTTTTACTTGGTAAGAAACTGAAATGATAAACTTTCAAACCCTATTTTTTGTGGACGAGCTTGACTAGGCGAGTTGATTTTAGCCTTAGTTTCACTTTAGTTATTAGTCAATCCAATTAAGAATGAGAAATCCCAAAGAGAAAACGTCCGATTGATTTTTTTTCGCTTCATTTTACTAAAAGATACTTTTTATTATTATATTATTATTTTACCTCTTTTTTGATTTCCAACATGGTTACGGCACGACCGAACGGTCGGAATTCATTTTAACCGAAATTAACGGATGATACAATTCAAATGATTGACGGAAATTTATTTTATTTTTTGATTAGGTGAGAAATGACTTAAATAAATGACTGAAGCACGCCAAAATGGGGTATAGAAAACGAATGAAAACGAGAATAAAAATACATGAAACAAAATGTGGACCACCACGGGTACATAGAATGAATTGAAAAGCTCGGTTTGGGGTACTTACCAGTTGAAGACTGAAGAAAATGAAGAACGAACGATGAATGTCGAAGAACGGTTGAAAATCTTCGCGTAATTACTCACGGAAACGTTACGGAAACGTTACGAAAGCGCCTTGGCTTGGATTTTCTTCACGGAAACAATTTTCCTCAGCAATTTCAAGAGAATAAGAAGTGCCAAGAAGGCTGAACCCCTTCCCTCTTCACTCCTCCCCCTATTTATAGCAAAAAATGGGAGGAGCTTGCCACCCAGCTCGCCCAGGCGAGCTCAGCTCGCCCAAGCGAGCAAGGTTGCTTCCTCCAGAAGCAACAGCCTTCTGGAGGAAGAATCTGGAAGGCCCAAGCGGGCCTGATTGCTATTTGTACCCCCCTTTTTACTAAATGCATTCCCTTTACCTTTTTTGGTAATTCTTTTTCCGTAACGTTACGAAACTTTATGAATTTCGTAACGATACTTATTTTCCTTTCGCAAGGTTACGAATCCTTACGGATTATGTATTTACTCTTTTTTTAGCTTTCGAAGAAGTTAGGAAAACTCACGGATTGCGAAAAACACCTCCTTTCGATTTCCGTCACATTACGGAATTTTCACGGATCGCGTAAGCCTGCTTCCTTTTGATTTTCGGCACGTCTCAGGACTTCACATATTGTGCAACAAAGGGTGCCAAGTATCTCGAAGCGGCCAATCAAAGGTTGTATATCATCAAATAATAATCCCCGGACGAAATTAGGGTATAACAGTTGCCCCTCTTTACTTACCTCTCATCGGAGATAAAAGGAAAGCAAAGATAAGACACTGATTTCGTCCGTCCTGCCCTTTCCGTGATGACGACTCTCGTCTCTACTCCTTCTTTTTTTTCTGCACAACACAAAACAAAATACAAACAACAACAAGAACAACGAATATAATATACATATACACATATACACATGTTTGGCGAAGGAACCGATCCGGAAAATAACAGAAAAACATATTTCCCAGTCACCAGAGGCTCCGCGCTTGATAACGAAGGATACATGAACAGCTCTAGGCAATGAATTCATGGGTCTCCGAATAAGATTGGAGAATGGAGAATTGGCGAACATCGCTAGGCAATGAATTCGCGGGGCTCCAGGCTCGTTGGTGGAGGATGCATGAATAGCGCTAGGCAATAAATTCATGGGGCTCCGAAAAAAGTGGAGAATGGAGAATTGGCGAATAGCGCTACGCAATAACTTCGCGGGACTCCAGACTCGTTGTTGGAGGACACATGAACAACGCTAGGCAATAAGTTCATGGGTCTCCGAATAAAGTGGAGAATGGAGAATTGGTGAACAGCGCTACGCAATAACTTCGCGAGGCTCCAGACTCGATGGTGGAGGACACATGAACAGCGCTAAGCAATAAATTCATGGGGCTCCAAAAAAAGTGGAGAATGGAGAATTGGCGAACAGCGCTACGCAATAACTTCGCGGGGCTCCAGACTTGATGGTGGAGGACACATGAACAGCGCTAGGCAATAAATTCATGGGGCTCCGAAAAAAGTGGAGAATGGAGAATTGGCGAACAGCGCTACGCAATAACTTCGCGGGGCTCCAGACTCGAAGGTGGAGGACACATGAACAGCGCTAGGCAATAAATTCATGGGGCTCCGAAAAAAGTGGAGAATGGAGAATTGGCGAACAGCGCTACGCAATAACTTCGTGGGGCTCCAGACTCGAAGGTGGAGGACACATGAACAGCGCTAGGCAATAAATTCATGGGGCTCCAAAAAAAGTAGAGAATGGAGAATTGGCGAACAGCGCTACGCAATAACTTCGCGGGGCTCCAGACTCGAAGGTGGAGGACACATGAACAGCGCTAGGCAATTAATTCATGGGTCTCCGAATAAAGTGGAGAATGGAGAATTGGCGAACAGCGCTACGCAATAACTTCGTGGGGCTCCAGACTCAATGGTGGAGGACACATGAACAGCGCTAGGCAATAAATTCATGGGGCTCCGAAAAAAGTTTGTTGGCAGGACCAAACGGTCTACCGGTTTTTTCCACCTAAAAGACAAACATGCTTTTTTGCAAAGAAAAATAAATCATTCGCAAGAGTACCATATCTTAGAGAAACAATATACTTGTGCCAAGGGTAATCTTCCTTGTAACCGAGAATGAAGGGCAGGATGTCAACATTTAGCTTTTAAATGAACATGCAGGGGAAACATCGGGCTAAGCTGAAAATAAATCACTCATAGTGTATAAAACTCACACAGGCAAGTGTTTCACCCGATTCCCAAACCATAACTGCACCATGACTTTTTTGCACACGATTTCCTATCGAATCGGAGATCACACGTACGATCACGGATCAATAGGATTTTCTCGAGGGTAGTGTTTTTGGAGAGGACGCTGGGTGTTTCGGTCTTTTCCTCTTTGTTCATGTGGGGTGGGATATCGCCAGTCGAGAACGACCTTGAATGGCAATCTGAAGGGAAGAGACACCAAAAATGGGTTTTCCTTTGCCGGCAGTCACTTACCTTGCTGAAAATTTATCTGGTCTGAAGATCTTTCATTCTCTTTCTTTCATTGATCGAGAATTGCCTCTTTTTCCCTTTTTACTTCCTTTCGATCTTTGATCAGGAATCCTTCCTTTTCTTTCTTTTGTTCTTTTCTTTATTTTCACCATTTTCTTTTTCTTTCTTTCCATTTCTTTCTTTTCCTTCTTTTCACTTCTCCTTCCCCATCCCTTTCTTTGGGAAATCGGGTTTTAGCATTCTATTCGCTCTCCCTTGAGGAGATTCCGCTGTCCTTTGCTTCGGGGAAGGAATGAGGATTCGTTTTTATAGGCCAAGGTTCAAAAAGTCTAAGGTTGTGTTTCAATGGGGTCTTTTATCGTGGGAACCCAATCTTGATATCTGGGGCAAAACAAATTTGGGTGTCAAGGTGTCGGTCTCGAGCCGAACTCCCATATCACTCCATATGGCACGCGTGACAATGATGATTTGAAAACAACGTGCAAAATTAGTCATGGCTACAGCCAGGTGGGCACTCAAGCATCCCGTTTATGGCATTGTGATACTACGGTTGGGAATTTACACAAACAGACCCAACGTTTCCAAGTTATGTTCTTTCATCAGTTCAATGAATTCATCCATTCTTATCTCGGTTATTCCAGAAACTAAACTCTTAGCGTCAGTCCCTTGTTCCCAGAAGATACGTTTGCTCTTTACGAATGATTTATACTTCTTAACTATAACATGTCGACCTTCACGGTCTTTCTTTCTTTTTCCTTTTTGTTTCATTTTTATATATTCACAAAATTATACACCTATGGTCCTCTATGAAGAAATTTTCTTTGTATATCTACACTCTTGTACATAACAAACTCTTTCTGTATATGCATTGGAACTCTCTCTCTTCACGTCACACGGTCAAACCCTATTTACATTCAAAGATCTTTTTCGTTTTTCTCCAACGCACACTTATGGTTCATACAAAAGTGTCTTTATATATACTCGTTCACACACACAAGAATCCCTCTACACGTATTTTTTATAAAAACCCTTCTATGCACATTTTCCTTTTTCTTTATATACGCAGACATTTTATTCACTACACTTCTCTCTTTTTTTATCATGATTTTGGTTCATTTTATTTTTAGGACGACGTTCCCAAATGAAAAAATTCTACGCGATTACGGAATTTCTACAAACACTATTGACAACAACGAAACAAGTACTGACGTAACAACTCAAACGATATGTATGTACAAAACAAAAGTCAATCAACACGAAACAAACGTTAGTCCCTTAGTCAAACAAAAATAAGATGATATGTAACAGGAAAAAATGGAAACAAAAAAGAAATACGGATCAAGGGATCTCCCAATCATGTGGCTCCGCTCCCTCCTAAGAAATCAAGTAAATCGGTCATCTCCTCGTCCTCGCGGGCCTCATCTGCCTCGCCAGGAGCCTCTACTGGTGCCTCTCCTGCCCGGGCCTCAGGCCAATCTCCGGGCCATGCGACCTCTACCCTGAACTGATCCGGAGTAGGGCACGGAAAAGAAGTAAAACCCTGGCTCTGTAGGCTGAGGCTCAACTGGTAAAGATAATCATGGGTTTGTACATGCGCCCGGTGGTTGGCCGCCTGCTGGCGAACCAAATGCCGTAAATACTGCTCCGTATCAAATGATCCAGCTAGGCCAGCCTGATGAGGTGGCGGCACGTCTGCGGCCTGCGGAGCATCCCCCTGGGCCTGTCTCTGCGTGCAATACTTCTCAATAAAAGCTCGGGTGATGGGCGGTCGAATCACCTTGCTAGGTGCGACGGGGACTCCGAACGACTGGCAGAGTCCTGTAATCAAAGCGAGAAATCCCAAGGCCCTGTTGGACTTATCCGGGTCCAGAGGGTGCCTGGTAGGCGCCATACCTGCAAATAGATAGATGGCATCAGCGATTAACTAAGCCACGTGAATGCTCATCCGTGTCAGGATGGCGTACACCAGCTGACACTTTGGCAGGGGGAGGTCGGAATAATGATCGCTGGGCTGGATGTTGCTGAGCAGCAAAGTCATCCAGATCTGAGTCAGGGTGGTCATGTTGGTGTGCATGATCCGCACCCGTCTTCCAGCAGCAGTCCGGGCAAAATCCTGCCCTGGTATACATAGCAACTGGGCGATGGCCTCCTCATCAAGCCCGTCGGACCGGTTCCTCCTCTGGCCATACTCGCATTCCTGGCACTCCTCTAGCACTAAAGGGTATCCCAGGAACTGGCTGAGAGCATCCGCATCGAACGGGATCCACTGACCCCTCACCCAGGATCGCATATCTCACACGGCCTCCTCTGTAGGCCAAGAATTGGCATAAAATTCGAGGACTATGTCTGGGTCGAACTTGGCCATGGGGGTAACCAGTGATGCCCACCGCTGGCGAACTATCTCCTCCTGGAAGTCTGTATACTTGTCGTCCCTGAGCTGGACGCGTCGCTCCCGGAGAAATGACCATCCCTTGATGGCCTCGAAGCGCTGCTGGTGCTTAGCGCTCCTAAAATGGTGGTTGTCATATTCGGGAGCGGAACTGGTTCCTTCAGCCGCTTTATCCTTCCTGGATCTCTTTGAGGCAAGCTTCCTTGGGGCCATTTCCTGCGAAAGCCAACATTTGGAAGTTAGTTTTACAAGATAATGCTTATCTTAACGCAAAAAATTTCATGCTAATCCCTCTTATTTTAGAACGAACTCATGTAATCTATTTATGCACACGCGTACGTGTGGAATATCCTACCATTTATATCAACATAGAGGCCATCCAACACATTCTAATTGTCACACACATATATGCATTTGAAAAGAACATACATTCTTACGCTCAAGGCATTGCGTCAAAATTCACACCTAATTTATATCCTAAACATTTGCTATTACAAACTACCTACCTATATTTGAAATATATATCATACAAATTTTTATTGTTTCACTCACATTTATTCATATTGGCAAGCTATTTACATTATGCACACACTCGCATTCAAAAGGGAATTTCGTGCTATCATACATTCATTTAGGAAGCGACCTCAATATTCATTCACCCTTTGCAAAGAATTTCATGCCCCTTTTATTTACCTATATATACATACTATTGCAAGGTGTTTTTCATATTACTTAGGTGCAAAGTATCAAACATGGGGCAGCCCAAATTCGAGCAAAAACTCTCACAAGCATGTCCTAATTTTCATGCTTTTCTAATTCTAAAACCAAAATTTGGATTCCTAGCCATGAGTATGTCTTCTTGCATTCAAGCTAAAAAGTTTGGGTTCCTAAGCTTGAAATTGCATTCGGGCACCTATTTTGAATCTCCTATGTTGTCTCTACATATATAAAACAGTCCCACCATCCCAATTTCGCAAAATCATATTCATATATCATTGGGGCATTTCACCGAGCACTTGGGGGGCGCACGTTTGGACACAAATTGCAAGAGAATGGGGACAATGTGGCATGCCCCATTGCTTCAGAATACAACATAGGCCTAATGCCTTCTCACACAAACCCTCAACTCAACAAAACAAGCATGGATTCAGATGCGAATTGCTTCACGAATTTTGCAAAAAATGAGCAACTAAAGCACCAAAACACATCAATGGAGAGCCAAATAACCAAGGGAAATTGCACTTACTTGTGGGGAGTGAATTAAAGCGTGAAAAGGGAAGCAAAAACTCAACAATGGAAGCTTGGGGGCTGCTGTTCTCGTAGTTCCCGTGAGCTTGGGGGTTTTTGAAGTGAGGGGGAAGAGTTTTGGGTGAAGAAAACGTCCCCCCTCCACCCCTTTATATTTTCGTACAGGGGTTGCTTGCCCAGGCGAGCTAACCTGTACTTTTTTTTTTTGAGAAACATTAACCATGCCTCCCCCCCTTACGGGTTAGTGTTTGCCTACTCGAACCTACTTAAGTTAGAATCAGGCGTCGATTACTTTATTTAAAATAAATAATAGTAATAAAATACTGTGAATTCAAAGGATACTGGGCTGCCATGCAGCGACGTTCTCTGCTTGTCTAGCGCCGGGAAGGGACAACGGTCGGCCGTGACCCTATCCTCCATTTGCCTCCATCCCTAAGTACCTGCAAGTAGGAGACAAACAATACGCGGCCAATCGTGACCGGCCATCGTCTTACCTTGGTTGATTCCTACCATTGACTTGTCTTGACTTTTGACCGTGGCCTGAGACGATTCTGCTCCATGCTACCACAACATATGCATGTGCATGTGCATGTATGAATGTTTCTAATGCGATGATTTTCTTAGTGAAGGCTGGTTAAATTCAATTTTAAATAAGCGTTTGGGGCACCCCATGAACCGAGCGAAGAGGGCTCAGGTTATAACAAACTAAAACACAAGGTTTGAAACCAAAGGGAGGACTAAAACCTCCCCCATCTTTTCTTTTCAAAGAAACGAGACAAATACAGTGAATGGGAATCCCTAGAGGAACCCAAGAAGAACGAGAAAAACTCAGAAATAAAAACATGCAACGGTCCTCTCGATTGCCCCCAGACTTCAAGCGTAATATCATTTAACTACATCGGAGTTCACGGGCGAGGGCAGCTCCTTGTCATCCATGTGGGTGAGTATCAGAGCACCCCCAGAAAAAGCTCTTTTCACCACGAAAGGTCCTTCATAATTCGGGGCCCACTTCCCTCGATTATCCTTAACAGCGTGGGACATCTTCTTCAGCACGAGGTCCCCCTCGTTGAACTTGTGCGGGCGTACCTTCTTGTCAAATGCATTCTTTATCCTTCGTTGATACAGACGCCCATGGCTCATGGCTGCCAAACGCTTACCTTCAATAAGGTTAAGTTGGTCGTAGCGTGCTTGAGCCCATTCTGACTCTTCTAGGACTGATTCCGCTATTATCCTCTGAGAAGGAACCTCCACCTCAAATGGGAGTACTTCTTCTATCCCATAAACCAAAGAATACGGCGTTGCCCCAGTAGAAGTTCGTACCGAGGTTCTATATCCGTTCAGGGCGAAAGGCAACATCTCATGCCAATCTTTGTATGACACTGTCATCTTTTGAACAATCTTCTTAATATTTTTATTCGCAGCCTCTACAGCCCCATTCATCTTTGGCCGATAAGGGGTGGAGTTATGATGCTAGATCTTGAAATCCTCGCACATTTCCTACATCATCTTGTTGTTCAGATTGGTGCCATTGTCAGTAATGATTTTCCTAGGGAGTCCGTATCGACAAATCAGCTCCCTCTTAATGAATCTGACTACCACACTCCTCGTGACATTAGTATAAGAAGCCACTTCGACCCATTTGGTGAAGTAATCTATCGCCACAAGAATGATGCGATGACCATTCGACACTTTGGGTTCGATGGCCCCAATGACATCTATTCCCCACATGGAAAAAGGCCAAGGAGCGGACAAAACATTCAGAGGATGTGGCGGAACATTGACATTGTCCGCGTATGCCTGACATTTATGACACTTCCTTACATGAGCGTAGCAATCACTTTCCATAGTGAGCCAGTAATAATTGGCCCTAAGGAACCCTCGTGGATATCCTCAATCATGAAGTTCGCCTCTTTGGCATCTACGCATCGTAGGAGGGTCATGTCGTGGTTCTATTTGTACAGGATGGTACCACTTACAAAGAAACCAGTAGCCAATCTCCTCAACGTCCTTTTGTCATTGTCAGAAATCCCTGGTGGGTATTCTTTGTTCTCGACATATTGTTTGATGTCGAAATACCACGGTTTCCCATCCCGCTCTTCCTCTATTGCATAACAATATGCCGGCCTGCCCTGAGATTTGAATTCGATGTACGGTAGATCCCCGTGTGGGGCAAGTTGAAACATGGATGCCAGGGTGGCTAATGCATCAGCCATTTCATTCTCTTCCCGAGGTGTGTGCTGGAAAGAAATGTCGTCAAAGTACTTGGCTAACCTCAAGATGTGAGTTTGATAGGGTATCAACTTCAGATCCCTAGTTTCCCATTCTCCTTTCAACAGGCGTATCACCAAAGCTGAGTCTCCATACACCTTGAGTAGTTTTACATCAAAATCAATGGCCGCCTGAAACCCGAGGGCGCATGCTTCGTACTCGGCCATATTGTTGGTACAATCAAAACCTAGCCTAGCCATGAAAGGAATACACTGATCATCCGGGGATACAAGGACTGCCCCTACTCCGTGGCCCAAAGCGTTAGATGCCCCATCGAAGCAAACAATCCATTTGTCTATGTCCTCGTGCGTCCGCTTCTCTTCAAACAGGGCCATGATATCTTCATCTGGGAACTCGGGGTGCATCGGCCGATAATCCTGGAGGGGTTGCTGGGCCAAATAATCCGCCAAGGCGCTTCCCTTTACCGCCTTTTGGGTGACGTAAACGATATCAAATTCAGATAATAGTACCTGCCACCTAGTGATTCGTCCTGTGAGGGCCGGTTTCTCAAAGATGTATCTCACGGGATCCATTTTGGAGATAAGCCACGTGGTATGGCTGAGCATGTACTGCCTAAGCCGATGTGATGCCTATATTAGAGCACAACACGTCCTTTCCAGCATTGAGTAATTCATCTCACATGCGGTAAACTTCTTGCTTAGATAGTAGATGGCTTGCTCCTTTTTCCCAGAATCATCGTGCTGACCCAACACGCACCCCATAGACTCGTCCAACACGGTCATGTACAGGAAAAGTGGTCTTCCTGTTACAGGTGGCATGAGCACCGGGGGGGTTCGCGAGACTCTGTTTGATCTTCTCGAAGGCCTCTTGGCAGTCACTGTTCCACAGGACCGCCTGGTTCTTACGTAATAGCTTGAAAATGGGCTCAAAGGTAGAGGTGAGTTGCGAGATAAATCTCGTGATATAATTCAACCTGCCCAAGAACCCCCGAACCTTCTTCTCCGTGTGTGGTTTCGGCATTTCAAGGATGGCCTTTACTTTCTCGGGATCTATCTCTATCCCTTTTTGACTTACGATAAATCCTAGCAACTTCCCCGACTTTACCCCGAAGGTGCATTTGGTTGGGTTTAGTTTTAGTTGGTATTTCCGCAACCTTTCAAACAGCTTACGCAGATTGACAAGGTTTTTGTCCTCAGTCTGAGACTTGGCAATCATGTCATCTACGTAGACCTCTATTTCCTTATGCATCATGTCATGGAACAACGCCACCATGGCACGCTGATAGGTTGCCCCAGCATTTTTCAGCCTGAAGGCCATCACTTTATAGCAGAACGTCCCCCATAGAGTGACGAAAGTGGTCTTCTCTACATCTTCGGGTGCCATCTTTATTTGATTATACCCCGAGAAACCATCCATAAATGAGAAAAGGGCGAACTTGGCTGTATTATCTACCAATATATCAATGTGTGGCAGGGGAAAATTGTCTTTAGGACTGGCTCGGTTCAAGTCCCGGTAGTCTACACACATTCGAACCTTGCCGTCCTTTTTCAGGACTGGGACAATGTTAGCCACCCATTCTGGGTACCGAGCTACAGCTAAGAACCCTGCATCAAATTGCTTCCTTACTTCTTCTTTAATTTTTAAAGACATCTCGGGTCTCATTCTTCGTAACTTTTGCTTAATCGGGGAAGACCCAGGATTCAAAGGCAACTTATGCTGCACAATGTCGGAATCCAGACCGGGCATGTCTTGATATGACCATGCAAAGACATCTTGATACTCTTCAAGAAGGGTTATCAAGCCTTGGCGGATAGGCGCGGTCATACCAATTCCTACCTTTACTTCTTTCTTTTCCTCCGTGGTCCCCAAGTTTACCAATTTGGTTTCTTCGTGGTGAGGCTTCATTTCACGTTCTTCCTGAGCGACCAACCTCTCCAACTCTGGTGAAAGGACATCCTCTTTCTCTTCCTCGTTTATCGTTTGGCTTATATCTCGATCGAAATCGATTGTCAAACCCTCGTTGTTAGGATCCTCAAATAATCGACCCTCATATCTATACCTAACAAGACAAAACATGCAAAATGATATGAGAAAAGGTGGAATTGCAAGAACAGATGAAATAAGATCTCTTTGTTTTATTTAATAAGGTAGGTTTCACAAAACAAAAGAGAAAGGAAATCTATAGGCTCTAATTACATTGAATCAGCGGTATAGACTTCCGACTAGCTTATCGCGCGCCAGTTCCCCACTTGAGAATCGGGATGGCATGGTTGCACAAAACTTGGCGGGTCTTGAGGGAACTCCTCTTCTACTACGGCCACCTCCTCCTCAGACACCGTTCCGACACTCGTGAAACACTGGCTAATATGGCCGGGCCATACCCTATCCGCCCGAAGTCTTGACGGCACATTCCTCCTCCCCGGCATCCCGGGTTCATACCCTAATCCATATTTGTATGGATTTCCCTTGATATCGACCACGTCGGCATTTCCGAGGCCGTCCTTGCCTAGACCCATTCCGGGCTCAAATCCGTTCCTGAGCATAACACGCGCCACCATTATGGCCGCGTTGGAGAGAGAAGGTAGCAACGGACTTGGTTCCACAGAGGCGCAGCTCACCACCTCGAAGGATTGGAAAGCCGTTTCCAATGATTCTTCCACCGCTTCTACGTATGGGGCGGAGGAAGGGCAGCTCACTAACATATCCTCTTCACCCGACACTATCACTAAAAGTCCACCCACTGCGAACTTCAATTTCTGGTGAAGCGTTGAAGGGACCACTCCCAGGGCATGAATCCAAGATCTTCCCAAGAGGCAGTTATAGGCGGGATTTATATCCATTACTTGAAACACCACATTGCAAGTGTGGGGGCCTATCTGAATGGGAATGTCGATTTCCCCCATCACTTCCCGCCGAGTACCATCAAAGGCTCGCACCACCATCGAGCTCGGTTTTAAACGTGACGCACTAAAAGGAAGCTTTTCCAAAGTGGTCTTCAGCATTACATTCAAACTTGATCCATTGTCGATAAGCACCTTTGCGACAACATGATCCATACACTTTACCGACACATGAAGAGCCTTGTTGTGTCCTCTCCCCTCTACGGGAATCTCTTCTTCCGCAAACGCGATATAATTGTTGGTGGTTATATGATTAACGATGCCTTCAAAACCCTCCACTGAGATCCTTGCTGGAGTTTTATTCAGTTGCTCGACTACCTTAAACTCGCTTTGTTGGATGAGGCAAAGGAACTTATGGGCCTCTTCCAAAGTCACCGTCTTTCCTTGAAGACCTTCTTTCTTTTCAGCCCCTCTTACCACTGGAGGATCTACTTCTTTCGAGGGGGTGGCTACGTCTGTGGGCTCTTGGACCATGGGCGCTTTCCCCTTGGAGGGCAACTCCGCCGGGTGAGGGGAAGCGAACACCCGACCACTACGGGTTACGCCACTGAGGCCGGTGATGTTGGTCACCTTAGCTGACAGGGAGTCAACTTCGGTTGCAACTCTTTTGCTGAACGCAGGAGGGGTATACTTCCACGGAACGGCCTTATTACTTTGATATGCAAATGGCGTTGGCTTGGGCACTGTCCGGGGGTATATGGGTGTGGAGCCGGTCCCTTTCCTAGTAAAACATATCACTAGGGCCTTGGGGGTTAGAGGAACCTTCTTCTCTTCCGACTGCATGCAAATTTATGGTTCTTCCCTCCCTCCTATGGACACTTCAAGCTGTCCGCAATCCATGAGCCGCTGAAGCAATTCTTCTACCGCGAGACAGGTTTCCATGTCGTGCGACTCCCAGAGGTGAAACAAACATTCGTCCCTTTCGCCTCTGCCACGGGAGACCATACATGCCGCTTGCAGCGATTGGTAGATAAAACGTCTGGAAGTAGCCACCTCTCCTAATCTCCTTGCCCGCGATGGCCCACCCTCTTGGATGGCGTTTACACTAGCCTTTCCATGACTAGCTAGCGGGTTAGTTTTAACATTTGGGCCTTCCTCTTGAAATGATAGCCAGCCGGCACTGGTTAGGTGCTGCACTTTATACTTGAACGGGCGGCAGGAGTCAATGTTGTGTCCGGGAGCTCCACTATGGTACTCACATTTGGCACCTGGGTCATACCACATGGGGTAGGGTGGCTGGAAGACCCTCCCGGGTATGGCTACCACCAAATGATTATCCAATAATGAAGGCCATAATTCGGAGTATGCCATGGGAATAGGAGAGAAGTTATCTTTCGGGAGTGGGCTCTGTGCATTATTATAGCTCGTGCCGGGGGCCGTATTGTTGACTGGCCGGGGCGTGGCTGGAGCTGTGCGTTGGGCCGGCGTTCTCTCTGCCGCGGGCGGTCCTTTTACTTGAGTCGGGGGGGAACTCCTGGCTCGGATTGAAAAATTTGGGGGATTGGGCTGGTATGAGCTTTGGATATTTTGGGGTGCTTTCATCCACATCGGGGCGGTGGTGACCGCGTGGGCGTCTCCTTCCTTTTTCCTCGCGCCCACTACTGGGGCTCTTCTGTTGTTGTTGGGGGCCACATTGGAAGCATATTCGAACTTGCCTTTTCGTAGTCCGGATTCAATCCTTTCTCCGGCGAAGACGAGATCCGCAAAGTTAGCTGACATGTAGCCTATTAGCTTTTCATAGTAGAACGTGGGTAACGTATCTACCATAATTGTGATCATCTCCCTCTCCGTCATGGGCGGTACGACTTGGGCTGCGAGATCTCTCCATCTTTGGGCATATTCCTTAATGGACTCATGCTCTCACTTAGTCATACTCTGAAGCTGGTTCCGATCGGGAGCCATATCCGTATTGTACTGGTACTGCCTAATGAAGGCAGTTGCCAAGTCCTTCCATGATCGGATCTGGGAAGCTTCCAGATTGGTATACCATGCTACAGCTGCTCCGGCCAAGCTGTCTTGAAAGAAATGGACCAACAACTTTTCGTCCGCAGAATATGTCCCCATTTTTCGGCAATACATCCGAAGATGCCCTTTCAAACATGTCGTCCCTTTGTACTTATCAAAGTCCGGTACTTTGAACTTGGGAGGAATGACGATATTGGGTACGAGACATAAGTCCGCTAGATCCGAGAATGGGTAATTACCAAGACCCTCGACTGCTCTCAACCTCTCTTCAAGCGCCTTCATCTTTCCCTTATCTTCCACGAAGGGAACAGATTCTTTTACGGGTGTGGGTGAAGCCGGGATATGGCGGACTATGTTTGGTTGGGGTAGTTCATGGGGGGACAGATCTTTGAGGCGGAGCAGGGGACCGAGATGGGTATCTCCTTCCTCATCGTCTTGCCCGGGATAGTCGTCATAAGGTGGGAGTTGCCCCTCGAAAGTAGGGGCTTGGCTTAAATCTTCCTGGGTGGCACGGGGAGTGAAGTCCGGAGGCAAGCCATAGGGGTAAGCTTGCGGACTATACCTCCGACCAAAACTCACAAAAATAGTCCCCAGTGGAGTCGCCAACTGTCGCAACGTGCCCTTTTGCGGGCGAGCGAGGCGAGGCTCACGGGTGCGCTTTCCAAGGGAGGAAAGATGCGCGAAGTCGCCACCAACGTTTATTTGTTGAAAACGTCGGAAAAAACCGAAGGAAACCAATCAAAATGAAAATTCTAAGTTCGGGAGTTGTATTTACGTTTGAGGAAGGTATTAGCACCTCTCACATTTGTCTCAAAGGACAACAGCCTATTTTATAGAATTGTGGAAATTGTATTATCTTAACTTTTATTTCTTTTTATTTTTTGAGGTCGACAAAAGCGGGGCTTTTGCTCCTACGTACCCTCCATCGAAGAGGAAATCAGACCTACGTAGTTCTTTCTTAAGAGTGAATCAAGCGATTCTTTTTACTTGAATTGTGATCATTTTTAAGGCGTTGGACCTCAAAAATGATCCTTTTTACTTGGTAAGAAACTGAAATGATAAACTTTCAAACCCTATTTTTTGTGGACGAGCTTGACTAGGCGAGTTGATTTTAGCCTTAGTTTCACTTTAGTTATTAGTCAATCCAATTAAGAATGAGAAATCCCAAAGAGAAAACGTCCGATTGATTGTTTTTCGCTTCATTTTACTAAAAGATATTTTTTATTATTATATTATTATTTTATCTCTTTTTTGATTTCCAGCGTGGTTACGGCATGACCGAACGGTCGGAATTCATTTTAACCGAAATTAACGGATGATACAATTCAAATGATCGACGGAAATTTATTTTATTTTTTGATTAGGCGAGAAATGACTTAAATAAATGACTGAAGCACGTCAAAAGGGGGTATAGAAAGCGAATGAAAACGAGAATAAAAATACATGAAACAAAATGTGGACCACCACGGGTACATAGAATGAATTGAAAAGCTCGGTTTGGGGTACTTACCAGTTGAAGACTGAAGAAAACGAAGAACGAACGATGAATGTCGAAGAACGGTTGAAAATCTTCGCGTAATTACTCACGGAAACGTTACGGAAACGTTACAGAAGCGCCTCGGCTTGGATTTTCTTCACGGAAACAATTTTCCTCAGCAATTTCGAGAGAATAAGAAGTGCCAAGAAGGCTAAACCCCTTCCCTCTTCACTTCTCCCCCTACTTATAGCAAAATAGGGGAGGAGCTTGCCACCCAGCTCGCCCAGGCGAGCAAGGTTGCTTCCTCCAGAAGCAACAACCTTCTGGAGGAAGAATCTGGAAGGCCCAAGTGGGCCTGATTGCTATTTGTACCCCCCTTTTTACTAAATGCACCCCTTTTACCTTTTTTGGTAATTATTTTTCCATAACGTTACGAAACTTTATGAATTTCGTAACGATACTTATTTTCCTTCCGCAAGGTTACGAATCCTTACGGATTATGTATTTACTCTTTTTTTAGCTTTCAAAGAAGTTACGAAAACTCACGGATTGCAAAAAACACCTCCTTTCGATTTTCGTCACATTACGAAATTTCACGAATCGCGTAAGCCTGCTTCCTTTTGATTTTCGGCACGTCTCAGGACTTCACATATTGTGCAACAAAGGGTGCCAAGTATCTCGAAGCGGCCAATCAAAGGTTGTATATCATCAAATAATAATCCCCGGACGAAATTAGGGTATGACAATGAGAAAACAAGTTTTAATAAAGACAAGTTTGATTGTCAACTGACTTAATAAAGAGTCTTTAAAATAGTTTTTCGAATAAATACATGCTATTAAAGATGTGACAGAGAATACTAATAGAACACTTAATAAACCGTTAAGGAGAGAAGTAAAGACACTTGGTTTATACTAATTCAATCAACCTAAATTACGTTCAGTTCTCCTTTACTCAATAGTAAAGAGTTTCACTAATTAAAACTTAATTACAAAATAGGTATTATGACCTGTCACTCTTGGCTATACAAGTATTCTTAATACCGCTTTTGTCATTGTCTTAGACTCCCCATGAATCTAAGAAACCCAAGTATTGTTTAACACTAAGTCACTCTTGATTTTCATAAACAGTAGTTTGAATGAATACAAATATTCAATAACACTCAACAAGTGAATTTAAACAATAAAGTTCAAATACAAGATAACTTTGCTTAGCAAAGGATAAATAAATGAAAACTTTAAATCAATCGTCCAGTAATTTCAGCAGAGTTTTGCTTCAGAGATATTCTCGTTTTCTCATAATGATTTTTTTCTCTCTTTCTTTTTTAGAAGAAACTGCCTTTTATAGACTTTTGTGAAAGATCCATTATGGGATCAATGTTGATTCCTTGAAAGACTATTGCCTCGTGTTGGGAGATAAGGTACATGACATGCTCTGATTTGCGAGGAAATGAGTGATAGTACAAAGAGCGTCGTGTGCTCCTTGTCCTCCATGAAAGCGACCTTAAAGGAATATTTTGTGAATACCTTCTATTCTCTTTTATTATGTCCTTTCCTTAAATTCAAATATTAACAATTCAAAATAAAGAGAGACAAAGTGAATAATTTGTATAAGATAGAACACATGTACTTCCCTTTTTTGGCTAGTAAAGACTTTTTTTTATCAATGTTGATCATTTCAAAAGAATGTGAATTTCTTACTAGTTGGACATGAGAGTTAACAAAACGCAATGTATAACTCTAATTAACATAATAAGTGGACGTTCTTTGGTTTTATCGTGCTGGATGTTAGTTAAATAATTAATTGAGTATTTTCTCTTGGAGTATGGACAATACATGCATATTATTGTTAGATCCTTTAACATGTTAATCATGTTCACTTGTCAAAAATTCATTAGAATATCAATAATTTATATTTATTATTATTCATCAAAATCCAAGATAAATGTAAAGAGTGGTCACCTAGACCTAACACGATACATGCAAGGAGACAATGTGGTAAAAGAAACCAACTAATGGTAAAAAAAGACATAAAGGACCATACGAAGATGAGACAATGTGAACTGTATATACTTTTGTCATTTACTGCTGAGGGTTTGGTATCCAAGTAATTAACGAAAGTGACCGTGTTATCTCCTAACTTTCAGATGAGTGGTTGTTGAGACTTCTCTCCTTGTAACTAATAACCAACTTATACTATCTCATGATATCTTAAACAGCTACGTTGTTATATTGTTGTAACAATGTCATGTATTGACAGAGTCCTATCACATCTTCGTTACAAAAGATTTCTGTTTTTTTTTTAATATTAAAACTACTCTTTTTTTTCTTCAAAAGACAAACTGTATCACAAGAAAATTTTACATAAGGTGAAAATATTAGATAGTGCTTCAATGTTTATGTTTGTTTCTTTTTGTTGTATATATGTAACCAGGGAGAGGTACTAGTACCCATTCTTAATCTATTTTTATCATTGGCTGATAAAAAAAAAACATTATTATGATGCTTGTACATTTTAATAGTTTATGTACTAGTAAAAATAATTATATTATTATTTAATCATAAATTATCATATATAATAACTTTTATAATAATTATTTTACTATTTAGCAAGAAAATAATAACTACCTTATAAATCTTACTTACCATAGTTTATGATTGGTCTAAAGTATAAATCTTTGTTTTCCAATAAATTCAAGGAGTAACTGCCCTCAATTCTCTATTTCCACGCTTAACATTTCCTAATTCTCTCTCTTGAAACTAAAATTTCGGGCTTCCAGTACAACCTCTCGAATACTCCTTTTTATTGAATTTCCACTAGATCGCAGTACGTACTCATTTGGTTTAATACTCCAGTAGCTCTTCGGTTTACTTCTTAACCTCTCATTCATCATCATTTGATTCTTAAACACATTCATCAAAAATAATTTTCCCTCTTTGATTTTTAATCTTAAAATTTTTACCACCAAAAAATTTGATTTGAAGAATTATAGCACCAGGCTTTGTTTTCCCACCTAAAAAACTTACTCAAGAATTTACACACAGTATAAATCATGAATGCAAATTTAGAAAACATGGAAGTTGAAGACCCTCCAAGTCAACCAAAGAAGATAAAAGTGGCCAATAATGAAGAACGTGCCGCCATTTATAGTGCTCTATTGCAAAACAGTGTCGATGGAAAATTACATAAGGGAGATACAGTTATGGTGGCTTCACAATTTTCAGTTTCCGTGAGAACTGTTGAACATATTTGGAAACGAGGCAAAGAAAGTGAGATGCATGATGTGTCTCAAAGGAAAGCAAAAACTTGTGGGCGTAAGAGAATTCAAATTGATCTTGGTCAATTTCGTGAAATCCCTTTGTGTAAACGAACAACCATTCGATCTTTAGCTTGTGCCTTGAATAGAAATCCAACTTCAGTGTTTAGGCTTCTAAGATCAGGAGTTATACGACGCCATTCAAATGCAATAAAGCTACTATTGAAAGAAGAAAACAGAAGAAGGCGGTTGGAATTTTGCTTGTCAACGCTTGAAGGTGTACCACACAATCCGACATTTAAAAGTATATATGCACAATATTATCCACATTGATGAAAAGAAGTTTTACATGACAAAAAAAGCTGAGAATTTTATATGTTGCCGGATGAGGAAGATCCACTCCGTACTTGTAAAAGCAAAAAATTTATTGGAAAAGTTATGTTTCTAATTGCTCAAGCCTAACCAAGATTTGACTCACAAGGAAATGAAGTTTTTGACAGGAAAATTGGTGTTTTTCCATTTGTTACCGAGGTACCGGCTAAAAGGACAAGTGTTAATAGAGTTGTGGGAACAATGGAGACAAAAGCAATAACTTCGATAAAGAGAGAAGTCATGGGTTCATTTCTTATCGAGAAAGTCCTAGTGGCTATAAAGGAAAAATGGCCAAGGGAGGATTTGGGGTCTCCAATATTTATCCAACAAGATAATGCAAGAACTCATATTAATCATGATGATCTGGAGTTTTTTCAAGCAGCTACACAAGACGGATTTGATATTCGTTTAATGTGCCAACCTGCAAATCCTTCGGATTTGAATGTCTTAGACCTTGGTTTTTTTAGTGCTACACAATCATTGCAACTCAAGGAATCACCTAAACCCATTGATGAACTTGTGAGTGCAGTGGTAAAGTCATATGGAAACTTTTCTTTGGTGAAGTCTAATCGCATATTTTTATCATTACAGTTATGCATGATAGAGATCATGAAAGCCAAAGGTTCCAATAAATATAAAATTCCACATGTTAATAAGGAAAGGCTAGAAAGGGAAGGACAATTACCAACTCAAATGAAGTGCGATCTTGTTTTGGCGGAAGAAGTTTTCACTTACGTAAACACTAGTTGATACCTATTGTGACTGGGTTGTAGTCACATTTCTACTTAAAATGTTGGTTCAGTAGTCAAAAACTCTGGTTTTGTTTTAGCTATTCTTATTTTGCTAATGATAAATTTATCTTATGTTATCTTGTTTAGCATTGTTCAAATGTTTATATTTGGTTTGAAGATATTATCTTATGCTTTTGTCATGGGTGCAATGCTGGTAGCATCCATTAGTTGAAGATATTATCAAATGTTGACAAGGATTCACGGATTTATAGACTACGTACATGAGAAATACGACCAAGTTCATGGGATGATTTGTATGTTTGACTTAATAGTGCAAAGTAAATTATATGGATGAATGTATAGTCAAAAAATAAATAAATAATAGCTAAAATAAAGTAACCCCAACCTTATATATGTCCTTCTAATAGCACTTTGCAAGGGAGTTTTACATTAATAACCTTATATATTTTTTGTACATATTGTTTATAATAAGATTTGATTGAGAATGAGTACAAAAGATACTGAATAAAAAAATAGGTATTATTGAAAATTTCTACAATATCTCAAATTATAGGGGCAGTGGTATAATTGTAATGTTATCCTTTTCCTAAAGAAAGACACCTTACATTAGATTTATTCTTTGTTTCTTAATTCTTTTAAAAATAAACTATTAAACATAGATAAGATGAATTATCAGAATATCAGAGTTTTTTTTTGCATCATAACAAGGTGTACCCCTCTTAACAGTAACTACAAATGTATAACCCCTCCTCTCCTAGGCAAAACAAGTGTCATTGACCCTACATAGTCCACCTAGCAGAATATAAAACCAACCAAAATTAATATACCAGATGCAGAACCAATGTTAACCAATCTTATGTTTGTACATATGGGACTAAACTTTTTTTGGAAGGCAAAAAAAAATTTTACTATTAAGCACAAGTAATACACATTAAACCGAAGGTGTGCCTCGATCCACATCATCCAAAAATAAAATAAAAAAAGAGTTCTGCACAATCCTTTAACAGAACAAAGTTAACTTTACCGAAAATAAATTCATAAGTTTAAGACCATCGATCGCACTCAAAATATATATTTTCTCACTCAGAATGTTGTCAATAAAACTTAGCAAGAAGAAATTTCAGCTTCTTTCTAACCACTGGTCCAAAATCATCTTGGAAATCTTCTGCTGGAATTTTTTCAAATCAAATCCACAATCTGCCTCTTCATTTAAGTCAAAATCCCTTGTAACTTTCTCCTTTTGGATTTTGTCATCTTGGAAGTTTGATTCAGTATCATCTTCAATGTTATCAAAAGAGTCTTCAATTCTTCTTTCTTATATATTGTCAAATGAATCTTCAACTCTCTCTACTTTCATTCTTTCAAAGGAGTCTTCAACTCTTTCTTTCAAGCAAATAGCAACAGGAGTTTCTTCCATGACTTGTCATCTTGCAAGCCTGATTCAGCATCATCATCAATATTATCAAAGGAGACTTCAATTCTTTTTTCTTCTATGTTGTCAAATGAATCTTCAACTCTCTCTCCTTTCATGCTTTCTTAGGAGTCTTCAACTCTTTCTTCCAAGCAAATATATATAACTAGGAGTACCTTTTTCCATTCTTATGTTATTTTTGTAGTTGAATTTCACGTGAAGCTTTTCCTTTTAAATAAAGATTGAGATTCATAAAAAAGCACTATTGAATTTTCTATTATGGGGAATTAAGTTTTCTGTATCTGGAGTAGATGCAAAGTGTTGTTTAATAAAAGTACTCTAAGTCTCAACGAGCTGTTCAAGGAGTATCTAAACGTAACAATTCTTAACTTAAACAATATTTATTATCTAAATTGGGAGTATATAAAAATAATTTATTACGAGAAGGGTATAATTGAGAGAAAAAATATATGTCACCTTGAACTCTGAAAATAACAGATAAATAAGAACAAAAATATTTCAAAAATCTGACGGTTAGAAAAGAAACGGAAGAAGTATCTTTTTGGATATTTTATTTATTACGACACTTTTTTATTTCATTCTAACTTTTTTGTTGCAACAAGAAAGGTCAATAAATGATAAAGGGTCTTCATAGTGAAGACCTTTTTCGACATTGAATTGTTGATGAAATAAATTTAATAGAATTGAAATTTATGTTCACAAGAGATATTCTAGATTTGTTTAATATCATTTAATTCGGTATTAGCATAAGATAGTGTTGTGGTTATAACTAAATTGGGTTCCCCAAGAGCAACATGAAACATCTCAGGTGTTACGTTGGATTGCACACCGGACGGATCTAGAAATTGATCATATGGAGGGTTGAGTTTTTTTATACATAATTATTTCAATATCTAAGTTATGATAAATAATTATTTAATAAATAGTTATTTTTTAAAATATATTTATTATTTTATTAGTATTTTTTTCATCATTTTTTATATTTTTTGAATTTCAAAAATATTTAACTGTCAAATTGTAAAACAGTTACAATTATTGTTTTAATTAAAAAATAAAAAAATAAATTCAAAATAATTATAAAATAATCGAAGAAGGAATTAATTCTTTTAAAACATAAAGTAATGGACATTCAATTATATAATAATTATAATTTTTTTTTAAAAAAAAAGAAGGCAACATCATTTTAGCTAAAATAAATTTTAACCGGTTCATTCTTCATAAGAAGGGAACATCACTTTAGGTAAAATAAAAGAAGGGATAAGTTTTAGTTATTTAACACATTATTTTTCGTAAAATAAATTAAATAGTATTTTATTTAAAAATAAATAAAATTTTAGAAAAATAATAAGATTTTTGTAATTAAATAAATAAGAAAAAATAGTTTTATTAATTAAATAATACTTTTAAGGTAAATAAAATAAACATATGATCTTAGAAAATAAAAATGATGTTTTATTTATTCATTTGATAGGGAGTAAAATAGAGTTCATTTTTATAAAGTAATAAAATAAAGAAAAATAGAGTAAATAATAGGATGAGAATATCCTAGCTATAAATAGAGACCTATTGGGTGAATTTTTACATTTACGATCATCTCTACACTCTCTCTTCCTCTCAAATTCATTTTCTCTTCCCCCTCTTCCAAAACCCTCTCTTTTTTTTCTGCATACACCAGGTATGGAACTCATTTTCGCACAACTCCACCATTGAGATTTGTAAAATAATGTCTGAGGTGAGACAAATGTCCTTCGTACATAACTATCTTTTTCCCGCATATACCCAAACCTATCTCAATAAAACTACGATCCCAGACTTGCTAACTGTTGGATCGTCATGAATTTAAACACCAGGTTTGAAACTCAATTCCATACATCTTCACCATTAGAATTTAAGAAATAATATATGTGGGGAGAGAAATGTTCCTCGCATGTAGATAGTGAAATGGAGGCTCCAATCCCTTCTCCTTTTCTCTACTGTTTAGAAACCCTAGCAGAGCAACCATAGGAAAAGTTTGAGAAATCTTAGGGAACCTCTAGAGACGATGCTATCATTGTTGGACAACACATGTGATCCCGCTTAGAGGTAAGGGATGAGTTTATCACAATTGGGGTTAGAACGAACATGTGTAGGGATCCTTAAAAGATCAAATTGGGGTTTATTTTGGGTTGTTTATTGTATTGTAATTTTTTCTTTACAATTATAATTACAATATTGTTGTGTTTGATGAACCAATTGATGTCGTGATGCGAATTGGTTGATAAAATTGAGTGTTCTTGGTGTTTTCGTGTTTTTGACCTATGATTTTGATATGATTATGTGAAATTGTTTGAGGGGTCTCACTCCTCATGTTGTGAAAAGCATTTTTGTATAATTTGTTTGTGTTCTAGACAAGATTTACTAGATTAGCATGATAAATTGCTATATTAGGATCATGAAATTGTGATTGAAATTATGTGTATAAGTGATAAATTGAATATGTGAGATAACAAGTCACTTTGAGATTATAACATTTTTATTGAGATTGAGTATAACTGCAAAGTTGAACAAATGTTAATTTGTGAGATACACGCAAACATGTGATTGTGGATTGTGAGATGTTAAATTATGGAGATGGGATATAGTTGTGAATAAATGTCTGGTTAATACTTGATGTGATAATAATTGTGTTGTGAGTTATGAATTATACAATAGCCCAATAGGTGTTTACCTTGAGAAAAGTGTTTATGTGCGAAGTGTTAAAAAGGAAAGTGTAGGGTCCCAAAATCTAATCTACAAAAGGATCTAAGTCAAGATTTAAAATGACACATGACCATGTTTCAACATCCCGAACACTAGTTTATCCTTTGCTACCCCCTCCGAGCCAAAGCATATCTATTTTCTAAAAATAACAAAAAAAAACAGCAAAAGCAAAATAGGAACCCTGAGTAGGAACCACCACTAAACTAGCAGGAAGAGCAATGCAAACAACACATGCATGAAGTTGGGCAACACTGAAAAAAAAAAAGGAAATAAAATCCGCCAAAGGCGAGTGAAGAAAAAAAAAGAGACAAAGATCTCCAGATTTTACAAGAAAGGCACAAAAGTGCAACGGAAGATTAATGTATAAGACAAAAGGAGTAGAGCCCAATCCAAAAGGTACGAGCAATGCTCTCAAGGTTCTTACTCAATTTAACCCTTAAACACTCTTTGAGCCTTTCTAATCCTTTCTTTCATAGCCCTCTTACCCCTGAACACATTACAAGCCCAATAAAGCCCATGTGGATCAAGGAATGACTAATTTAGATTTTAAGTTGGGATTCTGGAATGAAACTCGCACACGCTTATGATTGTTAAAAAATATATATGAAAAAGAGAAAACCCTTGAGGTTCACACTTGCACATTTGAGATGAAAACTCATTTGACCATGAGCTCATGGAAGTTACCTAAAAACAATTATGGTAGTAGGGTACATCTGATGTTAGTCGCTCATGCGGACTCCTTAGGATTCCTTTTGAATCCAAGGGTGGCCTTTGTTGTATGATTTCTTTCAGGATCAGCCCATGTCATTGAGTTCCAATGGGATCAACAGACCCTTGGCATCGCTTTATGACCTTAAATTAAGAAAGTTCCACTTGGTCATATACCAAGGTGTGACAATCCATTGCCATCCTTCAATGGGGCGCACGATCGATCCCAAAGCCTTGTGTTTTCCTGCTGTGCAGAATAATCAAAGTTTTTAAAAAGGAAGGGGAAAACCCTAGGATCAATATTTTAGTTGATTGATTAAATATCAAATGGCTCCATTGTCGTCACTCCAAAATTGTCAAGTGACTGAATCAAACAGAACATACACTCTGAGGGAGTCCCCAAAGAGGTTTGCAAAAAGATAGGATGAAGTTGCATGAGTTATCACATATGTCAAAAAAGATACAGTCAATCTGTGTTTTCCATAAATAAATAAAAAAAGAAAGCAAAAAAATAAAAAAAAACAGGAAAGAATGTCATGAACATTGTACAATTTTCCATTTACATTGCATTGTTGCATACAAAGCCTGCATTTACTGCATTTCAAGATAAAGCTTACGTGCATCTGCATCCCCAAAAAATCATGTTCATATTAAGTGCATAGATTTCTCTTTATCTACCAATTTCCCAAATCTAATGTCCTTATTTAAGATGAGGGGCCCTTTCAAAGAGACAACCTCTTGCTTTCTCATAAGGTTAAGCCCTTTAGTACTAGTACCCATTGGCTTATTTCATAGGACTCAAAGTCCTCACCTTTACCTTTCATAGGACTCAAAGTCCTCGCCTTTATCTTTCACAGGACTTAAAGTCCTTGCTTTTATCTTTCATAGGACTCAAAATCCTTGCTTTTATGCTTTCACAGGACTCAAAGTCCTCTCCTTTATCTTTCATAAGACTCAAAGTCCTCACTTTTATCTTTCATAGGTCTCAAAGTCCTCGCTTTTATCTTTCACATGTCTCAAAGTCCTCGCTTTTATCTTTCATAGGACTCCAATTCCTCGCCTCGTCTTTCATAGGACTCAAAGTCCTCGCCTTTATCTCTCAAAGGACTCAAAGTCCTATGCCTTTATCTTTCATAGTACTCAAAGTCCTATGTCATTTACATTTCCAAGAATATTAAAGTATGTTGTCTTGCAGAGACTATCAATCTCATCCGCCTTTTCTTTTCCAAGACTATTAAAGTTTGTTGTCTTGCGGAGACTATCAATGTCATCAACCTTTACTTTACAAAGACTATCATAGTCTGTTGTCTTGTAGAGACAATCAAGGTCATCTGCTCCTTTACTTTTCGAAGACTATCAGAGTCTTTTATCTTGCAGAGACTATCAATGTCATTCGCCTTTACCTTTCAAAAACTATCATAGTCTTTTGTCCTGCAGAGACAATCAAGGTCATCTGCTCCTTTACTTTTCAAAGACTATCAAAGTCTTTCATCTTGTGGAGACTATCAATGTCATCCGCCTTTACCTTTCAAAGACTATCATAGTCTTTTGTCTTCCAAAGACAATCAAGGTCATCTGCTCCTTTACTTTTCAAAGACTATCATAGTCTGTTGTTTTGTAGAGACAATCAAGGTCATCTACTCCTTTACTTTTCAAAGACTTCAATGTCTTTCGTCAAGACTATCATAGTCTTCTTTACATTCTAAAGACTTCAATATCTTTTGTCAAGACGACAATGTCTTCATTTACATTTCAAAAGACTTCAATGTCTTCAGTCATTTATGCTTTCAAAAGATGACAATGTCTTCATTTATATTTCCAAAGACTTGAATGTCTTCAGTCATTTATGCTTTCAAAAGACGACAATGTCTTCATTTACATTTCAAAAGACTTCAATGTCTTCAGTCATTTATGCTTTCAAAAGACGACAATGTCTTCATTTACATTTCAAAAGACTTTAATGTCTTTAGTCATTTACGCTTCCAAAAGACGACAATGTCTTCATTTACATTTCAAAAGACTTCAATGTTTTCAGTCATTTACGCTTTCAAAAGACTACAGTGTCTTCATTTACATTTCAAAGACTTCAACGTCTTTTGTCTTTTATAGGACTCAATGTCCTTGTCTTTGTGCTTCGTAGGACTTGACATTCTCTGTTTCTATGCTTTGAAAAAATATATATGTATATAAAAATAAGGGAGAAGAAAAAGAAAAAAAAGAAGAACTTCAGATATCTTTCGCTCTACATAACTTTAGTGTCCTCATGTTTTCTCGGTTTCACTTCCTTGGTTCACCAGTTGCCTAGTCGAATACCAAGATCGCTCGAACAAAATTAGTGTCCTTATCTTTACTTCCCTTTTGTTTCCAATAAAAGACAAGTAAGGAGGGGCAACTGTCATACCCTAATTTCATCTGGGGACCTTCATTTGCTAACATTTTGATTTTTGCTAGCCGAATTGAGTTGCTTGACACTAGTTGCCACGCAATCCGAAAGGCTTTTGGACATTTCGGAAAAGAATACCAAAAATACCCAAAAGGGAGGGCAAAGGGGTTATTTGGAAGCTTTTTCTGACCCCTGCCTCGCCTAGGCTAGCCTTTGGCTCGCCTGGGCCACCAAATAACTTCATGGTGAAGTAACCAGCTTGCCTGGCCGAGCTGCCATGACCCCAAATGCCTTATTTTGCTATAAATAGGCGTGAAGAGGGGCTAAGAGAAGTTTTGAGGTCCAGAGGTGAAGGATTGGAGAAAAAGAAGCTAAATCACTACCAAAGTGCGACTGCAATCGATTTCTACATCGTTCTTCGTTCTTCATCTAGTTAGTGTTTGTGTTTAAGGATTTGAACATGATTCATGGACCCTTAGGGGTCCTCTTTATTGTTTTGTGCATCTTCATCTCCTTCTCCTACCATCAGTATCCTCATTTCTTCATATAAAGCGATTTCAACCGATCATTTGAGCTGTAATCTCACTTTATCCTTGTAAAATAAAGTTTCAACCAATCATTTGTGTTGTAAGTTATTGTTGGATCGAGTGGCCTCAGAATAATTAAGAAGGGGGGTTGAATTAATTATTCCTAAACCTTTACTAATTAAAAAATTACTCTTCTAAGGCTTTTACTGAATTGTTAAGAGAATGAGAAGTAGAAGAAAAACTTAACAGAAAGTAAAAGCGGAAATTAAATGCACAGCGGAAAGTAAAAGAGTAGGGAAGAAGGAAACAAACACACAAGAGTTTTTATACTGGTTCGGCAACAACCCGTGCCTACATCCAGTCCCCAAGTGACCTGCGGTCCTTGAGATTTCTTTCAACCTTGTAAAAATCCATTTACAAGCAAAGATCCACAAGGGATGTACCCTCCCTTGTTCTCTTTGAACCTAGTGGATGTACCCTCCACTAGAACTGATCCACAAGAGATGTACCCTCTCTTGTTCTCAGTCAACAACCCAAGTAGATGTACCCTCTACTTGTACCACAAAGGATGTAACCTCCAATGTGTTAAGACAAAGATCTCAAGCAGTTAAACCTTTGATACTTTGTGAATGGGGATACAAAAGAATTCTCAAGCTGTTAGTCCTTTGAAAACTTTTGTATAAGGGAAAGGGAAGAATCAAAAGAATTCTCAGACTGTGTCGTTTTGAATTCTTTGACAAGGGAGAAGGGAGACACAAAAGAATTCAGGCGGTTAGTCCTTTGTTCTTTTGGAAAAGGGAGAAGAGAGACACAAAAAGAATTCAGGCGGTTAGTCCTTGGCGAATTATTTTTGGCAAAGGGAGAAGAGAATGAAAAGATGAATAGCACAAGTTTTCAAGGTTTAGAAAACCAGAAAACTTCATAAAGCTTTTGGTACAAAGAAGAAGAAGAAGTTCAAAGAGATTCAAGGCTTGTAAAGGACTGTAATGAAAATGATTGGAAAAGTCTTCAAGATGTTTTAAATTCAAAACAAAGCCTTGCTTTTATAGACTCTCCATGTCTGGTCAAGAAGACCATTCATAAGAGTTATAACTTTTAGGAAAACTTAAAACCAATTTGAAAAAGTCAAAAACCTTTTGAAGAGTTACATCTTCTGATTTATTCAGAAACAGTCACTGGTAATCGATTACCAAATTAGTGTAATTGATTACACAAGGCTTTTAAGTGAAAGGATGTGACTCTTCACATTTGAATTTGAATTTCAACGTTCAAGGACACTGGTAATCAATTACCAAAACATTGTAATCGATTACAGCCTTTTGAAAATAATTGGAACGTTGTAAATTCAGTTTGAAAACTTTTTCAAACTCATTTTGCTACTGGTAATCGATTACACCAATATGGTAATTGATTACCAGAGAGTAAAAACTCTTTGGTAAAGGTTTTGTCAAAAACTCATGTGTTAATCAAAGTTTTGAAAAAACTTTTTAAAACTTATCTTGATTGAGTATTTTCTTCATTCTTGATGTGACATCCTAGAAATTTCTACCCGGAATTTTGTAAACAATACATTTTGAATAATTATATATATAAGTATTATTCAGTGTATATATATATACTCCTGGTAGAAGTATGTACATTGGGGGAAAGATACGCGGGTTAGGCTAATTAAAGAAGAGAAATCCATAACTGGACAGTTATAGAATAATTCTCAATTAATTAGTCTAAAAATTATCGTTTTGTGTGCAACTTAAAATTTAACAAAAACCAACCTCTGAACCACGCTCAGGGTTTCATTCTGAGCGTTTTGATATATATATTGCTTACTTTTGAAAACGGGCCCCGACGGGTGCAGAGAAATGCGAGGGACTAGAACCAGAGAAACGGCATGCAAACTGAGGCAGAATTTTAACATTTCAAAAGGTCAAATTTTTTCTCTTCTTGTGGCTGAGTATGAGTCACATCAAGAGAAAAAGTGGGCCCTTTTTGTTCCACTCAAAATGGGACAAGTGGCAAGTGTTTTTTTAAAAAATAAAATAATAGGAAAAAGGAAATCACTTTCTCATAAAATCAATGTTCTCTCTCCTCACTCAGCGAAATTCAGAAGCTCTTCTCCTCACCTTCTCACGTTGCTTTTCTCTTCTTCTTCCTCTCCATTGAAGCCTCCATTAAAGCTCCAAACTTTGCTCACCATTTCTACTCCAAATTGCAAAAGGAAGCCATTTTCGGAGTCGTGAAGCGCACCACTACGTTGTGGGACTTCAAATTTCAGGTTTGGGTAGAATTCTTCTCACATGAATTTCGTGGATATTGGGTTTTTGGGAGATATGATGGGTAGTTCTACTAAGTTTATGCCTTATGGTAGTTATTTGCGAAGGAATTTGTTGAAAGCATGCTAAACTTGTCATGTTTGATGTGAGCCAAATTTACCCATTCTGTTTTAGGGTTCTATGATGATGCTTTGTGATGTTTGTGTGCTGAAATTGCTGATAGAAAACTAGTAGAGATGAAGGGGAAAGTTAACTTAGGGTTAAATGTGAGAATGACAATGTTGTAGGTAGAAAAGTGTGAGATTTTGAGGGTTAGAGAAGCTAAATTTGGGGTTAGTGTAAATTGGAGTCTAAAGTGAGTTAATCCTAGTTTAAAATGTCATTTAGAACTTGTGGGAAAGCTTGGGCTGAGCAAATGAGAAAAATGAGTGACAAAGGTGAAAGCAAGAGCCATTTCTAGGGCAAATTGGGTGTTGAGGGGTCAAATTTTGAATCGGTGGAGTTTTCATCGTAAAACCAGTTTGAGCAAGTTTAAATTAATGTTATAGACTTGTTTGAGATGAGAGTTTACTCCAAAATTACCTCATTCTCATTTTCACTTCTCAAACCTTGAAAACCCACTAAATTGAGGGGTTTTAGATACCTAGATTTTGAATTGCTTTGGTCTGAAGCTTGTCTTTGGTTTAGATATGATTTATACATGATTTAAGACTTGTAGGATCCAATTTGAGCAAAATTGGATGAGGGCAAGAGGGATTTCTAAAATTTGCCCTATTATGCAGAAAATTGTTGTTGAATTGTGCAGCAGAATTTTTGTTCTTGTGCAGAAAATGCTTGTGCATTATTGGTTATGGGAAAGGTAGTACATATTGGGTTCTGAACATTTTCTAGCTGATCCCAACGGTCAAAATGTAGACTTATGTACTAGGGACCTCCAGTAAAATTTTCGAGTCGATCCAATGGTTAACGAATCTAAACGAAGAGAATGTTACTGGGGTATTTGAGTAGGGAAAGCTGTGGTATTGGAATGTGTTTTGGACAGAGTTTTCTGCCTCTGCCCTGTTTTCTTGGTTTAGGGTAGTTCATGATGTTTGGATATTAAATTGCTTGGATATTGTGGAAGCTTGGAGGGGTTGATGGGGACCCGGTGCTGAGAGGAACGAGGATAAGGGCTACGTGGGGGTACATGAGCTCAGTTGAAGGTGGGTAATTGGGGATGGTGGGTTCATGTTTGATTTGTGGATGTGGGAGAGTTGATTTGCACCATCGCCCGATCGCCACCTAGTACCACATATGACGGGTACCCCATAATCCTACAAGCTTGAATTGAGAAAGCGTGGAAGAGTCAGTCTTCCTACTTTTATTTCTTGACCACAGAATGATACCTGGAGATATGTCGCGGGGGTCAGGAGACCTTGGGAACGTCAGGTGGGGTGCTATTGCCCAAAACCAAGCTTGATCAATCCCGACCCAACCCGGGCATAGTCAGTCAGTGAGAACCTATGACGTACCTAAACAGGCGAGCTCCTAGCAGTCGACCAATAAAAGAACAAAGACCACAAAGCAAGGAGGCTTGTGTGGTGGCTGGCCAGCTATGGATCTTGAGTGGTATCTGGAATTTGGCCTCTGGTAATCGATTACCAAGGGGGTGTAATCGATTACAAGGCTTAAAAATGGAGACAGGAAGTTAAGATGGCCTCTGGTAATCGATTACCAAGGGGTGTAATCGATTACAAGGCTTAGAAATGGAGATAGAATGTTGAGGTGGCCTCTGGTAATCGATTACCAATGTTGTGTAATCGATTACACAGAGTAACAGGGAACTGGTAATCGATTACCAGTCATGTGTAATCGATTACACAGTGTAAATTTTAGGTTTCCATGTGCTGAAGCTGTGTAACTCGAGTTTGGGCACTGGTAATCAATTACCAGAGAAGAAAACCCTTGAGACATACCTTTTAACTTATGCAGCGATTATGGGACACATTGTATTGTTACCTGTAGTTAGATTTCTTGTGAAGGAGTCTACCTCCTTTCTTTTATTTCTTGTAGATCGCGATGGCAGCGCAATTAATCCATGATCGCATGGAGATGGAGTGCCTAGAGGGAGTTTGGGAGACCCTCGAAGGCAATGAGAGGTGCCGATTTCGTGGCACGATTCGACTCACTGCTACTTCATTGGTACATCCAGAGGAACCCGCACGCACGCTTCAGCGAACTGTGGAATGGATACTACCTACACCTACTCCTTATCGACTAGTGGAGCCAGTCCAAGTGATAGAGGTGTCATCCTCTGAAGAAGACCCTGAGGAGGACCCAGAGGAGTAACCTCCTGACCCTGCTGTGGATGCTCTTGACTTTCCAAAGGATGATGAGGACCCACTCCCTGATGTGGATTCTCCAGAGGATGTCATGTCAGCATCTGAGGCAGACTCTACGGAGGAGAGCGGCCCTGGAGGGACGGCGAGTAGTGGAGACTCTTCATCATAGTAGACGGCTCCTTATACTAGGTTTACATACTTTTGCTGGTGGGTGTATCTAGTTCAGACTACTAGGTTTACTCTTTTGATTTTTAGGGTGGGTAGACCTATTGTATAGAAATTTTGATGATTGTATATATGTGGCTGAAGCCACCACAGTTGATACCTTTGCTGTGGATGTCACTATGTATTTTGCAAACTCTCGTATTTTGGACAGTTTTAGATGATGAATGTAATTATGTTTAATCTTGTTATTTGAAGAGAAAGTGTTAACAAATTTTATTGAAAAGAGTTCATCGACTGCATTTTATTATTTTTCACGTGACGACCTAAAATGATGGCTGGTATATTTTTCTTTTTGAAAGAGCAAAATAGTTTAGAGATTATGAGTGATTGGAAAGAAATGACTCCGAATAGAGTTGTGAACTGGCCATTCAGGACTCTATAGTGATAATTTTCCTTCTGAATTGAATTACTGGGAAAAAGAGAGAGAAAAGAAAAAAAAATTTCCCATGGTTTTTGCTATTTAATTTATTATTATTAAACCAGTCATTATTTAGGGACGCCACAATTGGTGGTATCAGAGCAAAAGTTGGATTCTAATGAACCTGTTCATGGTCTTACTGTGTGAATGCTGTGTATCTCTGAAACTTGGAAGTAGGTTTCGGGGAGTGACGTTAAGTCACAAATTGTGTGTATTTCTACTTTCTTGTCTTAAGCAGGAATGTGCAATTAATTCAGTAGAATTGTTGTGTGTATATGTATGTATAGAGAGAAGGATATTGTTGTAACTGTCATAGCCTATATGGTACACTCTCTCAGTAGAATTTCTTGGATACTAATAGCTTCCCTACAGGTTAGGTATGGCAGGACGTGGTAGGGATCAGAACCGTGATGTCCTAGACCGCATCACAGCTGTGCTGGAAACTCTAGTGCAGGAACGTGATGTGGAGCCGATAAAGTATCGGGGACTTATGGCTTTTCGTAAGAACCACCCGCCAAAGTTCAGTGGGGACTATGATCCAGAAGGTGCTAGGTTGTGGTTAGCTGAGACTGAGAAGATTTTTGAGGCGATGGGTTGCCTCGAGGAGCATAAGGTCCCTTATGCGACATTCATGCTCCAAGGAGAAGCTGAGAATTGGTGGAAGTTCGTGAGACCTACATTTGTTGCACCTGGAGGCATGATTCCATGGAATGCCTTCAAGGACAAATTCCTGGAAAATTATTTTCCACGAGATCTCAGGAAGCGAAAGGCGAGGGAATTTCTGGATTTGAAGCAGGGAAACATGTCCGTTGGGGAATACACGGCCAAATTTAATGAACTTCTACAGTACTAGCCTCAATACCAAGATGCTCGGAACGAAGAAGACTTATGTGCTCAGTTTGAGAATGGGCTTCGATTGGAGATTCAACAGGCAGTTAGCTACATGCAGATCACGAATTTCAATCAACTGGTGACAAAGTGCAGAATATTTGAGGACAAGATGAAGGAGAGGCAAGCTAGAGGCTTTGGAGGATCACAAAGAAGCCATCCTTTTAGAGGAAACAGTAATAAGAGGATGAAGCCATATTCTAGCAACAAGGGGAAACAACCTATGACTACATCCAACATGAGCCAGTCAAGGGGGACTGGGGTACAGTGCTTTCAGTGCGGAGGACTGCATCTTAGGAGGAATTGCCCACAACTCCAGCAGATACAGGAGAATTGTTGTTATGTTTGTTGCAAGGTAGGCCATTATGCTAGAGAATGTAGGGTGACTGGGAGACCGACGGTAACTGCCAATTCCAACACCGTCAATCGTGGACCTACTAATTTCACAAGGAGCGGTAATGTTAGCAACAACAACAACACTAGTGGTGGAAGACCAAAGGTACCCTCCCGGGTATTTGCTATGAGTGGATCAGAAGCTCCTGCCTCCGACGATTTGATACAGGGTAAGTGTTTGATTGCTGATAAACTACTAGATGTACTCTATGATTCGGGTGCCACGCATTCGTTCATATCTCATGCATGTGTGGAGAGGTTGGGGTTATGTACGACGGAGTTACCATATGATATGGTGGTGTCTACTCCGACTAACGAGCCTATAACCACCTCTCGGGTGTGTTTGAAGTGTCCTATAATTGTTGAGGGTCGATCTTTTATGGCAGACTTGATTTTCCTACCTTTAACTCAACTTGATGTGATCTTGGGGATGGATTGGTTATCTACTAACCATATCTTTCTAGACTGCAAGGAGAAGATGCTAGTATTTGGTGGAAATGTAATTCCAAATGAACCATTGAAAGAGAATGCGGCCAACGATGGAACGGGGGATGTTCAAACTTACATGGTGTTGTTCTCCATGAATGTGGAGGAGGTCACTGAAGTTAGCAGTATACCGGTGGTGTCAGAATTTCCAGAAGTTTTTCCTAATGACATTTGTGAATTACCACCTGAAAGAGAAGTGGAATTCATTATTGACTTGGTGCCTGGGGCGAATCCAGTGTCGATCGTACCCTATAGGATGTCTCCAGTAGAACTAGCAGAGGTGAAGGCACAAGTGCTGGATCTTTTAAGTAAACAATTTGTTCGCCCAAGCACATCACCGTGGGGAGCGCCGGTCTTATTGGTTAAAAAGAAGGATGGAAGTATGAGGATGTGCGTAGACTATCGGCAGCTAAACAAGGTCACTATCAAGAACAAATATCCTCTACCAAGGATAGATGATTTGATTGATCGATTGAGGGGAGCGACGGTATTTTCGAAGATAGATTTGCGATCGGGGTATCATCAAATCCGAGTTAAGAAGGAAGATATCCCAAAGACTGCGTTTCAGACTCAGTATGGGCATTATGAGTATTTAGTCATGCCATTTGGAGTGACTAATGCTCCGACTATCTTCATGGACTATATGAACCGTATATTCCATGATTACTTAGATCAGTTCGTGGTTGTGTTCATTGATGATATCCTAGTGTATTCAAGGAATAAGGAGGAGCATGAGAAGCACTTGAGAATTGTGTTGCAGAAATGTGAATTTTGGTTGGAGAAAGTGCAGTTCTTGGGACATGTGATTTCTAAAGATGGGGTTGCGGTGGATCCGATTAAAGTGGAGTCGGTTATGGAGTGGCAGCAACCGACAACTCCAATAGAAGTTCGAAGTTTCTTGGGGTTGGCTGGCTATTATAGAAAATTCATTGAGGGATTTTCTAAATTGGCACTGCCCCTAGCTAAATTGACTCGTAAGAATGACAAGTTTGTCTGGAATGAGAAATGTGATCAAAGTTTCCAAGAGTTGAAGAGGCGGTTGACAAGCTCCAGTGTTAATTTTGCCCGACCCTAAGAGACCATTTGAAGTGTATTGCGATGCGAGCGGGCAAGGCTTGGGGTGTGTGTTAATGCAGGAGGGAAAAACCATTCAACCAAATCATGAAGTAAGAACCATGAAGCAACAATCATAAATAGATTAACCATAAAATCCACATAGTCAAATAACATACTTGTTCAACCATACCATGCAAATAAGGAAATAGTAAATTGTTCAAATACCATAATAATATAGCCAAAATCATACAAGAGAACAGAAAACTATTAAGCAAGATATTTTAACCATTCATCAAACTTAGAAAGGTAAGAAGTATAAAAACCATACATAAATGACATACACAAGAATAGAAAACAATCAAACAAGATATCTTAACCATTCATCAATCATAGAAAGATAATACTTCATAGAATGTCATATAATCCAGAAAGTCATTCATAATATTCAAATAAAACATATATGAATAATTAAAAAATATATATAAAACACAATATCAAATGTAAGTACATACCACTAGTCATATATTATTAAAGTAATTAAGTTTAAAACACACAACCATAAACAACCAAGAGCAAGTCAATATAATCATCATGTTCAGTCATACTAAGCAAGTATTAAAAGAAATACTAAGTGTTCAAAAGTCATAAAAACATAGCCAAATACAAGGTTTTAAAAAAACATAATTATAATCTAAATCTATTATCAGAGAATCAAAACTTAATTCTAAGTAACAAAAATTAGTTATGAACACATACATGGTAACTCATTACTTATCTCAATTATTTTAGCATATTAATATAATTTTGACAAAAATCTAATCATGTCAAATTATATAAAAATGGATAAACATACAATAAATGTATTCATACAAGAGAGAGAAACTTATAAAAATCAAACAAGATAATAAATCATCCTCACATTATAATAGAAGCATATGTGCATAAATAATAAATAAGTCATAAGTCATCAAAACATAAATCATTTGTCTAAGTCACTTGCATCTAGAAGTCTTAATTCTCTTCTAATGGTATAGAAAGAGTCTTTGGTTAGTGGTTTTATGAAGATGTCTGCAAGTTGGTTTTTAGTATCTACAAATTTTAAGAATACAGTCACCTTTTTCCTAAGACAAAGTGTTAATTGACTATCAACACTTACCAAGATGAGTTCTTATTAACATAGATTGTTCCATCATATCAAAATGATTTAATTTGAAATAAAATATAATAATTTTGAAAAACATAAAAAATATTTTGAACAATCAATCAAGTAATTCAAACATATCAAACAAGAATTATACAAGGATTGAAGGATATAGATCACAGACATTATCAAACATTCAGATTTGTTATAGATAATTTAAAAACTTAGAAAGTTCAAAGAACTCAATCAATCATGTAATCATTATTTTCTCTGAAACCTACATGCTCAATATCTTTATCATGCTCATGCTTGATAACACATTTTTCAAAATCAAAAAGATACTTTATATATGAAAATTCTTATATAAAAATAAATAAATAAATATAACATAATGGATTTTGAAAAACTTTATGAATGAACCTTAAGCAAGTAATTCTCATGTCATATTAAAAAATAAACAAGAATCATACAAGAGATATAAAATCATACATAATCATTCATAAATGACTAATCACATATTACATCAAAAATCATGCATAATTATTTTTAAAATATATATTATCAAAATAATCAACATAACTTTTAAATATAAAAAATCATAATAGCTTTCAAGAACAATCAATCATCAATCATTTCAAATTAATTAAATTTAATCAACAATCAATCATCAATCATTTCAAATTAATTAAATTTAATCAACAATCAACTAACTATGCATAATACTTTAAAAAATTTCAAATTTCAATTTTTTTTTTAAATTTCAAATATTAAATTTTAAATTTCAAATTTTAACTTCCAACTTCCAATAACTTCCACTTCTAATTTTCAACTTCCATTTTCAATTTTTAATTTTTAGTAACTTCCATTTTCAACTTCCAACTTCTATTTTCAACTTTTAACTTCCAATAACTTCCAAATTTTAATTTTCAAACTTCTAAAATTTTGAACACAATTACCAAAGACAAAAGATCATCATGTATATAGAAATTCTTTAAACTAAATATAGTTAATTAATCATAATAAATTTTAACATAATCAAATAACAATCATCAACACATATCATGGTAATTATTCAATTATCTTAACATGTCAAAACATTTTTTTTAATTTTTTAAAAGAATCTAATCGTCTTAGAAACAAAACATAAGCAATTCAAGCATTAATCAATTCAAACAAAATTCAGTTAATCATACATACTAAATTAGTTATTTAGTCATTGTAAACACAATCAAACAATTTTAACAATTAATTTCTATTTGCCACAAAAATAACTTAATTGTAAATACTAATCATACCTTAATTCATAGAGATGGCTTAGATGTTACCTCTTTTGAGATTTTACTAATATTGTTGTCGCCGTATGTAACATGCTCAAATTTCCATCTTGTGAAATTCTTACTTTTCGGGAATTTTTTCCCTAAATGATGCTTGGACAATTATGTCCTCAAAAAATTTCAAAATGACAAAGCATGACCTCCACATTTTCTATTTTGTTTTCTTTTCTATTACAATCTTATGCTTCTCTTGACTTTGCTTTTTAATTTTTCCAAAAGAAGAATCGTAGTATCTCATTGTTGATTTTCTTTTTCGCTGATAATAATTACGCGATGGCTGTCAATCTTTCTACTAAATTCTTGCTTAGTTGAAGCAATTTTGTCTCATCTCATTATGTTCCCTTCTTGTCCTTCATTTTTCGCACAATTGTAATGTATAAATTAATTGCACCACTGACCTACCAGAACAACCTATTTTCATGGAAAATGATAAGAATTTGATGCATAAGCATAACTGTGACCAGCAAGATTTTAATCAAGATTATGTGATGGGCTTTTAAATTATGAGCAGGGGCGGGCGTAAGGGCATTCATTGGATTCAACAATATGTAGACCAAGGTCATTTCAGGACTCAACCATAAAATATTAGAATTAAGTATTGGGGAGAACTAGAATTGTCAAAAGGAACGGGTAGTGTCCAAGAGTTGTATAATAACATAACTCTATGCTTGGTACCAAGTTTTTTTATTAGAAAGGATAAAAAGGGAAATAATTATATCTCTATGTATTTAGAATAATTGAGAGGTTGATTAAATATTTTGATGAGTTTAATCTCATATTTGTCACATAGAACCTCTGACTCAATGACTATTGTGTGCTTCTGCTTCTAGTAGTTGTTGATAATGTACTGGCACTCCATTTTGTTGCAAATTTTTGTAGTTGGCCTGAATTGAATATTCCTATTCCATCCCTGGCCTCAATTATGTTACTTTTGTTTTCATGTTTAAAGACCAACAAAGGGACTCCAGTCATGTACCATGTGTGTTAGTCAGGGTATGCATACAAAACTCCCGTATCGAAGCTAAGCGGAACAAAACTTTAGCCATGAATTAGTCTTACTCTACTATAGTAAAATCTGATTAGTCATCAATACTTAGTACCATAAGATAAAATGAATAGAAAAATGAAAGAAAGTAGCAAAGTTTAGAGACCAAGGCCTCAAATTCTTACACCAGCTAGCTTACCGTATTTTTAAAAACTAGAATAGACTGTATTAGTGTACTTCCTTACTTCCTCTTTAGTCCTTTAAGGGTGAAAATACTATAATAAAATAGTATATGCATAAATTTTCCATCTCCCACACACATTGAGGAAATAAGATTAGTGAGTTCATAAAGTTTGGAAGCATGCATATATGTGATGGAGTGCGAAGTCTCTGTTGCTTCATTTCATGTACGTATAACTTAAATCAATAAGCACATATAGGTTACATGATTTCTATAGATGATATGGGTAAAATTAATAACATGATGCCATGAGTAAGGGATTAGGGTATTCTTCTTCTATTTATGCAAAGTGATTGGCTCTAGATCTATATCATATTTAATGTGGTTATAAGACAAAAGACATTAGTTGTGTTATCCATGGTTCGTCATCTTTATCCAGGTTTTAGGTTGCATGTTGAACAGGTTGGTATGGGATAAGTTATACTTGCCTACATTGGGTGACATTAGCAAAGGGTAATTAGGAACCACAATAGAGACTTTATGTTTTGTTTTTATGCAAGTCATTTAAATAATGTTTAGATATTTTTATGTCTCTAATTAATTAATTAATTTTATTTTAGGTCTCTAATTTTTTTGTCATTCAAACTTAAGATACATAATGCATATATTACTATTTCCAGTTGCCTTTTTGATTTAAGAAATGATAACCCATCTACGCAAAAATGTACACATAAAACACACATCTTTGGCCTATAAATTGTGTAGCAAAGTTCAGCTAACACACAAGAAGGAGGCTAGTGCTAGCTAGCAATTGTTCACTAATCATGGTTTAAAGAGAGTGTTTAGAAAATGGATTCCAAGGGTGTTTCCCTTTTCCTCTCCCTCAACCTCCTTTTCTTTTCCATGATTAGTTCAAGCAACAACTATAAACCACTACTACCATCACCTTTTGATATCCCTCTCCATGTCACACCACCACCCCCCTTTAACTCAACATCACCCTCACCGCCATCACCTTCCAAGGTTATTCGATTTCTAATCTTTTGTTTTCTTTCCACTTTCATGTTTTCTTTTAAGTATATATTCGCACTATTAGAAAATAGGGTTTCAACATCGGTTATTTAGGACTTTCAACATCGGTTATTAAAAGATGTTGAAAGTACCGACATTGAAAGTATTATCGTTAATATCGGTTTTCAAAAAACGATGTTAATTTAAAATTACAACATCGGTTATTTAAATAACCGATCTTATATAATAAGACTTATAAAAAAAGTTATCTTTATACACATACAACATTGGTTTCTTCTAAAACCGATGTTAATATATGATGACAACATTGGTTTTTTTACCAAAACTGATGTTGTTTATGAATCTTAGCATCGGTTTTTGGTACAACCGATGTTAAAATAACATACAACATCAGTTTTGGTAAACAACCTATTTTTTTTAGGTTTTTTTTAATATGGTGTCTGTTTTTTTAATAATCCCAAAATTAACGTACAAATTTTAAAACCAAACCATAGCATATCATTTTCATCTGTTTTGAAACAGTTTTTACTAGAAATTTCATGGTTAATTTATTAATTACCATGAATTAAAAGAATATTTAATGTTAATGATATATGAATTGTGTAAAAAATGTAAAATAACTAAAGTACAATTTGAAAATTGCCTAAACACTAACTAAATGTTTCATTTTTAACTTTCAAATAAAAATTTGTCCACTGGATGCGAAGCGCCTTCAATCTTTCTGGCTCCAATGGTCTAGCATCATTGAAATACAGCATGATAAAACATAAGTCAATGATATATAATACCAATTATAATAAAATGAAATTAGTATGAATTAAACAATTATTGTTTTCCCATTATTCTTGAAACTTCCTAGAGTTATAGTTGACATCCAGTGCATGACATAATACCCACACTCAGTGCTTCCTTTTTGTCTATTACACTAAATACATTATGAAATGTAGATATTCAATGTTAAGTACAAATAAGTGTAGACAGTATTAAAATATAACTAGAATTAGTAATAAAATAACTTACTTTAACAACAATCCATCTAGTAGCAACCTTGGATTTACTTTGTGGAGTATTGTCAACTCATTTAAATGCACTGTTGAATACAAACATGGATTTGTATTGTACAATTAAAATATTGATGTTCCCAACTAATGCTAATAAAAATGTATTGAAAAACAACACTAACTTGTTCATTATTCCTTTGAGGTAGTTTTCTGGTCTATTATGCAAGGAACAAAACCAGATGACAACATTTTCCTTAGGCAAAATGATGACCATTTGCCAATATGCACTATAATGGAAAACAATATAAGTTATTATACTATTATACATTAATTAAATTCATTTGTTCAGTTTAACTTACCCATTCAAGTAGGCTCCTAAGTACACATCCCTCCTTGAATTCTGCATCCAGTTCTTAATATAACTTTCTGATTCAAATTGCGATTGCCCAGATCTTTGTATAGACTGTGACTCAGGGAATCCATACACATCGGCATTCTCCGCTCACATACTTGTCTCAGTCATGTTCCTATTGTTGTTAAAATAGAGTAAAATATATATGTTTTAAAACAACAAGTTAAGTAGTAAGCAATAATGTAAATTGACTTACAGAATCCATAACTATATAACAGAGATGCTGAAACATTGACCATCATGTGCAATTTCAGATAGATCTTCATGCTTTTTGTACAAGGGGAAGTTGTTATTATACACCCCAAACACGGTAGCATCCCACATAACCTGCAACAACTTTAGAAAAAGTTGTGGGATGGTCAATGTCATCAGATATAGGGGATCATCGGCATCATGATCCAACCTATCTGTAGGTTTCGTGGGTCCCACAACTCCTTGTTTATCCAACATAGTTAATTAACATAATTTAATTACAATGAACACTTTAATTGAAAAAAGAAGCATTTAATGACACTGAAATACCTGTTCTGATAAACGCTTGACAAGATATGTCGGCCAAGCAATGAAGGTGTTAAGTGTCTGCCCCACTAACTTAACCTCTTCAGTGGGTACAGGAATAGGAGCATTTGCATCTCTAACCTCATCAAAACCAACCTTAACTTGATCGTGCAACAAAGGAATGTTGTGAACGTTTGTGAATCTCTCATAAAGTCTTTCTAGGGCAACCAGGCGGTGATGATTTTCTTCGATGTACAACCCATATTTGTCTGAGTCACCCGTGTCTGGATCGTTCCCTGAGGGATCAACACAACTCTCCTTTGTGCTGACACGAGCAGCTGAAGGACCAATCTCAGGCTCAAGAGACAGTGCGAATCCCTGAGATTGCATCTACGACTAAAACTGGGACTACATCTGGCTGAATTAGTTGTTGAGACACTTTTTTTGTGATCGACTCCTCCAGCTGGTCCCTGATTTGTTGCGTCAGCTGCTCTAGGTCTTCGGAAGCCATGGAGGAAGACGTGCAGGAGGTCCTTGGAGCCGGTCCAAAGTATTGCTTGATCATCACACTGACTCCAGTAGCACGCACATGACCAGGGTGTTCTGGTCGCCCAATGACAATAGTCAGTACATCCTAACGCCCATGGGTGACAAACGAACCCTGTGAGGCCTGCTCCTCCAACGAATCCTGTAAAGAACATGTTTATTGGTTTACTCAATCACACAATAAACATAAATAATTACAATTATTAATTGAAAATGCCCTACAATCTTCTCAGCAATTTCCTTTGCTGCCTCAAACGTTATTTGGCTAGTTTTCTTCGTGCAGGCCATCTTCCACTTCACGTGTCGTCTGATAGGGGATGGAGGATCAATCACGGTGTCAGTGCTTCTGGATTGAATAGCTTCCTCCATTTTTCTCTTTCTCTTCTCATCCATCAACTTATTTTCTAAATATTCATAACCCCCACAAGACAACACGTGAGGGCAATGTTTTGTTTCTGGATGGCTTGTGTCTTCTTTCGCACATCTTGTAGAAATTAAATATTATTGAAAGTTATCATTACAATGTATAATAGAAAGTGAATTTAGAGTTTAAAACAATGAAAATCACAAACTTACCTCCCACGAAGGGTCTCTGCGGGTCTGACAAAATTAGGCACACTTCTCCTTGCTAATGTCGTACTTTTTGCATACAGTGTCGTCGACACTGTCCTTGTCGGCTGCAAGTGCCCATTTGGACGTCAAATCAGACTTAAATTGTCTCCACCACTCCCCCACAGTCTGAAGTATTTTCTTTTTTATCCTTACATCAGATGCTTCATGGATATCACATTCAGCCTGACAAACGAAAAATTACGTTTCATTGTTACTAAATTTGAATTTTTGGTTAATAAACAATATGCAACATGAAAACTAAAATACCTGAATATCCTCCCATATCAAATCCTTCTAAGCAGCAGGGACTTGCTTCCAATTCTCGTATGTGACATTCACCTTATCACGAGCGACGATCCCCAAATAGGTTCTTAACTTCTTTTTGTAGGGACCATCTGTTTTCCCGGTAGCAGGATCCACATGGACCAGGGGTCTCTCTACCCCAACTGGTCTAGTCGCCAGTGATCTTAGGCGTGTGAGTAGGGTGTGCAGTTTGGTTTTAGTATGATCTTTTTCAGGATATTGTTACTGACCATTCTATACTTTCAGCTGTGAAGCTTGTCCGTATTGCAAATAAATATCTTATTGACTACATCTTACAAAGTTTAGAAGTTGCTCAATCCTATGACTTGCCAATACAGATACACACAGGGTAATGGATGGGTTTCAATTGTTTTATACAATTGTGGGGAATAGATAAATGTCATGTTTACCCTTGGTATTTATTACCTACCTAGCTAGTTTTGTCTACTAATTGCAGATTTTATAACAGAATTAAAGATGACTGGAATAATAAAAGTTGAACCTTGTATTGAAAAATGAAACAACAGTATTTGTTTTCAGGTGCAAAATTTGGTGGGTATGGTTCCTTTTTCCCAACTCAAAAGCAGTCTGCAATGAAGGTTAATGTTAATGTTAAAAAAAGTTAAAAGAAAAAGTAATTTCGCAAAATCTTAGAATTAGCTAGTGTAATTTATTCATTCTTTATTTAAGGCTAGCAGCAGTGGCAATAGCCATCAAGCATTATTTCAGATTTCACTTGTCCCAAGAGGCTACCTTGAGGTATCTCCAGAGGCCCAAGCTTGATAATGATGATCAACCTACTTAGTATAAATTTATAATGCTTTGAATTTATTAGGGTGGTGTAATAATGAAATAATGTAAAACTGAAATCTCACCCATTCAAGTTTATAACATAAATAAACTTTAAGACTAATTTGTTTCAAAATTTTTATTATTTATTGCTCCCTTCAGCTTTTTATAGTTTTAGTATTGTACAACTCAAATTAATGGCGAAAAGGAAACAAACCTTTTTGCTTGTATTTTCATTTTGTGTGAAAGTTAATTTGATTTATAATTTCACTATTGTTTCGAAATTTAATTCACTGTTCTTACCCAATCAGAAGTAAACACACACAGGAACATAAGTTGCATAACCCTTTTTCTTGGAGAAGGCAAAAAACATAAATTTCCTTCTACAAAACATACCTAAAACACAAACTCACTTTCCCCATCACCCTAATGCTGGTTACAACAATTATAGCATGCAATTATTACAAAATAAATAACATGATCAAAATAGCAAATTTCACGTTCAACACTTTAACAAAGATCTAGAAATTATAGATTATTTCTTTCATGTCCAACAAATCAAGTTTAATTTAAACCAAATAATAAATAAAGACTAGATGTTAATTAATTTCCCATACGTCACCAGGGATGTCTGAACCAGAGTTTGGATAACAGGAGGGAATCAAATGGGCCTGGGGGTGATTCGTCATAAAGATCATAAGATCAAATCATACAGAGTTATCTCCAATGGTACTTATTGCAATGGTACTTATTGCAAACATAGAATGGTTGTTATTCACCTTGATGGTAAAGTTTTGCAATGCCACCATACACTTATAAAATCTAGGTTAACTACTGATCCTATTAGGTGGGAAGAATATGTGAATGCTATCACATAGATTTGGGGCTGTTTATGATGACCCAATGTCAAAATTGATGTCTTTAAAGCACTCCGGGACTGTCATTGAGTATTTGGATCAATTTGAAACTATCTTAACTAGAATGGGATTCAGTGAATAGTATAAAACTAGTTGTTTCTAGATTGGGCTAGAGTATCAAACTCAAATGCATGTCCGAATGTTCACCCCAAAATTAGTTCAACAAGCAAGAAAATCAGCAAAGCTCTATCAGGCAGCCAAAGTACATAAACCCAAACCCTCTGTGTTTGTTAACCACTCTAAATCACACTTTCCACTTGGAGTCAACCCACCATATACCAAAATTAACACAAACAGCAGCCAACCATTGTTACCACTACCAAACACAACCAAAATAGTTAAAGCCAAACACTACACAAGCCATATAGATCATACTCTGCTGCTGAATAGAATGAAAGGAGGATGAACAGGTTATGCATGTATTGTGATGAGAAATATACTCCAGGTCACCACCTTAGGCACAAAAGAGCCCAATTATATGTGTTTGAAGGGGAGGATGATGACAGTGGCAGGGAACCATGCATTTGTGTAAGTGCAATCATTATTCATTGGTTCTTAACATTTTCAGACTATAAGAGTTACTCGGTACTATTAGAATGGAATTTCAAGTGGGACAAAAGAAGCATGTATTGAGAGGATCTTCTTTTGGTAAGTTGAAAATAGTGGATCACAAACAACTCCCTAAGAAAACAAACAGTCATTGATCAGTGCCAACTTGATTTGTACTAATTAATCTCTACGTAATCTTAGGTTCCTTTCTATGATAAAGTACAATATTAATTATTTCTAGGGGACTACTAAGTTGTTCTTCTATCTCACATGATTATGTCAAGTTAAATGATTCTAGACTTTAACATCATATGGATGCTATTAAAAGGTGAGTTTTTGGTTTCTTTGTATTAAGTTAAGGTGTGGTTCAAGGGAAAATGTATACATGTCATCTAGGTGAAGGACAAATGTAGTTAAGCAGTTAACTGTCTTAGTCATCCATAAGAATTTAAATGTATTGGGTCAGCCTATTTTGAAACAACGAATCATCTATTAAACATCAGTTAATACCTTTGTATTGGGTTAGCCTATTTTGAAACAAGATGGTACTTTTAGTCACAATTTTGTACCCAACCTACAGTAGTTCAAAACACATACATTAGATAACTAACAATTGTTTTGGAATTTCTAACAAACAAATAAATCTATAGTAAATGGGCTCCATAGATATTAACTCATGTATTGGGTCAGGCTATTTTGAAACAATGAGTCATGTATTTGACACTTAGTTAATACCATTGTATTGTGTCAGCCTATTTTGAAACAAAATGATACTTTTAGTCGCAATTTTGTACCCAACCTGCAGTAGCTCAAAACACATACCTTAGATAAAAATGCTTATTCATTAAGAAAATAAACTTTTACCTGTGATATCAGCTTGGTATAGAGTAATATTTATCTAAGACCAGTTATTTTTATTTTTGACAAACTATGACTACATGAGATTATACATTGAATAAAGTTAAAACCACATGTCCTCTAAGATAACATGACTGCTAGGTATGCATAGAGAGAACTCTCAAATTTGCAAAAAGTGTATATAATTTGCAGAGAGGACCGCTACATTAAGGAAAGGTCCGGCAAGTCGTGCCAGCTCCGATGGTGCAAATAGCTTAGCCCCGCCGTGGAGCACCGCCCCTTCTCGGACCAACAGGACAACACCATCATCACGACCCATGCCCAGTACGGTAACAGGTGGTCCACTGTAGCAGAGCCATTGGAACTGAACTGATAATGTCGTTAAGAGCCACTGGAACTCCACTCTCTAGCGCATAGCCAAAGGTATTCTAAGAACCGATAAGTGGCCATGACTGAGAGTGAATCAAAATTGTATTCCTTATGCACACACTCATGCTCATTTCATGCACCTATTGAGAGAAAGAGTCATGACTATTGCTAATAATGTTTACCAACGTAAATACCTTAAGGCCACTTATTACATTTAAAGGATGTTTGTTCACAATGTGGTCGATGACAAACACTATTCAAATCTAAAACTATCAAAAACAAGCAGTCACATACCTCAATCGCGACAAAGGTGAACCCCAACTCGTTGGTGGTAGTTGCAGCTTGAGCGGCACTTGTAGCTTCAGCAGCGCAATTTGTGATAGTGACAGGGTCAAGAGGAAGGAGAAAGGAGAAAGGACAAAGAGGATTTGAGCGCGCGGGGGGAAAATGAATTCAGGTTTTAATTTATGGATAGAACAACATCGATTTTTTAAAACCCAATGTTAACTATCTGAGGTTAACATCGGTTTTGACATCGGTTTTGTGAAAACCGATGTTAACTAATTGAGGTTGACATCAGTTTTTTAAATAACCAATATTAACCTCAACTAGTTAACATCGGTGTTGATGTTAACTAACTCGACTTATTTACAAAAATGTCATCATGCTCTTATTAACATCAGTTTTTTTAAAAACTAATGTTAATCGTGCGATGTTAAAACTATAAATTCTAGTAGTGTCATTTCAGTTAAGGTGGCAAACTAGACATCAGCATTATATTGATCTTGTAATAACATTGAAATTAATCTGTTTACTGATCTTTTGGTCCAAACAATAAAAAGCATGAAATTAAGTATGGTCATCAATATGTTCGACCTTCGTTGCCGACATTGTATACACAAAAAAATGAACATATATAATGAGATAAAATTTTATCTCTTAACACCCATGCCGAATATATTTGATAATTCTTATTTTTTATTTTATATGAGGATCCTGAAGTAGCAAAGTTTAGAGAGCAAGACCTCAAATTCTTACCTGAGATGGAATTCCTCTTTAAGGGTACTATTGCTACTGGATTTGCATCATATGCACCATCTGAAGATTCAAGACAAAATGAAGGATTCAACACAAGAATGAAAGAGACAAATGATAACATTGATAATAACACTAAGATAGACATGACGACTCAGATAATGTCTTCGGCAAAGGAAAGTGGACAGAGCAAGAGAGGGTGACAAAAGAATTGGGGTTGCTGCCAATTTTTCCTCATAATTAGATTGTATTATTCAAACATTTGAATCTAGTGTATCTACTCAAGACCCAACTAGCATTACTGCATATGTGGCAAAGTTGAAAGATCTACCAAGACTTAAGCGTGGGAGTGAACTATTTTACAAAGCCACTAGACTTATGAAAAAAGGGCAAACATGATCACCTTTGTTGCTTTAGAGGAGCCTGAGCTACAACTTGGATGGATCAAGTCTAACACTTAAGCATAAGTTCCTTAGTTTCTCCTCTATCTGATATCATTGACACTTACTAGTTTTTCTTGGTTATGAACCTTGGTTGTGTTATGGATCTTAGTTTTTAATTTCAGTTATGTCATGGATCTTTGTTTTTAATTTTGTTTATGCTATGGATCTTGGTTATGGTTTGGCTCTTGATTTTTATTTTCAATTGTGTTATGACTTTTTTTCCTTCTACAGGATGTCTTCATCACTATCATCAAATGACTCATCATTATCATCAAGTGACTCTTCATCTACAGATGACGATCACATTACGAAGAAAAAAGTGTTGATGTTTGTTGTACCTAATGTTACCAATTACTTTAGGAATTATGTTGTGAAAAATCTATGTAGAGATTCAAGCATGACAGACCATCGTTGGGTATTTGAAATTCTAAATGGTCATCCAATACGTTGTTATCAAATGTTTAGAATGAAGAAACTTGTCTTTCTTGAATTATGTGATATCTTGGAAACCAAGTACAACTTAAGGAAAACTCAAAATGCATTTATGAGCAAGTTGGCTTATTTTTATACATGTTAAGTCAACCAGGTTATGTTCATAATTATGAGGAAAGATCTAAACATTCAGGTGAAACAATATCTAGACATTTCCATAGTGTCTTAGAAGTTGTGTGCATGTTTGCAAAGGACATATTTAAGCCTATTGATTCATCATTTAGAGATACTCCTAATGAGATTCTGAAAGATGCCAGATATCGCCCTTATTTTAGGGATTGCATTGGTGCAATAGATGGTACTCATATATGAGTTTTTGTTCCTTCTCATCTACAAGAAGTCTATATTGGTCGGAAAGGCTACACTACCACTAATGTCATGGTTGTTTGTGACTTTAGAATGTGTTTCACTTTTGTTTGGGCAGGTTGGGAAGGTTCTGCACATGATACTAAGATATTTATGGAGGCTTTACGTAAGCCTGCGTTGCATTTTCCATATCCTCCTCAAGGTATTTAACATTTATATATTATAAATATATGTATCATTATAATTTTGTGTTCTAACACGCACTATTATTTTATTCTTTAGGTAAATATTATCTTGTTGATTCTGGTTACCCTACTTTTATGGGTTTTCTAGGGCCGTACAAGAAAACTAGGTATCATCTCTTACAATTTATAATTGGGCCTAGAATCAGGGGGAGAGTTGAAGTTTTTAATTATTATCATTCTAGTCTTCAAAGTACAATTGAATGTGTATTTGGTTTATGTAAAGCGAGATGTAAGATATTGGGTAATATGCCACCATTTGATTTGAAGACACAAAACCAAATCATTGTTGCTTGCATGGCTATACATAACTTCATTCAAAGAAATGACAAGAGTGATGGAGAATTTGATTCACTAGATGAAGATAATGAATATATAGACATTGATGACGATGAAAGTGAAGTTGGTCCTAGTACTACAACATGAGAAGAACTGGATGCTCAAAGTACTTTACAAATGGAACGATTTAGAGAATCTCTAAAGAATATATTTCCAACACGTATTTAATTTCTTTATTTTTTAATAATACAAGGTTGCATGTTTATGATATGAGTACATTTGAACAATTTTATATTGAAAGACATTATTGATCATATTATTACCAGGTTAATGACATTTTATATTTTATATGTTATAAATTATAATTACATAGATAATAATTAAATTATAAACTAGAATGTAAGTGATAACATTACTAAAACAATAATGTATTAATTACATTTTAAATATGAAAATTAATTATGTAGAAAGATGTATAATTATATATTTATGAGATACATTTATTTTATTTTTATAAAAATGATTATTTTTTAATCAAAATTTATAGAAAATATATAACAATATTTTAAATAAAATGAAAAAAGATAAAAAAAAATTCTAAATGAAATAGAAGAAAAAAAGTAATTTTTATTATTTTTAATAATATTTAATTATTTAAAGCATTTAATAACTATATAATAATGTTAAAGCATTTAATTATTAGTTTTAATAATTATGTAAAAGACCTTCTACAATTTCATCCAAACATCACATTATTTTAAATAAACACTTAAAAGTTTATCATTCAAATATCAAATTAGCTAATGTAAAAGTAATTTTTAGATAAGAACTTCTTGAATAAGTTATTTTCCTATAAGATCTTCTACAGTAATACATCCAAACAGACCTATGTTAACAGATGGACAAATTATGATAGGACATATGTTACATGTCAGTGCGTGTGTGTGACCATTAAAATGTTTTTTCTATAACAATTATTACATAGTTAAATGTCATATATGCTGATGGAAGCTTGCTTGTGGAGCTTCTATGGAGGCTGGATCTTTGAGCTTCAATGAGGTTCTTCAATGGTGATTTTTCACCATGGAGATGCAGCGGAAGGCAAAGGAGAATAGGAGAGGGGAGGCACCATCCACTAGGGAATATGTTAGACAAATGGCCCCAGTTATCTTAAGAAGGGGGGGTTGAATTAAGATAACAAGAACTATTCCCCAATTTAAAATTTCGCTCTCTCTTTTTAGATTAACAATGCACCCTTAACATGAATTACTCAAAAGACAATTCAGAATAAACTTCTTTAAAGGCAAAAGATAAATAACAATAAATAAAAGAAGTTTAAGGGAAAAGAGAAATGCAAACTTGATTTATACTGGTTCGGTCACTTCCTGTGCCTACGTCCAGTCCTCAAGCAACCCACTTGAGATTTTCCACTCTCTTTGTAAAATCCTTTTACAAAGTCTGAATCACACAGGGACAACCCTTCCCTTGTGTTCAGGAATCCTTTACAACAAGAGACCCTCGGTCTCTTAACCCCTTTTCAGAAGTAAAAAGAAAAGAAGAAGAAATCTCTCTTAAAAGAGACAGATTGTACAATGAAGATCAATCACAATTCCTTATTTGAATATGCAAGTGTTTGACCAAGGAATCTTTGAGAGGATAAGACATTTCAATTTAGAAAAGCTCTCTTAATCTTTTGAGAGGATAAAACTTTTTGGGCAATCAAAAAACTCTCTCTCAATTCGTGTTTCCAAGTCACATATAAATAGACCTTTGATGGCCATTCATAAACCATTTGAATAGATGTGACTCTTGAAAGTTATTTTCTGAAAATCTCCTCTGGTAATCGATTACAATATTTGTGTAATCGATTACAGGCTTTAATATTTGAATTAAAACATTTATTAACTGCTGGTAATCGATTACCAATATGGTGTAATCGATTACACAGTCTAAAATTTGAATTCAAATATTTAGTAGCTGTTGTAAACCATTTTTGGCCACTGGTAATTGATTACATTCTCTGGTAATCGATTACCAGAGAGTAAATCTATTGAAAAACACTTTTTAACTCAAATTACTTGGCCAAACCTTTTGCTAAATCAATTAGGAATTCCCTTCCTAAAATACTAGTGATCATCTTGATGTTGTGGCTTGTATTCTTGAATCATTTGCATCAAATCATCATGATCATCATCAAAACATCAAAGTCATTTGCTTCTACAATCTCCCCCTTTTTGATGATGACAATATAAGTCCTGAAATCAAGATTCAAGCAAACAATGTATATATATAAAATTTGCGTTTACTCCCCCTATGTTTTGGAATTGATGATCACTTGATTTCTAACTTTTATCACTTGATTTCTAAGCTTTTTGATCATCATCAAAACACCAAACATCTTCTACAATCTCCCCCTTTTTGATGATGATAATCCCTGAAATCAAGACAAGCTATATACAAGATGATAACACGTTCACACAACCCTTACTCCCCCTATCTTTTGGCATGTATGCCTAACTTAACTTAATGATAAATTTCTAATTGATAATTGATTTCTAACCCAAGTTCTCCTCTCAAGTTCTCTCCCCCTTTGGCAACATCAAAAAGAACTAAGCAACATAATCAATAACCAAACAGAGCCAAACATTAAACCAAAATAAATCCATACATTGGCATAACCAACCAAAGTATTAATAATAATAGTGCAAGAGTACTATAACTAGAGAAACAAAAAGCCAAATACATGGCGATAAAACAAAGTACTAATAATACTTAATTACTAATAAGACTTAGTCATAATAATAACAATTTAGCTAAGAGGATGATGGAGGCGATGGTGGTGGATCAAAGCAAGTACGGATGAAAGAGACATCTTCTTCAACTTGTGTGAGGCGAATATCCATGCCGGCAAAGCGTGTATCCAATGAGTCGAAACGTTCATCAATATAAGAACGAAGACCTCGTAATTCGGTAAGGACTTCATTCAGGAGTGCTGAATCTTCACGCTGAGGAGGGGGCGAAGGAGTACGCTCATCTTGAGGAGGGAGTGCGTCTTTCTTCAGCCATTGACCATTCCGATCCTTACGGTAACCAAAGGAAGTCACAGCACCAGCACCAATTGCAAAGGAACGCTTGACTTGAACAAATGGCTCATCATCAAGCGGAATTTGAAAATGACGCAGAAATAAAGTGATCAACTATGGATAAGGTAGAGGTGCATTGGCCCGTAATGCCTTATGCATTCAGTACCGAACCAAATGGGCCCAGTCGATCTGATGACCAGTGAGAAAAGCCCACATCAGAATCAAATCCTCCTCAGAGGCTTGTGCTAAATTTGAAGATCGGGGAAGCAAAATTCTAACAATTATATAGTGCATGATGCGATTATCAAAAGTTAATGATCCGGCCAGCAATTTACCGGTTATTTCAGCCTGATCATTGCAGACCATGCGGCGAGCATCATGACTAGAATAATCAAATTTCCAGTCATCAACAATGGTGCCCTCAAAAGGTGCACCTTGACTGGGTAAATGAGTTAAAGAAAAGAATAAGGACTGATCAATGATCATAGGAATACCATGCACCTCAGAGGAAATAATGTCGTCCTGAATTTTCAAATTGCAGTAGAAGACCTTTACAAGTTCAGGATAATGTGGCAGTTTTAATGACATGAAATCAACAAGGCCAGAATTTTGAAACACTTGATAGCAATCAAACGTTTCATCATTAAAGAATTCTACGTCTAGGTACTTAGGGTCTAAAATGATCCTAGAAGAAAATTGAGAGAGGTACCGTAGACGTTGATCATCGAAAGAAAACAATGTGGATGATCTTGGAGATGATAAAGATGGATGAATAGGTGCTGTGGATGCTTCAGATGGCCCGTGGCGACGATGGGCAGCAGCAGCGGCGGTGGAGGATGATCCCTTTCTCTTCTTCGATGGCTCTGCCATTTGATGAAGTTTTAGTGGATTTTAATCGGTGGAAGTGAAAGAGGAGTGAAAAAGAGGAAGATTAGGCTTTACGGGGCGTGATTTGGTGAAGAATTGAGTGAGATACGAAGATTTGAAGTTTTAGGTATGGAGGAGGCGTGAGAGGAGGCCGTGGTTGCGCAGCAGCTCTGATTTCGTGAGTATTTATAGACGAGGACGAGTTGTAATCGATTACAAGGCTTGGTAATCGATTACAGGAGTAATGAGCCTTCTGGTAATCGATTACAGGATGTTGTAATCGATTACAGGCTGCTTGTTCTTGTGTAATCGATTACAATGATTGGTAATCGATTACCAGAACATAACCTAGGCTAGTTTCTTAAAAAAATATCTATGTCTATGCTAAATACATCTAATATGATTAATCATCAATACTAAGCACTTAAATCAATCATTCAACTATAAAACACACAGGAATACATCAATTCTATCATAATAACAAGAATTTAAACATAATCAATCAAAGTAACATATAAACAATCAATCATAAGAGTAAATTAAACAATCAATCATAAAACTTTACCTATCCAAATCACTAAGGTCTAAAAGTCCTAATTCTCTTCTTATTGAAAAGAATATATCCTTTAGGAGAGGTTTTGTAAAGATATCAGCGAGCTGATTCTTTGTATCAACAAACTCTAGCAAACAATCTCCCTTTAGAACATGGTCTCTTAGAAAATGGTGCCTAATTTCTATATGTTTCGTTCTAGAATGTTGTACAGGGTTTTTGGATAGATTTATGGCACTAGTGTTATCACATATAATAGGTATTCGATCAAGAAGGATACCATAATCAGATAATTGTTGTTTCATCCATAAAATTTATGCACAACAACTGTCGGCAGAGATATATTCCGCTTCAGTAGTGGATAAAGCAACACTGTTTTGTTTCTTACTATGCCATGAGACAAGAGCGGATCCAATGAATTGACAAGTTCCACTTATGCTTTTTCTATCAGTTTTAGATCCGGCAAAGTTAGAATCAGAATATCCTATTAAGTTACAAGTTAAGTTCTTAGGATACCATAATCCTAAATTTATTGTACCTAATAGATATCTCATGATTCTCTTAACTGCACTCAAATGTGATTGTTTGGGGTTGGATTGAAACCTAGCACACATGCATACACTAAACATAATATCAGGTCTACTAGCAGATAAATAGAGAAGAGATCCGATCATACCTCCATACTGTTTCATGTATATAGATTGACCAGATTCATCTTTATCTAAGTAACAACTAGTGCTCATCTGTGTAGCCATGTGTTTTGCACTTTCCATCCCAAATCTTTTGATCAATTCCTTGCAGTACTTGGATTGATTGATGAATATATCTTCTTGAGTTTGCTTGATTTGTAATCCCAGGAAGTACTTTAGTTCTCCCATCATTGACATTTCAAATTCACTTTGCATATCAAGGGAAAACTCCTTGCACAATGAATCATTAGTAGATCCAAAAATTATATCATCAACATATATTTTAACCAACAAAATATTATTATGCTTTCTCTTTATGAACAATGTGGTATCCACTTTTCCTCTAGAAAATTCTTTTTCTAGGAGAAAATTACTTAAACGTTCATACCACGCCCTAGGGGCTTGTTTCAAACCATAAAGAGCCTTTTGCAATTTATAAACATGATTTGGTTTATCTGGGATTTCAAAACCTGGAGGTTGTTCAACATATACTTCTTCTTGAATTAAGCCATTTAGAAAAGCACTTTTAACATCCATTTGATAGAGCTTAAAATCCATTATGGATGCATATGCTAAGAGCATTCTAATGGCTTCTAATCTTGCAATTGGAGCATATGTTTCTTCATAGTCTATTCCCTCTTCTTGATTATACCCTTTTGCTACTAACCTAGCCTTATTTCTAATAATTATGCCATGTTCATCTAATTTATTTCTAAAAACCCATTTTGTTCCTATGACAGGATAATTTTCAGGTTTTTCTACATAACTATATAAAAAAAAATATCAATGAAAATCAAATATTTAAGGAGTAAACAAGCATCAAAACTCACTCAAAAGTTAACAAAAGTCATCAAAGTAATCAATCAAAGATCATCAAAGTAATCAATCAAAGACAAGTGACCTGTTTGTATCATTTGATATTACTTGTTGGGCTTGTTGGTCAAAATGGCCTTTGTTTGTTGAATAAACTTTGATGCATGCCATGTGTTTGGGGAAATTGCTATCAATGTATCGCTTTTGCTCTTCTCCGTTTTCATAGTCTTTTATCATGATACCCAGATTTATGATTTTATTTTTCTGAATCACTTGAAGAAATTTTTTTTTTCCTTCCCAAGTGATCTATGTTTTCTTTTCTTTCTTTTCTTTGAGATTCCTCTTGTCGGGTTTTTCAATTCTTCTTTCAAAGAGAAGATAATCGGATCTTATGTGCCCAGGTTGATTACTTTCATAGCATGATGGGGCTAAGGAGGAGTCTTCTTCTTTCTTCTTTGTATTGATGTTTGATTTCCTTTTATTTCTTTTGTTTCTCAGAAGTTTATTGAACCTTTTCACAAAGAGTCTGAAATCATCATCTTCTTCTTCTGTTTCAGTCAAGTCCTTTTTGTCACTTTCTTTTTTAATAAAAGATAATGAGGCTCTGAGTGCTATTCCTTTTCTCTTTATATCATTCTCTTCATGTTGATAGAGTCTCATAAGTCCCATTTCATGTTCTTGAAGTTTTCCAAAGAGAGTGGCAAGAGATATATTAGTGAGATCTCTTGATTCTGCAATTGCTGTTACTTTTGGTTGCCATTGCCTGCTTAAATATCTCAACACTTTGTTAATAAGATCTTCATTAGGAAATATTTTTCCCAATGATGCAAGATGATTAACTATATGAGTAAATCTCTTTTGCATATCTTCTATGGTCTCATATTGAAACATTTTGAATAGTTCATATTCATGTGTGAGAGTGTTTATTCTAGATCTCTTGACATCAGTTGTGCCTTCATAGATTACTTGCAATGTATCCCACATTTCTTTGCATTTTTACAATTTGAGACTCTAAAAAATTCATCCATGCCTAATGCAGAAGTGATTATATTTTTGGCCTTTAAATTGTATTGAACCTTTCTTCTTTCATCATCATTCCATTCTTCTCTTGGTTTTTCTATAGTTGCATTTCCCACTACCTTTGTAGGAATAAAAGGACCAACTTCAATGGCATCCCATATATTTAAATCTATGGCCTCAATAAGGATCTGCATTCGGGTTTTCCAATAGTAATAACCCTCACCATTGAACATAAGAGGCCTATTAATAGAATTTCCCTCAAGAAATGGAAAGTTGGATGAGGCCATTTCTATTCTTGAAGTTTTTAAACTTTATACAAGAATCCTGCTCTGATACCACTTGTTAGACAAATGGCCTCAGTTATCTTAAGAAGGGGGGCTTGAATTAAGATAACAAGAACTATTCCCCAATTTAAAATTTCGCTCTCTCTTTTTAGATTAACAATGCACCCTTAACATGAATTACTCAAAAGACAATTCAGAATAAACTTCTTTAAAGGCAAAAGATAAATAGCAATAAATAAAAGAAGTTTAAGGGAAGAGAGAAATGCAAACTTGATTTATACTGGTTCGGTCACTTCCTGTGCCTACGTCCAGTCCTCAAGCAACCCACTTGAGATTTTCCACTCTCTTTGTAAAATCCTTTTACAAAGTCTGAATCACACAGGGACAACCCTTCCCTTGTGTTCAGGAATCCTTTACAACAAGAGACCCTCGGTCTCTTAACCCCTTTTCAGAAGTAAAAAGAAAAGAAGAAGAAATCTCTCTTGAAAGAGACGGATTGTACAATGAAGATCAATCACAATTCCTTATTTGAATATGCAAGTGTTTGACCAAGGAATCTTTGAGAGGATAAGACATTTCAATTTAGAAAAACTCTCTTAATCTTTTGAGAGGATAAAACTTTTTGGGCAATCAAAAAACTCTCTCTCAATTCGTGTTTCCAAGTCACATATAAATAGACCTTTGATGGCCATTCATAAACCATTTGAATAGATGTGACTCTTGAAAGTTATTTTTTGAAAATCTCCTCTGGTAATCGATTACAATATTTGTGTAATCGATTACAGGCTTTAATATTTGAATTAAAACGTTTATTAACTGCTGGTAATCGATTACCAATATGGTGTAATCGATTACACAGTCTAAAATTTGAATTCAAATATTTAGTAGCTGTTGTAAACCATTTTTTGCCACTGGTAATCGATTACATCCTCTGTTAATCGATTACCAGAGAGTAAATCTCTTGAAAAACACTTTTTAACTCAAATTACTTGGCCAAACCTTTTTCTAAATCAATTAGGAATTCCCTTCCTAAAATACTAGTGATCATCTTGATGTTGTGGCTTGTATTCTTGAATCATTTGCATCATTTGCATCAAATCATCATGATCATCATCAAAACATCAAAGTCATTTGCTTCTACAGAATAAGCCAAGGAAGAAGGAGCTTCACCACCAAGAATTGCCTTGGATAAGAAGCTTGAAGAGGATGCTTTAATGGAGGAAAAGAAAGAGAGAAGGGGGGAGCACGAAATTGAAGGAATAAAAGAGGGAAAGAAGTGGAACTTTGAAGTGTATCTCATAAGACTTTCATTCATCAAAGTTACAACAAGTGTTACACATGCTTCTATTTATAGACTAGGTAGCTTCCTTGAGAAGCTTTCTTGAGAAAACTTCCTTGAGAAGCTTCTTTGAGAAAACTTCCTTGAGAAGCTAGAGCTTAGCTACACACACCCCTCTAATAACTAAGCTCACCTCCTTGAGAAGCTTCCTTGAGAAGATTCCTAAAGAAGCTAGAGCTTAGCTACACACACCCCCTATAATAGCTAAGCTCACCCCCATGCCAAAATACATGAAAATATAAAAAGAGTCCCTATTACAAAGACTACTCAAAATGCCCTGAAATACAAGGCTAAAACCCTATACTACTAGAATGGCCAAAATACAAGGCCCAAAAGAAGGAAAAACCAATTCTAACATTTACAAAGAAGAATGGATCCAACCTTGACCCATGGGCTCAAAAATCTACCCTAAGGTTCATGAGAACCCTAGGGCCTTCTTTAGTAGCTCTAGCCCAAGCCTCTTGGAGTCTTCTATCTAATACCCTTGGGGGTAGGATTGCATCATATTCCTTCAAATATAGACTATTAAAATTAATTTACTTAGCTTTATAATTACGTTTATATATCATTACTCTATTTATTAAAATTTCATCTTTAATTATATATAATTTCCATAAAAAAAGTATAAGTTATGTGATAATTTTATAAATATATAAACAATAAAAATTTTAACATAAATATTATCATAAATTTATAAATAAAATATGTGTCTATATAAGTTTGATTTCAATTAAATTGAATTTTTTCCTAAAAACAAATCCAAAATTTACTCTAATCTAATAAAAAGTTTAAGTTATTAGATTTTCAGTTTTTTCAATTTTTAAATTATTTTTTTAATTTTCATTAAATTGGATTGGTCATTATAAACACTATAGTAGTGTGTTTGGATGGAGCAATTCAGTAAGGGAATTCATCTCTTCATGAAATTGAAAAAGATTCATGATAAAATAACTTATTTGGATAGAATATTTGAAAGGAGCTTTAATTTTTGGTATTTTTATGAATCATTTTGATCGACTAAAATAGTGAGATTTCAAATTCTCTCAAAAATAAAGAATTTGAAATTCTTTTTTTGGAGCTGCTCACTCAAACTCACATTATTGCTCATGATTCTTTCTTGCTCAACACTTGCAACTACGGGTGACCAAATTTTTTATGACCGACATTGACATAAGTTATTTTTCACTGACATTGGCCAAGGTTTTTTCAGTTAGAATTTTTTGTATGATATCAACCAAAGCTATTTTTTGCCGATATCAGCTAAGATTTTTTTTAGATGATGTTGGTTAGGGTTTTTTCTCACTAACGCCAGTCATGAGAATTTTTTGCTAACATCGGTCAAGGATATTTTTTGGTCGTTGTCGTCCTGGTTTTTTCAGTTGATGCTGACCAATGATTTTTTTAGTGGACATCGGCTAGATTTTTTCTACTAACATCGGTCATGACTAACATTTGAGTAGACACGTGCTAGGATTTTTCAGCCGACATGAGCTAGGTTTTTCCAGCCAACATCAGCTAGGGTTATTTTTCAGCTGATGTTAACTAGGGTGTTTTGGCTTATGTCAAATAAATTTTCTTAAACGACGTTGGTTAGGATTTTTTTTGCTAACATCGACTAGGCTTTTCTACTAACATCAGCCAAAGTTATTTCTTAACCACATTAGCTAGGGTTTTTGGTTGATGTTGACTAGTTTTTTTTCTGCTAACACTAGCTAGGTATTTTTGATCGACATCAAACATGATTATTTTTAGTCGACGTCGACTAGGTTCTTTCAGTCGACATCCACTAGAGTTTTTTCGGTCGACATCGGTCAGAGCTATTTTTTAGTCAACATCAGCCAATGTTATTTTATAGCCTATGTTGGCTAGGGTTTTTTGTCCGACATTGATTAGGGTTATTTTTTAGCCAACTTAGACTAGGGATTTTTCAACCAACGTTGACCAATGATGTTTTTCAATCGAGGTCGGATAGGTTCTATTGGTCGACATCGACTTGTTATTTTTTAGTCGATGTTGGGTAGAATTTTTTTGTCAACGCCTGTTAGGGTTTTTAAGGTCGATGTTGGTTAGTAAGGGCTATTTATCGACTGAAAAATCCCCATAAGGCATCAACCAAAAAATCTTAAGCCGACGTTGGCTAAAAATAGTCTTGGTCAATGTCGTTTGAAAAGGCCTTAGCCGATGTCGGCCAAACAAACCCTAAGCGGCGTTGGTAAAAAAACCTAGTCAATATCGGCAAAAAAAATAGACTCAACCAACGCTAGCCGAAAAATAATCCCGACTGACGTCAGCTGACAAATATTTCTGGATACTTTGACAAAATAAACCCTATTTGATGTCAATCAAAAAATAGTCAGCTGAAAAATATCACTAGTTGTGGTCAGACAAAACAACCCTAGTTAAAATTATCAATATTTTGTATTTTTAAATTATTATAAATTGAAAAATATTTTTAAATTAATATTTTAAAATTAGATCGTATTTGTTTTCTATAAAATTTAATATAGAAATTTCATCTATTTAAAATATAAAATTAAAATTTTGCATATGAAAAAAATTAAATTGTCTTATCCAAACAAAAAATTTAAAATTAAAAAAATTTAAATTAATTTATCCAAACAAAACATCTAAAGGATAAAAGAAATTAAAATCAACACAATTCAAATTGCAAACTTTTCAAATCTCTTAAAATTTGGCATTTACGATCCAAACACAAGTTGTTCACCTAGGAGTAGGTGGGATTAGCCAAGTGTTCACTAGTGAATAGGCCAGAGCCTCACGGATTTTGTGTCACTCCAAAGAGAGAATCCGTGATTGCATCGTACAACTCCAACAGAAAAATAGCCTCCTCCTTATACGTGGCTTGTTAGCCGCGTACCTGGGAACCTCAAACTCTTAACTGTTTCCATTCACCAGAAAAAGAACACCGCAACCCTCTCCGCCTGTGTTTCTTTTTATTTCTTTCTCATCTTTCTTTCTTCTTCAATCCATCGTTTCTCTTCAATGGATCCCACTCGAGCTTTTGTAAAGAGTGTCAAGCGTGTCGTCGTCAAGGTCTCTTTCGTTTCTTAATCACACAACGTACTCTGTTTCGTACAGAGGAAACCTAGAAAACAATTGTTCTTCATGTTTTTAAGCTGATGTCACGTGTGCATGGAAGGGGTGGCTCTGATTGGATATTTTTACTATTAACAAGGTTTTAAATATTAGTGGCAATGGTTGTATTGTGGTTTTGCCGTGTTTGTTGATATGGTGGCAGCCAATACAGTCGAGGGACAGTTAAAAAATCTTGATGTTATAATTCAAATCACAGTTGCAGACTGTTTTTAATAACCTTGACTATTAATATATTTCATAGGTGAACTAGGAAAATGAGATCTACTGGAAATTGTCACTTTTATTGAACCAAATCAAATTGGATTTTTCCTCTTACTTTTACATGTGTGTTACTAATCAACTAGCCCTGCTAATCAGTATCCTAAGACAATGGTTAAAGAATCAATTTGAATAAAAAAAATTCATTTTTTAAGATGGCATTAGGATAGCATTAGAAATCACAATAGAATGTAGTGGTACATTTTTTTAATAATTTTATTTTTATTTTTGATTTCTTAACTGGTGCATGAGGACATGGTTAGCATCTTCCTTGACTATTTTTTATTTCTTAACCTGATGGCGCTGCTTAACATTTTCCTTGATTAATTAGTATATTATCAGTGAAACTATTTTTTTTTCTTATATCATTCTTTAAGTAACCTTTAGTTTTTTTCTCATACTTTGAAGGTTGGAACAGCTGTGGTTACTCGTAGTGATGGAAGATTAGCATTGGGAAGACTTGGAGCTCTCTGCGAGCAGGTATAAGCATTTTGCCCTGTTAAACCAGAATAGCATTTATATCACTTTAATTTAATTTCTATGCATTTAGTACATTGTCATCCTCTAAGAAATCACTACTTTTTAATTAGTTAATACAAAAAGTTGGCAATTGTAAAAAAAATTGTGTATTTAAATTAAATTCATATAAGAAGACCTCTAAAGATAACAATTAACATCCATCTATTCATATCATGAACGCAAACTTGTATCTGAATAGCGTATAAACAAAATAGCAGATCCGAATCCAGCAAAATACCCCAATATTTTATTCTAATGTTTTTTTCTGTATTTATACATAAAAAAAATTACATGAATAAAGGAATAGGGTGAATAGATGGAGCTGAACTAACAAAATTTTCTTGTGTTTGGAGTTCTTCAATGATCATGTAGTTTTTGTTGTAACTGAAAGCTATGTTTCCTGCAGCTTAAAGAGCTAAATAACAACGATTATGAGGTTATATTAGTGACTTCAGGAGCAGTCGGTCTTGGCCGGCAAAGACTAAGATATCGAAGATTGGTCAATAGCAGGTTTTTGTAATTTCTCTTTTTCTGTAGCAAATACACAATTTTCAAAGACATGCATGGATCTTTTCGCTTTCTGTTAATAGTTAGTACATACTTTCGTTGTTCGAATCCGGAAACAGCCTCTTTGCATATGCAAGGGTAAGGCTGCGTACAATATCCCTCCCCCATACCTTCGCATAGCGAAGAGCCTCTGGGCAATGGGGTACGAAGTTTTTTTATACTTTCGTTGCATCAATTTGTAAAGTTTGGTAGGTGAGGTTCCTAAGAAATAATAATTTTTTCATGCAATATAAAACTGAAGAGAAAAAAAATATATCAGCCTTAATCATTGATTTGTATCTTGTATCAAACAGAACAGAAAAGTTGTGGTGCAATTGTAAAATCATTGTGTTTGAAGAAGTAATTCAACTTTTTCATTGCCCCCTCCGAGCATGCTTCCTTTTGTAGTTTTGTTCTTTTTTGAAATGTTAAAAGAGCATCAATATGAGTTTGTGCAAACTGTTAAGCCGTATAGCATTGAGAAGGAACTTGTGCAAACTTTTTCAAGTTTCTATCAACATGAGCTTGGTAGAGTTTTGAGGGTCAGAGGAGGAAAAGAACCTAAGATAAAAAAGGTTTGTTTGTTATGCAGCTTTTCAGATCTTCAAAATCCACAAGGAGATCTTGATGGGAAAGCATGTGCAGCTGTTGGACAGAGTAGTCTCATGGCTCTCTATGATATCATGTTTAGTCAGGTGCACACTAAATTAAGTTGTGCATTCAATATGTCCCTAATCTTGAGTTTGTATGTTTTGCCATAATACATTAGCAGGTGTTTTATTAATCTAATTGCTTCCTCTATATTGATGTGGTGATATATCATTTGCTTGGTGCAGCTTGATGTAACTTCATCACAACTTCTTGTGAATGATGGGTTTTTTAGGGATACGGCTTTCAGAAAACAACTTTCAGACACTGTGAGCTCGTTATTAGATTTAAGGGTTATCCCCATCTTCAATGAAAACGATGCTGTTAGTACTAGGAAGGCACCCTATGAGGTATTGTGCTTCCTTGCACAAATTTACCTTTGTGAAAATATACTCTTTTTTTCTTTAAAAATATTAGTTTGATTTTGTTGGTCTTGTGACATTGAATTATTACCTTTAAGGGCAAGAACTGTCTGCAGGATTCTTCTGGTATTTTCTGGGACAACGACAGTTTGGCTGGTCTATTGGCTTTGGAACTTAAAGCTGACCTCCTTGTTCTATTGAGTGATGTTGAGGGTCTTTATAGTGGCCCTCCATCTGACCCCAAGTCAAAGTTAATTCATACATATGTAAAAGAAAAGCATCAAAGAGAAATTACTTTTGGAGAAAAGTCAAGATTGGGAAGAGGGGGTATGACTGCTAAAGTTAATGCTGCTGTTTGTGCTGCTTATGCTGGCACACCTGTGATTATTACTAGGTACCTTCAATTTTAAGCTGAGATTTTTCATAATATAAGAAAATGTTGACACTGACAAAGGAAAATGTTGACATTGAGACTGTTTAACTACTTTTCATTTCACTTTAGAACCGACATACCCGGAGACAGACATTGTTTTAATTAATTTTGTTTTGACTATTGGAGAGTTGTTAACTACTCAATTCCCCAAGTCGTAAAATTGTTGGCAAAGCACCAGGAATAAAATGGAAGATTAAAATCTCATACCAACTGGCTTGTAAAGGATTTTTATCCTTTCTTGGTTGTGAAAAGGTTATGGATAACCATCCAGTTGGTCTGACAACGCTTTGTAGATATTCCACTAACTTCATGAGATCATGTCCATTCCATACTCATTTCCCTTGTTTGTTAATTGGAAAAGGAAAAAAAAAAAAGACTGCGTTGTAACTCTCCAGTTCAAGTGATGAAAATATATTCAGATTTCTGTTGTAAGCAATTTTCAGTCTTCTACTGATGAATGAGTTCACCTGCGTACAAGCATGTGTATGGAATTTTGCATTTTTTCTGACTTCAAATTGCATTTCAACCTCCTTTGAAGTGGCTATGCTACAGACAACATCATACGAGTGCTTCGAGGAGAAAGAATTGGTACTGTCTTTCACAAAGATGCTCATTTGTGGACCAGCATAAAGGAAGTGAGTGCTCATGAAATGGCAGTGGCAGCACGTAATAGTTCTAGACGACTTCAGGCAAGTAAAGTTGCATATTTAAAATGTGAATAGAAGGGTTCACTTTCATTAATTTCTTTAAGTATCAGCAATTTAATCTATACTAATTTCTTTTTGGTTATTGCCAAGAAAATGAATGCAGATAGGAAGTCTCGTGGTATTATATAATTGGTGCTTCTGGTTTCAGGTCCTAAATTCTGATGAAAGGAGGAAAATATTGCTGGCAATGGCTGATGCATTAAAGAATAATGAAAGTGTGATAAGGCTTGAGAATGGAGCTGATGTTGCTGATGCAGAGGAGATGGGATATGAGAAAGCACTTATATCACGTTTAACCCTGAGACCTGAGAAGGTAAGAGCTTTATTGTTTACTTAGTGAAGTAAAAAATTGAAAGACAACTTGCCCAGCTTTTTGTTAGTGTCATGTCCAAATAACGCCTACTGACCTACTGTAAACTTGTCAAAGCAGGTTGTGTGAAGTTTTCTCTTTGATTGAGCTTGTCTGACCTTGGTTTTTGTATTTTTCAGATCTCTAGTCTTGTAAAGTCTGTTCGCATGCTAGCTGAGATGGAAGAACCCATTGGTCAGATCTTAAAGAGAACTGAGGTCAAAACCCCTTATATAATTATGTTAATACTAGCTAGCATATAAGTAACACATGAAATTGTTTCTATGATGTTTTAACATTCAACAAATGTAATATATTTTCAACATTTGACTTTTGCTGTTATTCAATAACAAATTCTAGAAAATGTTATCAAAACATGCATCCTATTACTGGCATTCATTTTGGCAATTCTGATTACTGCTCTGTGTCCAGCTAGCAGATAAACTCATCCTGGAGAAAATATCATGTCCTTTGGGTGTACTCCTGGTTATATTCGAGTCTCGACCAGATGCCCTTGTTCAGGTTAAGAGACCCTATTCCTTCTCATTTGTAATTCATTCTACATCTTCATTAAAAAGGTCAAATATATGAGCAACAAGTAGAGATCTATTATTTTGAGTCTAGTGATACTAATCAAGTTTTGAAAATTTGTTTAGTGTATTAAGATAGTTGTTGAAATGCATTAATAGATAGCTGCATTGGCCATTCGAAGTGGAAATGGTCTATTACTTAAAGGAGGAAAGGAAGCCAAACGATCAAATGCAATCTTACACAAGGTTTGTAAAATTTATCATAGACCAGGTTTTTTTTATCTGATTAATCCAAATAAGAATTGTCTGTAGTATTTTTCCCATAATTTTAATTTATAAATATGTTTTCATCTTTAGTTTCATCATTATTGTAGGTCATTACTTCAATTATTCCAGATACAGTGGGTGACAAACTCATTGGGCTTGTGACTTCAAGAGAACATATTCCAGATCTGCTCAAGGCAAGTAAAATTCCTAAAATTTATTTGTCTGAAATGATTTTCAACTAATTATACTTTGCCACAGCTTGATGACGTGATAGATCTTGTGGTCCCCAGAGGCAGTAACAAACTTGTTTCTCAAATCAAGGATTCCACAAAGATTCCTGTTCTTGGTCATGCTGGTAATATATGATTTACATTTCCTATTTTTGATTGATATTTCAAAGTAGGGTTTTATTAAATTGTTATTTTTGTCATGCAGATGGAATATGTCATGTATATGTAGACAAAACAGCTAATATTGATATGGCAAAGAAGATTATTAGGGATGCAAAGATTGATTACCCTGCAGCCTGCAATGCAATGGTAATTTTACATCCCCTGGAATGCCTCCTCTAATGCATGTTCATCTACATCCATATCTTCGTTTGAGTTTTCTTCATTTGCCATTCATTATGTAAATCGAATCTATAGAGTCAGCTTAATACAATATTGTGTGCTGATGTTCTTAGGAAACACTTCTTGTACACGTAGATTTGTCAAGGAATGGTGGACTTGATGAACTTGTTGCTGAACTCCGACATGAAGGTTTGGCCTTGGTTGTTGCAAATAAATTTATGATGAACAAAACATGCATTCAAGTTGGAATTTTATATTTTCTTTTTTTAAATCCTTTTTAGCTTCTATTTTGAACACCCTTTACATAATTAGATGAAATTTTGATATTATAAATATTGGTGCTTATTTCTTCTTCTTTACATTTAGTCGGATTGTTTTTTTCTGAAAACTAATGAGTATTCTGTGCACTGAACTTGTCTTTTTAAATTTAGTTTCAATGTTTGCTTTTTTTAAGGAAATTTTTGTTTCAATGTTAAAAAAATAACTGCAACTTAAGAGAGAATGCATTTAAAATCAAAAAGAGAAAACATGTTTCATAAGTAATTAAAAGAAAACTTCAATTAAAAGGTGAACTGTAATCATATATAATTGGTGATCGTTTTTTTCTGACTTCTGAGGGTTATCGGTTTCAGAGTTTATGAAACTGAATTAATCTCATTCTATTTATTTCAATGAAGTATTTTTCTTTTCTAAAAGATTACTAGGATATGGATGGTCTAGACCATGCTGCTAAACTGGAAAATATGTACAATAGGGATAACATGACTGCTGTAAATTATCAATTTGCAGGCGTTCAATTATATGGTGGACCAAGAGCCAGTTCCTTATTAAAGATTTCTGAAACACACTCTTTCCATCTGGAGTATAGCTCACTGGCTTGTACAATTGAAATAGTGGATGATGTATTTGCTGCCATTGAACACATACATCACAATGGAAGGCAAATTCAAGTTCCCCTACAAAATCTATGTTTTGATTCTCTATATCTTAAAAATCTATTTCTTTCCTGTTTCTGCAGTGCTCATACTGAATGCATTGTTGCAGAAGACTCTGAAATTGCCGAAGCTTTCTTAAGTCAGGTTGACAGGTAAAAGTAGATTTTTTTTTCAGTAACCTTGTTTGATCCTTTGCTTCCAGTGTCAAGTTCCAAGAGATACTGCAGCCCTGCAGTAATTTTTCTGAACAGCTAACCTCTTCAGCTTCTAAAATTTGGATGTCATTTTTATTGGATATTACATTTGTCACAAAGTCTAATTCTTTATATTTGTTGCTTTCATTGGGTTCCATGCTTTCTACTACAGAGGCAGTTTAGTTGTGTGGCTTGTTCCATCTGTTCACTAATTAAAGTAGAAATGTAAATGTTAACGTAATATGTTATGGATATTTATACCTCACTTTTTCTCTACTGTTTTTATTTTATTTGGATTTGGATCCTATAATGTGTTCGATACACTTTTAGAGAGTAAAGTGTGAGGTTGATAACTACTGATAAAAAAGAAAAAGAAACGAAACCAATAGTATAAAATAGTATATGCAAAGAGTTAACAGAATTTTAGGAACCATGAACATAACATTTTCACATATATGAAGATGTTTTGATCAAATCAGGATGGATAAGATCAAGAATGAGATCATTAGGAAGAAGGTTGGAGTGGTGTGTATGGAAGACAAGAAAATTATTCTCAAAAGGTGCATGGTAAGACGAGAAAGAAAACCACTTAGGTAAACCACATGGTTGAAAACATAATGTTGTGTTCAAGGGGGGAGAACCAAGCCACTTAAGGGCTCCCACTGTCAACCAATTTTGATACCAATTGATAAGCATCCAAACACTTGGGGAAGCTCTCCCTTAAAAGCATAGCTGTAGGGGAGAGAACCGTCACTTAAGCATTCCACCGAGCATCCTATACTACTCGATATTGGACTTAGGCACTGCATAATACCCAAGCCCTACAAAATAATTTCTTGAAAATCTTCAGTTTTGCTTCAAACGTGCATTGAGGTCACTTATCATATTTCATTTGGACATACTTCCTTTAACAGTAAATAGCATTCCTGCTTCATTGTGTTTCTATGCATAAATATGAATAAATTTAGTCTAGACTTGATATTGATGTCAGAGGAATATACATTTTTGCTTGATTCTCAAACAGTGCTGCTGTATTCCACAACGCAAGTACAAGGTTTTGTGATGGAGCTCGGTTTGGCCTTGGTGCAGAGGTGGTGTACTTTCCATAAGCTTATTGTAATAATTAGCAGCACAGTTATTCAAATTTTCTCAACTGTTTTTGGCTTTATTGTTGATCAGGTTGGAATAAGCACAAGCCGACTTCATGCCAGAGGTCCCGTCGGAGTCGAAGGGTTGTTGACAAATAGATGGTATGGAATTCTCCAATGCCTTTTGGTTTTCATTTTATTCAAAGAAAATACAAAATGAACAAACATTTGCAATTATTGATGAATTTGCTAGCAATTGTTCTTGAAAAATTTTGTGTTACATTTATGTTCTTTTTACTTAATCATTCAAGCATTTCTAGAAATATAGTTTTAAACGCTGTACTATTTTAAATTGTACACTATATCATACACTTTATCGCAGGATATTGAGAGGGAGTGGGCAGGTGGTAAATGGTGATCGAGGGGTCACTTATACTTACAAGGATCTGCCAGTAAAAGCATAAAATGTGCAGGCAGAGATCAGTTTAAGCTACTTAGGATTATTGTTGTTCACCTCATTCAACCAGAAGCAATTTTTCTGTTCTATTTTTCATATACAGAAGTTGCTTCGGTGCGTGCAGTGTATATCTTAACTACCACTTACCCCTTTCCAGGTTTTTTTTCTTACACGGAACATGCTCTGCAGAAATAAAATAAGTGCATGAATTATATTATTTGGCTATATACTGTTTCTTTTATTTATTTATAAAAATACTACTTGGGATTGTGAAACAGCAATGCAGAGCCAAATAGAAATATATATTGTTGACACAGGCCATCTGAAGCGGTGCATATTCTTGTGAAGTTGAATAATCATATTGTTTGCCATGGAATTTGTCCTCTTGTGTACATATTTATAAAAGCCCTGTCTGTAGTTGCACAAGAGCGTTTTCAGTTTCTTTTCATTAAAGGTTTTGTTGTCCAATTGTTCATATGGTCCATGTGACATCCTTTACCCCAACATGTATATAAATAAATAAAAACATATAAAACGCATAATCTAATTAAATCAATTTTATTTAATAAAATCGTAAGTTAATACAGGTTCAAGTTTACAAAAGAACTCATGTTAATTAGCAGAATAAAATAAAATAAAATAAAATGATATGTTTGGAACATCATGTAATTAAAATAAAAAATCATGTCATCACAGGATCTAAAGACATACAAAACACAGGAGTGAGTTATTACATTGCTAAACAAGTAGAGATAAACGAAGACAAGTATAAGTATAACAAGTTCAACTTAGCACAATTCGCATCATTTTACCACTCATTGCATAACATCACTTGTTCCAAGGATTTAATTACAAAATCACATTTCACACCTTCACATTAATTACATGTTCAAAACAAAAAATCTCAAATACAGCACAACATCTCACACTCACACAATTCATTACCCACCATCACGTAGTAAGTCACAATGATCATTACACGAGCGTTATACAACAGATACACTAAGACTCAATCCTATATGCAATGTGGTACCATGTCAGTGAAACACAACACCAAAGTGCCTAGGAGTACATAACAAGACACGCACACAATGGGTATGTCGTCAGGTCACTCTCACTAAGTGAAATCATAAGGTGACTAGTCAAGATCACTTTGTTTTGTGAGAATGCTCCAACCATATGGGAACAATATAGTCTTAAAGGAACACTCAAACCGAGTGTATTTACCCCCAAGACCTAGACTCCAAAGAATTCATTAAGGTCTCCCATTCCTAATTCAAGTTCAACCCCTAAAATAACTTTTGCATGCAGACACTGCTCATGAATTATACAATATTCACAACCTCACTTATTTTCAAACATGTTTAACACAATGCGCTATAATTTAGCACCTCGGGTTCTTAACTTGGAACCCTACACTTTCCTTTTAACACCTCACACATTCCATTACAGTTTAACACCTCAAGTTCCTAATTTGAAACCCTACACTTTTCTTTTAACACCTCGTGCATTGCGCTACAATTTAACACCTTAGTTTCCTAACTTGGAACCTTACACTTTACTTTTAATACCTCACGCATAAACACTTTTCTCCAGGTAAACACCAATTGGATTATTGTATAATTTACAACTCAAAACACAAGTAATACCACATCAAGTATTAACTTCACATTTATTCATAATCATATCCCATGTCCACAATTTAACACCTTCCAACATCACAATCCACCACCACACGTTCACGTGTATCTCACAAATTAACACATGCTCAACTTGTCACTTATAATCGATCTCAATACAATTCATAATATACAAATAATATTACATATATAAACACACCCAATATATAAATAACTGAACACACAAATATTCTAGTCATAAATTTACAAAGTGAAATATAATCAAACAAAGTTACACCAAGGATTCACTAAAACTTTCGAATAGCCTTATAGTTAAATAGACTTTGACCAATTTTAAAGAATAAAAACATGAAACAATATATAAACTCATACTAAATATTAAAACTAAAATAACAATCGAGAATGGCATTCTATTAGTCTATTCTAATTCCAAATTATAATATTAATTCCAAACTATATATATAAAAAAAACCTAAAATGCACGAAAAGGGGAAAAATACAAAATCAATATCTCACTCCCTCTTACGGTAAATCTCTCCTTACTTAATTTCATCAATTCATGCTGATTAGAAAAGACCTAATTTCTAGGTTTCACACTCAACACAAGAACATATCAATTTCACAATAATTTCACATCGGGATATCAATTGATTTGTCAAACAAAGTCAATTCGCAAATAAAAGAATAAGAACAAAATTGAAATTCATAAAACAATCCAAAATAACCCAAAATTTATCCTATAGGGATTCTTGCACATGTCCATTCTAATTCTCAAGCACGAGTAACTCATCTCTTACCTCTAAGAGAGCTCACGTGTGTAGTCTGGCAGCGATAACAACATTTCTAGTAGTTTCCCAAGATTTCTCAAGCTTTTTCCTCTAATTACTCTACTAGGGTTTTCAAGCGTTAAAGAGAAGGAGAATGAATTAGAGTCTTAATTTTACTCTCTCCGGGAGAGGGACATTTCTTTCTCTACAAACATTATTTCACAAATTTCAATTGTGGGAATGTGCAAAAATGAGTTCCAAGGGTGGTGTTTGAATTTCAGGATGATCCAACGGTTAAGGAATCTAAGATCGTAGTTTTAATGGAACAAGTTTGGGTGTATGCAAAAAAATGAGAGAATATTGGGAGGGAAAGAAGAAAAAACAAATTTGGAAGATAAAAAACATGTAAAAATGTATCGTAAATATAAAATTGACATGATATATCTCTATCCATAGTTAAAGTACTTTGAGTTTATTATTTACTATATATTTTACTTTTTCATTAAATAAATAACCAATTAAAATATCATTTATGTTTTAAAACATTATTTTACTCTATTTATTTTTTAATACTATAAAACCCTTATTTTAATTAACAAAAATTATTTAATCTCATTTATTTAATTCTTAAAAACTCTATTAATTTTTAAATAAATTTTTTTATTTATTTTATGAAAAAATGGAATATTACATCTCATGGACTCTATAAAGAGGGCTTGTTTGATGTAGCTACAGCTTTTCTTCTAGAAATTAACATGCTGTATACAGTAGATTCAAGCCATGCAAATGATGATTGATGAATATGTAAAGTGACCCTCAATAATGTATTAGATTGAAGATGGAAGCGGTATCTTCCTTTAGTTGCATATATCTGATGGAACCGTGTTAGACTGTTATTAGATCAGCAATGGCAAGAGTTGGCAATTGATTGCTACTAAAACAAGTGTTGTAGCAATTAAACCATGTGCCAAATCTAGTATTTTAGTTGAAAATGATACGGTGGTGATAAGATTTATACAAGCCCTATTTTAAAAAACAGCCAATATAAAAATTCTGTTTGTTTTTTAATATTGAAAGACTTTTTTATTATTTTTTTGGGTAAGTGAAGCTATTTTTAAAATGATACAATTTTTAGGTGCTTTTGATGTTTTTAGGGCAAGATTGAAATTTTACCTTAATAATTAGTACAATAAAGACGGGCATCAAAAAGTTAATGTTAATTATTGAAGTAAGATGATAATTTTGATTAGAAAAGAGAATAAAAAATACTTGAGGTGTATTTGATTCCCTTCTCACTTTTTCATTTTAAAATTATTATTTTCTAAAACAATTGTGTACTACTCAACAATCAAATTCTCATTCAAAATCTACCAAATTTGGAAAATTGGTTCCAAAACATGTGTTTTAAAAACTCAAAAACAGAAATTGTTGGGAGATGTTGAAAATGATACGGTTGTGATAAGATTTATACAAGGCCTATTTTAAAAAACAGCCAATATAAAAATTCTCTTTTTGCTTTTGAATATTGGAAGACTTTTTTATTATTTTTTTAAGTGAAGTTATTTTTAAAATAACAAATTTTTTAGGTGTTTTTTATTTTTTTCAGGCAAGATTGAAATTTTACCTCAGTAATTAATACAATGAAGACGGACATCAAAGGTCAATGTTGACTATTGAAGTGAAACGACAATTTTGATTAGAGAACTGAATAAAAAAAATACTTGGGGTATATTTGATTCCCTTCTCACTTTTCTTATTTTAAAATTACTATTTTCTAAAACAATTGTGCACTACTCAACAATCAAATTCTCATTCAAAATCTACCAAATTTTTAAAATTGGTTCCAAAACAAGTGTTTTAAAAACTGAAGAGAAACTGTTGGGAGATGTTTTCTCATATTCAGTTTTTATCTACTCAACAATCAATTTTTTATCCCAAATTATTAAATTTTGAAAAAAAAAATCGAATCAAGTGATTTAAAAACCAAAAAAACTGAAATAGTTGAGATGTTTTCTCATCTTCTGTTTTCATATTGTTCAACATCTCCCTCAATTTTACACCCTGCTCTTTGTTTTGCACCACCATCCACTAGCTATTTAAGCAACCTTCTTTAGTTGTATTTTGAATACTAAAAACAGTTTTTGACAACAAAATCAAACACGCCTTTAAAGTACTCTGTCTAAGTTTAATTTAAATCCTTTTTAATATAATAAAAAAGTGTTTCATGTAACATTCTATTTTTCGTAAAAAAAATAAAAAAAAAATATTTTATTTAAAAATAAATAGAGTTTTAGAAAAATAATGTAATTTTTTTAATTAAATAAATAAGGAGAAATAATTTTATTAATTAAAATAATAATTTTAAGGTAAATAAAATAAATATATGTTCTTAAGAAATGCTTTATTTATTTATTTGATAGGGAGTAAAATAGAATTTTTTTTATAAAATGATAAAATGAAGAAAAAATAGAATAAATAATAGATCCTTGGACCATAAATAATGATCTTTCTTTAGAGCTTGGGTACTTAATTGATTCATTTACTTCTATTATGTCAATATTAATTACTACTGTTGGCATTCTGGTCCTTATTTATAGTGATAATTATATGTCTCATGATCAAGGATATTTGAGATTTTTTGCTTATCTAACTCTTTTTAATATTTCAAGGTTGGGATTAGTTACTTGTTCGAATTTGATAGCCTAGTTATAATATGTCTTTACGCTTCCTCTTCCTCTCAATTCCGTTTCTCTTATTCATCTCCTAAAAACCTCTCTTTTTCCCGCTTACACCTAAACCTGTCTCAGTAAAACGATAATATTGGACTCGTTAACTGTTGGATCGTCGTGAAATTTGAACACCATGTTTAGAACTTATTTTTGAAAATACTCACCATTGGAATTTTCAAAATAATGTCTTTGGTGAGGGGAATGTCCATCTCACATAGCTCTTTGTTTTTCCCACATAGACTGAAACCCATCCCAGTAAAACTACGACTTAGACTCTTAACCGTTGGATCGTCGTGAAATTTGAACACCAAGTTCAAAATGCATTGCCACACATCTCCACCATTGGGATTTGCAAAATAATGTCCGTGGAAGGAGAAATTCTCTTTGCATGCATACAGTGAACTAGAGGCTCCAATTCCTTCTTCTTCTCTCTAACGCTTGGAGACCCTAACAGAGCAAACAGAGAAAAAGCTTGAAAAATCTTAGGGAACCGCTAGATACACTGCTATCATGGCTGGACTACACACGTGAGTCCACTTAGAGGTATAGGGTGAGTTTATTGCAATTAGGGTTAGAAGGAGCATGTGCAGAATCCTTAAGGGATCAAATTGGAGTTTATTTTGGAATGTTTATTATGTTGTAATTCTTCATGTATGATTATAATTACGAGATTGTAATATTGAGATCATGAAATTGTGATTAAAATTGTGTGTAAGTGATAAATTGAATATGTGATGAATTATGAAATAACATGTTGCTTTGATATCATAACATTTTTATTGAGATTGAGTATAAGTACAAAGTTGAATATTTTGTGAAATACATGTAAACATGTGATGGTGGATTGTGACGTTGTGATATGTTAAAATTGTGGACATGAAATTCGGTTGTGAATAAATGTGTGGTTAACACTTGATGTGACAATACTTGTGTTGTAAGCTGTGAATTATACAATAGTTCGACTAGTGTTTACCTTGAAAAAAGTGTTTATGCATAGTGTTAAAGGGAAAGTGTAGGATTCCTAGTTAGGAACCTAAAGTGTTAAATTGTAGCGCAATGTGTTAAACGTGTTTCAAACACGAGTGTAAGATCGTGGGTATTGTATAATTGATGAGCAGTGTCTGCGTGTAAAAATTATTTTAGGGGTTGAACCTGATTAGGAAGGTGAGGTCCTAGCGGATTCTTTGAAATCTAGGCCTTAGAGGTAAAGACATTCGATTCGATTGCTTCTTTAAGCCTATGTTGATCCCATATGGTTAGAGCATTCTTGCAAAACAGAGTGATCATGACTGTTCACCTTATGATTTTACTTAGTGAGAGTCATCTCACATACCCATTGTGTGGTGTGTCTTGTTATATACTCTTAAGGGCTCCAGTGTGGTTTTTCACTGACATGGTACCACAATGCATAGTCTTAGTATAAATGTTGCATAACGCCGGTGAATTGTTTATTATGAAATTGATGAATGTTGTTACGTCTTGACTCAAGTGTATGATTCATGTGTAATGTGATTGGTGATTGAAAAATGAATTTTAAATGATAATGTGGTGAAGTAAAGTAAATTGTATTAAGCTGAGCTATGTTATAAAGACTTCTATAATTTATACTCATTATGTCTTTGTTTATCTGTATTTTATTTAGAAATGTGATAACTCATTCTCTATGTGTTGTTTGTGTTTGGATCTTGTGATGATCTCGAACCTTGTGTTCGTGGGATAGATGACTAGGTGAATGACTTTAAAGAACCTCGTGTTAAAGGGCACTAAGACACAATGCTCTAATAGAATGTAACATTGGAGCATAAATTTTTATTTCAATTGCATAATGTTATTTTACTTTATTTTATTCCATTGTTTAACAAAACTTCTTTTGTAAACTTTGACGGCCTTGTTCTGAGCCGAATATATTTTTAATAAGTCTTATTTGATAATAGTGAAGCAAATATGACCATTTTACTCATACAAACTCTTTTATGTTGATTGAATAAAATCATTTTAATTAAATTTCGTAATTTTATATATTTTTTTTATTTATATGTATGTTAATATAGAGGGTGTCACATTTTCAATGCTAAACATTATTTTACAATTGGTATATCTAGTTGTAGCGTTAAGTACTCCAACTGTATGTTTTCACTATCACTATCGGTACATAGAAAGTCAAGATATTCTCTTTCTGGTTATAATTTTATCTTTAGAGTCTATATAAGTGAAATTTGTATTGAAGGGGTACAGGCTGACAGAGTGCTGCTTGAAGCAAAATGAAATGCACTGAGTAGAACTCACCACACCTATGTAGTAAATGTTCTTTAATGTCATGTCTTAGTTATTATCTACTTTTTAATTGGCAGCAAGTTTGAAAAGTTGTTTTCTGTTTGTTTTGCTTCCAATAAAACAATAAATTCATAGATAAAAGTAAAAAATTTACTCAAAGGTCTCGTAAACAATTAAAGAATCGTTCAAATTTTCTTTTGTTCATATGTGAGGATTCACATAAAACCGTAGAGGGGTGATTGTCTTCGGACAATACAAATTTTAAACATTCCTACAATTTGTAATTTTATATCAGTAACAAGAATTCAATGTCAAATTACATCCTGAGCTTTATCAAAAGTAATCTGCATTTCATATTTCTCCATCCCACAATTCTTCAAGACTTTTGTAAGGACTACAAGTTTCATGGACAGCGGATTCATTTCGAAGTAACCTTTGCTGCATCAGACAATAAACAAACTAACAAATGAATAAACTGAAAAAAAAAATGTTGGATGCAATGTGCACAAGAATGAATTATTTGTATGTTTAGAAAGCATTTCAACCTGGTGTATCTGTGATAATTTTGAGAAGAGCTCAGGAGGAAGGCACCAATCAAATAAACTAAGGTTCTCCTTGATCCTAGATTCATTTACACTTTTTGGAAGAACACTGTGACCACTTTGGAGTCCCCAGCGCAATGCCACTTGTGCTGGAGACTTGTGAAGCTTTTCAGCTATTTCAATCAACAGTGGTTCCTTCAAGATTTCCCCCTTTACCCATGATCCAGGAGAGCCTAAAGGACAATATGCCTGCATGGAAAAAATTGTTGGTTGTTAACAAAACACAAGCAACAGAACCTCAATTACAGGATAAGAAAAACATCACTTAGATCAGTTAGAGTAATACTGTGAGATGAACACCGGTAGACTTGCACAAATTGTGAAGCGCAGGTTGCTGCCACACTGGGTGACATTCAACTTGGTTAACTGCTGGTGGAATCTTAGCATATCCAAGCAAGTCTTGCAGCTTCTTAGTTGAAAAGTTGCTCACCCCAATTGCGCGTGCCTGACCTGAGGCAAACAAACCTTCCATTGCATTCCATGTCTCAGGAAGACACAAAGGAGCCATAATCTCAGGGTCCCAACCTCTTGAACCCGGCTTCGTCCTAAATGGCCAATGCATCTTTCACAAAATAATTTATCATCAAATTTCATACAATCATCTCCAGTTGCAGTATCATTGCACAGAGTTTTAAAATCAAGAATCATACAAGATATAAATCAATGTAGTCAAGCTTTAGGTCCTCAAGAGTCCTAGTCAGTGCCTTTGAGACATCTTCAGGTGCACAGTCACTGATCCTGTATGGTTAAAAAATTTAAGGCAACCAGAGGAATTCACAACTCTGAACAGAATATACAACACCAAAGTGGGTTGAGGTTTTATCTTTCTTTCTTGCATTCTAAAATCTTCTTTATAATCAAATAGTAAATGAAATATACAGGTGCTCTCAAGTATGTTAAAAGCGAAATTAAATTAGAATGCAATGTAAAGATTTTTTTATTCTGTATTCAAATCATAGATTGTGATATATTGTAAGCTTATTAACTTTTGTAATATTTACTTTAAAAGCTAAATTTAAGATGATTTTCTAATGAGTTGACTGCATAGAAATCTTTACATTAATGGTTTATGAAAATTAAACTCATCAAAGGCTTGATTGGGAAAAAGTGAGGTCAATTTATCTAAGGTTAAGGATTAGTCGAAAGTATACCATAGCTTTGATGTGATGAACATCTCACTACGCTGTACTACCCCAGTAGAAAATAGTGTTTTCAGAGCCTCCCCTACCTGCATCAAATTTAAGCGTAAGCCTTGCATCAAGAAAGCCAGAACAAACAAAACCAATTATCCCCCCTTCAAAAAACAATATTATCAGACAAAAACAATTTGATTATCATATACCTCTTTTTCATTATCATATATCCTAGCACAATCTATATGCCTGTAACCAGCCTGCACACAGAATTAGGGCAATTTCAACCAAAGCAGAAATTAGCACATGAAGCTCTTTCTCTTGTTACCAAATACTAACTCTCTCTCAATAGAATGAAGATATAAAGACAAAATGCAAAGAAAGCACCTTGACTGCAGCAATAACAGCATCACCCACAACACCTGGAGGAGCTTTCCATGTTCCAAGACCAACCGATGGAATCTTTGCACCAGTATTCAGATCAAAATGTAAAGGCCCATTTGTATTTTCTTTGTCCATGATCTCCTGCAGAAGAATCAAAATGATTAAACTATGATACAAATAATTGATTAACATAAACAGATTTTAAATCCAAAGGCAGCAACCTATACCCTTTTGAGTCAAATTGCTAAAGATTTTTACTTTATTTTTTTTTTTATCTTTTTTATATACCGCAAATGTTGAGGGAAGGATAACTTTATATTGACTAAGCAAGTTTATGTGTATGGTATTGGTACGTGGCATAAACCAAAAGTTTAGGCAAAAAAGTTGGATCACTGGTAATGACTCTAAAGTCTAAACAATAACTACGGAGCCATGAAACCAATGGAAGAAGGAAATTTACCCTTACCCAAATCACCGTTTGGCAACGGGGATTCACGTGATTATGCTTTGATAAAGCGAGATAATTCCTAGAAAAAATAAAAAAAAAATAGCTTCAATATATATCAAGTTCAAATTAATATCTGCAACTAAACTATCGAGGGTCCAGGTCACTTGATTTGATTGAGCAGGGGTTTGAGTTATTCTAAACCTATTTTGATTACTATGGACCCAAAAAAAAAAAAAAAATTAATATCTGCAACTCCTTTCCAGTTTGTTCGAGGTTCTCGGGTTCATTTTATGCTAGTTTTAAAATAATAATAATAATAATAATAAATCAATAAAAAGTTAATAAAAAGAAAATAGGCAGATATTGTTTTGTTAGGACTTAGGAAATTAAAAATAAAAATAAATTATTAAAATATATTAGCTCGAGACTATTATATAAGAAAAAACAATTTATCAGTATCAATAGAAATCTTTTAAATAGTAGAATTTTATAAAATAAATAATTATTTATATAATTATAATTTATAATAAATCATCTTTTAAATATATAAATTATATTTTATATTTAAATAAACAATTTAAATTGTGTTATAATTTTTGCAACCATTAATTTTTTTTAAAATATTGAAAATATATTTACATTTTTTTTGCTAAATAAATCAATTTATTTATAAAGATAAAAGATAGTGAATTAAAAGAGTTAGACAATTAAGAGATCAAGTGAATTTGTTTAAACTTAAAAAAACAATTTTAAAATAATTTTTTTTTATATAAGCATTTTTTAAAAAGTATATAAGATTTGCTTCTTAAAATAAATAAAATATATTTTTTTAAGCGGAAAACACTCTAAAAAAACAGAAAACTGGTGAGGTTATTTAAACTTAAAAAATTAATTTTAAAATAAGTTTTTTATATAAGCATTTTTTAAGAAACAACTATGATTTATTTTTTTAAAAAAAAGTATAAAACTATTTATTTTAAATAAAAGCAATATACACAAACACATAAGAAAACAAGAAAACCACTTATTTTATAAAATAAGTTTAAACAAACTTACCCTTATTTTATTAAAATAAACATTTATTTCCACAAATTGATTCCAAGTATATAGACATATACTATGGGCCCGTTTAGATGTGGCCCAAAAGATCTTTTATTGTCTTCTGGAAAAATATTTTTTTTATTTTTTAAGAGTGTTTGGTTTTTTTTTTTTAGCTTTTACAAAAGCAAAAGCTCTCAGCACATCTTCCTCTCAAGCTTAGATTCCCAGCTTCTCAAATTTCCTTCTCGGGAATCTGATCCCAAACTAAGGCTTGGACAATAATGTCCTCAAGAAAATTTCTAGAAAATATATAACAATATTTTAAATATAATGATAAAGTTAAAATATTTTTATAAATAAAATAGAAGAAGAAAATAATTTTTATTATTTTTAATAATATTTAATTATTTAAGGCATTTAATAATTATATAATAATGTTTAAGTATTTAATTATTAGTTTTAATAATGTCAAAACATATAATATCCTTTTTGGTAATTTTAATTATGCAAAAGATCTTCTACAATTTCATCCAAACACCATATTAATTTAAATAAGCATTTAAGAGTTTATCATCCAAACATCAAATTAATTTATGTAAAAGTAACTTTTCAGATAAAAACTTTTTGGATAAATTCTTTCTCTATAAGGTCTTTTACAATGATGCATCCAAACATGCCCTATATATACTATAATGATAAAAGTAAGCCTCTCTTCTTCACTCTCAATATTCTCTCCTCTCCATTAGGAATACATTTACTCTCTTTTTACCTGGTGTACATCTGTATACTTGATCATGATATTAGGTGGATTGTTCTGCCAAGACTAGTTCCTATGTAGTTTTTGTTCCTGTTACTGTTTTGAGCATTAGACCAGTCTATTATAAAAAATAAAAAAAAATGGTTGAATGTAGATATTTTTTCTTTGCAATCTCAGTTGTACCCGGAAAAAAGTAAATTTTAGATTGAATTATGTGCATGAATCAAGAGGATAATACAGCAATATCCTGTTGGGACTATATTTATCTGGCCAATCTATAAATAGCACTGTAGCAGTGGTTATTTTGAACTTGCATATCAAGTATGAAAGGTAAAGAATGAATGGGAGAAACACCCAAGGTCTATTGATTGATGGGTGAAGCAATCCTTTTACCATTCAACTTTTTTTAAAATTATTAGTCTACACCGGTAACTCTCATGATACAGTGTATACCAAAGAAAAGGGCTTTGCCAACATTTCGCGATCCTCAGAGAACAAATCATTCCTTTTCAAAATCACTTCTCGACGAAGTTCTTCAGGTTCTTCAGCCACATTAAATATTCCTTGTTGTCTTTAGCAAACATGTATTCCTGCAAGAAGTTGGTTGTGCTGGGCTTGATCCCCCTGATCTCAAGATACTTGTGAAAAGCCTTTTGCAGATTTTCATCCAAGTCACTATAAAAAAGAATGGAGCAGAAATATTCAGAAAGTATAGGAAACATTTTATGAAAAAAATTAGATAATAATACCATATAGAAATACTTACATGAACTCAGGCCCCTCGTATGCCAACTGGTCTTCAGATTCCTCGGACTGTTTTATTGACAAGCTATCAATGGAAATCTCATCGGGAAAAGCAGTCACGCCAAACTCTAGAGACACTCCATTTTCTTTGAAAACACTCACAACTAAAGGAATGCTAGATTCACTATCATTCTTCTCATTGTTGCCATTTTCGTCATCCTCATGTTCTTCTTCTGGTGCTACATTAGGGATGTCAACTTGAACTTTGATAATTTCATCTCTGAATTTTCCTTTTAGTTGTATGGTTCTTTCTCCAGGATTGTCCTCAATGTCAAAAGGAAAATCAACAGGAACTTCGACCTGGAAAAGTTAAACAATAAAGATAATGAAATCAATGCATGAATGACCCAACATGACTACAAATACCAACGGAAACTCTAAAAAGTAGAAACAACAAATGGCCTTCCTACAACAACTATCCCTGCAAATAGCTCTACAAGGCAATTTTTCCACCTTATATTTTATTTGTTAAAATAAACAAAGTACATGTTGACCAAACTAGTCAGTATATGACTCCTAGAAAATTTTGGTATGTAAAACCTTGAAGGTTGGCTTCAAAGCTGTCATTGCAGGACATTTCCTTATTCCGAAAGTTACCTTACACAATTTAACAAAACTTCTACAACATTTTCAAAAAGAAAAGAAAACTAAGATACTTCGTTTCAGTTTCAAAAAAGAAAAAAAAACTTAATTCAGAGAACTATCTAAGTATACTTGCAACATATACTTTTACAGAACTCAACGTATATTTACCAAACTAATGAAAGCACATCTTGAAACCCAACCCTGATTCGACTAATCATAGCATATAAGAGAGTAAAATGATGTAATAAGAAAACTAAACATCTGCAGAGTAATACGTGATGGTGGTAAAAGATATAAAATAGAAGGAGAAAGGAAGAATAGTTAATCTATTAGGTTTGGGGCTATGGCAGAAGGAAAAAAAGGGGGAGAGAGAGAGAGAGTATAAAAACCCATATGAAAACCAACTGATCTTTAACGTAATTTTCACATGATACCACTTAAAAGTTGCATACGGCATAAGTCATACAGCAGAATTTGTTCAAACATTTAAACATTCAAATTCCATTCCCATACCATGTTTAGTAACAGGTAAGTAACTAACAACAGCAGCATTCATAAACTCAAAACATACGAAGAAAGACTCAGACATAAAATCCCAGTCAAACTACAAAAGATAGCTTGTTCATAAGCACAAAAAATAATATTATAATTATAAAACAGGCCAATAAAATATAGTAATTTCAAGCCACTCTTGTCTCTTAAAAGCAAAAATGCACAATGGCAGCAGCTATGATGTCCATAATAATTTAGCTAAACTATGATACCTCTCATAATCTCGATGAATTAAGCAAATAAAACCAAACAAATGGTAAATTATAAAACAAAGACAAGAAACACAGTGTTCAAAAACCACCACAACGGTCTGTTACCAATTCGCAACAAAATTACCTATTTGAACACTCAATTATTCCTATTCTTCACATCACCTATGAATAATCTTATACCTTCACACAAGATGGGAATACCTCATGCCAATAACCAATCTAAACTAACAACAAGTACTTTCAAAACTTTTATTCTTCACATGAAAAATAGGGGAAATACACAACCGCAACCACCACCACCACCAACACCTCCACCAACAACAACAACCTAGCTTTATGCCATAAACGACGTCGTTTAGCACTACTGATAGAAACAGAACTCACAAAAAAAGTCAAAAGGATGAAAATTCACTTCCAGTTCCATACCCACTTCTATCTAATATTCAACCCAGTAAAAAAAAAAATCTTCGCACGGAAATGCAAAAACAAAGGTAAATTACAGTTATTACTGATTAGTCACTAGGATAAGGAACAAAGTAGTCTTCAAAAATAGTAATAACAAGTGAAAAAGGGAAAAATTACTTGGTGCTGGGCATGATCGTCTTCGAGGGCGCATTGGATCTCAGACTGAAGCACTTGAGCTAGATGTTCGTCCGCGCTGGACTTGGTAGCGAAGGCGTTGGCGAAGCGAAGAGAGGGTGCGATAGTAGTAGTAGTCGCTGTCTCTCTGCGGAGAACAGATAGAACACTGTGGAAGGTTCTAGAAGACGAGGAAGCCATGGCGTGGCGGCGCGCCAGCTGAGGCAGCGCGGCGGAGGAGGCGCGGCGAAGCATTGCGTACATGGCCATTGGTGAACAGAGAGATAGACTCAAGGCGCAGAGCAAAGGGTTTAAGCGTTAGGGTTTTGGGGGAGTCTCGGGTTTGGGTTTAACGTATTTATATAAGCGCCATATACTTTACTAAATTAGACAGACTTCCCTAAGATTTGATTTTATTACACTTAATACCCCTCTATTTTACAACCGTAAAAAAACCCCTTTTGGCAGTCTATTACCCTTCATTGAATTACATGAGTTTTAATGATTTTTTTACTAAAAATGCCCTTATCTTTCTTCTTTAACATTATTGTAGTTCTTGAAAAAAGAACTGAACTTTGCACAACTAGAGGACTATTTTCAGAATCTAAAGAACACAATGAACACCATGAATCTTAAACAATAAAATTCCTAGACTCTTAAACACTTTAATTTCAAACTGAACCTAAAATACAATTTACATTCATGAGCACCCTAGAGAACCACACGACCCAACAGATTCAACCCCATCATAAAAGCCAAGTAAAAACCGCTCTCAGCTTCACACTGTCTCGTGTGGCTGCTCGGGAGGTTGGAGAAAGATCTGTAATGCCGACATCATGCGCTACCAGAACTACAACATGCGACAGCACCACCGTTGTCCTCGCTCTCCTCTCTTCCCTTCCTTCCTTGCTCCCTTCACTGTTAAATCTTAGTTTATTCTCTCAGATTTGGGTTTTATTCGGGATCTGGGTATATTTTTCTTAGATCTGAGTTTTGTTAGACATCTGATTTTTGTAGTTGAAGATGATCACGGGCTTGGCGGGACCGGGGACAACCTTAAATGGTCCGTTCTTCATGTCGCCCTACACCAAAGGGTCCAAGAATCGGCGACCAATGAGGCGCTCGGTGTCGAAAATGGTGTTTTGCTGGTTCAATGCGGTTGTTTAACCACACATCCACGAAACTGTAGGTAGTGCCAAGGACAAACTCATTGCCCTTCTCGTTTGCCTTGGAAGCCATGGAATGAATAAATAGATAGAATTCAATAAATTAAGTTGATTACAGTACACACAGACACACACACACAAAAAAAAAAAAAGGAATGGAATGGAGAAAGGTTTTGGATTGGTTGCTTAATATGAAATTGTTAGTGTAGTTAAGTAATTGATTTGTTGATTCTAATGGCAATGCAAGGCAAGTTTCTAGCAGGAGGGAGGAGAGATGGGCAATTATGGATTATCACAAATTTAAAATTTATCTTCTTTTTCTTTTTTCAAAAATATAATAGAAGCTAAACACTGTTTGATATAGGGGGTTAAAAGTAATGTTAAAACATAGGGGGTACTAAGTGTAATTGGTCCAAACCTCAAAAGGAAAAATTGTTTAATTCACTCAATCAAATAATCAAATCAAATAAATATAATTTTGGGTAAATCATATTTTTAGTTTTCAAAATTTTTTGACATTTATGATTTTGATCTTTAAAATTTTCAACTGATTAAAATTCCTACACTTTTTTTCATCTAATATTTTTGTCATTTTCGTCCATTTTAACCGTTAAGGGTGAGTTCAGGCCCAAAACATGTCACAGAAAATCGAAACTATCTAAACTTTCGGATTGGTGGGGCTTCTGCTGGCTTCGGGTTTGGTGGATATTGCAGGTGGGTTGCTATATGTCCTTGACTCTGAGGTATTCCTCTGCCTAAACGACACCGGCAAACTAAACCGCGAGTTCAACTTTCCGACAACCACAAATTCTTAATGCGCTAAACGATGACAACAGAAGCAAGAAAGAAATGAACACGTAGAGCAAGTTGAGAAGAAGAGTCGTGGCACTACCATGAGAGGAGTTTATGGTCAATGAAGATGTTTCTTTGGGAGGGTGGAAACTTCATTTACGAGGGTGGTGATAGTTGTTGCATGGCACTAAAGATGATGAAGGGTAGAATGAATTATGAATGTGCAGAGGGGATAAACGTTAGGTGTAAAGGGAGAGAGACACTTAGCTTAGTGTGGAGTATTGGCACTGCAAATTTCTCGGTGACAGTGTGACACAAGGCTCGATACCTGCAATCTGAAGCTTACTTGCAAAATGTGAAACCAATTGCATTCACAATATGGACCGCTTGGATTGACTTTGGGATAAATACAAATGAAATCAGCGACTTAATTTTTACAGATATACTTACACGGTCGGATGCGGGTTAGAATATACTTACAAATATGAACCCGCACCACCCATGCTTAACCGACTTTTATACCTTATTCAAATTGAAGCCTATGTTCGACCACCTCAACATGCTAATTTTTTTTATTGATTTTCTCACGTGACAGATGAGTCGTAGATGTTTGTTCATTTTAATTTTTATTATTAAGTGATGATGTAATATTAATTTTATTATAATTTAATTTTTGACAACTAAAATTTATTAGAAATTACATGTCAAACCATAAAATAAATCTTCATATTCTAAAATTAAACCCAACAACAAATCTTTTGTCGAAAAATAAATATTATATATATATATATAAAAAGAAATGGGTATAAGAAATACACAAACTATAAATAGGATAAAACTATATCTTCATACCAATTTCAAACCTGGGTAATGGTTGCAAGAATGTATGTTTCAAACAATAGATATTATGGAAAAAGGTATATTTTAAGTTGGTTAATTGACACATATGATATGACGGTTGTCAACCGACAGTTCATAACAAATTATCTTAGAAAAAAATATCTTTCTAAGATGATTTTTACCTAAAATTATTTTAGAAGGATATAATTTCTAAGACAATTTTTTAGATAACCGTCTCATAATATCTTTTTTTAAAATTAAAAAATAATTTAAAAATCTAAAGATTCTAAGTTGGTTTTTTCAAAAATCGTCTTGGAAATTAAACGTTCTAAAATGGTTTTTCAAAGAATTATCTGAAAATGTGTTTTTATAAAATATTATTTTAAAGAATTAAAGATTATAAGATGATTTTGATCTAAAAACCGTCTTAAAATGTTATTCTTGTAAAAATAAATAAATTGTTTTCTTCACTGTTTTTAATATTTTTTTATCTTTTAATTATTATTGTAATGTAAACCACTTATTGTTTTATTTCAACATGTCATTATACGTTGATAAAAAAAAATATCACACTAACTACATATACAAAAAAATTAATTTCAAAAAAATAAAAAGCACAAACAAAAACAACAATGTATACTTTTATGATAGTTTCTAAAAAAAAACTTAGAACTTCATCTCATGATTATAATTTTAACGGCACCTCCACCAATAGAAATAACGAGTTGATGCATCAGGGATAGCTTATGCAATACCTTAGTTTGAAATGGTAAGAAGGGAAACAAATTGGTGAATGCAATAATAACCACAAAAATAATCCAAAACAATTCATGATACTCTTATAGTCTTATATCAAGACGAAGACCTTGTTTGATGTAAATGGGAGTTAACTCCATTAAAATGTTACTTCCATCAAACATTAGTTATGTTTAGAAACTTATCGTTGATCCTTTTATCAATTTATTATTTAATTCTTTAAATGAGAGAAAGAATGGTTATGAGAGGGAGAAAATGTCACTTTGAAAAAATAGTCATTCTGAGTTATCACAAGAAAGTTAGAAATAGAAACAATAAAAAAAATACTAAAAGCACAAAGAAATCTTACTAAGAAGATAGAAGATCAAGGTGCATAAGCTTTTGCTTTAATGGCCAACACCAACAGTGAATTAGTATAAATGGCCAACACCAATACATAATCACTAGTCGGGTGTCTATATGATAGTTTCATATTAATTAACATAATTTCTTAAGCAGTGACCTATGTGACAACTGCTTATTAATCAGAGGAAAATTTTAACAAAGCGGTCAATCAACTTCTGTTTCTGTGGTTAAATAACAAATTAAATATTAAAACACACGCATGTTGTTTTCACATTAAACTATTAAATATGACCATCCATATAAAATTGCATGTATGCATATTAACAAATTACAAATTACTAGAATTTAAAATTTACTTTGATATTAATAAACAAATTTTTGTTTATTGAATCAATATTTTTAATTATGAAAAATATATAAAATAAAAAATAATAATGGGAGAAATTATATATGAAATTTTAAACACTATATATAGAATTAAGAAAAACATAATATGTATATATTATTAAGAGAAAAATTATGGAGAATTCTAAGAAAATGCATACATAATTAATTTCATAAATAATAAAAAATTATTGTATTATTCATGGTTAGATAGGCCAAATAACAATGATACATTAGCCATTAATAATACTTATCGATAAAATTAAACATTGTACTTCTATGATAACTTTTACTTTGATATAATAAACGAATGAAACTAGCTAACAGACATGTTCAAACTGAAGGGTTAGTGAACAATGTTAAAACAAACACAGCCACAACCATAAGTTAAAATTGAATATTGGAGAAAGCTCTTTTAAAAGCAAGAAATTAAAATCTAACCATCAAGTATATTCCAACAAAGAGGATGCCTCCAGCACTAGCAGTGACAAATGTGTAACTGAGCGAGTAGAGAACCTTATTTATATGCATTTGTTATGAGCAGAACACATGAGGCACCACAATTGCAAGCAGCACCAGCAGAAGCACAATCAGAGCAAGCCATAAACACAAATCAAAGGCAAAGGAGGGTTGTTATGAATCTGCTATTAGACCAGCCAAACCAAGGGGAGACAAGCACTCACCTGAGAAGCATTTATAACAGACTAGGAGTAGGGCTGCTGAGCTGGCACCATAGGATTGGGCACTTAGAACATCCTGTCTGGAATATATCTTTATGTTAGGATATTTTGCAAAATCTGTTATTGCTAGCCTCCCTCGTAGGACCTGTAGAAGGAACTAGAATAAGCATTTGGCACCTATAAATGGACAATCATTGTAATAGAAATGCAAGCAGAAATATAATCAGAAATTCCCTCTCCTTAATCCCCCCTTTTCTGGAGGTACCTAGACCTTGAAAGCTAGGATCCATTGAGCAAAAATTTTGCTCATAACAATTTGAATGTTAGGAGGGAGAAAATAGTATAACAGTAACAATACACACAACAAGCAGGCATAAGTGACATTGTGTAGCAAGCAGACAGGGTGTTGAGCTGGCAAGACCTTATTGGCCACAAAAACATAAATTGTCTGCCATTTATCCTTTTTCTGTTATGGTTTATTCCTTTTGTTATTGAAGATTCCACTAAGGCTAGTAGTGCCATTCTTGTTAGAAATCTGATAGAACATTTTGTCTCTATCCAGTAGCTGCAGTGCCTATAAGAATGAATGATGTATCGTGATGAGAAAGCAGAGAAAAATAATAGAATTCCCTTCTTCTTGGAGGGTCCTAGACCTCGAATGCTAGGAATCGCAGAGTTATTCTTCCACTCATAACATTTTGGTGCTCTCATTGAGAGACCATGGCTGCCTTCTATAGCTTCCATACTAGCTTCAACTACCGCAACCCACACCACCCGCTAAACAAAGCTTTCATGGCTTCCTTCCATGGTTGTCATACCAACTTCGACTACCACAACCCACACCATCCGCCGAACCATCTTTCCTCATTGCTTCCTCTCCACACTACCCTCCATCAGCAACCACCTTCCCTTCCATTTCAGCACACACCTCGAATGACAGACGCCGAACTTTTTTCCGCTCGTGAGGACCGCCTCGAGGCCGCCTTGACCAAACTTGTTGCAGCTCAATGCCGCATCGAATCCACACTGGATGCCATTCTCCTAAAACTGCCTCCGAGAACCAGCCACCACTACCCTTCTTCCTCTGTGCAGTCACCACTGCCACCTCTGCCGCCCATGTCGACTCCACCTTCACTTCCCGCACTCATACAGTCGCGCCTAACACCCTTGCCGACTCCGCTGTCCACGCCGACTCCGTCACCCATGCCGACTCCATTGCCCATACCACCTCTGCCATCCATGCCGCCTCCGCTTCCCATGCCGACTGTGCCTCCATGTCCTGCACCCATGCAACCATCCCTTCCACCATTGTCGGGTCCGCTTCCTAGGTCTGCTCTGCATCTTCCTACTTTCGGTCACGTTCGTGCTGCTATTCCTATTTCCGATAACCTCTTTAGTGTTATCCTTCGTTCTGGCCATACCACAGCTCCTCATGCCAAGCATGGAGAACATCAAGACATCGCGCTGTTTGAGCTGGGACCTGGATTCTTTGGGACTATCATGGTCTCACGCAAGTGCATACCAGCTATCTTTGCACTACGGACAGGTGCTAAACTGAGTGAGTTTTGCCACAATAGGCCTTGGGATCTTGGTATTACTTTTGGTAGCCATGGTTTGAAGCCCCAACACCTTGAGGACAAGGTGTTTTTGATGGGCCATAGTAACATTACACACAGCAAGCAGGCAGAAGTGACATTATGCAGCAAGCAGACAAGGTGCTTAGCTGGCAAGACCTTATTGGCCATAGAAACATAGATTGTCTGCCATTTATCCTTTTTCTGTTATGGTTTATTCCTTTTCTGGTAGTGCCATTCTTGTTAGAATTTTGTTAGAACATTTTGTCTCTATCCAATAGTTGCAGTGCCTATAAGAATGAATGATGTATCGTGATGAGAAAGCAGAGAAAAATAATAGAATTCCCTTCTTCTCTTTCTTTCTTCTTGGGAGGGTCCTAGACCTCGAATGCTAGGAATCACAGAGTTATTCTTCCGTTCGAAACAACATTCTTGCAAGAAAAACCATGTCAATATCTACAAGCAATATAAATGTCAATGGAACAATGGTCCTAGGTAAAAATTATGCAGACCAAATAAGTCAAACGCAAGTTCAAAAACTACAAGACAAGGTTGGGATCATCCAGTATATGATTCTCACTTTGTGGTCCTGCATCCAACAACAAGGAAATAAGTTAGTAACTTACAAGTAAAACAGGAAAAAGATAATAGAAGAACAAGGATCAGGACCTGCGCAACCTGCAAAGCACAAAACCAATAAACGAAGTGTTAGCAGCACTCTAAAACCCATTTAATCCATCAAAATCATGCAAAAATATGACCGTCACAAAGCAAAAACAAGTAAAAAAAATAGTAAACGCAATAAACAATAGCAATAATAATGTCATACATTTGATTAAATTAAACAAAACAGAAAAGGCCTCACAATAGTTGAACCATTAAGATCCAAACCACAACACCCTTAAACTACCAAATAAAAAAAACACAAGAAACACTAAAAATAACCGAATCCCAATTCCAAATAGTATCGACAACAAAAGCGGTAAATAAAAGTATAGCAAGGGTAAAAAAAGCAGAGAAACTAATCGATGGTCTAAATGATATCCTCATGAGCAAACTTGGTACCCTTTTCCTTGTCGGCAGTGGCGCAACCCTTGGCCTTCCAATCAAGCAAGAATTTGCGGTCCTTGTAAATTCGGAGCTTGGTGACGACAACCTTGGAAGGGTGAATGCCAACGTTAACGGTGGACCCGTTAACCTTCTCGCAGATGATGTGCTCAATGTGGATGACCCACAAACAAAAATAAAGCTGGACCACTTTGCCCTCGTGGCCCTTGTAGGTTCATTTCACAACCTGAACGTCGTCGTCCTTGCAAAGCGGAATGGACCACGCGTTGTACTTTGATCGGAGATCGGTGGAGAGAGGCGCACTCATTAGGACGTGACGAACGCTCGATGGAGTAGTGAAGTGAGCCTTGCTGCTCTTGTGATGGCTTGAGGAAACTCTAGGGTTAATTAAACTTCATTGTTTCTTGCATAACACAGAGTGAGTGTAGAAGAAAAACTGAGATTTAGGATTTTTAGCTTCACTCCTTTTATTTTAATTTTCAAAATTTAATTGCATTTTGTGTCTTAGCTTGGAGCAGGCCCTGATTATGACCATCCAAGCTAGCTCAATTAAAATGTGCCACGCAGCGTAAAAGAGTGGGAAAACATATGTTTTCGAAGACAGTTCTTAAAAACAATTTCATAAAGTATTTTTAAAGCCGATTTTGAAGAAACCGTCTTTAAAAATTTTCAATTAATTTCAAAAATGTCACTGCTTCACTCACGACATTGGTTTTTGTATAAACGTCATAAAACCAGTGTCGTAAAAAGCATTTTTCAAGTAGTGAGAACATAAGTCTATCATAACCATCAATACGTACATACCTATCAATGGCCATGACATTCCCAAAAAAGCAACACGTACAAGACAATGTATATAAACTTCCCCACCAATTATTCAGTCCCAATACAACAAGTTGACACTTCAATAAATTCAAACCTTGCATCGCCATGTTATATGATGAAGTAAAAAGATGATACACTATTACTAATAATCCAAGGTGCACTAAATCTCCAAAACAATTAAGTAGCCCGAGAACATAACTCTATAATGCATGCCTCTGTATTTAATATCCACTGCACATTAGAGAAACTGAAATATGGATCCCAACTTTTTAGCCATGACCAAGCATGGAAAGTTGCACTATCAATGATCCTCACACGATCAACTTTTGTCACACCAACATTGATTTGTAATAGGAGAAAAAAATGTGATGTGTTCTCTTCCTATTGTAGATAGAACGGACATAGCCAATTTCCATATTGTCCATTAACATTTCTTGCTCTTAAGTTAGACTTAGCAAAAAGTCTATCAAGCCCAAAACTCCAAAGGAAACATGATACCTTGGATGGTATTGTCAACTTCCACAAAGACACATAAAAATCTTCCTTTAGTGTCTCCAAAGTGAGATTTGAAATAAAATTATATCCCAAATTCATTGAATATACCCTCAAATTTTGATGACACCACCTCCAACTATCCACACCTTACAATATCATTGAAAATTTATGTACAAGATTATCTTCCCATTGAAACAACACTTTCCACCACCTCCAATCCCAAACCCACACTTCACCTTCCCAATGTCCCTTATTTCCAACCACCTTAGCAACAATACGTTGAGAGTCCAATCCCATTTAGTTCTACTCTTCATATATTTCCAATCCCTAATTCACAATAACAAATAAGCATAATGCCTCACCCAAAAACATTAGTAGTTGCACATAATACCTCACCCAAAACCAATTGAGAAGAGTCAATCAACAATAACTTTCACTTGCAAACCTTGGCTCCTTAATTCAGATCTGAACTTTAAACCTTTGCTCAATTCAAACTTAAACTTCAAACCTTGGCATAACGTCTTTCATTCACTCGCATACTACATTTGTGTTACTATTCACTTGCACATACACTACAACATTGTTATGCTTTACAATTATGGACCACAGGCGCTGAAGAGCACGATGTTGATGCCTTCGAAGCTGTCCAGCATGAGCTCCTCCACGACATAGTCCATGTCCATGATGGTGTTGCGGCATTGGTGACCCCCTCGATCACGATGGAGGGACCGTTTTCGCAAAAGGACATTTGGATTTTGGTGGGCCTCGACAATGATCTGGGCTTGGTTCTCTTGAGGTGCTCCACCATGCATAGTGGTCAAAGCAAATGACGATGATGTGTTGGATGATGTTTTGTAACATTCCAATTTTCTTAGGTTGAGAAGTTTTGTGTAGAAATAGTTTATGTTTGTTTGATATGCAATATGATAATATTATCCTTAGTAAAATTATTTATATAAGAGATAGAACCATTATTAGACAATCAAGTGACCTAGATTTAAGTTCTGAGTCTAGCAATAAGTGGTTTAGATGTAAAAAAAACCCTTGGTCAAATCATCAGTCAACAAAAGTCGACTGTAGTTTCAAAAGTCAAAGTAAGAAAACATCTAATTAATGACAATTTAGTAATTAAAGACTTTTAGACTAATATGAGAGATTTAGATTATTAATACAATTTTAGAACATTAATGTGTCTATATGAAAGAAACCATTAGCTTAAATAATTAAGTAAGAGGAGAATTAAGAATAAATTAATAAATGAATTTATTGCTCTAGAATCGATTTAGAAGTGAGAGTTAATTAGAGACTAATTAAGAACTTAATTCTTTAAGAGTAATTAGTTTAAAAAAAAAAAAGAAAGACCTAGGGGACCCACGCATGGAGGCCCCTCATGACCTAAGGCCCCCTCATAACCTAGGGCTCTCTATATAAGAAAGAGAAAGGAGCTCGCCCTTTCCATCTAGAGTGGTGCGGTCCGGCTAGAGAGAGAGAGTGAGTTATCTTTCTTTTCTTCTCGTCTTCTCTATTGTTGAGTTTCTTGAAGGTTTTTGAATAGGTCTAGGTGAGTTTGCTAGCCTTTTTTCCATGCTCATCTACATTCTTCCATCTTCAACTCACTAAGAAACTTATACCCTCTTTTGCTCCATCTTTATGTCCAAGTTCTTGGAGTAGCTCAAGGTTCCAACTCAACCCACACTTATCTCTTTGCTTCTTTGTGTCCACTAAGAGGTAAGGGAGGAGTATGATGTGTCATTATTTTCTCCGATTTCTTAACCCTTTTTGTCACCATTTTAATTACTGATTAGCCTTAATTGTCAAATTAATTATGCAGTTTTATCATTTGGGCCTACTTGACTAATTTTGTGTTTTTAATTTAATTTCAGGAGAATTATAAGCAATTGGGCTTGAATCCGGAATTGGGCTTGGACTTGATGAGAGCAGACAATTTTATTTTATCAAATCTTATCTTATCCAGATTTTATTTCATCTAGATTTTATTTCGTCTAGATTTTATTCCATCCAATCTTATCTTATCTTGTCCAAATTTTATTTTATTTATGGGCTTGGACTTAAAACAAATTTGTAAGCTTTGGGGCTAAGGACCTATATAGCAGCACCAGAGTTTTAGTTTAGAGAGTTTTTTCGGAGAGGAGAATAATTATAGGGTTTTAGAATTCTAGTTTTTACTATTCATGCACACTGTTCACATAGAATAAAATTCGTTTTCTGCAATTTCGTTTCTACTTCAATCTACAATTTCGTTTTCTACTGATTAATGGAAGGCTAAGTCTCCAGCGTTGTTTTCTCTTGAGGATCAAGCACAGCTCTCTTTGAGGTTTTGTTATTGCTATTGAATTCTGATCAGTTTTTTCTCTTCACCAATTACTTTGTATTTGTTGCTATTAATCCATGCATGCTTAGTGCTTGATTAATTGTCTCTGCGCTTAATTTACGTTCATGCTTAATGATCAGTTTCGTTCATGATTAATTGGTGTATGTGTTGCTTAATCACATAATGACAGCCTTATGTTAATTTTCGCTTAGTAATTTAATTCAGGGTTAGATTAAGTGGTTGAACTGATTAAGGATAAATTCTTGTAACCTAAGATAAGAGACTTTCTTGTGAATCAAGGGGAAACAACATGTTTTAATTCTGTTATTTTCTAATTCAAATTTGCAAAAACAAACAACCCCCCCCCCAATTCGTTACTGTTTTATTACTATCTATTATGAACGTTTGGTTGACCATTGTTCATTGGGAGACGACCTAGGATCACTTCCTAGATACTGCATTTTTAATGTTTATTTGATTTGGGTACGGCCTCGATCAAATTTGGCGCCGTTGCCGGAGAGCAATGGGCCAAAGGTTCATAATAGTATTTAGTTGTTTTGTTTTGTGTAGCATTCTGTTTTGCATTTCAGTCGCGTCCCCTGTTTAGCGATTGTTTTGCGATTGTTTCAGCTTTGTGATTTGTTGTGAACAATGATTAACGATTGGGAACTAGCGACTGATTTTGTAATTTAATTAATGATTTTTGTTTTGATAGTTAGAGTTGTTATTTTTGGATGATTTTTTGTGTGGGAGTTTCTTTTAGTCCATATTTTGTGTGAAAAATACCAGGAGCACTTGGTGTGGTTGAATTTGAGAGAGACAAAAAATTTGGGAACTTGTTTTTAGCAAAACTTAAAACGGCCATAACTTTTGCTCCGGGTATCAGAATGACTATTATTATAAATGCATTTGGGGTAGAAGAAAATTTCCCATGCCGTGGCAATGATCGGAGGTCAATTTCTATTTTAAACTTGAAAAATAATCCGTTTACTAAGTTTTTTTTTTAGTATTATTGTCTTATTTTTCTAAACTTTCCTTAGGCAGTTTTCATAGTTAGACTTTGAATTTTTGTCTGAAAATTTTTGTGCTATATTTTCATGATTTTAGGGTGTTGATCACAAAATTTCAGCTCATTTGGATATCGTTTGATTATAGTTGTAGTTTTAACCCTCCCCTGGTGCTTGTTTGGGAAACACATGATTTGCTGCATATAGTGCATGACTAGGGGAAATCCAGGTGATTTACAATCCTTCGATCCTGAAATAGATAGAACCTTTCATAGATTAGTTAGGCATAGTGTGCATCCTGGTCATTCTGTGCATTTTGAGCATTCTGAGTATTCTGTTGCTGGTGATTCTGAATATTCTAATTTTGAGCATTCAACTACTAATTTTCATACTGAGAACATGGCTCAACCTCCACCTCGTGAGAGGACTCTTAGGGAGATGGCTGCACCTGATTTCACTTATGAAAGCTTGTGCATTCAATATCCTGATGAGGGTGTTCCATATGTTCTCAAGACTGGACTAATACATTTGCTGCCCAAGTTTCATGGTCTTGCAGGTGAAGATCCTCATAAACATCTTAAGGAGTTCTATATTGTTTGTTCCACCATGAAGCCCCCTGATGTCCAGGAAGATCATATCTTTCTAAAGGCTTTTCCTCATTCTCTGGAGGGAGTGGCAAAAGATTGGCTATACTACCTTGCTCCCAGGTCCATTTTCAGCTGGGATGACCTTAAGAGGGTGTTCTTGGAGAAATTCTTCCCTGCATATAGGACCACTGCCATTAGAAAAGACATTTCAGGCATCAAGCAACTTAGTGGAGAGAGCTTGTATGAGTACTGGGAAAGATTCAAGAAATTGTGTGCAAGCTACCCTCACCACCAGATTTCTGAGCAACTCCTTCTTCAATATTTCTATGAGGGACTTAGCAACATGGAGAGGAGTATGATTGATGCTGCCAGTGGTGGAGCTCTTGGTGATATGACCCCTGCTGAGGCTAGGAATTTCATTGAGAAGATGGCTTCCAACTCCCAACAATTCAGTGCAAGAAATGATGCTATTATCCTTAGAGGAGTCCATGAGGTGGCCATGGATTCATCTTCATCTGCTAAAAATAAAAAGCTTGAGGGAAAACTTGATGCCTTGGTCAACCTAGTAACTCAGCTTGCCATGAATCATAAATTTGCACCTGTTGCAAGAGTCTGTGGTCTATGTTTTTCTGCAGATCACCATACAGATCTATGTCCTTCTTTGCAGCAATCTGGAGTCAATGAGCAACCTGAAGCTTATGCTGCAAACATTTATAATAGACCCCCTCAGCAGCAAAACCAACAACAGCAGAATAATTATGATCTTTCAAGCAATAGATACAATCCAGGTTGGAGAAATCATTCAAATCTGAGATGGGCAAGTCCTCCACAACAACAACAGCCTGTCCCTCCCTTCCAGAATGTTGCTGGTCCAAGCAAGCCATATGTTCCTCCTCCAATACAGCAGCAGAAACTGCAACAGTCACAACAAAGACAACAAGCAACTGAGGCTCATCCTCAACCTTCCTTAGAAGAGTTAGTGAGGCAAATGACCATCCAGAATATGCAATTTCAGCAAGAGACAAGAGCCTCCATTCAGAGTCTGACAAATCAGATGGGGCAAATGGCTACTCAGTTGAACCAAGCTCAGTCCCAAAATTCTGACAAATTGCTTTCACGAACTGTGCAGAATCCGAAAAATGTGAATGCCATCACCTTGAGGTCTGGCAACCAAATTCAAGTGCCTCCACCAGTAGCAGCACATGCACCTGAACCTGTCAAGCTTCATTCTACACCCGAAAAAGAGGATGAGATAGTTGCACAAAAGAGAAAGCTTCCTAACAAAAATTTTCATGCAGGTGGACCTTCTTCTTGTAATTCTGACTTACTGCAGCCTCCTATCCCTCTTCCATTCCCACCTAGAGCAATTCCAAACAAAAAATGGAAGAAATGGAAAAGGAGATCTTGGAGACCTTTAGGAAAGTAGAGGTGAACATACCTTTGCCAGATGCCATCAAGCAAATTCCAAGATATGCCAAGTTTATAAAGGAGTTGTGCACCCACAAAAGGAAGCTCAAGGGCAATGAAAGGATTAGCATGGACAGAAATGTGTCAGCATTGATAGGTAAATTTGTTCCTCACATTCCTAAGAAATTAAGGACCCAGGTACTTTATGTATACCTTGCATTATTGGGAATAATAAATTTGAGAATGCCGTGCTAGATCTAGGAGCATCAGTTAGTGTCATGCCTCTGCCCATTTTCAATTCTTTATCTCTTGGACCTTTGCAATCTACAAATGTGATTATTCATTTGGCAAATAGAAGTGTTGCTTACCCCACAGGTTTCGTAGAGGATGTGTTGGTTCGGGTTGGTGAACTTATTTATCCTATTGATTTTTATGTTCTTAATATGGAAGAGGGATTTTCCCATGGTTCAGTTCCAATTATTTTAGGTAGGCCATTTATGAAAACAGCCCGAACCAAGATAGATGTTTATGTTGGCACATTGTCTATGGAATTTGGTGATATTGTTGTTCATTTTAACATTCTTGATGCCATGAAACATCCATCTGAGGATCATTCTATTTTTCGTGCTGAGATAATTGATCAGATTGTTGATGATTATATGTTTGATTTTGATTCTGTTCTTCATGGTAAGAAACATCCATTTTTATCTGATCTGCATACTTGTCACTCCTTATGCATTGAATCTGAATCTGAGTTTGAATTCGATCTTGTATCTGATTTTTATACTGAGAGTGAATTTGAATTTGAGTCTAGTTCTGATTTTCTGGGTGTTGTACCTCTTGATGTTGATTTTTTAGAGTCAGAATGCACTAACCATGTTGCAGAAAGTACATATACTTCTGACTTGCTTTATGAGGTACAAGCTGAGGAACCTTCCTCTTCTCCTACCCTGGTTCCTCCCATTATTCAGCCACCACCCATACCAGAGTTGAAGCCCTTACCAACAACCCTTAAATACGTTTACTTGGAGGACAAGAAAAATTTCCAGTGATCATCTCCGCTTCCCTTGATGCTGAGCAAGAGGAGAAGTTGTTGCTAGTGCTCAAGAAGCACAAGAAGGCCATTGGATGAACTTTAGTAGACATTCCTAGTATTATCCCATCTACCTGCATGCATAGGATACTTTTAGAGGATGGAGCTAAGCCAGTGAAGCAGCCACAACGGCGACTCAACCCCGTCATTCTAGATGTGGTGAAAAAGGAAGTGACCAAGCTCTTACAAGCTGGAATCATCTACCCCATTTCTGAAAGCCAGTGGGTGAGTCCAGTCCAAGTGGTTCCTAAGAAGACAGGCCTCACAGTGATTAAGAATGAAAGGGATGAGCTTATCCCCACAAGAGTGCAGAACAACTGGCGAGTCTGCATTGATTATAGGAGGCTGGACCAGGTAACCAGAAAAGATCATTTTCCCCTGCCTTTCATTGATCAAACGCTTGAGCACTTGGCAGGAAAGTCTCATTACTGTTTTCTTGATGGTTTTTCTGGTTATTTACAAATTCATATTGCTCCTGAGGATCAAGAAAAAAGACCATATTCACCTGTCCCTTTGGCACTTTTGCCTATAGGAGGATGCCCTTTGGCCTATGCAACGCCCCTGGTACCTTCCAACGGTGTATGCTTAGCATTTTCAGTGATTTTTTATAGAGTTGCATAGAGGTGTTTATGGATGATTTTACTATTTATGGATCCTCTTTTGATGTATGTTTGGATAGTCTGGATAGAGTTCTTAGTAGATGCATTGAAACTAACCTTGTGATGAATTTTGAAAAATGTCACTTCATGGTAGAACAAGGTATAGTTTTAGGGCATATCATTTCCAGTAGGGGCATAGAGGTAGACCCTGCAAAAATAGATGTTATTTCACAATTGCCTTACCCCTCTTGCATGCGAGAGGTTCGTTCTTTTCTTTGTCATGCAGGGTTTTATAGGCGCTTTATCAAGGATTTTAGCAAAGTGGCCCTTCCACTATCCAATCTGCTGCAAAAGGAGGTGGAGTTTCATTTTGATGACCAGTGCAAAAATGATTTTGATTGCCTCAAGCGTGCGATGACTACCACCTCTATCATTTAGGCACCTGATTGGATAGCCCCATTTGAGTTAATGTGCGATGCATCCAATTACGCATTGGGGGTTGTCCTTGCTCAAAAGATTGATAAGCTGCCTCGGGTGATCTACTACGCTTCCAGAACTTTGGATGCTGCTCAAGCAAATTACACTACCACAGAGAAGGAGCTATTAGTGATAGTTTTTGCTCTTGAGAAATTTCGTTCATATTTACTTGGTACTCGTGTTATTGTTTATACTGACCATGCAACTCTAAAGTAGCTGTTGAAGAAGGCTGAATCAAAGCCTAGATTGATCAGGTGGATGCTTTGGCTCCAAGAGTTTGATTTGGAAATCCATGATCGGAGCGGTGCACAGAATCTCGTGGCTGACCACCTGAGTAGGATTGAGTGTGCGTCTGCGGACTCACCCATTCGGGATGATTTTTCAGATGACCATTTGTACATTCTGTATAGTATTTCTGATTCCTTCCCTACTCCTTGGTTTTCTAATATTGTGAATTATTTGGTTGCTTCTGTTTTTCCTCCCTTAGCATCTAAAGCTCAAACTGATAAAATTAAGAGCAATGCTAAGCATTATATTTGGGATGACCCTTATTTATGGAAGTTGTGCAGTGACCAGGTTATTAGGAGATGCATTCCAGACCATGAGATTGACTCGGTCCTGCAATTCTGTCATTCTTCCGCACCAGGTGGCCATCTTGGCATACAGGGGACAACTCACAAGGTGCTTGACTACAGTTTCTATTGGCCCACCATCTTCAAGGATGCGTGGAGAATCTATAGCACTTGTGAGCCTTGTCAGAGAGCAGGCGGCTCACTTTCATGGAGACAACAAATGCCTCAACAACCCATGTTGTTCTGTGAGGTGTTTAATGTCTAGGGTATAGACTTTATGGGACCTTTCCCTATCTCTTATGGTTTTGTTTATATTCTTCTTCCTGTTGATTATGTTTCAAAATGGGTGGAAGCCAAACCCACCAGAACTAACGATGCTAAGATTGTTGTGGATTTTGTTAGATCTAATATGTTTTGCAGGTTTGGAGTCCCTAGAGCCATCGTTAGAGATCAAGGCACCCATTTTTGTAACAGGTCCATGTATGCCTTGCTCAAAAAGTATGGGGTCGTGCACAGAATTTGCACACCTTACCACCCCCAAACTAATGGACAGGTTGAGATTTCAAACAGGAAAATAAAAAGGATCTTGGAGAAGGTTATGCAGCCAAATAGAAAAGATTGGAGCACCAGGCTAGATGATGCTCTTTGGGCGCATAGGACTGCCTACAAAGCACCCATAGGAATGTCTCCTTATCGGGTTGTCTTTGGCAAGGCATGTCATCTTCTTGTAAAGATAGAGCACAAAGCCTACTAGGCTGTAAAGACCTGCAACTTCTCTATTGATCAGGCTGGAGAGGAAAGGAAGTTGCAACTAAGTGAGCTAGATGAGATCCATTTAGAAGCCTATGAGAATTCCAAATTCTACAAGGAGAAGACCAAGAAGTTCCATGATAGTTTGACAGCTAAGAAGGACTTCGTGGTTGGACAAAAAGTTTTATTGTATAACTCTAGGCTTGGACTCATGAGTGGTAAGTTGAGGTCAAAGTGGATTGGTCCTTTTGTGGTGACTAATGTTTTTCCTTATGGTACAGTTGAGATCAAAAGTGAATCCACAGATAAGAGCTTCAAGGTCAATGGACACCGGCTGAAACCATTCCTCACAAATCCCTCCTTTGTAGATGTAGTGGTGGATGAGACCTCCTTACTTCACCCTACCTCTCTTCCGCCATGACTTAGGGAGTTTTCTTTTTCTGTCTCTTTCTTTACTTTTATTGCACTTGTCCAATTTTATTGATTGTTTTGATTGCTCTTGATCTTGTGATTGTGCTACATTGAGGACAATGTGTTGTTTAAGTATTGGGGGGGGGAGATTGTTCTTTAATTTTGTTGATTTTGTTAGGTTTTTTTAGTTTAATTTTTTGAGGTTTTCTAGGTTAATTTTATTATTTTGGTTTTATGTTTTATGTACAACATTGCATGTTTCTCTTTGAATTATAGGTTATGTACAGGTAATGGGTAATTGTTTTTGAAATAAGAGTTTCTTGGCATTTTGTGAATTGAAATCTTTGTTTTTCTCTACATGTCAAGTTAGTTTTGAAAGTTCGAATTGAAAGTGATAGATTTACCCTTGGTGAGAATTTGAGTCATCATCATCAATTTTATTCGGTGTGTTTTGCCCCATTGATTGCTTGCACAATAGCCTTGACTTGACTCTTGTTGATACTTCTTGCTTCACATGCATGTTGAGAGATGATTTAGGCATTTTGTTCTTATAAGCCTCTAGCCAAATGAGCCTACCTTGAATTAATTCCTTTGATAGCCCCTTTGAGCCTATGTTCCTCTTTCTTTGCTTTGAAGCTCATTACAAGCCTTAAGTGAAAAACCATGATCTCACCCTACCCTTAAGGAATTTTGGAGCTTTGGAATTGTTTTGGGAATAAGTGTGGGTGGGTATGTTTCATTGGATGATATGTTTTTGTTGACCATGCTTGATGATGTATTTTGGCCATGCTTGATGTATATACATATATTGCCTAATTATTGCTTTATTTTTCAAATGCTACTGTTCACGTTCAAAAAAAAAAACAAAAAAAAAAACAGAAAAAAGAGAATGAAGTTGAATAAATGAGGTCTTGGTTTGAAGACTTGGATTGGTTTGAGGACTTGGTTGATTTTGTTTTGGGTTACTTTTTATGCTTAATTTTTAATTTTGGTTTTGGGGTTTACTACTTTTACTTAGTTTCCACTTATTCCCCATTGCTCCTATATTCCTTTGGGTTTTAGCTACCTATCCCATACTTTCCTCTACCTTGTCCTTGGTCCCATTACAACCTTAAAAGACCTTTTGATCCTCATGTGTATGTGTTTGGCGAGTTTCGTTGTCGATTTTAGAGTTTTGCCAAGTCTATGTGGTGTTTGTTTTTCATGGGTGCTCCGAGAGTAAACAATAGCCTAGACACTTGAGAGATAGAGTGCATATCTTATGAGGCTTTATCACTTTTCATTCTTGAGCTAATTGACTATCTTGCCATGTTTGAGATGCTTGGATGATTTTCATGATTGTCTTGATTCTTTAACTCTCTACGTGTTGGATGTTGCCTATTCCTTTCATTCCTTGAGATTCATTGAGAAATATGTAATTGTTTTTGTGTTTGTTTGTTTCTCTTTAATGTCTCTGGATTTGTTCCTTGCTTTGCTTTTTGATTTTTCCCAGGAGTGCAAAAGGCTAAGTGTGGGGGGATTTGATGTGTCATTATTATCTTTTATTTCTTAACCCTTTTTGTCACCATTTTAATTATTGATTAGCCTTAATTGTCAAATTAATTATGCAATTTTATCATTTGGGCCTACTTGACTAATTTTGTGTTTTTAATTTAATTTTAGGAGAATTATAAGCAATTGGACTTGAATCCGGAATTGGGCTTGGACTTGAAGAGGGCAGACAATTTTATTTTATCAAATCATATCTTATCCAAATTTTATTTCATCTAGATTTTATTTCGTCCAGATTTTATTCCATCCAATCTTATCTTGTCCAGATTTTATTCCATCCAATCTTATCTTATCTTGTCCAGATTTTATTTTATTTATGGGCTTGAACTTAAAACTGATTTGTAAGCTTTGGGGCTGAGGACTTATATAACAGCACCAGAGTTTTAGTTTAGAGAGTTTTTTCGGAGAGGAGAATAATTCTAGGGTTTTAGAATTCCAGTTTTTACTGTTCATGCGCACTATTCACGTAGAATAAAATTTGTTTTCTGCAATTTCATTTCTGCTTCAATCTACAATTTTGTTCTCTACTAATTAATGGAAGGCTAAGTCTCCAGCGTTGTTTTCTCTAGAGGATCAAGCACAACTCTCTTTGAGGTTTTGTTATTACTATTGAATTCTGATCAGTTTTTCCTCTTCACCAATTATTCTGCATTTGCTGCTATTAATCCATGCATGCTTAGTGCTTGATTAATTGTCTCTGAGCTTAATTTACGTTCATGCTTAATGATCAGTTTCATTCATGATTAATTGGTGTATGTGTTGCTTAATCACATAATGACAGCCTTATGTTAATTTTTGCTTAGTAATTTAATTTAGGGTTGGATTAAGTGGTTGAATTGATTAAGGAAAAATTCTCGTAACCTAGGATAAGAGACTTGCTTGTGAATCAAGGGGAAACAACATGTTTTAATTCTGTTATTTTCTAATTCAAATTTGCTTGTTGTTTAATTTGCAAAAACAAACAACCCCCCCCAATTCGTTACTGTTTTATTACTATCTGATATGAACGTTTGGTTGACCATTACTTGTTGGGAGACGACCTAGGATCACTTCCTAGATATTACATTTTTAATGTTTATTTGATTCGGGTACGGCCTCGATCAGAGTACTTGATCTATTAGAACCCATGCTTTGAAGTTTTGAAGTTAAACTTCATTTATGTTGTGGTTTTGTATGTTTTTGTGTGAAACTCGTAATATGTACCTGTGATAATATGATCGTGTTGAGTTTGTGAGTTCTAGGTTAAAAAATGTGTCCCTTGACCTCAAAAACCTAGGAAAGCATATATGATATGTCTCATTTAGAGTTGTATAGCCTTTGGAATTAAATTGTTTAGTTAGGGCAAGTTATATGTGTATAATGCTTTGTTTTTTAAAATTTTGAAATTGGGACTGGAATATGTGATTATGAACCTCAAAATTTAACTCACTAGGTCCAAAAACCAAGGGTTAGACATAAAATACACCTCATTTGAGTTAGTATAGTTTATGAAATCACAATTTCAAGTTTTGCCCTTTTTCGGTAAATTCTGCTCTGTTTTGAACGAACTGCACATATGTGTTTGGTTTATGTAGATTTTGACTATGGAAATGAGTTCCTCATGTTTGAAAACATAGGGTTTGATATAAAATTTGCATGAAATGAATTTCTAAAACTCATGGAAATTAGAAAACAAGTTTTGTGAACTTTGTGAATTAAGTGTTGGGAAGTTTTTTGTTAGGGCCAAATGGGAGTGGATTTGTGGAATTTTGAGTTCAAAACTGAGTTCCTTGAATTTTAAAACCTTGAGAAGCATATATGGTTTGTCGTAATTGGATTTCTACATGAATGAGAAAGTTGATTTCAAAGTAGGTAGTTAAGTGCAATTCCAAATGAGAATGTGTGATAAATGTGTATAAATGCATGGAATAAATTATGTGAACTATGGATTGAATTGTTTACTTTAATTGAGACTTTATTATGTGGAATTGTGGAAATTTTTATGTTAATTGTTGTAAGACCAAGTGAGTGTGGTCACTTGGCAAGGCATGTGCATGTTATGAACATGAGTTATTAATGATGTTGATCATGAACTGTTGTGCTTTAGGAATGGGTTTGAGGGTGTTTGACCCTGAACAAAATTTATTTTGAATGTCTTGCAATGATCTTAGTGATTGGGTATGTGTTGATGAGTGATTTTTTAAAATGGTTTTTTCCACTTAAAGGACCATGTTGATGATGACCCTAAAGAGGGAAGAAGATTAATTTCCCTCTTCTCTTGATATGTTTATGTGTGTGCACGATGGAGGATACTTGCAATAGCGAGCTTCATGAAGAATGACACATATTAAGAGGAAGGAATGAATGAACAAGGTAGTGAGATTGTGTTAGAATTAGAGAGATTGTTGTGTCAAGAGTTGGGGCATGACCTTATACTCAGTGGGAATACACTCTCTAATGTCTATTCACAAGTACCAATGTGACCGTCATTCATGCTTTTCATCATATAGAATGAGTGAGGATTTTTTAAGTGAGGGTGGATGACAATAATAGGTACACTAGGGGATGGTCTAAATGGTTCAAAGGAACCTAGAAGAACGTTGAGTGGTGATAACCTGACTAAGAGCATTTTCAGTTAGCTCAGGGGACTCACGAGCCTCACTTGGCATTCCTGACAAGAGCGAAGCTATATATGTGGTTGGTGAGAACACCATGTGTCTATACCGACATGTGACGTGTCTTCTCAATCATCATCCATATATTGTGTAAGACCATGAAGGCCTAGGAGGCTTAGTGGCAGTGTTGGGCCCAAGAATAAGGATTGTGTGAGAGAAGAATTGCATATTAGGATGTTGTGGGTGATGTATGTTATAATACTACATGTGGTGGTTGTCTAGGTTATGTGCAGGACTTAATAATGTTCGTGTGTGTGGTTTTCAAAGGGATGGAGCACTCACTCCCTTATTATCATTTTCAAGGTCTGATGTCGAGCATGTTGTGGAATCCCCCATTCTTTATTGACGCCACCAAGACACGGTCAGAACATGATGATATGTTCCATGTGGACTGTTTCTATGAGTTCCTCCATTGTCGCCATGCGTCAGTAAACATACCAGGATATAGACCTCACATAGTTGACTTTTACATTTGGTAGACCTAGACTACACCGCCGTATTACCGCTTTGTTGTGCCTATGCCAGAGGTTGTTATCCCTTCTGAGTTGCAGTCACCTGACTTTGGACTTGGGTAGAGGTGACTACTCTAAGTCTTAGGTTTTTGCCCTTACGTGTATTTTGGGATGGGTAGACTTAGGCTCAGACCTTTGGTACTTAATTAGTCATTACTACTTTACTTTAGTTGGGACTATATATGTTACTCCCTAGTTTCATTAGGACACATTATATTTTGCTACTCTTTATGGCACATGACACTTATTTATTTATATTGGGTGACCATATAGGTTTACCTGTTTATCTTTATATGTTATTTGAGCATGTATGGTTTATTCATGTTTCCTTTCATTCGCTAACTTGAAGCTTTGATGCGTTAAGTGATTACTACGTTTTAAAGATCAAGTGATGTCTTACGAAAATGGATTAGAAAGTTTTTATTTTCTCCAAAATTTCCACTATCTTTTCTAATCTTTTAAGTTAACTTTAATAAGAACTGAGGACTATCTTTTTATTAAGTAAATCAATGGGTTATTTTGAAAGGTTATATTTAAGGGTGTTACGTGTTTCATGAATGGGGCTTGCAAATCTAGGGGGTTCATGATATGTTTTTGGTGATGTATGGGTCAATGCATATGGGTTTTAGGATTGGTGTTGATAAATTTGTTTTAGATGGGGTTCATTACCTGATGTAATGGTTTTCCCCAATTTGACCTTTTAATAAAGTTTTGATTGATTTTTTTATTATTATTTTGAATTGTTGATTGATTGTGAATTTATTGAGTGATTTATTTTTTAGGTTCTAGCATTTTTTTGACAGCTATAAGTTGCCACAAATTATTAATCTTTTCATAAATACTTTATCTAGGTAATTTTTTTTTAGTTTTTAGCCGCCAAAAAATGAATCATAATAAAATAAGAACAAAACCAATGTCACATTATCACTTAACGGCCAAAATAGATGGAAAAGATGAAAACATTGTGCGGAAGAAAAAAGTTCATAGAAGTTGACCAATTATCAAAAAGTTTAAGGACCAAAACCATAAATGTCAAAAAGTTCAAGGACTAAAAACATAATTTACCTTATATTTTTCACTCTAACTAATTTTTGCTTTTGATTTTGATTTAATTCACCCTATTATATAAATTAGAACTAGCTTTTATACCCCTCTAATGCACTAAATTTAAGGCATATATTATTTATTTAATTAAATTACATTATATTTTATAAATAATTTATATCTTGGCTAAATGACCAATTTGATTCTTTATCTTATTTTTTTTTGTTCAGTTTGGTCTTTTATCTTTTAAAAAGTTCACTTTAGTCCTTTAAGTGTTCAAAATGATTCATTTTAGTCCTTTTCGCCTAGTCTGTTATGTTCAACGTTTAAAAAAAATGTCAAGCTAGAGCTTTTTAGCAGTTAAAAGCCTCCAATAATTGTTTTATTTTTTAAAAAAAGAGAATAACCTATATTCCTTTTATCTTCTTCTCTGAGAAACTCTTCTCCCCCACCATCGATTTCTCAATGGTTTATGCATAGGACCAAAAGGAGAATGTGAATTATAGATTCCTTAGTTTCAAATCTCCCTCTACGCATTACTACGATCTCTTGCTTGTTTGCATTTGAGCTTTTCTTCTTCATGGTTGTGGAGTACACATTGTTGATGGTGTCACCATCATCTTCATCCTTCAACTTGTGATTCCTCACCATGCTCTCCTCGATCGTTGCCAACGCACCTTAAAAAGCTCTTGATATGGTGTGTTGCTTACCGTTTCTCTAGATCTAAAAAAATCCATCAACTTTTTCTGGTTTCGGATTTCCCTGTGGGCAATTGGGGGATCAAATTAGTTTGAAGGAATGTGAAATCATTTTCTTCTAGTAGATTTGCGAATTTTTGGGCCACATGTTCCGATGAATATTGTGTATGGTATAGGTGTTGTGACTGTCAAAGAAGGCGAGAACAAGTATTCCTGCTAACTGGTTGATGAAAGTTCTAAACTTGATGTGGTTTCCATGCCTTCTTTTCCATCTGGATATGTGCAAAATAGGTTTGTGGAGGAGGTAATATTGTTGGTGTTTAATGATTTGCTTACAACATATTCAAATGCAATTAGTTTACCTTCCCTTAAGTACTTACAACATGTTCAACAGAGAGGGATTTGAACTTAGGATGGTTGTGGCCAACATGTCTGACTCTAGTGAGTTTTTTGCAGCAAGAAGAATGGTGAAAAGAAGATAAAATATAATTCCAATCCGCCAAAACATTGCTTATACTTTGTAAAAACTAAAACAATTATTGGCGGCTTTTAGCCATCAAAAAGTGCTAACTTGACTTTTTAAAATGTTAATTGTAACAAACTAGACAAAAAACACTCCTCTAAAAAAGACGAAAAAGACTAAAGTGAATCATTTTTAAAACATAAAGAACCAAAGTTAACTTTTTAAAAGATAAAGGACCAAACTAAATAAAAAGAAATAGATTTAAGATTAGATATTCATATCATAGTTTTAAAATGAATTTTTAATTAAACATTGTTGATAGAAGTTAGAGAAATTATAACAAATAATTTGAGACTAGATTTTAAAGTTTTTTTGGTTGCTTATATGACTCACTTTTCATACGATTTTTACTATGTTTATGATAAATTTGTTTAACATTAATTGGTATCAAAGTTTTCATGTAGGTGAATCTAGTAGGACAAATTTTACATCTTGAATTAATAAAATAAAAGGTTCAAAATCATGTCATTAAATAAAAAATAATCATAATTTTGCAAAGACAACAATAACCCAAGTTTGAGAGATAAATTATCAAAATGAATCATATAAAGGACCAATTTTTTTTTTAGTAAAGTAAAAAATATACCAAAACTATATTTAGCCTAGATAAGTCATTTATACATAGTTAGAAAAGATTAAACGAAACAACAACAACAACAACAACAAAGTACTAATTTTAAGGTTTTATTAATTATAAGGTTTTCTCCTTTATCACTTTTAGTCCCTATTGTCAAGTAACAATGTTAACTAATGACTTTTGTGGTGTTGGCAGTCCAATAACTTGTTACATCATGAAGGAATGTGACGAAGCAATCACATGTACTCTATGCGGGTAAATTATGTTTTTAATCTCTTGTCTATTGAGAATAATTGATGACGTTAAACTAGTTGATGAGTTTAAAACACATTTTGACAAAAAAAATTATGTGGCAATACTGCCAAACTCCTTGATGATGCCAAGTCATTGAGTTGTTAATATTGTTGTTAGGTAATCACTTACCACTATTACTTGATGGTTGAGATTAAAAGTGATAGTGCATGAGAAAAAAAATCATGTACTTTAAACCATCAAAATATTAGACAAATAACTCTATATTCAAGCCAAGGCCATTCAAACCTTATGTTGTAGTACACCACTACCCATATATATATATATCTATATATATCTTGACAAATTCATTATATTATTTTTGTAGATCGAGATTGTAGTGTCCACCAATGGTTTATATCACATGATGGTTTTGGATTTGCAAAATCCTTTTTGTCATTTATGATAGGGACTCACTCATCATGTTGGAGGTAGAACTGACTTTGGAAAATTCTGATTAATTATTTTAAACAACTTAAAAAAAATGTTAATGAAATAAAGTAAAAAAATTTCACGATTGGAAATAAAGATATTTATCTTTAAAATTCTAAATATAATGCCTCTAAATGAGTTTAAGTATTGTAATGATAAAAACATATTCATAAGGTTTAAAATGAAACATCCATAGCATGAAATATAAAGTGGATGGGATGTAGGCAAGTACTTGTTAAACAATAATATATATATATGTTTCTAAAATCTAATAAACAAATGATTTAGCAAACCAAATTAAAACACACACAAAGCATCAACATCTGTGAATTTCAAGTACCAGTTGTATAGTTATAATTGTATATATCAAAAGTTTGAGATCAAAATAGAGGTATATAAATAAGAAAAATCTTGTGCATATTCATAAACATGAAGTTCAAATTAGTAAAACTTCAAAACATAAAATAAGTTGTTCAAAAGCAACATGGCTACAAGGCCATGGAGATTGTTATCACTTAAACATGGACAAACTAAAAGCAACTTCCTTGGAGATACAAGTTTGGTTTAGTGGTGAAGGAAGAAAAGAAAGGGGGAGAGGTCGTGTGTTCGAATCTCCTAACTAACAAAAACTAACAAACTAGCAACTAACATTTGTCGATAAGAAAAAAAGCAACTTCCTTTGACAAGGTGAATCTCCCTTAAAAGTAGTGCATAAAGATAAGGAAAAGATCCCTATGATTCTAAATTGCAATTGTGGCTTCATGAACATATCATAACTTTAATTGTATAAGAGTAGTAACATAAATATTTGGGGTTATTTCATCCTTCAACAATTAGCACATAATTGATCATAAATTTAAATGAAAAATTCATGGAAAAAGCATGTTTGAAAAAGTCTTACATAACATTCAACTGAGTTTTTGACAATCAAGTGTGAAGAAAAATGAACAAGTTCACAATTTGTCATGACCTAATAAAACATCAAACATCAAACACAATAATCATTTCTTTTATTCCACGAAATTATTTAACTGATCATTCAGTTGACTTCTCATATATCACCATCCCACAATTCCTCCTCCGATATGTAAGCCCCAATTGTTTCATGGACTGGGAAATTAGCCTTGAGTAATCTCACCTGAAAAAACAAAAGCTATTGAGTCAGAAAACTTGACAAACTAGCCTTTTTAAGTTTTCACTATAAATGACTCCCAACTCTCAACCCAATAAATGGAGATGAAAATCCAAAAAAAAAGTATATCTAAAAATATATATGGATAATTACATAATTAAGTTAAAATGCTTGCTTATTGTGAGAAATAAAATACTAAATATGAATAATTAGATTTTATTTAAACAATGAAAATTAAATTATAAATGTACAAACATTTTAGTTATCATGTGATGACTGTCTTTTAATCTTAATTATTCATCTACAAATACATTAAGAGTTTAATTAATGATCATGCTCTAACAAGGTAAAACACTTTTACACTAGCGTTTAATCATAATTCATTGTTAATATGACTTTTAAAGTAATTATCATAAAAATCAACAAGCTTATCATATATGGTGAGTTGTGATTAGATAATGGTGTAAAACTTTTTACTTAATAAAGCATCAACTACTTTTTAAATTATATAAAATTCTATAGACCTAATATTCTTAATAAGATGCTCAATACAACAATTGAATTAATGAAATTCAATGTTCATAAAAAATTATTAGGTTCATGAGAAGAGAAATACACAGAAAAAACCTAGTGACAAAATCATGTTGCGGAAGATTCAAGGTAACCATTAAATATTTACTTGTTTAATCTCAAAAAATTTAGCGAGCATATCCTCAAGAATAGACTAGTCAAAAATGTCAAAATTTTCCTTAATCCTTGCTTCATTAATTAGAACTCTTGGGAAGCACACTATGGCCCATTTGGAGTCCCTATCAAAGAGCTACTGCTTGTTCAGAAGTCTTTCCTAATTTTTCTATGATCATATTTATAATTGGATGCTTAAGGAAACCACTTCCAAGCCAACCAAGGGAACCAAAAGGTGAATATCCCTGAACATTTGTGATTAAATGACACATTTTAAGCATGGAAAATTAAGAAAAAAAAACTAAATACTACTTCATGCTAACTCATAAAAATGATTGGTTATAACCACTATTATGTGCCGAAATAAAATAAGATCATTCAAGATTTGCAAACTTACAAAAAAATGAACACGAGCAACCTCAAGCAATTCTCTCAACTTTGATGAGAAATTACAACTTCGGGAGGATGACACTCTAACTGGTTAACTTTAGGAGGAACACGAGCAACCTCAATCAATTATCCCAACTTCTTCAATGGGAAATTGCTTACTCATATAACTCTAGCCTTGTCACTATCATAGAGAGCTTCCATTGCCTTCCAAGTGTTAGGTATGTCCAATGGAACAATGTTTTCAGCTTTAAGGTTCACCGATCCCTTCTTCATTCGAACTAGCCAATAAATCTTAACAGGGCAAAGTCATTAGTATACAATTGATAATGTTACAAATATGCTTCTAAAAAAATAGAATAATGCACCACATTCTTATGCCCTTAGTCAAAAGATACATACACTAGAACTATTTGAGATACAAAATAAGTACTACTTCATATTGATTATGTAGGCTAAAACAAACTTTGGATCCTTCTTATAATTTTTATTAGAAATAAGCTATTATTGACATCTTTAAAAATATAAGATCTATGTGATTTGATACAATTAAAAGAAATTATACAAATGTTCATTATTAATTTCCTTTTACTTTTAGTTTTAATTTTTGATACAACAAAACAAGTTATACACAATACTATGAAAAATAGCTTCTACGTCAGTTAATTTGTGCATTCTATGACAGTTATTAACCGTTATCATAACCAACATTGTACAAAGTCTTCACTTTCTAAGACGGTCTCATAGAGAACCATCTTAGAAAAAAGTATTATAAGACAATTCTTAGGTAAAAACCATCTTAGAATGATACCTTTCCGAGACGGATATTAGTTAAAAACAGTTTTAGAAGGATACACTTTCTAAGACTGTTTTTTAGATAACCATTTTAAAATATTTAAAAAAAATTAAAATGTATTAAGAATTCCAAGACAATTTTTTGATTTTTACATTCTAAGACGATTTTTAAGAGAACTGTGTTAGAATTTAAAAAAAAACAAATTAAAATATATCAAGGATTCTAAGATGATTTTCTGAAAAACCGTCTTAGAATGTTAGAATATAAACATTCTAAGACGATTTTTCAGAGAATTATCTTAAAATAATTTTTTTTAAAAAAATTTTAATCATTGTCATTTTATTTTAGTTCATGAATATAAAAATATATTTTATTACAATTGTAATTTACTTTTGAGCGTATTCACTACTTATGCTCAAAAGTAAATTACATTTGTAATAAAAATATATTTTTATATTCATAAGCATGATTTGAGATTTGGAAAAAATCTTTGATAAAGAAAATAATAGATTTCTTTCTAAAAAAATTATTGTTATCCATATAATTAAATTTTAAAATATCACTTTTAAAAGTCTTTTACATATTCTTTAATGTTACAATATCTTTGTCCATCACTTTCATGATTGTGTAATCGGTTGTTGTTGTGGAGCTAGTAAAGATAATCAAGAGTCAGTACAGTACTAAAAAGGACGTGAAACTCAATAAAGGTGATGGAGGTGGCAGAGTAAGAGTAATCAGAAGAAGAGACGTGAGGGGGATAGATTCCTTCATATAGCATTTTAGCCATGTGAAATCATAAATTTTAATTAAAAGTAAGAGAAAAAATTTAAATAATAAAGAAATACATATATAAATATTTTAAATTTATATCAAATTTAGTCTCTTAGTTTATTAAAAATGTTCAATTTTTTTTTGTTTTTTAACAATGCAATTGGTTCTCATAATTTTCTAATTTTACCCTTTTTTGTCACCTCTGACTAATTAATTAACGAAAATTTACACATGATACTTAAAGAATATTATTTTTAGTGTTTTTAATAACTTGTACATACAATGAAAAGCCGTCACTATATTTGTTTTAGTTTTTTTAAAAAAGAGAAAATTTCCAATAGTTTTTATTCATTTTATCTTTCAACCAGCTATATGCTATTTCTTCATCGATCACTTATGCACCATTTTGCAGTGAGCATTCATTATTGCACTCCACATGCTTCCAAGTTTCCAACAAAATTGAATATTTTTCCTATTATCTCAACTATTAAAAACTACTTACACATTAGGGGAAAAATCGAAGCTTCTTGCAATCTTGCCTATTGGAGTTCGCCCTGCGGCAGAATAATGTTTTTGTCAGGCAAACAAAAAATCATCAACAATAATTACAAACCAAAAAGTCATTGAATAAAGAGGAACTGCAACAAAACGACATAATGATGAATTTTAACAAACCCAAAACAACACTACAAGGATCTTAAAGTTCCTCCACAAGTTCTTTTCTATATTTTAGAATTTCAATAGAAAATTGCACAATAAGCATCGGTAAATAGAAGTTAGAAATAGGCCTCACATCTCTAATCGAAACCTTCGCGAGCTCGTACATTTGATGCCGATCTCAACAAATGTGGCATCGAGGATTTGCAGCTTCCTTGTTTCGCCTTCGTTTCTTCTTCTTTTGGCTATCCCTCTGATTCGAAGGTCAAGACGATGCTAACAAAATTGATGTTATTCTGATGTAAATCTATTTGCATAAGGATTGAAGATGGATCTTCAAAGATTTTTCTTTCTTTTTTTTATGAAATTTATTGAACGAGAGAGAAAGTGACAAGTTTATGAAGGGTTGAATGTAAGATATTTAGTTCAAAGTTTGAATGTGTTTAGATGAAAAATGAAGATAATAACAATGGTATTCAAGTAGGATTAAAGAATGAAGGTTTAGAAAGATGAAGAAGGAGAATGGAGAAGGGGGTTGGAAGAATCACTTCTCCGAAATTGGTGTCACACATAAGGTGGTGTTTCTTAATAAATCAATTTCTTGAATCACTCAAGTAAGGAGATTTACTCTCACACTTTAGAAGATGATTAAAACTCAAATTCAAGATCTATTTTTTTATTAGAAAATGTGCAGCCTATAAATAGGAATGACATCAAATTGGTTACACAAGTTAAATGATCACCAATAATAACAATTGATGGTGTCATTAAACCTAATTAAAACTAGAATTGATAACAACAATTGATGGTGTCATTATACATATGGAAAATTGCGCAACTCCTTGGTCAGCAAGAGGCAGCCACAATGTTAGAGTTTTCACCTTATTAAACCTTAATTTATTTAAATTAAAAGAAGTCCATAGGTGGTGCAAATCCCAAGAGAATTGACAGTCACTTAAACACAAGTTTGGGCTTTTATTTCAACTAACAAAATGCTAATAAAACCACTCAACAAAAGTGGCACCCTCTACTCTTCTTCTTGAAACATGGTGCAATTAACAATCTGAAACTTCTCCACTTGTAACTTGGGCCTAAATTTAAATAGCATGGTTAATACTTGTTGAAGAGCTTCCTTGGCCTTCTTTGTGTTTAGCCCTTACCATAGGTCCTCCAAGTCCTTCTAAAGGTTCCTTGCCCTTATTTCTTGCCTTGTCCTCATCACTTTCTCAATTAGTCCCCTCCTCTCAACCTCACCGTGTTGCATGCATTTTTGGGATTAATTGATTTTTACAGAAGATTCATCCGCAACTATGCGACCATAATTGCACCACTAACTAATCTTCTCAATGGTAAGTATACAAAATTACAATGGAATGAACAAGCACACATTGGTTTTACAAATTTAAAACATGTTAACATCACAGTTCTAGTGCTTGCAATACCAAATTTTGTTGCTCCTTTGGATCTCGAAACTAATGCTTCATCCTTGGCCATTGGCACGTGTTGTCCCAAAACAACCACCCATTTCCTTCTTCTGTGTGTAAGAAGTTGTGTCATTGGCTACAAGCAGTGTCTGTATACACAAGAGAAACTATGTCATTATTGAATTCGTTAAGTGGAGATGGTATCCCATTGTGATTTAGTGATAATATTTTAAAAGAATCTCGTTGTTAACTTTTTTTTAACTCATTAGTTAACCATAAAAATCTTTTAAAAATCAAAATATAAACTTTAAAAATTAAAAAATTTAATTATTAATTATAAATATTTTAAAAAAATTTAAAAATTATAAAAAGTAAATATATAATTAAATCATAAATAAATAAAGCCAAAAGGATGCAAGTGTAATTGTGCCAACACAAACCACTGTCTAATCGGTCCTCTCCCATCCCACGTGCTCTTTGGACTCTTGCTGAATTACTAGCAGCTTGATGTGATATAGATATTTTAATTAGGATTTTAGGGAAAAGTGTCTGTAAGTAGAGTGTGATCTAAGCATGGTAACAGGGTCGAATATGAGCTTGTCTCAAACTCGTCTAAATTTTGATAGAAAAAATCTAAGTTAATTGGGGTTGGGGTTGGGATCACATTTTTTCCCATAGCCAAAGTCAGATTTGGAATTGGAGATGAGATTATTAATACCTACCCGAACCCATCCCGTTAATAATGAATTTACAAAAATATCATTACATATGTACAATTTAAAACATAAAACTATTAGATTGAATTTCATGCTAATATTGAATTGGATTTTATATTGTCATGTATAATTTAAAAATATGTTAGGGTTGTTATTTAAAATTATATTTTTCATTTTATAAAAAATTATATTTTTTAATAAAATTTTATAAACATGTCGGGAACGAGGTGATACGGGGAAAACCTAACCCGCGTGCGGGACGGGAATGAGATAAATATACACCCCGTTCGGTTTTAGGGGTGAGGACGAGAAGAAAAAATGAAGAGTCAAGGATGAGGATTAGATAAGTAAAACTCTACTCCGACCCGTTGTCATCCTACTATCACTTGAGTACCATTATTATTGATGGCTAGGAGGAGACAAGGACGTAGCTAAACTTAGGCCCTGTTAGTTTGCATAGAATGGGAGTGATAAAGAATAGAAATAAATAGTAAGATAATATAATATTCATATTTTTAAATTCTATTTTAATTTAAAATTTTCATGCATGGGTTACTTTCCTCTCTATCAAATGAAATGCATAGAACTTAAGAACAGACAAACATAAAAATAAAAAAAAGCATCAAAATATGGGATATATATGGATTGGGGAAATTAAAAAGAAACAAAAAAAAAATATAATAGATTATTATATAAAAATAAAAGAAAAAAATAAAGAAAAATTATACATATGCAATAATAATTCTATGAGAAATATTAATGACATTGTTTAATACATTTTTTAAATTTATGATATTATGAATTAAAATTAACTTAATTATTTTTATTAGTCGGGATGAATTGGGTATTTTGTGTTTTAGTATATAGAATCATAAGTTGTATTATATATAATAGATTAAGTAGAACTATCTTTTTAGAAACAAAAACTAAACTAAACTAATCTTTAAATAAATCATAATTCTGAATAAGAAATTAAGAAGGAAAATTTATAAGAGACCGCTTCAAATTGATTTGTTGTAACTCTTCAAATTTTGAGTTATCCAAGCCGATAAACCTACTAAAGCGGTCTGATTTTTTTATCAATGAGAATTAAGGAAAGACATACATGAAAATTTTTAATTTCTCAGTTGAAGGGTTGCAACTTAAAAGACTGATAGTGACAAAGGATGCACATAGCTAAAGATAAGAGTATTTTCATATAGCCTAACACCGCAAACAGAAGATGCGTTTCTTTTATTCCATCCACTTATTTAATTAATCATTCAACTGACTTTTCATATACCCCCATCCCACAATTCGTCTTCGGGTAAGTAACCCCCATTTGGTTCATGGAAGAAGCTAGCCTTGAGTAATCTTTCCTGCAACCAAAAAAACTAGTGTGTCAGAAAACTTGATGTAAGTTCCATAAAAATAAATAAAATCTTTTATACATCCTATAATGTGACAAGCATAAGCCTTGTTAATGATAGGGCCTATGCTTACTGCACCCTCACACCAAAAACCAAAGCTGAGTCTTGAAGATAAGTCAAGGGAGGAAGATAGTGAGCAAGAGAGCTAAATCGTGTAAATGAGCAGAATGATTGCATTAACTATTTACAGAAACAGTAGCTTCACTTTTATATGGCTAGTATAGGATCTCTGCATTCTAAAACAAGTTATAGCTAAATTCTTTTCTAACAGAATTACCTGAAATAACAGAAATAC